>NC_068301.1:38176525-39376525 GCF_025860055.1 Xyrauchen texanus | reverse complement strand
AAAGACCTTAAAATTGGAGTAAAATGCTCACATTTACGCACCCCAGTTAATAGTCTGGCAGCAGCTTTTTGGACCATTTGAAGCCATAAAATAGAGGACATTAATATTCCAGTATATAAAGAATTACAATAATCCAAGCGTGATAAAATGAAAACATGGATAACTCTCTCAAGGTCTTTAAAAGATAAGAGACTTAACTTTCGCAAGACGTAACTGATGGAGAAAAACTTGACTTAACCACTGAATTAATATGTTGATCAAGCTTGAGGGAAGAATAAAAAAATCACTCTGAAGTTTTTGACATCTGGTTTGATGTAAAATGTCAGATTGCCAAGATTAAAGTTTGTATTACCTTTAACCATAGTGGGCCCAACCACATTCTAACTTCCATTTTGCTCTCATTTAAATTTATAGGATTTAGGATTTGTAGACCTTTCTTGTCATTTTGTTTCATTAGCAGATACATTTGTTGTGTCATCTGCATAAAAATGGAAAGCAACTCCATGCTTCCTTAAAACTGACCCTAGTGGGAGCAAGAATGGAGCCTTGAGGGACACCACAAGGGGCACTACAGAAGAAACAGAACATCCAATACCTACTGAAAAAGTTATTGCTAAGATAAGATTTAAACCAACAAAGGGCACTTCCTCGGATACCCACACAGTGTTCCAGGTGCGACATAAGAATGCTGCACTCATATCTAATAGCAATAACATTTTAGAATCCCCAGTATCAACAGACATCAAGATGTCATTTAAAACTGATGGATGCGAGATTTAAACAAGCGGAAAAAGAAAAAAAGAAGAGAAAACGAGTGCACACTGTAAAATACACGCAGTTTAAACTGCCAAAAATGTATTTCCAAGAAACTCCTTAGAAAATTACTAAAGTAATTTAGCACTGTGTTTCTGTTCACTACAGTCAGTTATTTATCAAAAACAACAAAAGAAACATTTTATTCTAATGCATAAACAGCAGAGAGCTGCTGTCACTTCCTGTTCCGGTTACTACCGGCAAGCTGCACAAGTGTTTGTAGCTTGCTAGCCTGCTTAATTGCTGTGTGCTTCGGGGTTTTTCCGCTTTTCTACTGTTTTAAACTGCGTGTATTTTACTGTGTGCACTCGTTTTCTCTTCTTTTTTTCTTTTTCCGCTTGTTTAAATCTCGCAACTTGTGTTTTACAAAGATTATTGCATCAATCTCAAACATCTACTGATCAGGAACCACATCGAACCGCATCAATCTCAAACCCTTGCCACTCAAGAACAACCATAACAACAACAAAAAACTATTGCAGTAAGTCGTGGCATCCGCTCATGTAATTTCTTCCTGCATTGCATGCTTCTTCCATCAGCAGTGAGGGATTCACATGTGATAAATGTAAGGAATTAGTCAAGTTGACGGAGAAGGTTAATGAGTTAGAAACATGCATCTGAACGCTAGTGGAGATCAGTGAGAAAGAGAAGCGGGTAGATACGGTTTCGGTTGCGGGTAGTACATGAGCAACACACACACTTTGGTTCTGGCTGTTGAGCCCCTGCAGCAGGGCATTTTGGCAGCATACTCGCTCAGCAAATCGACACCGCTCTCCCATTCCTTTTAGGGTTTCCATTTGATTTTCCCCACCCAGTGATGCACCCACTGAGAATAATGTTGAAAGAGCCTTAATAATTTTTTATTTTATAGTAAGGAACATGGAACTAAAGACTCCAACCATTGTTAAATGCATTTCGGGGGCTCGGGTGTCTGACAGTGCCAATCTCAGAAATTTGGCCAGAATTGATCGGGGTCTGTCTCCATCCACAGATCTCTGACCAGGAACCCTGTGAGCTTGCTCGATTTCCTGCTTATGGCCTGTTATGTCATGCAGAAGTGGAAGAGCACATCTAGAAATTTCGCCATATCTCGGCCTTCTTCGTCTTCAGGAATTCCAACAATTTGGACATAGTTTTACCAGTTACAATTCTTAAGGTCTTCCAACAAATGGGCTACAAGTCTATCTTGGTCGCTTGCAGATTAGCAGCCAATTCCCTCTCCGATAACTCAAGATAATCGATCCATTTCTCAATATCCGCACTCTTAACCATCTCAGTGAATTTTGTCTTCATCGCAATATTTACTACTAAATACTGAATGTATAATTTACTGTATATATTTATTAATTCATTTAAAATTACTTTTTTTTAGCTGTTTCCATCGCTTTGCGATCGTCCAAGAGAGAGATGGATTACATCGACATTCGTTTGCTCTTCCTTGCATTCCCGGATGCCATCCTTGAATTTTGCCACCTGAATTTCTCAACTCGTATTCAACAACCTGAATATTGAGACCTGAATTTCACAACCTGAAATCCACACCTTGAATAAATACCTTGAATTTCACAACATTCATTTTTTTAGGTGAATTCACACCAAATATTTTCAAATGCTAACAATTAACAGCAACATTTTTAGATTACATCAAATTACACCCAGTCTTTTTTGAAGATCATGAATTCAGAGGCCCACTCCGCTGTCCGTCTCGGAAGTCGAGCAATGAACTGCTCCAGTACCACCAGATTGATGAGCACTCCAACATCGCATTACTCAGCAGCAACCACCTCAGGCAGATGTCCAGGAGTCGTTGGGCAAAGGTGAATGGGCGGCCGTTAACTGCTGGTAACTGCTGCGCTGCGAGTTGGGCTTCCCCAAGCCATCCGCATGTACCCGCCATCCGCTGAAAGAACTCCAAGAATGCCTCCGTCTAAAGGGCCCACCTTACTCAGACCAAGGAATACCAGTTTGCTGGAGAACAGTGTCATTTTTCACTAGAGACTGACCGATATGGGATTTGAGACCGATACCAATTTTAGAGGGGGAAAAGTCAAAGATTACCAATATGGTGGCCGATATAGCAAATATTTTAGCTGGAATGAAAACAGATCTTTTCTATGTGGATTGTGCACCGATTTTGCACCAACTGACTATGCAAAGGTACTCGGAAGGCTGCTTTCTTAAACAAATATTTTTATAAAGAATATCTGACATTGTCAACAAATTCTAGAAATGAACACTGAGAAAATAAAGAATAAATAAATATACCAAAAATAGCTAAATAAACATCAGTACTGTATGTTCAGTATCAGTCAGCTGCTGACCATTTAAATAAAGAATAAATAAAAATAAAATAAATAGCTAAATAAACATCAGTATTACGGTTTATTATCAGTAAACTGCTGATTATTTTAATACTGCCATCAATTAGGGGCAGGTTGTAAAACAAGAAGCATTTACACATGCCGAGTCAAGAGATGAACAGCGGAAGTGGTGTTACACCGTATTCTGCAATACAAGTTCAGTGGAAACTTTCAATGGTGGAAAACCAGACTTTTAAATATTACATTTTGTAAATGCAATGTCTGGAATTGTTCAGTTGAATGGGGTACCAAACTGCAAATCCTGAACAAAATAGTTTGGTGAATAAATGTTTACACATTACCTTCCACTCAGCTGACAAGCAATGAAAGTAGTTAGCAATAAGCTTATTATCATGGAGAGTAAAAGATGGACTTTTTTTACTTTCCAGCATTGCGTCTCACCAACTAGGTGACAACGTAGCATGAAATTAACACTCAGACACAACCACTACCACACCGTTGTCTGACTGTTGAGCTGCAAAAAGATGTTCTGACAAACTATAGCTGGCAGTTACTCATGTTTATTGCATCTGTTTGACTAACATAGCAAACAGATGCAATAAACGAGTAACATGGTTGTCAGGGACAGGGTTAACGTTATATTAGTTATACTGAAAAGGGAAAATTACGGGGTCATTGTTTATGAATTTTTCAGTATGTATTTCACAAACTAGTTATCAACTTACCGAGAAGACACCACTTAACTCTGCACCTCTCAACACCGCACTGTGCAGAACCACCGTCAGCTCAGCTCTGTAAACAGTGGAGTCGGAGAGCGCTCTCTAAATCATTGTTTTCTGCATTATATGTTCTGAAAAGAGTTTTTATATTTACGCATATCAGTAAACGCATATCAGTAAACATATACGGCAATAACAATATATCTGTGAGAGGATAATATCGGCCGACCGGTAAAATGGTCGGGCACTATTTTTCACAGAAGGCAGATATCATTGTCATGAAGATAAGTCTGAACACATTCCCCACACCCTGCCACTTGACCACAGCATGCAGAAATTACAATGACAGAAATAGGAATGTTGGTACACATTCTGCAGGCCAATGCTTCTGGCAGAGAGGAAACAATCTGAAATGAGTCAGATATATCAGTGCCTTTCTGACTGACCATATCTTGAACATTCTTTTGGACCATATCTGGTCCAAAAGAATGTTCAGCTCACTGAATTGTTCAGTAACATATTCAGTGATGCATGCTGCAGCATTCTTCACCTCCAGCACCACTTCTTGAAGGCTGTCCAGCACTGCACTTTCCTCTGTTTCCACTCTAAACAATGAAAAAGCTCCAATTACTATATACCCAGCAACATTTTGTGTTTCTACTAATCACATTTGTGATGAATCGAACAATGTAATACAATTCTTGCTACAGTTGATGTCATAAGATTTCATACCCATTGCAGAACCAGAATAAAACATTTGAACAAATAAAAGGGACTATAAATATTGCAGGTTTTTTCTAGACAAAATAACTGAATTTATACAAACGATTCTGTTCACAAGTTTACATTCCCATAGACCTTAATATGGTGTGTTGCTTCCTTGATGATCAATGACTGTTTGTGTATTTTGTGATAAGTTGTGCATGAGTCCCTGCTTTGTCCTGAGCAGTGGAGCTGCCAACTGCTCTTAAGAAAAAACCTATATAATGTCGACATCCTTTGACACGTAGGACAAATGAGAGTATCATACAACTATTGCAAAAGGCGCAAACATTCACTGATGCTATAGAAGGCAAATCCCTATATTAAGAACAAAGGTAAAGTTCACTTTTGAATATGATGATTTGTGTATATTGTTAATTTGTTTTGAGGGATATATGTCAATCAAAATTGAGTAGCATCTGAAAGGCAATACTAAAAAGCATCTTTTATCTCTTATATTATTATAAATAATGCAAGGGATGTGTAAACAGTGTGAGAAAACAGGGATATGCAAACTTATGACCTCAACTGCATATTGCTAATTCTTGCTGTAGCCTATACAATCATGTTTGTTTGCATCCTCTGTGATGCATTATACCAGTCTGAAAGATTTCATTGTGGTCTGGGAAAAATGGTTCCCTGGTAATGTCAACCTCCAGGTATATACTTTCCAGCTCCATCTGAAGACAGAGAAACAATGTTAGCGAGTAAGCTAGTTAAACTCTAGCTAGCTTGGTCTACTAATCAACTCTGTCTAGTTAATAACTTTACCTTAAAAATAGCCTCAAGCCGGCCCCTAGAGATATCTCTTGCCGTCATGGTCAGTTGTTTTGCATCATTATGCAAACTGGACTGCAAGATGTCGTCCATATTTGACACGTTTGTTTCTTCACGTGACTTGCTCACGACGTCCTGATAGACCTAGAGATGACATACACTCACAACAGCCTGCACTACACCTCCTGCCAATTTATCATTATAGACTAGCCCATCTACCTTTTGTAAAATGGAAAAATGCCAATAATTACCCCATTGTGTGCAAATGGTGTCAATTGTTTCCAACCCCTACAGCCTTTTAAAATGATCCTGAGCATTCATGCACCAATAAGCAGACAGTTTACCAACCACACCCCTGGGCAAATGGTAAATTCCAGAGCTCAAATTGTAATATGCAAAAATTAAAAAATAGAAAATGGCTGAAAAGTCGTTTATTTAAAAAAAAATATCTGAAGTCACAGTTTCGAAAAAGTACATTTGAAGCAAAAGAGAGGAATTTGCAATTATCAATTTAGGATGTAACTGGGAAAAAATTTAAAAACAACATTTCATTTTCTGTTTTTGTATTTGGGTTGGTATGGTCTGAAAAATAAACTGTAAATTGTTACACTGACCATGTTTTTGTGTATAAATTATATGTGAATATTCTCAACACTCTGACAGTGCAATCTCTGTAAGAGGTATGTTATCATATTTCTGAAATTCGTTTCTTTATTCAACTAAAAATGGATGGAAATACACGTATTATGGGGAAAATTAAATAACATGTACATTGAGTGTCTTTTTCATCATATTTATTTTCATTTTAAAGAATCAACATTTCAAATATATCCACTTTATCAGCAAAAGCACAAAACAGCAGGTGGCGGTAATGTACTATTAAGTTGCGATCCGCCAATAAAATAGAAGACGAAGAAGCAACAGCGCATGAACGTGAATCCCGCGATATCTGCCTTTGTTCTAGAAGGTGTCTGATCCACTACGAGAAGTGAGAACTGTCTGACTTGACTGCACTTATTTCACTCCTCCCCTGACTGCAGCCGCCTACTCTCATCTACTTTCAAGGGGAGGCGTTTGGCATCTCAAACGAGCCTAACGTCTGCCTCAGCGAAATCAGAAGTGAGTTATTATGTACTTGTTAAATAATCTTGTTTGATTTTATGGCTTGATATCACATGGTTATATCGTTTTAAACGACGATATTTCGCTTTTATTAACCGCAGTGCGCTAATGAGAATGTATTGGATGAATTCTGAAGACGTCAACCATTTTCCCCCTGCGAAAGGCAATTAACAGGCTCAGCGTAATCAAAAGTGAATTTTAAAATAATATTGGTTTGCTAATTGATATGTCGTTCTAAACTATGCTACATCGCCGTTTTAAGCTGCAGTGCGCTAATGAGCATGTAATTGGTGGATTGTGAAGACGTGAGGATTCAGGTTGCCTCAGCGAAAACAAAAGTGAGTTTTAAAATATTTTCTGTTTGATTGTATTGTTTAAAATGGTTTTTCATTATGTCGATGTCGTTTTAAACAATGTATTTGTGCTTTCCATCGAGTTGTCAGCTCAGCGCAGAAACAACAAGTTTGAACTTTACCTATAGAGTTTGGGTCACATACTACATCGATCAGCCATAACATTAAAACCACAATATCGTATAGGCCCCCCTCGTGCTTCCAAAACAGCACTGACCCGTCGTGGCATGGGCTCCACAAGCCCTCTGAAGGTGTCCTGTTAAGACTTTAGCAGCAAGTCCTGTAAATTGCGAGGTGGGGACTCCATGGATCAGACTTGTTGGTCCAGCACATCCCATAGATGCCCAGTCGGATTGAGATCTGGGAAATTTGGAGGCCAAGTCAACACCTTGAACTCTTTGTCGTGTTCTTCAAAACCTAGGGTACATCCTCTTTTTTCCTGGACATGTCTGCTTTTTTGGACCTGAAAAAAGCGTCCGGCCGGGATTTCTAAATTTGCTATAAATGTCCGGGATTTTGCTTCATATTGACGTGCAGTTAGGATTCTCATACATTCTGTGTATTTGAGTTTTCATGTTCACGTGACCTTGCGTGATTATGCTGACAGAACGGCAGACTAAGGGTGCTTGGTTGCAGCCTCCTTAGGCTGGATATCTTGGCTGCCACGTCATCAAGCACCGTCAAAGGCCGTCTGGCATGTGAGGATACTTGGTAGGCAGCCTCGTTTCACAGCCTTCTTTGCCATATTTTGGAGGATGCATTGGGTGGATCCGTTGTGGCCTTTAATCACCCACAATCCTTTGCACATGTCCCAAATTATTTTTAAAAAGGGTGGAAAACGAGTTGCCTGACTGCGGTGGCAGAGAAATTTATGACGCTTCTCTCTCTTTTTGAAAGAGAAGGTTTTTTTTTTCCACATTTGCACCAAGACAATATGTAGGAAAATAAATCAAATTAGAAGATACAAAGCACAAAAATATAAATAAATGAAATGTATAAAAGTGCAATAACATGAATTTGTCTAGGCAGGCCCGGATTACCCAATGGGCATTATGGGCACGGGCCCAGGGGCCCATGCGCAGTTTGGGGCCCAAGCGAGGGGAAGATTTTTTTATTTTTTATTTTTTTCATTTCCGAAAACGGAGCGTATATTTGCACTACGTGCAAAAAGACGCTCGACTTAAAATAACTACTGTAGCGTAAGGCATGAGGTGCATGATGGTAGCTTTTGACGCGTTCGGCCAGAGTTCGAATCCGCCTTTTGCCGAACTCGCTCTTCTCCCTTTTCCCAACACATGCAGGTACTTACTGCTGGCGGTGACACGCACGCGTGCATTTGAGCAACACTGACAACAAAACTAGCACTAGTGTAATTGCTAAATAAGTTAATTGCCATTATGCAACGTTTTAGAAAAGTATGAATTAGCAGAATATCCAGTGTTATGAAAACAGTAGGTCAACATAACTACAATGCATTCTTTAATTCCCTGTCTTATTCTGCCCTCTGGCATATCGAAATTAATACAAACCTTAACATAAAGAGACGGACAGTGTTATTAACAGACAGTAAAAATCATACTAATAATACTATGTAAAAAAAATCTGATGAGCCCAGAATATAAACTCAACGTGTTTAATTACACGTTATAAGCATTGCCGAATACACTCAAATGAGATCGACTCAGAAAAGACGTCAATAAATGCACACGTCACCTGCTACATCCTCTTTGTTGCATGCGCAAGTTATGATCACTATTACAAAATACAACATTTTATTCACAAAAATGTCTCTATTTGTAGAAATTGCTGCACGTTCGTTGAATTCTGAATTTTGCACACATAAGTTGAAAGCAATTTGTTTGTGGATAGTAGGCACAGGCTATCAGAAGAACATAACTGCAACATTTATCAAGTTCACGGATAATTGTGCATGCATCTGATCTATTAAATTAGTATTTAATAGATCAGATGCATGAAATATAGTATTATCAAAAAAAAAACAAAAACAAGCTGCTTTATTTTACATTTGATTTACATTTACAGTTGGACAGGTCATACACCAGCAATTGTAATTTGTATTGTAAGCAACAAATATTATACCATAATACTTACAGCATCTTGTAATGTGTCTACTACAATTTCACTATCATTCAATCATCAAACAAAGTGCCATTAGGGGCCATGAATAATAAAGTGCTAAATACATAAGTGCAGAATTTTATTAGTATAAAGAGAGAGTATAAAGAAGAGTAAAAAAGTTGAGTTAAGATGACCTATACTGTTTGCATCCTTTTCATCACAGGAAGAGGAGAGGGGGAGAGAGACAAAGAGCGGCAGCCCCTGTAGAGCCGAGGAGTAGAGGACAGGAGAGGAAGAGAGAGAGAGAGAGAGACAGACAGGAAAGCTACATTAATGGGTGTGTGTACGTGTTTGTGTGTTAATTATGGAAGAATTTGATTCATATAACTGGATTGGTAAAGGTGAGGCACTATGTGCTTGCATATGCCAGCTAGTCGCTCGCTATAGGTGTTACCAGCAAATAGTATCCAAAAATTCAAAAGCTTGATTGTGTGGGTGGGGTGGGGGGCCCTACAAGACATTGTGCCCAGGGGCCTCTGAATTCTTAATCCGGGCCTGTGTCTAGGGTGCTGTTTTTTTTTTTTTTTTCATATTTGAAAGGGTTTAAATATACATTCTAAGATCAGTGTAGCAAAATGTTTTATATAACGTTTTTTTTTTTTTTGGAGTGACTAGCTTTGTGAATAAAAACATTTTGCAATTAAGGACCTATTTCTTGTTTTCTGAAGTAGATTGATTTTCTAAACAAAGTTCTAAACTTATGGTTCACCATGCACCGAACATCTCATTCTAGTGCTGAATCCTAAAGAGGAGTCTAGTCTACAGCCTCTGAAGGACTGGTCTAGGAAGGACACAGCCTAACTTCACTGCAGCCTTCCATTTAAGAAGCACCCTAAGTGTGCAGTCTTAAAATAAAAAAACTCTCTCTCTCGCCCACCCACTTTCTTTACACAGCCTCGCACTGTAGGTGTGTTGGCAAAATGTCACCAGATGTGCTCTCAACTAGTATCATAAGTTGCAAAAAAAAAATGTTGGCTTTGAAACCTACTAATAAATTAAACGTAAAATAATGGGATGGATAAAATAGACCATGATTAAAATTTCACAACACTTTTTTCTGATATTTGGAGTGCTTGTACTTGATCTGTAAAGCTGGTACTACAATGCTAAAAAAAAGTTGAAAATACAAAAACAAAACGCAGATCAGGCCATGTGAGGGGTGAAACAAGCGTCTACATTTAATTTATTTAAGATTTACACATTTCAAATATATAAAAATATATTTTTTAAATAAACATGTTACAATAATTTAATTTGTTAAATATATTAAATACAATGCATTAAGTATACCCCATTGCCCAGAGTATCACACTGCTTCTGCCATCCTGCCATCTTATGGTGTGCCTCCTGCTGCCATCTTTTACCAAGGTAAACGACACACATGCTCCCGGCCGCCACATAATCTAAAACAAGTTTTTTTTTTTTTTTTTTCTGGTCATTTGCTGTGCCCCCACCCCCCAAAATGCAAATGTATGCAGTTTTCTGAAGTTTGAGTCCACTTGCATTTTTCTAATTTAATTGTTTAATTTTTCATTACAAATAATATCAGCGTAACGGTTTGAGTGAAAGATTTGTGCAAAACCCGATGATTATATTATACTGATCCTGCATGTTAATTTTCACAGAGCATCTTAAGTGCTTTAATGAAAGAAAACCTGACCTTTTGTACAAAATTGGTTGACCGTTAATGTCACAAATTTGCTTAATTGAGTACTGTTAACAATTTTATGGAATCTTAAATATTATGTTATGTCGTGGTAATCATGTAATCACTAGTATGCAAGGAACAATCAAGTCAAGTGGTTTTTATTGTTGTTCAACCATAGTTGTACAGTACTCAGTGAAATGAGACAACATTCCTCCAGGACCATGGTGCTACATAAAACAACATGGGACAAACACAGACTAAATAACATACCCAGTTCACGTGCAAACGTGTGCAAAAAGTACGGGACAGTACAATAATTACTAAAAATTAACAGGACAATAGGCACAGTGAGAGACAGTGCAGCGCCGACTAGTACACAGTAGTGCAAAAAGATGACAGTTTCTAAAAATGCCAAATGTAAACATAACATACTATGAGATAGTGTTCTATGCACATAGAAGTTATTGAGGTAGCAGCCAGGTATAAAGTGACAATAATTAAAGTGCAACTCAGGGTGTGTGTGTGTCAGTCCAGACTATGAGTATTGAGGAGTCTGATGGCTTGGGGGAAGAAGCTGGTACGCAGTCTGGCCGTGAGGGCCCGAATGCTTCAGTACCAGGAGGGTGAAGAGTTTTGCTTTGCGGATGCAGTGTTTTTTGTAAATGTCTTTGATGGAGGGAAGAGAGACCCCGATGATGATCTCAGCTGTCCTCACTATTCTCTGCAGGGCTTTGCGGTCCGAAACGGTGCAAGTCCCAAACCAGGCTGCAGCTGCTCTGGATGCTCTCAATAGACCCTCTATAGAATGTAGTGAGGATGGGGGTGGGAGATGTGCTTTTCTCAGCCTTTGAAGAAAGTAGAGACGCTGCTGTGCTTTCTTGGTAATAGAGCTGGTTTTGAGGGACCAGGTGAGGTTCTCTGCCAGGTGAACACCAAGGAATTTGGTGCTCTTGACGATCTCCACAGAGGAGCTGTTGATGTTCAGCGGAGAGCGGTCGCTCTCCTAAAGTCAACAACCATCTCTTTTGTTTTGTCCACATTCAGAGACAGGTTGTTGCCTCTACACCAGTCCGTTAGCCGCCTCACCTACTCTGTATGCTGACTCGTCATTCTTGCTGATAAGTCCCACCACGGTTGTGTCATCGGCAAACTTAATGATGTGGTTAGAGCTGTGCATTGCTGCACAGTTGTGAGTCAGCAGAGTGAACTGCAGTGGACTGAGCACACAGCCCTGGGAGGCCCCAGTGCTCAGTGTGGTGGTGGTGGTGGTGGTGGTGGAGATGCTGTTCCTGATCTGGTCTGACTGAGGTCTCCCAGTCAGAAAGTCCAGGATCCAGTTGCAGAGGCAGGTGTCCAAGCCCAGTAGGTTCAGCTTTCCAATCAGGTGCTGAGGAATGATTGTGTTGAATGCTGAGCTGAAGTCTATGAACAGCATTCGAACGGATGAGTCCTTTTTATCTAGGCAGGTGAGGGCCATATGGAGGGTTGTGGCGATGGCGTCGTCTGTTGAACGGTTTGGACAATACGCGAACTGCAGTGGGTCTAGTGAGGGGGGCAGCTGGGTCATAATGTGCCTCATGACAAGCCTCTCGAAGCACTTCATGATGATGGGTGTGAGTGCGACTTGACGGTAGTCTGTGAGGCAGGACACTGAAGACTTCTTTGGCATGGGGACGATGGTGGTGACCTTAGAAGCACGTTGGAACGACGGCACTGCTCTGAGAGATGTTGAAGATGTCGGTAAGAACATCTGCCAGCTGGTCTGAACATCCTCTGAGCACTCTGCCAGGAATGTTGTCTGGTCCAGCAGCCTTCCGTGGATTGACTATGTAGAGTTTTCCTCACATCAGCCGTGGTAAGACGGAGCACCTGGTTGTTGTGAGGAGGGGTGGTCTTCCTCGCCACCACGGCGTTCTGTGCTTCAAACCTAGCGTAGAAGTCGTTCAGCGCATGTGGAAGGGAGGCATCTTTGTCACAGGCAGCTGATGTTGTCCTGTAGTTGGTGATGGCCTGGATGCCCTGCCACATGCGCAGCATTTCGCCGCTGTCCTGGAAGTGACTGGATTCTCTGGGCGTGTGCGCGCTTTGCCTCTCTGATGGCCCGGGACAGTTTGGCCCTCGCTGTTCTTAGGGCAGCCTTGTCGCCTACTCTGAAGGCGGAGTCTCTGGTCCTAAGCAGCACACGCACCTCCGCAGTCATCCACGGGTTCTGGTTGGAGCGTGTGGTGATGGTCTTGGAGTAGGTGACATCATCAATACACTTGCTGATGTGGCTGGTCACTGATGCTGTGTATTCCTCCAAGTTGGTAGAGTCACCATATGTTGCAGCCTCCCTGAACGTGTACCTGTCAGTACACTCAAAACAGTCCTGAAGAGCAGAAATGGCTCCTGCTGGCCAGGTTTTCACCTACTTGTGGAGTGGTTTTGTGTGTCTGACGAGCGGTCTGTATGCTGGAATTAGCATAAGAGATGTGGTCTGAGTAGCCAAGGTGGGGGCGGGGCTCCGCCCGGTACACACCTGGGATGTTTGTGTAAACAAGATCAAGTGTGTTTGCCCCTCTCATTGCAAAGTCCATATACTGATGGAATTTAGGGGGCACTGTCTTGAGATTCGCATGGTGGAAATCTCTGGCAACAATAAACAGTCTGTCAGGGTGAGCGTTCTGCAGTTCTCTCATTGCCCCATACAGTTCACTGAACGCTTCCTTAGTGTTGGCACTGGGGGGAATGTAAACTCTGGTTATAATAACAGTGGTGAATTCCCGTGGTAAATAAAAAGGTCTGCATCTAACAGTCACAAGCTCCACCAGCGATGAGCAGTAACTAGACACTAGCATAGTTATTGCACCATTCTGTGTTGATGTTTTTTAGTATGTCTATGTAATAGTATGTCTATGCATGCTCACAATAACACTGTAAATTAAAAAAAATAAAACGAGGATTCAGTATTGATGGGGATAAAATAAACCTTATTAAACATAAAAATAATTTGCTTAAATATGCTAAATAACAACGACAAAGCCAATTTCAGAAATAATACGTGTCACTGTAACTTCATCAGAAAACATGGATACATAAGTGATGTTCGATTTTATTTGTTATCTTATTTTTTTGTCTACAGAGGACAATGGATGAAGTCAGTTACCAATTGCCAGATTTTCAGATGGTGTTCAGTTGTTTTAGGCAATAACCTTTACTATTTTGCTCATGAAGCTTAAAGTCATCATGTAACCGAAATGTCTGTTACCATTTTGTTTAATCATGAGTCTTCTCTCTTGTCTCCCCTTAGTGAACTCAAACAGTCGCCAGCCCAGCCAAGTCACAACACAAGATAGCATAATGCCTTTTGACTGCAGTGAGGTAAGCTAATAAGTATGCTTTTAGTAGTTTTATACACTTTCTGAATTATTCTAGAAGTTTTGAGAAAGGTAGAGCTAATGTAGGGCCCTGTGATTTTTACTATATTTACTGGATGATACATTTGTGTATGTGAAATGATGTACAAGGATGGGATTTGGTACAGAAGAATGTGTGTATTTATGTCCATAGATGACAAAGGTTATCTGGATCAGTTTTGTGAACGCGTGAATTTCGTGTCTATTAAAAGCTTATGAAGATTCTCATTTATTTAATAGGTATATTTTCATATTTGTCTTTGTCACTGTATAAAAACAAGATAACACATTGTTTAGGAATTTTGTATTAAGTGTATACCTATTTTACTACAGAACACTCTGCTTAAAGCTGATGATCAAACAAATGTTACACCAAGACAATCTGATCACAACAAGTATGAGATGGAGACTTCTGTAGTTCCAAGTAAGAATGTCTAATTACTTTATGCTCGTTTGATGCTTTTGTGAGCAGCCTGTTCATTATTCAGATTTCAACAGAGTAGATGCAGTATATAAAATCAGAAATAAATTGAATACAAAATGCAAAAGATGCATTTAAACAGACTTTCAATGACATTCCACAGCATGACAAATGAACACCGTAACCGTTCTTGTCGGACATAACTGATGAACTTGCAATTCAGTAAGAGAGTCAGATTAATTCAGTAACCACTCTGAATGACTCAGAATGGTGTTTATATTATATTCTATATAACCGGTTCATAAAAGAGTCATTTTATTAATACAGAAAACACTGTCAGAGCACTGTGCCTTCCGCACAAAGTTCTAAATGAGAACTGGTCTTCTGTTCCCAACCCTACTTCCAACCAGGCATGATGTGACAATTTCACAAGGTTCCCATGCACTCTGGAAAACCCGAATTTCACAATGCAGTTTTCCAGTCATGGAAAATTACAAAAAATAGCTAAATGTCCTGAAGAATTTGTCTCTGCCGGCAGATGCGCGTTGTGAAACAACAACAATAGTTAACTGTCATGAATGAATCCCGGTCACATTCTTTCTCTGCTCATCTGCTGTCATCTCTGTTTTGTTCCGACAAAACAGTTTATTTATCTTTTCAAATAACCTGCATCTGGATATCGGACATTGCTGATAGGCTGGAAACTAATGATAAAACTACAGTTGTGTAATAAAATTGGTTAGAATCACTGTGTAAAAACAACATATCTGTCCTGTTTCAAGAAATGCACATCTTGCCATGGACCGTTCTCCCCTCTAATGTGTCAAATGTGAAGGTTATCAATTCCCTTTTTAATTCTTTAGGAGATATTTTGAATACACTAGACAACAAGTAATAAGCACAGTTATGGACAGTAACCATTCTAAAATAATTGTCATCAGAAAACGGTCATGATTATATTCTAGAATCTCATGGTTCTTAACAGTCAACGTTATTCTTTACCTTCAATCTAGTCATTTCTCTTTAATGAAGGTTATAATTCACTTTTTTACAGCATGCTCCGCTGTATGGCACACACAGTGTTTTAAAAGAGCACAGCATTATGTAAGCAAATATTCTTCCAAATTTCATCTAAAGATATAAATACATGAATAAGCATGAGTATGAAATAAAATTCTATAACACCATTCCTCAATATTTCCTCAGAATGCATCTGCATCCAATGAGGAGGAAAATGAAGAGGATGAAGTATCATCAGAAGAAGATTTTGTTCATTGTTCTGCATCTGACACTGAAACAGAAAGTGAATTGGACGATCCAGTTAGTAGTCCAGGGAAACAGGATTTGCTTACGGCATATGGAAAAGCTACCACAACAGACCCAAACATTCCTAATAGTAATTTTGTTGCCATGGAAAGCACTGAATTGGAGCACGAAACCTCCAACGCAACACAAAACATGGAACACATAATCAGTTTTTCAGCATCAAAAAATGAATCGACCTCTCTGGCTAAAGGGGGGCAGAATTATTGCTTTGTTTGTGGGGAAGCTCAATCCAAAATAGCAAGACACTTTAAGGTTCATGTTAAAGAAGATGATGAAATAGCAGAGGCACTGAGTTTACCAGTAAGATCTAGACAAAGGAAACAACTACTTGAGATGCTGAGAAACAGAGGCAACTTCAACCACAACAACAACGTCTTGAAAAAAGGAGAAGGTTCGTTAAAAGTTAAAAGACGAGCTGTTCAAAAATCTGAATCGGTGCACAAAAAGTATGAATACTGTGTGTATTGCAAGGGAATGTTTGTGCGAAAAGACCTATGGAGACACATGAGAAGATGCAAGTCTAAGCTAGTTAAGACAGATAAACCCTCTGGCGGCAGACATAGAGTTCTATCTATTGCAGCAGTGGCCAAGTCTGCCTTCTCTGCGAGATTTGAGGATGGGCTACTGAGAATGATAGGATGCATGAATGATGATGAAATTGGACGTGTAGTAAGAAATGATTTTGGACTACTTGAGTTTGCTCAGTCTCTTTATACTCGGCATGGGCATGACAAAACCAAGCATGAATATATGCGTCAAAAGTTACGAGAACTTGGAAGGTTCTTATTAACACTGCGTAACAAAATTCCATCAGCCACTCTGGAAGATGCCATAAAACCAGCAAATTTTATGAATGTCATCAAAGCAGTAAAAGAAACGGCAGGATTTCATACAGATCAACATTCTTTTCAAAGACCAAGCCTAGCTTTAAAAATTGGACACTCTCTCTTAAAAATTAGTGAAATTCTTCACTGTCATGCTCTTATTGCTGAGGACACAGAATTGACTAAATGTGCCGAAGCTTTTCAGCAGCTGTACAAAGCAAAGTGGTCAGAATACATATCCCACAGAGCATTATGCACCATCAGTGATGCAAATAGTGTTGTCACGGTAACAAAATTTCAGTAGTCTGTACCGATAACCGTGAAATTTTACAGATTTCCATCCCATAGAAAACATTTGCTAATATGATAATGTGCTATTGAACACTCCTTTAGCCTGAAGTAAAATTTTAATGTAAATAATACATCAAAAAATATGCATGTTTCCTTCAAGTGTTTCAAATACTTGTTTGTTTTTGAGCAGGGCCCTACTGAAAGTTTTATTTTTTCCCCAAATAAATTTTATTTATTTTTTGTTTTTTAATTAAAGTTTTATTTCATTATCAAAATGGTGTCTAATCAAAAGTTTTTTTCTTAAACTTTTAAAAATTAACAAACTTTTATTCAGTACAAAAGCACTCTTGCTTGTGATATATTGCTTAATTTGTATTATTATTACAATAATAATTATTGTATTACAGTTAGGATTACATTTTACTATACTGTTATAATATTTTTCTGTTGCCATTTCTTCAATTTCAGGTGTTTAGCGTTTATGAATCGTGCTTTTATTTTGACAGTTTGCTACATGGGCCAGTGTAATCATTAAAGCGCAAATGCTGTGATTTTCTTTTTTTTTTTTTTTTTTTTTTTATTGTATACAAATAACGCTTCAGAGTGGACTAGTGCTCTGCGCTAACATCTCTCATACAACGCAAATGATTCTCATAGTCTGAAGTTTCCATTTAATGAGCAGTCTGCTTCACACATTCATTTAAACCCGTGCTGCTTATACCAAGGTTATTATAGTTTTGCATTTTCAAATCAGTTTTTATTTTATATTGTTTTCAAATTTGCTATAAATTTCTGTTTAATTTTAGTTAGTTTCATTAATGATTATTAGTTTTAGTTGTTTTTTTCTAATCACATTTCTATTTAGTTTTTATATATTTTACCTTTAGTAATTATAGTTTTGAGTTAACAGAACGCTTACAGAGTGTAGACCAAAGCAGGACATTTGAATTTAAGATTGGCAAACTTACACAATACACATAAAGCAAAATAAAACTGTTGAATATTTGCACAGTTTACTTATACTTGTGCATAATAACAATAACATAATGGTTAGAAATTCAACAAAGTCACAAAGAACCAAACAAAAGTATAAAAGTAAAATGTATGAACATTTCAAATGAACTCAAATTTGTGTAAAATATGAAATCTTGTTTAACTGTTGATGCTCATTGTACGGATGGTGGGCACTCCGTCATTTGTTTATATGTTTACATTTACTACATACAACATAGTAAATGTCTCGTATGATCTTGAAATCCGTGGTCATTGTTAAATATAGTATGTTATCCATTCAACTACGAAGCCAGAAGCCACTGCAGTGTATAAATGATCCAAATATGGTCATGAAGAAAAAAGTCAGAGACCACATGAACAGACTTCCTCATTCGGATCTATACGTATAAACTGTGTAAAGCAAAAAACTAATGTTTAGTCTGTTGAAAGATGTCTTGAATATATAGATGACTGCAAAAATGTATGTTTAGTCAATATATTCCAAGCGATTGCTGGTATTTGTATAGGTTTATTGAACGGATCTGCATGTGGCACTGGACTCAAGATGCAAATTCTTGAAATATTATGCTTACAGCTTCATTCTATGAATGGAATCAGTAAAAGAAGCTGTTATAACAATGATAATTGAAAGCATGACAATTGCATTAGATTGTGTCATTTGTAATGTTTACATGGGCTAATGCTAGCACCTTTGCTATAGTATTACATCTGTTACCCCACTAAGCCAGCCTTCGCCAAAGTGGGACCTGAAAATACTTACAGATGAAATTCCTCTGCCACATGCTTCCGGTTTCTTTCGAGCTGCAGATTTCAATGGTGGAAATAGGCAGCGCTGCCATTTTAATCATCTTTTAAGCTTTTATAGAATGTAATAATGTCTGTTAATGTAATAAAAGTTATTATAAAGGAATATCTGGGTGGTTCTGCAACTACAGTTATTTTTGACTCTCCCAAATGTAAAAACGTTGCATTAACGTTCATTTTATAAATTTTTCTTTTTTAATTTCTATAAAAATGTAAGACATTTAAATAGATTTTTTCAAACTCTGCGCATCTTTGTAAATACTGATATTAAAAAATTATTTAAAAATGGGGGTTTTCATGGTTTTCTCTATGCCATGTAAAATTTCGACACTAACATTAGATGTCAATTGTTTTCATACACAATATATAAAATAGTTTGCATTTTATGACAGAACACAATTCTAATGTGTAAATCATCTCTACTTAAGTGTTAAAATAATTTTTGCAAATCAAAATCTGAATAATAATTCAAATAAAGCATTACTGCTGTAATGACATCTTGTGTCTTAAGGACACAATGTTCGTGGTACATTTAATAATGTAACCTTAACAATAGTCTACTGTAGAGAACAACACTAACAGACATAAACAGAAGATATTACATGTGTCAAAGATAGTAGAGGTATTGCAGTAAAGATTGGGTCAAACTGATTTTCATGTTTCATAAACATTATGGCCTAAAGTTGATGTGGCAAGAACATTAATACTACTAAACTAACACAGACCCATGACACTAACAGCATCTCACCACAACATTACCTTGGTGTACCAAGCCCAACTATTTCTCATTTCAGACTGGGGAGTAATCTCAATGCAACTTTGAGGCTTTTGGTACATGTACAGGTAACTGATTAAAGCTAGAACAAAGTTCCTTCCACACTGAGTCAGTAAGCATCATGTGCCTTGATGTCACTGGTTTTGGTTCTGGCACAAGCCCAACCACACTCATGTGTGTACCAGATCACATCATCCTTCATTGGCATATAAAACCTACTGGCCCCATCCCTGTGCATTGGTTTAACCGAAGCTCAACTCTCAGTATCAACATCTTTGATGATGCCTGGATAAAGGTCATTGTCATACAGAACGACACACCATTTACCAATTAGCACATCGTTGACATCATAAATTGTTTGTATCACCATGGTTTCCTGGAATGTCAGAGGATGCTCATGGAGGGCTGCTGTGGAAGGCTCTGATGCACAAGCAAAGGTGATGCAGGTGCATGGATCTGGGTTTCTGCAGAAGCAGCTCAGCACTCTCCACATGATTGACCAGATACTGATATGTGGTTCTGCAAAAATATAGTATTTCGCAACTTTGCAGAATATTCTGCACAATTCTTAAACATCTTAGCCACAGGACAGAGCCAATAATTGTAACATCTACTGAAAGCATTTGTTCACATTAATCTATAAAAAGTATATTCAAAATATTCATTCAATTTAATGGTGCAGCACAATTTGTACATGATGGATCTTCATGGTGCCTTTTAACTGTCTGCAGATCATCAATCGGGGCTCTCTCGACCTCTGATATTTCCTCATCTGTGATATTGACATCTGATACAATTTGGCCCATTCTGTATGTCCACCCCCTTTGCCACTTGGGCATACGCCGTCGTCTTTACTGCGGCACCCACGCCATCCGCTGGTCCCTTGCTGTCCTATTTTTGCCTGCAGCAATTTAGAGAAGTCATCAATGAGGCTTTGGAGGGTTCCAAAAACCTTCTCCTTTGTTGTTAAACGGACTGTACATTTCTCTGTCCCGCCATCTCCTCCACCTTTGTTTTGGCACTGATGTCACCGCGTCTGACTCCCCTCTTCAAGCAGCAGAATTTGGAGTGCTTTCATCCTGCACATGTAGCATGCCCTGTACATGCACACTTTTGGGATTACAACATATGGATAGCATCAAGTCTTCAACCTTGCTGGTCTTCAAAACACTGCTGGAACAGCCTGTCCGCCTGGATTGTGCATTTCCACATAGCTTAAAGAGACATGTTTCCCTGTCTTAGACTGATGGATGTACAACCCAAAATGGTTTTCTCTTGCAAAACTCACTGTATGAGATTTTGATGTTTGGGTTCTCTGTTTTGAATTTCAGGTGTAGATTCTTAAGTGAATCAGAGAGTAGGTGCTTCTAAATATTTAGTTGCTTTCTAGTTATTGTGTCTTGTTTTCCTGTGGTGGCCCTGCTGTTGTTATCCCGTTCAAGAAAATGCGCCACTGTTATTTCATCAGCATTGGTGATCACATTTGATTGTTGTTTCCTGTGATATTCCAGGGAGCTTAGCCTCTTTTGGTTTGCTTTCATCTTTTGTGACAACCCGAACTCTTCACTTTTGAAAGGATCTGTTCTCCTTAGGGGTGGTCAGTGACTTGCTACTCTCTTTTAGCTCTTACATAATGACATTATGGAACAGTAAAAACCCTTTTAGTTTTGGCATTGGGATGTGCGATTCTGGTTGCGAGCTTTGGTTTGGGGTGAGTCTGTTGAGCACAGCTTTTTGAAAGCCTGAAACAACGCTTCCTGTATTTTTCGACTGCGGCCAATGCCTTCTTCAGGTTGTACTTTGCATCTGTGAGTTCTTTGTACATCTTTGATTGCCTCCATTTATTACGCCCCCTCTTATGAGCAGCTACCGCATTAGGTGAGACACCAGCAGGTCCTAGAGGAGCAACAAGTAAGTCATAACCAGCTTTATTCACTGGTAATGCTTCAGGGGATAGTGGTGGTGTGTGTGTTTATCTGCCCATTTTCCTTTTTTTTGTAATGTGCTGTTTCCTTCCGGAGATACTCTTCATATCTGTTTGAGTCTTTTCTCATTTCCTCTCTGCATTTATTTGATGTTATTGTAGATGAATTTGGTCTCATCTAGGGTTGCAAACATTTTATATTTAGTTTCTAATAGACTTAATATTTGAAATATAATATAGAGTATAAACCTTGACCTTGTCTCTACTGCAACACAAGGTCTTTAACCGTGACACCTAATGCTGCTTCGGTAAAGACATGTTGTGGAAATTATATTTTTGCTAATATTGCAGATAATTGGCAGCTAACAAGGTCTGCTACATTAGTTTTGACTCTTAGCATCTAATATACATAAATTCAACAGTAATATAAATGTATTTTTTAAAATGTAGTTCAAAATACACTATTAGCTTTATGGTAAGGACACACAATAAATACTTCAGAAGAAAAGATGATCTTTACCTTATTTTTCCGGATCTTGTCCATGTCCTAGTGTGGGTGGCCCAACCTGTCAGCCATGAGCTTGTGTGCTAACTTTTGTTTCCATAGAAACTAGATTTGTTTGAACAAATGTCATGGTAAAAAAAACAAAGCCAGTGTTCACTAAAAGTGTGGGACAGGCACATTTAGATGAAAAAAATCATATTAATAATCAGTAAACAAAACAAAAAAAGAGCTTTAAGATGGTGTAAAGTAATATTTATATGAAACCATTTCAATTAAAATAATGTTGTTGTAATTGAATTTACTCATTTTACATAGCCTATCTCAACACTGAGACCACAGTTGTGGGACAAGAACAAAATTGGTGTTTGGAACTATAAATGCTTCATAATTTTTTATTAAATCACATTAATCAGTAATTGTTTTTATGTCAAGGTGTGTTTATATTTATCGAGCATCATATGACAAATTGTAACATAAATCTAAAATGTCACTGCTGGGGCTTAAAAACACCAGTAGTTGCAGAAACGCCCATCTATGATTCTTTTCTGAATTACATGCAAAACAAGTTTAAACTTCGATCAATGCGCTTGTATGCAGGGTTGGGAGGGTTACTTTTTAAATGTATTCCACTACAGATTACAGAATAGATGCTATTAAATGTAATTTGTAACGCATTCCTTTAGATTACTCAAGGTCAGTAATGTATTCTAAATACTTTGGATTACTTCTTCAGCACTGGTAGATTTTTTCACTTGTTTTGACTATAAAATCTCTGCCAGTACAGTCAGACAAAATACACATGTTAAAAATACATTCTCTGAAAAACATAAATATCTTATGTAGTGTTGTTTCTATAACAAGATTAATCAAACTGATCTTGTTTTAAGGATTTTAGATATTTTTACAGGAAAACAATACAAAAATTATTATCAAGAATACAATTTTTGCCCTAATATCAAAGATCTTACTAGAAAAAAAGAAATTATGATCCAACGTGAATTTTCTTGAAAAAAGAAATATGATCGTGTCTGGTAACATGTGCGTGTAAAATGGCTAGAAATAGCATTTTAGCTTAGCATAAATCTGACAATTTACACAGAATTATTTCTATTTCTTCTGCTCCAAACTTACTTCAAACTTATTCTCTGTCTGCTCGTATGAATGTAACACATCATAAGAAAGTGTTTCACCGCTGTTCAAATGCACTTTGGATCACATCATTTATATGTAGAAATGTTTAAATCTGAAAGGACTAAAAATTTTATTAAACAAATCAAATGCAAATTAATCTCTTCAGTACTTTTTGAATGTAAATGTATTCTAAATACAATTATTTAAATTGTATATATTTTGTATTTTAAATGCGTATTCCCGTTACATGTATTCCGTTACTCCCAGCAATGCGTGTATGATTATGTCGGACATGTAACAGGTTGATGAATACACATCCACACATGTTTAACACACTTCTAAAGCCGAAGAATTTGTGTTCATGGAAATGAATCTACCATCAGACATGCATTAGATGTCTTAACTGCTTAAATGATTAACCCACATACAACATATAATAATATTTTACTTCAATATCCTATTCCATATCAAAACTTAATTACAGTCTTTTCGATTGAAAATGTGATTTACTACAAACAAATGCAAAGACATGATTTTTGCAGTATGACATTATTTGTATTCACTTATCCTTTCTGAAACAGAAGTCCAAGTGCGACTGTTCCTCCTGTTATATCTGCTCATATAAAATCATCAGATTATATATGATCTGATGTGTGTCACAGCGACAGCACTTTGGAAATTAAAAACAGCCGCTTGTGATCTGAGTTTGTATAAGTTAATATCCACAAACATCTGCTGCGGGTCAATTGTGTCTATTACAGCAAACGCGATAATGACGGTGACCCGTGAAATATCATCAAATTTTAAGAAGCCCTAATCTATAATAATCTGTGGAAAACGGGCTGTTTCAAGCCCACAAACAGCACTTTATGGACAGATTCAGAGCAATTTGAGCGAAATGCCCAAGACATCAGCTCTTTCCAGGGCTACCAAAAAGAACCCGGAAGAGGCGTAGCGTAACTTCATCTGTAGAAGATCATGAAAAGATTTTTTCATATTTGTTTTTTAAATAAAGGCGTACTACCAGACATTATTCATGTCTGAGTTGTCTTCATATATCAGTCTTTCAGTATCAGCTAACCTCATGTGAGTTACATGCCACAGCGCCACCTGCAGGTGTTCACCTAAACAGCCCAATAGTGCATGACTCAAACACGCACAGGTCAGATTTTCTTTTTATTTTTAGTACTGACTTTGTACCGAAATACCGGTACTTTTGACAACACTAGATGCAAAATACAACAAACTAATCAAATTACCTCTTACTCAAGATATCCAAAAGCTCAACGATTATCTACAGAAAAGCACAGAAGAAGAGTAAAGAAGCATCAGAACACAACTATTCAATAGAAGACGCGTTCGGTCGGTCTCAAAGATGCCTCTAAACTATTTCCTTCAAAAGGATGATGCGCACACTCATGAATTGCTGGGACTATAAGCCTATGAGAAGCGCTTGTGCACCTATTTCATCCAAGTTGAGCTAAAGGGAAAGAGAAGACGGAAAGTTGCGGTCCTTCTAAAGCCAGAAATTGCAAAAGCTGTGGAACTACATATTGAAATGTGAAAACAGTGCAATGCTCTAACTGAAAATGAGTTCCTCTTTGCAGTACCAATGCGTACTGGTCACTACAGAGGTCATGACTGTCTCAAATGGTTTGCTTCTGACTATGAAAAACTGAGGAAAATCAGAGGTCAAGTATCATTATAAAATACAATAAAATGCTATGCAAGTTTAGATAGCAGAGCCAGAATTGTTTTTGTTCAACCAATGTGTACTTTTGTGTAACAAATGTTTAAGCATTGATATAATGTTTTGTTATATTGTACTTGCATTTAAAGTACCAGCCTGCAATTTAATCTGTAATAAGACCATTGTGCCCTAAACTTAACACTAAACTGAACCCTAATGTACCCCTAAACCTAATCCTAACCCTACCTGTACTTTAATCTCTGTAGCAGTTAATATGAATTTCACTAGTTTTGCAATATGTAAATTTGAAGTCAGAAGTTTACATACACTTTAGCCAAATACATTTAAACTCAGTTTTTAGTCGTAGAAAATAAATTCCCTGTCTTAGGTCAGTTAGGATCACTACTGTATTTTAAGAATGGGAAATATCAGAATAACAGTAGAGAGAATTATTTATTTCAGCTTTTATTTTTTTCATCACATTCCCAGTGGGTCAGAAGTTTACATACACTTTTTTAGTATTTGGTAACATTGCTTTTAAATTGTTTAAATAAGTTCAAATGTTTTGGGTATCCTTCCACAAGCTTCTCACAATAAGTTGCTGGAATTTTGACCCATTTCTCCAGACAGAACTGGTGTAACTGAGTCAGGTTTTTAGGACTCCTTGCTCGCATACACTTTTTCAGTTCTGCACAGTTTTTTATCGGATTGAGGCCATGGCTTTATGATGGCCACTCCAATACCTTGTCCTTAAGCCATTTTGCCACAAATATAGAGGTATGCTTAGGGCCATTGACCCAAGACCCATTTTCAACCAAGCTTTAACTTCCTGGCTGATGTCTTGAGATGTTACTTCAATATATCCACATAATATTCCTTCCTCATGATGGCATCTATTTTGTTAAGTGCACCAGTCCCTCCTGCAGCAAAACACCCCACAACATGATGCTGCCACCCCCATGCTTCAAGGTTGAGATGGTGTTCTTCGGCTTACAAATCTCACCCTTTTTCCTCCAAACATAATGATGGTTATTATGGCCAAACCGTTTCATCAGACCAGAGGACATTTCTACAAAAAGTAAGATCTTTGTCCCCATGTGCACTTGCAAACTGTAGTCTGGCTTTTTTATGGCAGTTTTGGAGCAGTGGCTTCTTCCTTGCTGAGCAGCCTTTCAAGTTATGTCGATATAGGACTTGTTTTACTGTGGATATAGGTACTTATCTACCTGATTCCTTCAGCATCTTCACAAGGTCTTTTGCTGTTGTTCGGGGATAGAATTGTACTTTTCGCACCAAACTACATTCATCTCTAGGAGACAGAAAGAGTCTCCTTCCTGAGCGGTATGATGGCTGCATGGTCCCATGGTGTTTATACATGCATGCTATTGTTTGTACAGATGAAAGTGGTACCTTCAAGCATTTGGAAATTGCTCCCAAGGAAGAACCAGACTTGTGGAGGTCCACAATTCTTTTTTTCTGAGGTCTTTGCTAATTTCTTTTGATTTTCCCATGATGTCAAGCAAAGAGGCACTGAGTTTGAAGGTAGGCCTTAAAATACATCCACAGGTACACCTCAAATTCATTAGACCTCCTATCAGGTGCTCCGGAGGCAGTAGAAGCGGCAGAATGGCGTTATCGCAAACACGTTTGACGGCGCACCGCCGGTGGCAGCCGCCTTGCTACCACCTTCTTTCCGCGGCTGGCCCGCTGGCCATCCGCCGTTCCGCCACAGTTATATCGAAGGCGGACCTTCCGTGGGCCGTCGGAGGCAAACGCTATTTTCGAGCGATCTGCCGCAACTTATTGTGTGTGTGTATGTATGTAATTTCTTTTTTATATATATATATTTATAGCATGCAGTTTATCAAGAATAATGATTGATCAAACCAGACAAATTTCCATTTGGCGTTTTAATTCCACATTTCAAAGTACAGTAACTGTCACTGAAACAAGATGTCAGACACATTGGCACTGAAATGTTGCAGCATAGTGTCCATTTTGTTGTCCATGCTACGCACAACATCGCCAAACTCTCCAAGACATCGTAGCATTAGGGTCTGATCTGCACCTACAGGGGTTCCCAGAATAAAAGAATAAAGTAGTCAGTCCTGGCCCTTCAACTACTAAAATATGACATTTATATCTAGGTCTACTACATGTACAGGTGGCCCCAGTGGGAATTAAACCAACAACCACAGGTGGTGTTTGCAAGTTGTACCTGATTGCCCAGTGCGAGCAAACATCTTCAACATTGTCCCAACTTGCTTCACCTGCTCTTGAAGTGAGCCGCTGTCATCCGAAGTTACAAAATGAAAGGCATATGGTAATTTTGGACCTACATCACACACAAAAAAGTAACATTTAAGAAAGAGTGCATGTTCTCACATGCTGGTGCATTGCTTTCCCTGAGGGCTTGGTTCTCATCCCTCAGGGCTTGGTTCTCATCCCTCAGGGCTTGTTTTTCATTCTGGAGTCTCTGGAAATCTACATTTAAAAAAAATTATAAAAAATACAACAACTAAAGGCACTATTTTCAATACTGTTAAAACACTGGACACCAAGACATAGGCCTAGAATATACCTTCATAGCAGAAAACTTCATGCTATACACGAGGTGCCAGGGGAGTCCAAGGGCCAATAACTGAGCGATGACTTTCTCCTATTGATAATCATTGACAACGAGCTGGGGGAGCAAACATAACAGCTTTAATTTCACTGAAGAATATTGCATATTCAGTAATGAAACAATAACTGAACTGTGCAAAGCTAATGGAATGTACAACACACCTCGACACCTTTCATCCAGAAACTGCTGCGGCGAGTAACCCGTCAAGTGTCCTAATGAAAAACAGATGATGATTAAAGGATTCCTCATCTTAAATAGAAGCAATAGTTTCCAAGACAAAAAATAAAAAAAATTGTACATGACTAACTTGTATTCAAACTCCTGGCTCTGTGAAGTGGAGTCTGGATTACTGGAGAGAAACCTGGTTCTGAGAAAGAGGAAACAGAAATTTGAAAATCTAACAAAGTGTATAGTTTAGTGGCAGGATCACAAATCAAACATCACAGCAATACATTTTACATACCAGCTCTGAAATCTACAGATGGCTCAACATTTTCCTGGTTTTCTGGAATCGATGCAACTTCTGGAGCATCGGGCAGCACTGAAACCTCGTTACCGGGAACAATGTTTTCAAAGCTCAAAAGAGGTTGCTGAAACGACAGCACTGCTGGTGCATCTGGAAGACTAGACTCCTCTTCATCAGAAGAGGCCTGGGGTCTGTACTTGGAAGTTGAGATTCTCTTTCGCTTTCCCTTGTCATCTTCCGTCGTTTCAACGCTGGAACCTGTGTGGAAGCGCACCAAATATCTCATCGCCTCTTGCCAAGATTCTAGAGCAGGGAATAATGAATGAAAGAGTCAGTTATCCACCATAAACAGACAAAGAAATTACACAGATGAAATGCAGGAAAATCAAATGCTCAAGTCAATTTTATTTGTATAGCGCCTTTCACAACACACATCGTTTCAAAGCAGCTTTATAGAATATCAGCATTAACAGACGATAAAACTGTAATGTCTATAAAGTCGATTGAATCATCATTGTGTAATTTAGATAAAATACGATTTTTAATAGTGTTTAAAAATAATGAAATGATAATTGTATTAATAACCCCATAAAGTCAGACCCATTTAGCTGCTCCCTTCATAAACTTAAAATGATGTTTCTCCCAGGTGCTGTGTGGAGACGTAGATCGGATGGCTAAATTGTTTCCTTTGTCTTTTTTGCGGAGGTTAAATGGGGGCCAATAGCACATGTCATTGCTGAGCCACACTTGCGGAACCACTGCAAATGGCAGATCCTCCTCGTTGATAAACTGAACAATGGCAAACAGCATCTAAAATAGAAGAAAGATTAGCATAAAGTATACATTTTGATTAATTTCAAGGCAAAAGCAATAACATAAAAAATTCTCACCCCTTCAAAAAAAGTGTCATTTTTACAAGTGGATCAACGGAAAACCAGCCTTTCCATCCGGGCAAGGAAGAAGATAATATTTCTTCTGCACATTTGCTATATGGGTAAAGCGGAGTGTATCTGATAGGCCAGATAAATGAAAAATGCCTAGCTTGGAAGATTCCACAGGGTAAGTAAAGAAATTGACCATGTTCCGGAACTTCTTGTAGATGACCAAAGTGTTGTCCATTTCATCAACGACTACATTCTGTATAACAACTATGTCCTTATTTTCCAACAGGAAACAGTTGTTTCCCTCTGAACGTTTCACAACAATGTCTTGAAAGTAACACTCCTCATACTGCTTTTTCACAGAAAGACCATTGAGGTGTGGTCCATGGTTGTGCTCCCTCAAGGACCTTGTTTTGGAGATGTTTGTTCTTCTGTGCTGACTTCTCTCCAACAATCGGTGAACAACCTGCTCCAGTGGTTGTGTAGGTTTGCGCAACAGTTTCTTCAGGCACCCAAGGAAGTTTTCAAAAGGGAAGCATGAGATGTTATCAAGGACACCATACTTTTTGGCACCTTGCCTGAGGTGCACCAATCCATGTATGTTGTCTGTCACGTGTTCTTTTCCATAAAGCTTGCTGCAGTGATCAACAAAGAGAACCAATATTTTGTGTGCATAGTCTGCGAGGTCAACACACAGGGACACATTCAGTAGGATGGTGATGCCAACTGAAAGCAGCATGAAGTTGTTGTACACTTGAGTTGGTACAAGGCCTTTTAAGCTGACTGGTCCAGTGTACAAGAGGAACTGCCTGAATTCTGTAGCTTTCCAACGATCAACATCTTCCATGGATCGTTGCTTCCTGTTGAACTCGCACGGAACATGAGGCGTGAAGATCAGGAGTACTCTGGAGAGCTCTTTTACCATGCTGGGTGAAAATCTTGTCAGCCGCCGTCCCTTTAGCCAAAGATGTAACAACTTTCTTGTCACTCCAAGGCATACCAGATGCATATAATCCAGTGGGAACTGGATGACCAAACCAACAGACAACAATGCCAATGGAATTTGTCCACACTGATGACTGTCATAAGAAAGTTCATCACAGAATGCATTGTCTAATCTCAGAGTAGCATCTGTTTGAGGAAAGGTCATCCTGTTCTCATAGTGGACCCCATTTTGAACACACTTGTCACACCCATAATATCCACTGTGACCTTTCACATTTCTAACAAGTGCACGAGCAGGGGCGTTACAGATGAATGTTGATATTTTGAAAGGAAGTGCTCTCCCTTCAAACAGAACTCCTTCCGTTTCAAGTCGTTGTGCCTCTCCTACAAAAGGATTCAAAAAGTGAAGGCTGCTTGGCTTCTTCTTCCCATAATAGAGAGCAATGACAAATGGAAGTTTGTTTTGCTGGACATTACCCACGTATTGCTCAGTTAAACCAAGAACTGGCCAGAACTGGGCATTTGAGCTTTTGAAAAGTGGAAGTCCATCAACATTAACTTGCATTGAAACTGACATCAACTTCTGCAATTCAGGAGACACTAACAACTGCGATAGTATTCCACTTTCAATTCCAAAGTGATGGTATACACCACCTTTTGAGTTCGGTTGTTTTAAAGTCAATGTTTTCAGAAGGGTTCTTGGGTCTTTAGGAAGGGTTGGATGATCCTTGGACAAAATGGTTAAAAGCTTACCAAGTGCCACATGGGGGATCATGTTGTCAATAGCCCACCCTGCCAATTGTGTCCTTAGGCAATCCCCTTCCTCTTCACTATCTTCTGTGCTTGAGGAAAACATTTCACTAGGTTCATATACCTCATCAACAGTTATTCCCTGTGCTTCAGGGATTACAGTTTGTCCATGGCTTGTTGTAGCCATTCCATGTTGATGTTCATTAACAGGAGGATTTACTTGGTCAAAGTCGGGAATAACAGCAAGTAGAGCATTGTTTGCAGCTTCAATTTCCTGTTTGTCCCTCTCAACTCCTTTCAATATTCTTCTCCTTTTGGCCCAGTAACTAGACATTGTGACTAACAATGCATTTTCCTTTTAAAGCCAAAACAATTGTCCAACAGTAGGTCTCTTGGGTGAAGATAACTGGTTATGTTCTGGTCAAGGTATCTGAAAGAAAATGTGAACAAAACCACATTGTTAACATTAGGAATATACAGTAGCTATGCTGTGGGGAAAAACTGAACAGCCAAATGTGGAACAGTGAAATTGTTAAACATAAAATGTATTCATTCAGTGTAGTGTTTCAAGTGAACACGGCATTGTCCTCAAACATATAAAAAGTACAACAGTTCAGAGAAATAAAACTCATCATAATCCCCTTAAATCGTAGAAGTACAGTAGCAACACAGCACGTGGTTGCTAACACTTGCCAGCCACTGTAGCTACATTGTGAACTGAACTAGCAGCATACATGTTCGGACAAACAAAATCATTTACACAACCTATATACATCATTATGTTTAGTTAGAAAAAAAAACACAAGTTATACTTAGTCTTTCTAGATGTAAAGCTTTGGCTAACTACTGTAAGTAGCTAATTACATTTCTACATGTAACGTTACTAGCAACATTGCTTAACCTCAGTGTGTACTGTAACAAAGGCAAAACAGCATCTGTTAGCTAACACTTGCTAGCCACTCTAGCTACTGGACTAGCAGCATACTGCAAGAACAAAGATGACTAACTTAGATATTTTAAAAAGATAAACTAAAAACAATGTAAACATAATATTGCATTACACAAAAAGGAAACCTGTACTTAAACGATGGTAGTCGATGACTTTGCTAGCTAGCAAACTATAGGCTGTAGTAACTAGTACTGACAGTAACTCGTGATTTGAGCGGCAAACTGATGCAAATGTGCTCTAGTCATATTGTTACGGGAGGGGCCAGCCTCAGTGGCTCCAGTGCGTCATCGACAGTAGGGGTGGGGCCAGGAGCTCAGTGGCTCTAGTGTGTCATCGAGCCACCGTTTTAGCCCCACCCAAAAGAATCCTGAACACAGCAATGGTGCAAAACTGTTTAACGGTCTAACTCCACAATTCAGTACTTCACAGTTCAAAGTCTTTGTAATGTGTTTTAGCAATACATTTTTTACATTTATAATGTGTTTAGATTTTTTTTTTATTGCCTTTACAGGAACTTTAACACTTTGCAAATGAATCCCTTACCTGTAAAAGATAAAATAAATAAAAAATCGAGGTTGGAAAAAAATTAAAGACATAAACGATATTTCTGCGCAACTGTGAAACCAGAGAATTTAGCTTTTTCATTGAGTTTATCCTTCACGTCAAAACAGGGATTTTCATGTTTATGATAGATATTACCATGGTTGCAAATTAATAAAAAAAAATATAAAGTATACCCAAGATTTTGGCCATGTTGCAGATGTCTTTCACTGTTCACTGATAGTCATTTTATTCTGCTAAATTGTTCATACCATGAATTAAATATCTATTTTAAAACCTAATCAGAATCAGAAAGATATTTATTGCCAAGTAAGTTTTACAAAAGGAATTCTTTTTGGTTTATTGGTGCATGTCTGAAATGTGCATCAATCAAAGAAATGTAAACAATTTTCACCTAAGTGCATAAAATAATTCAATATATTTAACATATATTACTGTATAATCGCTTCAGAGTTTCAAAGTAATTTAAATGTAATTTCCTAAACCTTACCTTATCATGGAATCAAGAGTCAAGAATCTGTTATAAACCCTAATGGCTTTGGAGCAAAAAATTATAATAGCCAACATGGATTTTGAGAGTCGAAATCCTTGTATTTCAAAGCGGCTTGCCGCCAGCCGGCCGCGGTCCATTAGACGGAGGCAACCGCCAGAGAAAATGAAGCAGTCGGCCCGCCCAAACGTTTCATCCCCGCCAGTGGGACGCACCTATAGCGGACAACTTAGGGTCGGTGGCAAATTGAAGCCGTGCGGATATGTTTTGCTATCTGGGTAATTGTCTAAAGGCTTGACATCATTTTCTGGAATTTTCCAAGCTGCTTAGAAGCACAGTTAACTTAATGTATGTAAATTTCTGTCCCACTGAAATTGTGATCTAGTCAATTTAAAGTGAAACAATCTGTCTGTAAACAATTGTTGGAAAAATTACTTGTGTCCTTCGCAAAGTAGATGTCCTAAACAACTTGCCAAAACTATAGTTTGCTAATATTAAATCTGTGGAGTGGTTAAATTAGTTTTAATGACGTCAACTTTAGTATATGTAAAGCTCTGACTTCAACTGTACATTATCAAATGCTTAGCTATTTTATAAATGTACATAGGAGTTGGAATTGCATTAGGCCAAACTGTGATGTATTTTGCAGTGTGTCTAAATTGTTGTTGCTTCAATTTTGTATTTCTGCACATTAAAGGTAAAGTGAAACATTAACTTTGAAGTTACAGATGATGATGCCATATTGATCTATACTTATAAAAAGACACTGATATTATCAGGGGCTTCAAGATTGCAATTTCAAGGACTGGAAAGTCATGACATTTTCACCTTTTAGTTTTGTGCTGGTGTAAAATATTTAATTGCCAAGATATTACTTGTTGTGCCAGCTTGTGTAGAGTAAACCGTCTCACAAGCAAGTGTTGAATGTTCAGATTGTTACTGAAGACATTTGTTCCCAAAGTATTTTCATTTAAATCTAATGATTTGGGAAAGTAGTACCTGACTTCCAAATGGAAACTTGAATCTTATACAGTTATTGTGAATTACTGTGTAAAACAGAATGCAATGAATTGTGTTTCTCTTTTCACATGCTTGTGTAGTGAAACAATCAAACTTTCTGCAGATAAACTAGAGCACAAGAATAATTTTTCAGAGTTCTAACTGTCAAGGTTTTTACATTATATTTTTTTACTCCTGGTATTAAGATGCATTTCGATCTGATCACAGGTGTTCACAGATACAAGTGTAAACTGAGCCCAAAACATTTTTTGATCAGATGCTGTCCAGCGTTTGCTCAAGTCAGTTCACTGCAGCGGGCTATCATCTCTCTGACATTCTTCAGCATGGTGAAAGATTTATTTCCATTTTTCAATTTGCAATATTTTGTTGTATGAGCTGCAGTAATCTCCCAAGTAATTGTAAGAAGCTTGTTTCACTGCACTTGAGTTTTCTCAGACAAATACTATTTGCTCAGGTTGTTGCTGGGGGACGTTCTCTCTTTTCTGTCAGTTTGCTACATGGCATCCTGCCTTTGTTAATGTCTAAGAGAAACATGTTTCTAAATAGTTAAGCCTTAGAAAATCATCTCAGGCACAATTAGCTGGCTAGGCCATTAGTTTAAATAAACTTTAAGGCTAGCACAATCTGTTTTAACTAACAGGGTTCCCGACACAATTTATCGTTTTGTTGTTGTTCATATTGAATACATAATTCAAACATCCACAGTGTAGGTTGGAAAACGTATGTGAACCCCATTGCTAATGACGTCAAGAAGAAAAGTTAATTTGAGTTGGTAGTTGGCAAACCTGGCATTCAATTAATTAAATTAGTATGGAGTTGTGGTTTAGAGCTACTTTGACTTATAAAAAGCACACAAACATTTTGAGTTTGCTATTTACAAGAAGAATCTGCTGATGTGGACCATGCCTCAAAATCAGAAGACCTACTATAAAGTGAGGTGAGTGCAACTTTGAGTGCTTTGAATGCCTGTTCCGCCTCTGAGATCTTCACAGGTTGTCCCTTTTTGGTCAGGTCTGTAAAGGGAAAAGCTAAAGAGGAAAAGCAGGGGATAAAGCACTGATAACCAGCCAACCCAAGGAAAGCATATACCTAAGTCTTTGTGGTTGACCTTGGAATGTCCTGCACTGTTTTGATCTCGTTTTATTTGGACATCACAAGCTGCGTCCAATCTGAAAAAAAAAAACTGATAGCATGCTTCTGTGAGTCCTAGGTGGAATTTTCTTGGTATAGCACTGTCGCCAGCCCTGCAAAATCTGACAGCACCTCCTCAGATTGACAAGATGGTCATCCCAGCTTTACAATTACATTACCAGTTCATTCAAATAGCCGGAAACAACGCTGTGGTGGGGGTGGAGCCGGCAATTCATCACAATATGGCTGGACTGCAGGCTTCTGGATTCCTCCTTATCACCCCTAGCTTCAGCACCCGTTGTACTTCCATTGAGCCTTGTGTATCCGGTAAGGTCACTGCTGTACTACCACTCCATGAGTTGTTTTGATGTCGTGGGAAATTTTTTCTGTCTGACACAGGGTCTCAGAGAACACACCACAGAATTGACGGACAAGGGCTTCCAGTTCTTGCTTCTGAGTTAGCGCAAGAATCGCCCACGGCAACTGTTGGTGTTGTATCCATCGCCAGTGCAGAGAGTTGAGCTGTAGTTTCCACTCAGTGCTTAACTGGTTTACATGATAGATCTGCTCCACTCATCTCTGGCCCAGCAGGCGGACACGGTAGGTAGCAGGTACCATCTTTTCCACCATGGTGTCCAGCACCTGCCCAGATGCAAGAAATTTTGATGTGACACATGGAATCAAACTTAATAATTCATAACGAGGGTGGAACTCATATGCCAAAGCCGATATGTTATAGGTCCGCTGCTGGGCGCACTGAGTTCCCACCAGGTGTTCACGTTTTAGTGAACTTTCGAACTACTCTTTCTCATGGCCTGCACATGCTCAAAGATGGATTGGTGGGGTGATGGCTGTTGCTCTGAGGCTTCTTTAGCATCATCCAATAGACTTCAAGAGCAGCTCAAATTGTGTAAATCCTGTAGAGGCCTGGGGGTACATCTCAAAAGCCTAATAGCACATACAGGATCATGAGATCCCATTCACGCCCATCTTCAGCTACAACCCACTTCAGTATTCTTTTAATGTCTGGTTAAATCATTCCACCAGTCCATCTGTTTACAGGTGGTAGACTTAAGTGTGAAGCTGTTTTACTCACAGCCGCTTGCGCAGATCCACAATCTGCCGGGAGCAAGCGGAGTGCCCTGGTCGGTAAGAAGTCCTTTTGGTATGCCTACCTGGACACACAGTAGAAAATAATTCCTAAGCAATGTTTTGTGCCGTGGCTTTTTCATAGTGGAATGCTTCAGGATAGAGGGTAATGTAATCTACAATAACAAAAAATAAATATTTGTGAACCCGTGTGTAATTATTTTTGTGTGTAAGTGTCATCTTCATCCACAAGCCTCCTCTCCATGGCTGTTCATTATGCAGTACAGTAGCCCATTTTCAACAGCAAAATACAGGGAGGGGTGAGGGCCAGCTTGTCAGGGTTCTCTTTAGACTTCCCAGACTTGGTACCAGCAGTGTCTCTGGAGATTGTCCTCCACTTGTTCTCAAGCAAAGGAGCCCCCAGCTTTAGCCTGCTGGAACAGATCAGAGTACAGAATTAACTGGTTCCTGTATAGACCCACCCTCTCTTGCCCTGTCGGTGGCTAGCAGGGCTGGTTGCACACAGGATTTTCCGGGGGGTGCTTGGCCTCTTGTTCGGGCTGGAGTTTGCATGGTAACAAGACAGCAGATTTTCAAAACCTGGCCAGTCTCTCCCTACATCCAAGGGCACAGGAAGGTCCTTCACCAACCTGACCTCCAAGTTCCATTATCCGGGCTCAGCCGTGATGGGGTCCACCCTGGACAACACAGAGTGGGTATACCCATGTACCCAGGTAATGGGTATAAAGGCTTTTCTTGGTTTCTCCATCATCAGTATCTGGGGTTGTACTGACTGGCTTGTTTTCAAATTAAGAGGTGATCTCTCATCTTGTGCAAGCTTTGTCTCCACCAGCTCTACTGCCTAGAGCTTTCTTTTCTTTTAAAAATTCAGTTGTATTTTTTTCCCAAATTCTGGGTTTTCAGTTTAATTACATTTTAATATAAAATATTCATAGAATTTTAATCCAATGAAAACAGAACAATTACTTTTCAACATGGCATTATTTTTTATAAAATGAAGAGCCTCTATACTGATACTCTGAACATGATCCAAAAATTATATATATATATATATATATATATATATATATATATATATATATATATAATTTTCTTTTGTCAAATACAGTGCTCCACTGTAGAGCATTACAATTATTCATGAAAACAGTGATAACTCTTGCTTGTGAGACATTGCTTAGATATAATGTAATTATTATTGATTTATAATCATTATTACTACAACTACATTGAATATTAAATTTTACACACAAACTGCACATGAATGTTTAAGATGCAGTTAGTGTTTAAGCAGTGGCATCCCCACATATTCACTTACTGTTGAAGCATAGCTCATGCAAACTGTATATTTGTTTAATGAAATCTCAGCCTTTTATGGATTAATCATCACATTAGTACATATTAAAAATGTTATTTGATTAATTGTGCATTTATACATTTTATTCCAAATATGTCAAATTTTGTGACATTCCATGTTTTACAGTTAATTGAATTTATATGACTGGATTCTGTGATTCCATCCATGTGTTCCACAAAGTAGGAATCATAGGACCCTACAGTTCAGATTACATATATTTTTTCCTCTATCTGCTTCAAAATGTAGATCTGAAATATAGGTGGTATTCTTAAAGCATTTTAGCTCATGTACCACCCCTATTGTTTCATAGAATATCTTGGCCTCTTAGTGGACTAGAAGCTCAATGCAGGTATCATTAGAAAGCTGTGATCCTCCCATTTTGCCATTTAGGTATCAGATTATATCAACAATAATCAGCAGTGATCAGCATGCAAAAGAGACTTGTATTTGATGTCTTAACTTTGTGAGACTTTGTGATTCTTTTGAAATCTTTGAAAAGCCCCCTCTGGCTTGCACTCTGTGGCAGCATACACACTTTAGAATATTTTCAACAGCAGAATAAGAATATGAACTTTGTAATAAGTGACACCGGCCTAGGCTATATCACAAATATAGCCAGTTATTTTTTCGTTATTGACGTTTTAATCAGGCTACTTGTCCGGTTCACTTGCCTCTTCAAAAAATGTACTTGTCCAGGGCAAATGGACAAACATTAATGTCAAGCTCTTGGTATGCCTGATATCAACATGTGAAACATTAAGTTCAGTACTGCACTGAAGTAACTGAAAATTCTGCTTCAAAGATGTTTGTGGTGAAATATTTATGTGTAATTTGGAGAAATGGTGCACCATTTCTGGCCACAGGAGACACATTTGATTGACCAGATACAAACAGCAATGTGTCTCAACTGACCATTTATGTTGGGATGACTTGAGACAGGTCTTAAAAACAAGTGTACACAGGACCTTCGTGAAAGTGACTTGTTTGATGAACTGTCAGAATGTGCTTTGTATGTGTGTGCTGAAAGTGTAGACTTTGCATTTAAAGTTTATAGATGTGTGTTCCTATCTATTTAATTATTTCATGTTGTTTTAAAATATTTTCAACAATTGCTTTACATGCTGTATAGTTATAAACAAAAGCTGTGGAGGACCTACTGCATCCACCAAATAAAATGGTATGACTGATGTTAACTCATGAAAATTTTAGCAAAATTGTTTGAATTCTGTGTTGAACAAATGCAATAACCCGTTCTCTTTTCATTTTCTAATAGACCTTGACCAACAGACATAAAACATCCCATGAAAAACTAAACTGATGCACATTGTATTGGGCTTTCAGTGTATTTGGTATTGTGATTCTGTGAGATTATCTCCCAATGGCCATATCCTGTTTGTCCGCTTGACAGAGAGTGCATGTGAATGAAGTTCCTTGCTAACTAGTTCCTTTTTGCCTGTGAAGGCTCTATGTGCCACAGCTCTATTCTGTGAATTGGTGGCCATTGTTCTTGGTTCAATCAATGTCAGAGTCAAGGGTAAATGCATTGACATGGGGTGGACCCTTCCTTATTTACAGTGAGGAAAATAAGTATTTGAACACCCTGCTATTTTGCAAGTTCTCCCACTTGGAAATCATGGAGGGGTCTGAAATTGTCATCGTAGGTGCATGTCCACTTTGAGAGACATAATCAAAAAAAAAAAAAATCCAGAAATCACAATATATGATTTTTTAACTATTTATTTGTATGATACAGCTGCAAATAAGTATTTGAACACCTGTCTATCAGCTAGAATTCTGACCCTCAAAGACCTGTTAGTCTGCCTTTAAAATGTCCACCTCCACTCCATTTATTATCCTAAATTAGATGCACCTGTTTGAGGTCGTTAGCTGCATAAAGACACCTGTCCACCCCATACAATCAGTAAGAATCCAGCTACTAACATGGCCAAGACCAAAGAGCTGTCCAAAGACACTAGAGACAAAATTGTACACCTCCACAAGGCTGGAAAGGGCTACGGGGAAATTGCCAAGTAGAGATGGGCAGATCGAGGCTTCGTGAAGCAATGAAACAGTCGAAGCAAATGTGCCATTTTGTTTCGAGGCTTCGAATCAATCCGAAACCCGTCTCCACGGTGACACCTAGTGGTCACTTGCAGGTGTTGATCTGAAACAACCTTTACAAAGAGCTAATAAAAAAATGTGTTGGTTTTTTTTTTTATTATTGTATTTTTGTAATATATGAAGCTTGTAACCTGTAGTCTCTTCACATTGCATAATGTGATTTTGGTCATGAAAAATGAATATTAATAAAAATAAATCAAGCCACAATGTCTCCCTTTCTTATAGATTTTTATTCAAAAATATTAATTTCTCTGCTGTTGAAGGACTCAGCCTACTTCTTTTTACAGATAATTTCTCCAGCCTTTGAAAAAATTCTCTCACAAGGGACACTTGTTGCTGGCATACAAAGATATTTTTTAGCTAGGACATACAAATGAGGAAAGATTACTGCTCTCTCTTTCCAGTAAGTTAGAGGATCATGAGTTCTGGGCAAAAACGCATCGCTGAGGTATTTTTTCACTTCCACTGTGGCATCAGCTGTAGGATTGTGTATCATCTGGGTCTCACGGATACGATAGTCAAAATGTTCCCATAAACTGTCTTGTGTTTCAACTGGTGTTGATGATGGGCCTGATGTTGACATTTGTGGTTCTGAATTAAAAGAAAACGGCAATTAGTAACAAATCATAAACTGACAACACATATGAAGTATAAATTTCATGAATCACATTACATAAGATAACATAGACTGAAACTCACCAGGAGTTGTGTTTGAACGCATCAGTGAAGCACACTCCAGTGTGATGTGCTTTTCAGCATCCAGGGCTTTGGCAGGATTTCCAAAAGCCACATTTTTAAACCTTGGGTCCAGCAGTGTAGCCAGTGCCAAGGCTCTAAAGTCTCGTACCCTCCACATCTGGAGTGCAGACCTTCTTGTAGATGTGAGCCTATGAGCCAACACAAGAGAAAACCATATTAATTAAAATAATGACAACAATATGAGAGTTATGGCCAATTACACGTATGGTCATAGTGTCCTACCTAATTGTACAGTTGATTCCTGCGTTGCATTTCCTTTTTCTGTGCAAGCTTGTGCTGCAACATCCTGTACAATGGTATGAGCTTTGAAGCAGACACTCTCTGTTCCTCTGACATCTCTGTTGTTGCTAGTTTGAATGGTTGAAGAAGTGTCAATGACTGTTGAATAATGTCATACTCAAGACTTGTCAGGAGCAGTATCACTGTTTAAATTGGCAAGTGCAGCAGCCACTGGCTCACGTTGCTCATACAAGCGTTGTAGCATGTCGAATGTGCTGTTCCATCTCGTTTCAACCTCCTGTATCATTTTCAGACTTGGTCTGCCCATCAAGCTCTGCATCTCCACAAGCTTGTCCTTTGCTTTGCAGCTGGATCTGAACAACCCCACTATCTTTCTGGCTTTCTGGCTGAATTTCATTGATGACTGGGGTTTGATCCAGGGCCTTTTTCACTATCAAATTCAAATTATGAGCAAAACATGGGACATGGCGTAAGGTTGAGTAGCTGGGCACTTAGGATCATGTTGGATGCATTGTCAGTCACCATGCAGTGAACTTTGGAGGTTATTCCCCACTCAGCCATTAGCAAGGCTTTAGCCTCCATGAGATGCTGGGCTGTGTGGGTTTGGTAAAACCTCCTTACACCCAGTAAAACAGTTGCCATTGTTGCCTCTGGTGTTATGTAATGGCATGTTACACCAAGATATCCATCCATATTAATGGAAGACCACATGTCAGCCGTAAGGCTAACAAATTCCACTTTTGTAGGTCCTCCATTGTCTTCTCCTTGGTTGTGTTGTACCTTACGCTGACCATTGTTTTAAGCACCTTCCGGGATGGGAGGACATAGCTTGGATCAAGCTTGTTCACAAAGGCCCTGAAACCCTCATCCTCCACGATGGTGAAGGGCTGCAGATCCTTCACCACCATGTTCAGAAGAGCCTCATCCAATTCCCTCTGTCTGCCTTTTTAAAAGAGAAGATAAAACATACTTTCAGACAAATATATTGGAAAAATAGTAGCCTACCGTGAAAGTAGTCTACTGGTTCATTTGGAAACCTTCCTAAACAAAGTTATGTTATGAATATTTATGCTCAGTGTGCAGAGAAAGATAAAGTGCATTATAGAAATACAACAATTACAAAAAAACAAAATGATGTCTTGGCTGTAGATTATAGGCTGTAGTAGGTACTCATATGTAGACATATAAAATGTATATTCACAAAGTATAATATTATATTGACAACATTTGTTTTTAAAGTGATTGGCAGTTGTGATTGGGATGTTAGGCATGTCTTAGTCCATGGCCTTTCTAAACAATGGCCCAACACTTAGTTATTATATTTCACTTATAATTAGCCTATATTTCAAACAATGCATACCTTGCTTAGATGGCCCAGCAGTGTCAGTAGCAGGCCTTGGTACAGGGGAACACTACCATCCTCTGCACCCTGCAGAATGGCAGGATGAATGCTCCTCAAATGGCGCATCATGGATGATGTATTGTTGCAGTAGGCTGAGCTGCCGATCACAATACACACATCTCACTTTATTTGGGGTTTCCAAATGGAAATGCTCCCACACCACAGATGTACGGCATCTCTTCTGTGGAGCCTCCATTTCTATCTATCTATCTATCTATCTATCTATCTATCTATCTATCTATCTATCTATCTATCTATCTATCTATCTATCTATCTATCTATCTATCTAGTCTATCTATCTAATCTATCTATCTATCTATTTTAAATGTAGCCTATCTATCTAATAATCTATATGTATCTGTAATATATGTATCTATCTATTATATATATATATATATATATATATATATATATATATATATATATATATATTTCTATCAATGCATCTATTCATGTGTCACTATATGTACTCTGTGTGTCTCTAAGTCAATGTGTAAATGTAAATTAAATCCTAAATATAACTAAACAAATCGCACTATAAATGTCACTATATCACCAAAAATCCACTATCTCAAAACCAAACTCCTCTCACAAAAACCCACGATATGAAAATGCGTTGACAAAACTTTTATACTGTGTGATTGTGTGATTTGTTCCCGAACCGACCAATCAATGAAACCCTGATTCGGCGGAGCACTCCACCTGATGAAACACTTAGACGCTTCATTTAGCCGTTGTCACGTGACGTGGGTGTTTTGAATCACGCTTCGGATCAGTGTTTCGAATCATCTTTGCTTCGGGATCTCGCAAAGCTTCGGAACGTCTGTTTCGCGCCAGCCATCCTTATTGCCAAGCAGCTTGGTGAAAAAAGGTCCACTGTTGGAGCAATCATTAGAAAATGGAAGAAGCTAAACATGACTGTCAATCTCCCTCGGACTGGGGCTCCATGCAAGATCTCACCTCGTGGGGTCTCAATGATCCTAAGAAAGGTGAGAAATCAGCCCAGAACTACATGGGAGGAGCTGGTCAATGACCTGAAAAGAGCTGGGACCACCGTTTCCAAGGTTACTGTTGGTAATACACTAAGACGTCATGGTTTGAAATCATGCATGGCACGGAAGGTTCCCCTGCTTAAACCAGCACATGTCAAGGCCCGTCTTAAGTTTGCCAATGACCATTTGGATGATCCAGAGGAGTCATGGGAGAAAGTCATGTGGTCAGATGAGACCAAAATAGAACTTTTGGTCATAATTCCACTAACCGTGTTTGGAGGAAGAAGAATGATGAGTACCATCCCAAGAACACCATCCCTACTGTGAAGCATGGGGGTGGTAGCATCATGCTTTGGGGGTGTTTTTCTGCACATGGGACAGGGCTGACTGCACTGTATTAAGGAGAGGATGACCGGGCCATGTATTGCGTGATTTTGGGGAACAACCTCCTTCCCTCAGTTAGAGCATTGAAGATGGGTCGAGGCTGGGTCTTCCAACATGACAATGACCCGAAGCGCACAGCCAGCATAACCAAGGAGTGGCTCTGTAAGAAGCATATCAAGGTTCTGGCGTGGCCTAGCCAGTCTCCAGACCTAAACCCAATAGAGAATCTTTGGAGTGAGCTCAAACTCCGTGTTTTTCCGCGACAGCCCAGAAACCTGACTGATCTAGAGAAGATCTGTGTGGAGGAGTGAGCCAAAATCCCTCCTGCAGTGTGTGCAAACCTGGTGAAAAACTACAGGAAATGTTTGACCTCTGTAATTGCAAACAAAGGCTACTGTACCAAATATTAACATTGATTTTCTCAGGTGTTCAAATACTTATTTGCAGCTGTATCATACAAATAAATAGTTAAATTATACATTGTGATTTCTGGATTTTTTTTTTAGATTATGTCTCTCACAGTGGACATGCACCTACGATGACAATTTCAGACCCCTCCAAGATTTCTAAGTGGGAGAACTTGCAAAATAGCAGGGTGTTCAAATACTTATTTTCCTCACTGTATATGATAATGAAGTTATCTGAGTGATATAGTTGTTATGTTAATTGGATTAGAGCTTGTAGAATTCAGTGTCTCCACCAATTAGATGGTTTGTTTTCACCTGAATACTTTGTAACACCTGAAAGTACTGCCCCCTGAATGCCTATAAAATTCAATGCATGCCTCCCTAAGTCAGACTTGATGACTGCAGCACAAGACAGAACGTTCTGACCTGTAGACTGATGCTACTGATCTTCTACAATAAAGAATCCTGATGAAAATGTAATGAGTCTCCTGGTCCTCTCTGAGAGTGTCCAACAGTGCCCAAAACCTTTTCAGATGTAAGATTTCATGTTTTTATGCATTAAGTGCAAGCTTTCCACACAAAATCAAATAATGATTCTATAGTAAATGACTTTGGTACAAATAGAGCCTAAGAGACATGCAGACCTCGACAAACCCTCCAAACTAGACATTAAAACACTACCGTAAATGGACAAATCTCTCTGCATCCAAGAATTAAACTTTCTTTTAGTACTGGCAAGAATGGGATCAAAGTTAAGAGAGGCACGAGATGATTAATTAATCCCCAAAAATGGCAATAGCTTGAAAGAAATTCACAATCTTAAAACATGTATCAGTTTTATCAAACTTTGTATTCTAGCTCTGGAATATAGTACTCATTAACTGAAGCCTTTAAATTGATTATAACTCATTTGTTAGTGATGAGTATAGCAACATATGTGAGAAATATCTTTAGTATTAAAAAAGTTGTTGATAATATTAAGAAACTCAATGAGAATAAATCTCCCAGTAATGACTTTCAGACTTTCAGAGATGTCCTCTGCCCATTTATTTGATCTAATCCAGTTTATTGATTTAAATAAGGCGTTCGATACAGTAGAACAGTAGAATGTTTTTGTTCAAATCACTTAAATACTTTAAATTTGGAAAGTTTTTTAGAAAGGTAATAACAGTCCTGTGCACAGAGTGTAGCTCCCCCATTTAAAATGATTCATGGGACTTCGGTTAGATTTTTTCATTCTAGGGGCATTAGACAGGGCTGCCCAATTTCACTGTTTAGTTGAATAAATTCGTTTTTGGCTCATCACACAAGTTCTGTCTGTATCTAAAAGGTGATGGCGTAGACTGAATATAAAGATGGCTTCTCCATTTCATCTCACTAGACAAAAATGACGTCAAAATATCCTGGAAACAGGCACTGCCATCTTGCGCTGATGACGTCGTTTGGAGCCAGAGTCTGAGCAGTAGTGATCGTGGGTTGGAGCCGCAGTATCTTAAGACTTAAGATTTTTTTTTTTTACCATATTATTTCCTAAAATAAAAAATTATTAGTAACCGATCACCTTTTTCCACATAACTAACGTTAGACTGGTTGTTGTCTTGGCTAGCTAGCTAATAGCATTAACTTACCGATTAGCTTACCAAGCATACATTTAACTTACCGAAAAAACTGCAATGATGCCTCAGATCCCTTAGGTCGGTTAGTACAGCAGAACAACTCATTTTGTCAGTTTGAAACAGACAATCATAGTTATTGATATTTGAAAGTTAAAGTTAATGCTTCATCTCCTCCTGACTTTCCCGAAAAGAAGTCTGCAGGTGCCTTCGTGACTTCTTCTCTCAGAGAAGTTGTCAATCATGATGTCACACCCCCTTTTTATAGCATCAGAAAATGAACACTTGAACATACATCAACGTGAGAAGAACTACCTAAAATGACAGAAACCTTCTTTGGGGAAAAATGTATTTGAGGTGTACTTTTTTTTTAGATTGGCTCATGAGCGGTAAATCCCCCCTAAATAGCACCCCCTCGGCTAACATGGAGGGGGTGGGGTTTATTACCTATACTGCAGCCAGCCACCAGGGGGTAATCTAGATGTTTTGGCTTCACTTTTGGGGAGCTGTCATTTAATTTAATTGATCAATTGTCACACATTATACATACGTTTCTGCATATACATGGTGAAATAATTTATTTTTCACATATCCCAGCTAAGCTAAGCTGGGGTCAGAGTGCAGGGTCAGCCATGATACGGCGCCCCTGGAGCAGATAGGTTCAAGGGCCTTCCTCAAGGGCCCAACAGTGGTGTCTTGGTCAGTAACCCAGAGCCTTAACCGCTGAGCCACCACTGCCCTTATGCTGTCCATCTTAATTCAGTCTATGGATGTGTCTCGTTTGGAAGGCTGCGTGCTACGGCGGTCGCATTTATTGGCCGCATACGTCATCGAGGCTGTCTCGTTTCAGAAATGCAACCTTCTTTCACTGGAATACGGAGGATGCATGAGGTGTATCCTTTGTGGGCACTCACAACCCACAATGGAAATGTCTAAAAAAAATTACACAATTAGCCCGTAAATATGATGTTCAAACGCAAGGAATGGTAATTCCCAAGTTTAAGTACCTCAGTAGATGGGTGCGGAGTATATCATATGTATAATTATATTCATATATAATTAAAATAAAGTATTAGACTAAAAGTACACCTGTAATGGTGTTACAGTGTTATGGAGTGGTGGTGGTGTAGTGGTCAAGAGCACATAATACAAGAGCTGGTAATCTGGTAATCAGAAAGTCACTGGTTTGATCCCCACAGCCACCACCACTGTGTCCTTGAGCAAGGCACTTAACTCCAGGTTGCTCCAGGGGGATTGGCCCTCGCAGGGTAAATTTACTTCCGTATCAACAACAGCCATGAGCAAGATCTGCTAAAATCAAAGTTAAAATTAAATGGCGTGTAAATGTTTAACCTGACGTTATGCTGTGTTGGTGACTGTACAGAGCTCTAATTAACATTCTGACAACTTTAAGGATGGCAAAATGCGATATTTAAGCTGTTACTGGTCAGACTACACCGATAAAAATGTACTATACTAATAAGATAAATAAGACAATAAATTGTCATTGTTATTAAGTCTGTTTGGGTCAGTCTTGCATTATTTCAAGTAAAACAGAACTCAGATTTACATCTCTCTTTAACAAAGCACACGGTTCAAATTTTAAAATAAGATGCATTTTAAGATAAATTGGAACCGTGACTGTGAAATGTTCAGAAACAATCCCTTTCGTGAGACAAGGCTGTTTTTGTGTTTTTAATAGTTTTGGAGAATTGTATGTAGCTAATGTTCTTACTATGTAAATCTGCGCTGTAATATCCCATGTAGTGCTAACTCCACTATACGCATGTTAATATTTACCTTCTACATCAGCTGACCGTTGGGCCTTGTCATTTATTTTAATAGAAGTGGCCAGTCTCTGCTGTTTAGTCTCTGGTTGCACCAAAATATAGGCAAATACTGTTAATGTTTAACATATTTTAGCAAGGATTTAGCTGGCTCTTGTCCCATCGGTCCCAGAAGTACTTGTGATTTTGGACTCTATACTGACACCTGTCATCCTGGAATGTCTCTTCATGCCAAATGTGTTTGTTTATCTTGTTTTGTTACTTTTATGTCTGTTTTTATTCATCTCATATTACAGACATCCCTATAATGGACATTATTCTATCAATCCAAATGAATTTTTGGCATCGTTGCAAGCCGGATTGTATGAAGGTAAATTATCGAGAGCTTGCATATTAATATTTGAGAACTTGTACAATAAATATTTGTACATGTAAGTTGAAATGTACACTCACAGCAAGGATGTGAAAACTTGTCAAATTAAAATCTGAAGTTTAATGTTGCAGTCTGCTCTCACAGACAATAATTCAAAGTTTGTGTTTTGACAATTGCAGACAAGTAGTCACAAATGTGCAAAATGACTTTCACATAAATACAACTACAAACTTGTATTACACATGAACTTCATTTTCACAGTACAGCCACAAATCGGCACTTACAACTTATATCTGGCACTGCAACTTGAAATCTTCACACCTTGACGTCTGCAAACTTCTTTTGTGATAAACCTGTAGCAAAACCGATGAGAGCAAGGCCAGTGTTCGGCGGGGGAGGTGTCAGTGAAGTCGTTTTATTGGTTGATGCCTAGCCAATGAAATTGGATGTTTTTTTACACGATGACGTCACCACAGTGCCAGCCTGTGCTTTTTTTGTTAGGGCAAATCAGAGCCTGTGTTATGGTTTAACTGGGCATGTGCGTGTGCATGTGAATAATACCACTTGCCTATTCAGCAGATTCGTTCAATGTGAATTGCCAAGGAGCAAAGAAAATACAAAAATGCTTGTATCATTATTAACCTGCTTTGTTTCACTGATGTCTGTTCTAATGAATTTGACACCATTTAAAAGCAATTTGAACTGTTTCACAGGGTAACATGTGGTTTCCCATGTTATCATGGGACATTGATTTGAATAGAAACTGGCGATTACACTCGTCAGAGCAGTAAATCACAAGTTTAATTATTTTATTTGCAACATTAAAGCATCATAGGCTGAAATGTTTTAATAAAATACTTTCAATTGCTTCTATGGCTTTATAATGAATAATGATTTGATTAACGTGAAAATCAACAAAGTGACAGGTCACATAGGGCAGGGATGCTGGTGTAGTGGTTGAACTTACTGGTAGTACATTTAGTGACTTGAGTTCAAATCCAGGTCAGACAGGATGCATTTATAGCTTTGCTGCAGATTTTTAACAGATATTATGAAAACTGTTTTGTAAAACACGCATACACAGACAAACAGTTTAGAAAATTATTTTAAATAAATTAATACAAATTGTAACTGAATCTGACAGCCAGCAATTACAGTATAATCTATTGAATTTTCGGAGAATGCTTGAATTACTGAGAAAAAAAATATGAACTACGTTTTGCATACATATTAATTCAATTTTGATTGAAAAGCATCCTTGGGATGCCTTTCTTTCTCTTTCGTTCTCGATTTATGAGGTGTGAAAGCAGACATAGACCTGGATTACTTGGCTAACTGACAGGATAACAGACGTGTCTACGTTCACCAGCACCTGTTGAAAAAATCCTTCAATTTTGATTATGTTGGAGTAAACAGGCAATGTCATGGCGACCTTAGACATCAGACGTCACGCCGACATGTCAGAGGTGAGCTCATAGAAAAATATTTTTTACTTTGCGCCTGGATAACGTATGTGTGGATTACAACATGGATAATGTGCATGTCTGGATAACGTCCGTCTCACCTCCGATAGCATTATTTTAGCTTTATTATCCTATTAGATTGACTCCTATTCTGCCCCAAGGAAGGATTTAAGGTGGTAATGATCATAACGAAGCCTGGAGGATGCATTACAAATCCGTCTCTCTAGGTCTAGGACTATAATCAAGGAAGGCTTTAGTATAACACCCCTGCAGCTAATATATAGTAGATCTTTATTGCAAAGTTATTATTTCCAGAAGGCAATTTTTCTTGATGAACTAGATATATATGCTACAGGAGAAATATTCAGATCTCAAGTGAAAATACTATTAAGCACATTATTAAAATACTCCACTATAAGTAAAATTCCTAAATTCTTCAAAAACTTACATAAGCATATCAGAAAAATGTACTTAAAAGAATCAAAAGTAAAAGATGTGTAAAAGTGTAACATTGTCCCTTAAATGGGGCATTAGGGCAAAAAACAAAGGCCATCCTCTCAGAATAAGCTCACCTCCTTAACCCTTAACATCTGGTCTATATTTTAATGCCCCTGTGGCCATGAACACATGTTGCCATTAAGGCCCTAAATGCTACTGGTTGAGGAGATAAATGCTGCCAGTAGTTAGTAATAGTGATAATGACTATTAGGGCTGGGGAAAAAATATATTAAAAAAAAATCTATTTCATATCATTTCATTTGAATCTAATCGAATCTTAAAATCCCAAGACATGGTGATGATGATGCAGTGACAATCATGTTTTGGTGTTTAGGTGGTGACCATATCCGATTGTACCATTCACAGCCTACACTCAAATGTTGCTGCATCTTGTCCATTGCTCATTATCACTCCCGCTGTGGGTGGCTGGGATATGTTGTCATTTTTGGTGTTGTGTTTTTGATTAAGTGGGGAAACGTTTGAACCATTGGCTTCAAATCAGAAAACCCAGATCATCAGCTTTGTTTTGTTTTTTTATAATCAACCCCCCTACCATTCTCCATACAATCCTCCAAAAAATGTGCACGATGGACTGACTTCAGAGATGCATCTTTATTCCATTAGTTTCACACAGTAAAAGAACAATGCGTTTCGCAAATGCGCTTCATCAGGTTCATTGTGTGTGTGCGGTCCTTTCCTATGGATGTGAATCCTGAGAAGGTTTAATTCCTAATGTTTTCACTTTTTCTTGCTATGACCAGCACTTCCCACTCTTGTGCATGAGTGCTCTCTAACTGATTTTATGTCATCTACAGTTGTATTTGTATGTGTGTGCAGATAACTAACACATCTGTCAGATGAGATGCAGGGAGAAGGCGAGGAAGAGGCATCAGTGGGCCCCAGAGACCATGGAGAAGGCCGTGGCAGAGGTCAGAGCAGGCAGGCAACCAAGGTGTTTGATGTTTTTTTAAGTCCATCTCGAATTGACTGGGGCTGTCATGTTTTCCCCAAATCAAGCTCAAACGAAGTACACGACAATTCGTTCATATTATTTCAAACTTTTATGTAATCAGTAAGTAGCACATTTTCATAGTCTTATGCCTTTTGAAAATGTTAAATGTTAACTATGAAAATGCAACAGCAATGGCAGAAGGGGGAAAACATGGGGAAATCAAGGGTGCATTGAGTTGAAAAAGTTGATGCTTGCCTGTTCATGGATCTCCCATAAAGCATGTCCCATAGACAGTGTCAGTCAATCAGTAATCGACACAATTTTGCCTATGGATTTTCAGTATGTGCGATCCAATTGGTGCGAGTGTCCAAATCATTCCACACATTCAATTAGTCCACAACGCTCCGAGGAGATACAAGTGGTTAAATAAGGAGTTGCTGTCTTTGCTGTTTTCCCACCCCCAAGAACATAAATAATTCTGTGCGTTATGCCACATTTTGCAATTGTGACTAGTCAATGTGTGAGTTCATTGAGCTGGATGTCTAAGAGCTATGTATGTTAACACTACTGTATCATAAACACATCAACTGTATTATTTACTTCTACTTGTGCATTTATGGGAAGTGGATAATGGATAGAATGGACAAGGATTTTAAGCTAAATTGACATTTCAAGATGTATAGTAAATATGTTTTGTAAAATAGTTGCAATAAAAGCTCTGCAAAGGTTAAAAAAAAAAAAAAGAACCTCCCTGCCTAGTGCATCTTTAATAAATAATGCAAATAAGAACACATTATTGAGGCATTAACTCTTCCCATAAACTCTTTACCCCAACAATTTCCCCACCTTGCACCTGGGAGCAAACTGCAGCAGGTCCTTATATACTGTATATTGTTTAAACAGCATGCACCTGTTTTTCTCCTCTGTGTTACACAGATTATTGCATCGATCACAAAGCACCGCTATGTCATGGCATCCGCTCATGTTATTTCTTCCTGCATTGCAAGTCACATGTTTACAATAGCTTCATTCGCCAGCAGTGAGGGATTTACATGTTACAAATGTAAGGAATTAGGCTGATGGAGAAGGTTAATGAGTTATAGACACGCTACCGTAAGCTAATGGATGTCAGTGAGAAAGAGAAGCCAGTATATACTGTATTGGATGTGGGCAGCACAGAAAGCAACACACACACTTTGGTTCCAGCTCTAGAGCCCCTGCAGCAGGGCGTTTGGGTGACGTCTTGGTGGCATACTCGCTCAGCAAAGCGACACCACTCTCCCATTCCTGTTAGGGTTTCCAATCGATTCTCCCCACTCAGTGATGCACCCACTGAAAATCATGTTGAAAGAGCCCTAATAATTAGTGATTCTATTGTAAGGAACATGGAAATAGAGACTTCAGCCACTATTGTTAAATGCATTTTGGGTACCAGAGCATCTGACATCAAATCAAATTTACAAGTGCTGGCTAAATGCTAAACATAGATTTTCTAAAATCGTGTTGGCACTAATCACTAGAGATAATCTACACCATGCTATCGTTCAGGTAGAACTATTCTTTTGACCACTAAATATAGCTTCACTAGCAATCTTCCAGATCTATCTCATACACTCAGTAAACCCCAAAACCTTGAAGAACTTGATGAAATAACAGAAAATATAAACACAGTCTTCTCTACCACTCTTGATAGTATCGCCCCCTTTCGATTAAAGAAAAAATCCCTGCACCGTGGTACAATAATCAAACTCATGCTCTCAAGAGAGCTGCTCGGAAAATGGAGTGCAAGTGTAAGAAAACAAAATTAGAGGCATTTCGTGGTGCATGGAAGGATAGTGTCTATAGCTACAGACAGGCACTAAAAGCTACCAGATCAGCATATTTTAGTAAACTCATAGAAAAAAAAACACAACATTCCTTGGTGTTTATTAAGTACTGTATCTTAACTGGTTAGGAATTAAGCCTCAACAGAACCAGATATTCCGTCGCAGCACAAGAGTAATGACTTCATGAATGTCTTTACTGATAAAATTGAAATAATCAGATTTTATGCAATGCAATCATCTTTCACAGTAGCTCGGAAAACACTGTCTCATAATTTTCCAGAAAGTGCAACTTCAATCCTTCTCTGTCATACTTCATGAAGAGCTAACAAAACTTCGAAACATCAAAAGCCACAACATGTATGTTAGATTCAATACCAACCAAACTTTTGAAAGAGGTATTCCCTGTAATCTCAGAACCTCTTCTTAATATTATTAACTCCTCTCTATTCTTTGGACATGTCCCAAGAAACTTTAAAATGGCAGTTATCAAACTGCTTATTGAGAAGCCACAACTTGATCCTGGAGAACTGGCTGGTTATAGACCGATTTCAAATCTCCTGTTTATGTCAAAAATACTAGAAAAGGTAGTATCCTCCCAAATATGTCAAACCAATCAAAGTAAAGTATGGAGTACCACAGGGATCAGTTTTAGGGCCTCTGCTTTTCTCCTTGTGTATGCTTCCCCTGGGAGATATTATCAAAAATCGTGGAATAAGTTTCCACTGCTATGCCAACGATACACAACTTTATATTTCTTCAAAATCTGATGAGATTTCACAACTCTCCAAATTAGCAGAGTGTATCAATGAAATTAAAGATTGAATGACCAGAAATTTCCTTCTACTCAATTCAGACAAAACAGAGGTACTAATTACTGGACCAAAAACCTCTTAATTACAAGCCGCTAAAATATAATTTGACTCTCGATGGACGTACTGTTACATCATCTTCAACAGAGAAGAATTTAGGTGTTATATTTGATACCAATCTGTCCTTTGAAAATGAAATTACCAATGTTTGTAGTACAGCATTCTTCCACCTAAGAATATTGCTAAATTAAGGCACATGCTCTCTGTTGCTGATGCCGAAAAACTAATTCATGCGTTCATGACCTCAAGACTAGATTATTGTAATGCATTACTGGGAGGATGTCCAGCAAGATCAGTAAATAAACTTCTATGTATAATAAACAATATACACTCACCTAAAGGATTATTAGGAACACCATACTAATACTGTGTTTGACCCCCTTTCGCCTTCAGAACTGCCTTAATTCTACGTGGCATTGATTCAACAAGGTGCTGAAAGCATTCTTTAGAAATGTTGGCCCATATTGATAGGATAGCATCTTGCAGTTGATGGAGATTTGTGGGATGCACATCCAGGGCACGAAGCTCCCGTTCCACCACATCCCAAAGATGCTCTATTGGGTTGAGATCTGGTGACTGTGGGGGCCATTTTAGTACAGTGAACTCATTGTCATGTTCAAGAAACCAATTTGAAATGATTCGAGCTTTGTGACATGGTGCATTATCCTGCTGGAAGTAGCCATCAGAGGATGGGTACATGGTGGCCATAAAGGGATGGACATGGTCAGAAACAATGCTCAGGTAGGCCGTGGCATTTAAACGATGCCCAGTTGGCACTAAGGGGCCTAAAGTGTGCCAAGAAAACATCCCCCACACCATTACACCACCACCACCAGCCTGCACAGTGGTAACAAGGCATGATGGATCCATGTTCTCATTCTGTTTACGCCAAATTCTGACTCTACCATCTGAATGTCTCAACAGAAATCGAGACTCATCAGACCAGGCAACATTTTTCCAGTCTTCAACTGTCCAATTTTGGTGAGCTCTTGCAAACTGTAGCCTCTTTTTCCTATTTGTAGTGGAGATGAGTGGTACCCGGTGGGGTCTTCTGCTGTTGTAGCCCATCCGCCTCAAGGTTGTGCGTGTTGTGGCTTCACAAATGCTTTGCTGCATACCTCGGTTGTAACGAGTGGTTATTTCAGGCAAAGTTGCTCTTCTATCAGCTTGAATCAGTCGGCCCATTCTCCTCTGACCTCTAGCATCAACAAGGCATTTTCAGCCCACAGGACTGCCGCATACTGGATGTTTTTCCCTTTTCACACCATTCTTTGTAAACCCTAGAAATGGTTGTGCGTGAAAATCCCAGTAACTGAGCAGATTGTGAAATACTCAGACCGGCCCGTCTGGCACCAACAACCATGCCACACTTAAAATTGCTTAAATCACCTTTCTTTCCCATTCTGACATTCAGTTTGGAGTTCAGGAGATTGTCTTGACCAGGACCACACCCCTAAATGCATTGAAGCAACTGCCATGTGATTGGTTGATCAGATAATTGCATTAATGAGAAATTGAACAGGTGTTCCTAATAATCCTTTAGGTGAGTGTACATAAGAAATATTTACATAATATTCATTATGTGAGTCTGGTTTCTCCCAAGGTTATTTTTCTCCATTAATCTACATCTTATGGAGATTTGTGTTTCTCGTTTTCAGCTGCTCACTGGGATTCTAAATACAATTATTATTTAATTACTTATTTTTAAACACAATTCACAATCGTATTTTATCAATGATCACTCTAAGACTTTATATTTATTACATTTTTCGTTTTCTGTTAATGCTGATCATCTGTAAAGCTGCTTTGAAACGATGTATGTTGTGAAAGGTGCTATACAAATACAAATGACTTGACTTGTCTTCCATCTACAAGTCAAAGTCTGCAACATTCAATATGCATACAGCCAAAATTCATAATGTTAATAAACCTGCATAGGGTATTTATTCTTTACCATTTTACTATTGTGGATTAATCATGGGATTTGACTTGCATAAGTCTAGGATCCACTTTGTATGTTCTGACATTTTCTTTCCTGTCATTTTTTTTGGATTGAGTTCTGTGACATCAATTAAAAGAAGATCTTGGTTGAACTTGTTTTTGTATTACTGCACTTACTGAAATGCAATTGAATTTTAGATTTTAACTACATTGATTACTCACTTCTTGAAGATGGTTAAGTGACTGTTTAAGAGCTATTTTGTAGTTTGTTGTCTAATAGAATTTGTTTAATTACTTTAGATCCTTGTTTATTTTGATGAGTATTTTCATTTCTTATTTGTTTTTATTTTTTGTTTGTTTAGTTTATTTGGATTAGTGTATAGTTTTTTTTTTTTTTGTAAGAGCAGGGTAACGATATGGGTATCACATGTTGTATAAATAGGTAGGCAGGAATAGGACCAGCATGCACCGGAGGAGGGGCCAAGGTTTTTTATTAGAGCAAGAGAGCCAGAAGGAGCCAGGATTCTTTGTTCTTTTGTTTGCTTGCTTGCACTGAATAAACAAACCAGCAAATGCACAGATTGTGTTTGGACAATGGACTTCTTTTGCATGTGTGCATTTATGCCTGTGGTGCAATCAGTCATTCTACATACATATGACTTATGAATGTCTTATGTTATCAGTATTATAGGTCAGCTTTTCCAAACATGGAAATGGGAGGGGGAACCAAATCAAACAATACAAAAACAACACACACACAAAACCCTAAACAAAACAGAAAGACAGTCATTTACAGCACTTAAGACATTTTACAAAAGCACATGTATTATATCGATCATTGCTTCTCTCACAAACTTTCAATGCACTGAGCCCTTAATGTAGAGGAAGAAATGATCCCAGACTTGCTAAAAAACGTTGTATTGTTCTAGATATCGAGTATTCAAAGGAAGCCGTTTCAGTCATACATTGAACCCATTCAGTGAGTTCTGATGTTTTTGTGTTCTTCCCATAGTTTCACACAAGACAGTCTTATTGCAGTACTGAAACCTTCTGTATTAATCCAAATGTGCTTTGCTGACACCCTGTGGTAGAAGTGTTTTATCACCAAGAAGACATAACTGAGGGGAGTCTGGTAATGGTTGTTATATTTGTTCATTCAAATGAGCTTTATTGGCATGACTTGTGCAGTATTGCCAAATCATTGGCCATTACATGAGCAATGAACAAAATAATGATTATATAGTACATAAAGAAAATATCAATAAATCAATAAATACAAGAATACTTTTTATTTTATTTATTTTAAACAAGAAATTATTGAGAAAAATATTTAGCTGTTGTTGTGATCAAGCTGGAATTTTCTCCCAAAATATGTCTTAATTTTTCAGGATTTGGAAATGCAATAAAATTTGGTGCTATTTGTTGTAATTGTGTAAAGTAGACAGATCAGATGTTGTGATAGTGATCACAGTGCAGCAGGAAGTGTTCTTCTGTCTCCACCTCTCTCTGAGAGCACAGTGAACACAGTCTCTGCTCTCACGGCTGCTATCTCTGTCTGTCACTCCTGTGCAGGTTCTGCTCCTGGCACTGCTGGGCTTCAGCCTGGTATGAGCTCAGATCACTGCATTTTACGTGCTGTATCAGAGCTCTTTTTTTGGATACTGATTAGTAAGGGGTATTGTCCTAATTCAGCTCTGCACTTTTAGGATGCTTTTACAAATGTGTATGCAGAGTTTAAATTTCTTCTTTTTCCAATTTAGTAAAATCTTGGGATATTAGGGGTCCCCATATCTCGCTGCCATACAGAGCAATTAGTTTGATTATTGCTTTAAGGATTTTTAGCCATGCAGGTTTTAACTGGAATTTCACTTTGAGTTGTATTTTTAATTATGTAGAAGACCCTCATTGCTTTTGCCTTCAGTTCATTCACAGCCTGATTGAAGTTTCCTGTTGAACTTAGTTTTAGTCCTAGATAAGTGTATTCGTGGGTGTGTTGGAGGACTTGGTTTCCTGCTCTGAAGGTGTATTTATTTTCCCTACACCTGGATATATTTTTAAAAATCTTTATTTTAGTATTTGCTAGGTTCATTTTAAGAGCCCACGTTTGACTGAATGTCTCTATGATGTCAAGGAGCTTTTGTAATAGTTTTTATAAAAATCAAATGTTTTCCTCCAATCCCATTTTCCAGTAGTTTTAGGAAGAGTCCTTCATGCCAGACTGAAAAGCCTTCTCAAAGTCGACAAAGCCAGCTAAGACTTTGGTTTTAGTTTTGGTTTTGGTGGACATATACTCAGAAATCGTGTGGAGGGTGTAAATGTGCTCAGATGTTCTGTGTTTGGGCAGAAATCCAATTTGACTTTTCTCCAGGATTTTGTGGGTTTTAAGAAAGTTCTGCAATCTTATGTTCATAATCGAACAGTTATTGACACATATGCCTTTGTAATTGTTTGGCTCAAAGTTGTCTCCTTGTTTAAAGATGGGTGTAATTAAGCCTTGATTCCAGGTGTGGGGAAAATACCCTACACTCAAAACAATGTTGAATAATTGAATTATTGCGCTTTTGAATTTGTCGTTGGTGTATTTGATCATTTCGTTTAATATTCCACCAATGCCACATGCCTTGTGTTTTAATGCATGTAGTCTATCTATTTACAGTGATTGGGAAATCCAGGGGGTTCTGATTGTCTTTAATCTTTTCTTTCAGGATTTCTAATTTGGTTTTTATTTCATTTCGAGCAGGATTTGTTTCAGTTGTTTTGTACAGATTTTCAAAGTGTGTCCTCCATATGTTCCCATTTTGAATGGCCTATTCTTCCTGTTGGGGTCTATAGAATGTGTTCCAATTGTTCCAGAAGTTACTGGTATTTATTGACTCCTCCATTGCTTGAAATATTTGTTCTGTATGCTCTTCCTTTTTGCTCTTAGAGTTTGTTTTTGATTGGAAAGATGTCGTACTGTTGTTCTAATACTTTTACACTCACTGTCAAACCACTTTTCATTGTTGTTTTTTGGTTTCCTTTTTGATTATTTTTTTAAATTGCACATGGATGCTGATTGGTGGAATATATTGGTAATGTTACTTATTGCTAGATTTATGCCTACTTTATTTTGGGGATATGTGTTCATATGTCTCTCTCTCTCTCTCTCTCTCTCTCCCTCTCTCAGTTCTGAAAGATCATCTTTTGGCAGTGTCATGAGTAGTTATAAACATACGACATTGTCATGCACAAAAATAGCCTTTAAAAAGTACAAGATGCTGTTCTAACAATGTAAATATAAATACGGATGATCACAGGGGATTAGTACCCAGTCTGATATGCATGGTTAAAGATAATTTTCCTGTAGAAAGTGTGGGTGCGATTGCAAATTGCTTATAAGGAAAGAAACAGGTCCCTGTTATTTTGGAATATTATTATTTTTCTATATTATTATCGAAATAAAAGTGAAATTATACCTGTTCTCAGTCTTGATAAAGGTCAGGAATAGAAGGTATTGAGGTCAAAGTACTGGTAGATATTTGGGCATCTTAATAAGTAAATCACCTGCGGATAGAATTTTAGATAACGATTTTGCAACGGACAAAGAAATGAAAGAATGTCTTCAACTGCCGGCTACAAAGAAATCGAACTATCTATGGTTGTGTCTTGATAACTTAAGCTGAAGGCATTTCCAGGATTGTTTACCCAGCTTTGTCTTTATATGCCAACCCCAAAACCTGCTTGTCTATCGACTCTATACTATTTCAATTCTTGTGGAAAAATAAAACTGAATATGTTAAAAGGAAGACTCAGATAAGAAATAGTTTGGAGCTGTAAATGCTTTGGACTTCAGGACTCTCAATCAGGTTTTCAAGATTGGTTGGATTAAACGCTGTCTGAATGCTGGTCCTAATCTGTTATGTTTTATATTCCTAAATTGATTTTTGAAAAATGTTAAAATGTTTTATTGGCCTGCGATTTCAAATCAAATTGCTAATTTTAATAAGCAAGCCCTGAAAGCCTGTAAACTTGCTTTCTGCCACAATGTTTCCCCTCATAGGATATGGAACAATCAGAATGTGCTGCGTGGAATAAGATCTATTTTTATTAAGATTTGGTTTGACAAAGGTGTCATTTTTATTTTGGATTTGTTAAAAAAGGATGGCAGCTTTTGTTCCTATACTGAATACCTCACCTAGTGTTTATGACTGGGTTATTCATTGTATTTCACCTAAACTGTTGCATATGGTCAGAGTGTCCGTCTGTGAAATACCCCAATTATTCATTGGTGGACTGGAGCTTTCCAGTATCAAATGTAACAATTCTTGGATTAGAAGAACTCTTATTAGGAAAATCAGCGGTCACCCCAAAGCTCTTTACAAGTGGAAATTCAATGATCCTTCTCTTGCTACTATTAATATATGGACCGGCATTAATAAGTTTCTGTTATCTAACAAGATGAAAGAACTTTATTATAATATTCTTCAGAATTACTTTCCCTGTAACTCTTCTAAGTTTAAATTGGACATTTCTTCACAATGTGCATTCTGCAACTTTAATGTTGAAACAATACCACACTAGTTTTTGAAAGTGATTATGCAAAGGAGTTCTGGAAAGAAGTAGCCCGTCTTATTTTCTCTGCTTACAACAAACTTTTTATTAAAGAAATAATGAATATATTGTTTTTGTTTTGGGACTCTGGGTCAAATGAGATGACGGGATAAAACTGTTAACACTCTGTGGACAGTTTCAGCTCCATAAATGTAAAATCGCTGATTCTAAGCCCAATTTTAGGCTGTTCTGTATCGATCTAAAATTATTCTATGAATCTCTTTGTTTATCATTTAACAAGAAAGCTGCTAAAACTGCTCTGATTAAACATATTATGGTTTCATTATAAGAGTTACCTCCTGATTTCCTGAAGGTGACAATTATTATTATAATTTCATATTTTTCTCATATTATTTAGTTGTATTTGATTATTATTTTTTTAGTATTCATTAATTGTGTTTGATTTCTATTGCTTTATATGTTTTATTTATTAGTTTTTTAGTAAACTCTGTTTACTGTATCTTGTTTGAAAATGTATTTTATTGCTTTATTGCTCTACCTTGTGTTTTCTTAAGTGTTTTTTTGTGTGTGATATATATGTATCCCCTGTAAGTTCATTAAAAGAAAAAAGAAACTAGCCTAATGTCATGTGTTGTCAACATGGCACTGCCCATGAGGAAGCGACCCGCTCCGTGTAAAATAAAAACGCTTTTATAGGGTTTCTGATGCGACCGAAGTCTTCATCTTATGTGAGTGTACATCATTTTCAACATATTTCTAAAAATGCAATTCATGTTTTTATGTGTAAATCTTGTATTAATTAGCACAAACGTACTGAGGCTACAACATTACATATAAATGTATCAATCATGCAATTATTTTGATTTAAAGGTGCACCATTTTGCATCAAGAATCAAAGACGTGTCCATTATTGTCTCTGCATTTGTGACGGTCTCTACAAATGACACATCAAGAGAAGAATCAGCATTTATCAGTTTATTTTACATGTATTTAATTATATCATTCATATATATATATATATATAGCTATTTTACAGTGCTTTCACAGAAGAAAACAGACTGGAATATGACAATACAATGCTGTCACTAAGTGAACTGCAAGCTCAACACTGAGAGAGAGACAGAAACACAAACACAACATACTCCATTCCATCCTTTTGTACATCACTATATTCATCTGCAGCGGCCTTGAGATTCATAACCACCCAAGGAGTATCTTTAAGAGGCATTGCTTCAGTAATGGTGCTGCTCAGTGGGGCTTTAAGTAATTTCCTGTTTCCTCTTCCTGTGTGGTCCAGGGAAGGAATGTGTGGTGAGGAAACACACCATTTACTGAACAGACTGCAGCTTATCACAGAAAAACAAGAATTCTACAAGAACTTTCACTTTACAGACTTATCCTAAGAAATGAAAAAACATTTGAAAAAAGAAGAAACAAACAGAATGACACAAATATGAAGGCGAGTGTGTCCTCCCAAACTATCATTCACAAAAAAAAAACATTAATATCTGGCCGGTCTGCGAAATATCAGCTAATCGTCAGGTGTCAGTTAGGGTGTGGCCTCAGCTATATGCATACAAGACTGCAGATGGCTTTGTGTCACATCAGTACTGGTAGGAGGAGCATGCACAATTTCTAAAGTGATATTACACATTTGTTCTCCTCCTCCTCTTGTTGATTTGCATCATCATCATCTTATATTGCGTCATTACTAAAAGCCCAACCATTCAAAAGATACACACAGATGCACCATCATGCAGATCTACAATCAGAGACATACTTTATGCATGGTCATCAATGCTCGGCCAGTTTTTTGCAAGCATATACATAACGTGGTGGCAACAAAGATCAATTCTCAAGGGGGGATAAGAGTTACCTTGAAATGTCTGTGCCAGGTAAACATATCGACTTTAACTAACCTGAACTATCTAAAACTGTTCCTCAACTATGACAGCAGTTAACCGGACAGAGAAAACTGGCTGATGTAGGCAGTTTAATCTAATAGCTCCTCTTCTGGCAGTGCTAAGAATGCAACGTGTGCTTTTGTTGCAACAAAACAGCGCACAAAATCTATCTGGTTAAGCATCTACATTTACAATCTTGCGTAGAGTATGTTTCGGGCACAAGGAGAGAGTGGCTTCCTTTTCACTTGACTAGAGGTTTTAAGACGACGAACTATAAAAAATATATATATCCATTAAACATTTGCGTCTTTCCACGGGAACGCTCTGATTAGCAGCTTGTTCCACATTCTTTCTTTTCATAGTTGTTGCATGTTCTTTTCTTCAAACTGGAAAGGACATCAAACTGTGCTCTGTGTACTAGTTTTTCATTTCGTCTTAAGCTAACAACATAACTTTCAAACAAGTTTACTTCCTGTGCCAAAGAGTCACTGCACAAAGCCAATCTCTGAAACGTTTAAACGACCAACAAACGAACTATCCAAAAACAGTGAACACTTCACTTATTGCACAGACAGTACAAATCTGAAAACAAATTCAAGGTGCCTCTGTGTCTACACAAACCCAGTAATCATACAAACACTTTCAAGCATCTACAACGAAACCGTTCCAGTTTGTGTCTGCGAGTCGTGAGCATTAGCATAAACAGAGGCGTTATCGTTTTACAGTACAATTACTTCATATGAACCCAGCAGTCCTTAGGTAGTCATGGGAAGAAACCTCAGCCGAGGGGGTTTGAGTCGAGAACAGGCTCACCCTCGGCTGAGTGGACCACAGGACCGGAGCTTCAGGAGGTGGACAGGGTCCACAGTTCTTGGGGGTGTCGAGGGGTGGTCAGGGGTGGACCTTGAAGGCCAGGAGCTGCTCCGAGTGCATGTTGTTGAGGGAGCGCAGGTCAGGCAGTTTAAGGAGCAGTTTGGTGAAGATGGCGATCTCGTTGGGATGGTTCTTCGTGATCAAGCTGCGCAGAGCTCGGATCAGAGTCTCCTGAAGCGCCTCAACCGAGTTAACGTTCTCAAGACCAGAACGATCTGTGGGAAATATATTTCAACATCAGTTTGAGGCATACTGTGGCCCAGGTATAACAGTGTGCTTTGAAACCATCATAAGTCATCCTGTGTCATTCTACAAAATGGGCATCTTCTGTGTCCTTTATTTGAATATATGCAAATGATGACCAATAACACTTTACTTTTAAGTTTCATCTGTTGTTACCTGTTATTTCCACCTATAATTAAAATATATTCATATTGCTCGAGAGGATGAAAGAATTACCAGGTTTTTTTGTCTTCTGGAATGTTTAAATCTTTCAGAAATTTTAAAAGGAACAGGAATGATGTAGGACAAAACAGGAAGTAAGTAGAACACAACAGGAAGTGACATATACCTGCTGACACCAACACTACGGCTGTGAAGAGACTCATCTCCTCCTCACTGAGGTTCAGAGCTCGCAGCTTCTCAGTGAAGTCAAACATTGAGTTGAGGAGGTCACCAGCACCCATTGAGCGCAGCACATCCACACTGTACTTCCTGCCACTCAGAAACGTAACGGTGCGCTCCTTCACATCAAATAGCGACGTAAAGCGCACCACTAGCACCTACAGATCAAATAAATGAATAAAATTAAGGTCCAAATAAAAGTGAATCTATACTATCTTTATGAATCTATCTGTCTGTCTGTCTAGCTATACTGTCCTGTAGATCAAAACATTGTAAATACACATTTTGTCAAAACTGAGTTGTGATTGAAAGCAGGTCTCTTAGACAATAATTGTGTTTCCATCCAAGTTACGAATTTTATTTATGGGCAAAAACTATTTGCAAATAAAGCACCATTTACGAGAACAAAATCAATACTTCTAAAAAAATTGGCGCAAATTAGAAATGACATGCAAGTTGAAGACACTAGCTCTTTCATTATATTGAATGAATTTCTTTGAGTTTAGGTTTGGCTCAACTTGCGATCTTGGGTTTGACTGAATTCTTAAGATTAAATAAACACAGAGACTAGTTTATAATCCACATCTGGCTGGAAAATCAAAAAACTTCAAAGCCACTCTCAGTTTCAGTGTTACCGTAGTTTTGGCTTTGAAAGGCAGCACATTACTCAGTTCTGTTACGATAATTTTAGTCTATTTGACTTCTTTAGGGGCAGAAAGCATTCGTAGAGGTGTTGTTCGCCATTGAGTCTACAGCAGCCCATAGAAAAGTACTTGGGTAAGTTATTCAATTTGGCACTCTGATAGAGAACAATCTGATCTATAACTGGCTGAAATTTGAGGTCTCTATCTCCAACCCATGGTGCCACCAACTGCTCAAAGTTTCACTCATGTTTATGATTCTAACTTTTGGGCCATAAGGCCATATGGCATGCAGAGTCGAATGCATGCCATGGTTTCCAGCCGACGAGATTTTCTGGCATTATACATTTTCTGAAAACTCGACTTTTTCCTAGACTGTATGTCCAATTTCCACAAAATTAGTTGTGAATCATCTAGGGACACTGGGGACAAAAAGTTATCAAAAACGTTCCCGAATAATGCTTCAACGAATTCGATGGGGAGCACACCAAACTGGACGTGAGGCTGTATCTTTGTCAATGCTTTGGCATATTGACACAAAACTTGGTAATTGTTATAGCCATCATTGAGGGAACCTGCAGAGTTTCAGCTAAATTGATTTATTTGCTTAAAACTTCTAAATAGTTTGGATTAAAATTATGAGGCTGGTCTCTTTAGATTCGTTGGGGCATAATGAGTCAAATGATAGCAAATTTTCCTATGTTGACCATTTTAGGCATCGGCCATTTTTTATTTTGTTGTACAATGCTAGATTTACAAACGCACTGGCGTATTGTTAAAAACTCGGTATGCATCATTGGCAATATGCCCTGAGGGTACCTATAAAGTTTTGGGCCAATGCCCCCTTGTGGTCAAAAGTTATTAAAAGTGTCAAAATGCTTATAACGTTTGATTATTTTGGCCTATCATCCTGTCACTGCTCTCTTTAGATTCCTTCGGTCATGCCGAATACCCTAATACCAAATTTGCCCACACTTCCTGTCTGCCATTTTGAATTTAATTAAAAACCTACTATTTCGAACTCCTCCAAGGCCGAAAGTCTGATTTGCATGAATTTTTCATGCATCATCTAGGACATGACAAAAAGTTATGAAAAGCTTTTCAGTAGACAATACTATTCTCCAATAGTCTTCAAAAGCATTTGAGGCTGTATATCTGCAATTTCAAGAAACTTTGTGTGTGTGTGTCATAATGCCCAGACCCTGACCTCACCATGTAAGTTTGGTGAATGTACCATCTACTGGTCAAACATTTTGATTAATTATATTTTAATTAGAGAAATTCTACCCATGTTTTTTATGCTGCTTTTCTGAAAGTCACTGATGTCCAGTAACACTTCCGCACATGCCATTTGGTGTGCTTGACCTCGTAATTGCTGCTTGCAGCTAGATTTAATTTAATTGGGATTGTGTTGGTTTTCGAGCATACCTCAAAAGTCCCGGCCTTGAGCAGGCTGACCTGGTCATGCTGGGACAGATCTTTGAATCCTGGAATGCGCTTGGCAAACTCCACCACCTCCCTGACTGCTGGGGTGAAGCTCATGGAGAACTCCTCCCAGATACTGTGACCCAACTTCTGAGGGTCCACGTAGGGTGATGTGTTCATGGGACACACCTGTGAAAAGAGTCAAAAACTAGTGAGAGGAGCTTAGAGAATGTCAAAACAACATCTTTTATCAATATTTCAGACTTTAAAAACACAGCATCAACACCAAAAGTGTCTATTTTGCACTTTGTGCATTTGTGATTTCTTATATTATCAGTATACCAATTAGAGTAAACTGTTAACCTGAAAAACTAAGAATTTTAATATTTTGTAGCATTTCAAAATTGTTTAAAAGAAATGTTCTGGGTTCAATGCATATTACCTTAAATGACAGCATTTGTGGCATATTGTTGATTATCAGAAACACATTTTCAACTTGTCCATTTATATATATAAAAAAGGAAAAATAACAGTAAAACGCTTACAACCGAAGTGAATAGAGCCAGTCTAAAATACACAGTTTCAAAAGTAGTCACAAGACATAAAACTTTTACATGTGAACATACATTTTAGTGTGATTAAAATTGTTTGCCATGACAATCCAATGTCTGTAAAACCCTGTAAGTGATTTTATCTTACTAAAAATAATGTGGAACAGAAATTTGATCCCACTAAAATCATGTTAACGTACAATGTTTCCGTCTTTACTTGAATTCCGCCTATACTTTTGAAACAATGTGTATACTAATGTTTATGGACTGGCTCCATTCACTTCTGTTGAAAATGCCACACTGTAACCATTATTGTTTTCTTTTTTTTTAATAAACAAGGGAAGAGTCAACACATTTTTTGTTGGTAACCAACATCATGCTACAACTAATGTCAATTGTACTGAACTCTTTCAATTCCCAGGTTTAAATTAGAAATACAAACTCAAAACTTAAATATGTGAAATTTGAAATGTTAGACCCCGATTCCACCTGGTATTACAATGTCTCTCCGATCACATGTGGTCATTTGAGACACATCGCTGTTTACACCACGTAACTTAAATGCGACTGCTGTGACCAGTTGTGTTTAGATTTGTAGGGGATGGTCTCCGTTTCATGACGACATACATCAATCACTATGTCAGTGCATGATAATAAAGGACCAATGCAACATATCAAGCAGAATTTTCCATTATTTTAGTGGATCACCTGTATTAAAGGAGCTTCAGGTGTTCGTGCTTGTCATCTGTGTTGATATCAGACACACTAAAGAAGATTCGTGAAGCTCTTGTGATTGTGTCTGTATTGGCTTTTTTACATTTTATGATAAGACGGTTATTTAAAGCCGCTCGTAAACAGCAAAGTTTAAACTCTCGTTTTAGCACTTCACTGCTGCCGGGATGCATTCAGGACAGATTAGCATTTACACCTCAAATGCGAAGCGGTCACATACGTTTTTGACCACATTTGTATTTGTTTTTTGTGATCTGATCACGAAATGTTTTAGACCCCGTTTAGACCTGTATTTAAGGCTGATCACATGGCATCAGATCACCCGTAACACATGTTAATATCAGGTGGAAACAGGGCCTTAGACTCCAGTGACATTTACTGTGGATAATCTTTCATTTGGTTGTGCCTATTAACTCACCAGGTGCATCCTGTTCCCCCAAGTACATGGCGGGACACTATAGCTGCCACTGACATGTGATTCATTGTTATTTTGAGCTCTAAAGGAGAAGTTTTGCAGAGATGCCTCTTCAGAGCTGCTGTTATGTGGTTTGATGGGGCAGCTGCTCTGAGTATTGAAGTCTCGGCTGGACACTTCAGGCCCCTGCGGACCACAACTCAATGGCGGGTTGTGATTGGTCACTGAGGATGCATTGATCTGCTGGTTCCAGGCTTCCTTTGTGCAGTGGCTGTAGTTGTTCGGGGCCTCTGAAGGCACGCTGCTCTGATCCTGATTGTACATGAACGTATCCTGGTGTGGCCTTGTTACTGTACCAATGACCTCTTCCTCCCTGCTGTCCATGGCACTGGAGGAGTCTGAGTTTGGGCTTGTATCCATGGTAACCAATGGCTCGGGGTCATGGCTGGGCTCGGATTGGTTGCTCCTGGGGGCAGTGGAGGAGGAGCGTGAGGAGTGGCCTGAGCCACTGTCCTCTGATGCTCTTTCATTCTTGTTGCTTAGTGGCAGGGGCTGGTTGCCATGGCTGTTGTTCATCATGTTGTTCATGGCATTCTGCATCTCCAGCAGCATGCGCTGTTTCTCTCGTTTGGGAATGCGGCCGAAACGCACAGCTGAGGAGCACAAATTCTTTCAGTTTTAAAGAATAGAACAAACTGACAGCGCTATAGTAAACATGATCCGTTACAAGTCACATGAATTCTTATTTTCTCTCTATATTTTGCAATACATTCATAATTTATTCTGTGTATATTGTGGACAGTCTGTAAAGTGCACATTCTCCTTAATCTATTGTATTTATTTTAATATTTATTTATTGTAAATATTGTCATATGATATGTTTCTCCATATAGTGTTTATTTGTCTGTCTGTATATCTTTTAAAATATACAATTGTTATTATTTAATTACAATACAATACATTCTGTCTAAGTTGTGTATTTTACACAGTAATATTTGCATCTTGCAGTAACAACTAAAATACAGTTGTAATCTGCTAATACCACATCCTATAATTTCTAATGCCAATGTGGCACAATGATGATTTCAATATTAAGTTCATTTTGGAGCACCACACCATCATACATTGCATACAGTTCGAGTGAACTTGCAGTTAATACATTTGTAGTTAGTACCTAGCTATAAATTAGCAACTGGCTTGCTATCCAGAAAAAGCATCCATACTATTGTTGCAGCCTAGTAGCTGGCCCAATAAAATTAGTCTAGCCTTAAATTAACATTAGCCTCAACAAGATATATTGTAGGTCTGTATTAAACAGTATGATCTGTAATGGTCAGTGGCCCCATGGCATAGAGACCATTTAAATATTAAGACATCAACTTAAAGTTATATTTGGCTATGTATTTATGGTGTTGAAGTAAGTTTTTTTAGGGGTCCAAGCACCGAAGCCTGTTTTCTGCCCTAAAAGTGTCTTGGCATCAGAGACATAGAGATTCCAAACTTGGAAGGATGGTTCCAAATACCCCCACTACTCAGGCATACAGACTCACATCCTTCAGTCACTAGGTGGCACTATTGCAAATAAAACAAAAAAAAACATTTTGGACCATAAATCTTGAACCGTGAGGGCTAGAAATATTATTTTACCCTCTGAATCCTTGCATCATGCCGAATGCTCCGCCTCTACTTTTTCCCACTATTTTGGACTGTTTGAAAAAAAAAAAAAAAAAAATCAAAACAAACTCATCCTAGGTCCAAACTCATCCAGAGTCCCAAAATAAAAAGTTATCAAAGGATTTTGAAATTCTGATTTATCGTCAAACGGTATGCCAAAATGTTCATAGTGAGCGTGTCCATTACTAAATTATTATAACTTTCAATGGATTGAGGTATTATCACCAAATTTGGTAAACGTTTGTATGGGCTCATGCTGAGGTCACACAAAAATATTGCACACCTTAGCCTTTTGGTGGCACTATAATAATTAAAAAACTAAAAATGGCTCTAACTACGGAACCGCTGGTCCGATCGACTTGACATTTCGCATGCACTCTCTTTGTCCAAGTTGCCATCAAGGTCTATGAGCACAGTCGCATATCTTTAAAAACATGGCCGCTGTCGGGCAATATGATTTCAGCAGCTTTTATATAGGGTTAAATAAGGCTGATCGGAACTAAACTTGGTATGCCTATTTGTATCTTGGCCCAAGAGGTCTGTACAAAATGTAACAAAAATTGGCCACCTGGAGGAGCTACTGCGTTTTAGATGCATGTAAATTGTTGTATATGCCGCTGTATTTAAAAAATAAACACGTCATTCAGTGCATGCTGTAAACCTCCTCATTCTAAACAACTTTGCCTTAAGCAACATTGGATTGAAACAAAACTTTCAATAAATACTTTATTTAAAATTATTTTAGATTTAGATTATATTAAAATAAAAAACATTTGAACTAGTCATAGTGCGTTCACACAACTGGAACCAAACCAGTGCAGAAACATTCTCTGGAGTCCCAAAACGAAAAGTTATCAAAGGTAAATAGTAAAATTGTAATTTATCATCAAACGTATACCAAAATGTTCATAATGGGTGATTCACTTTTACTAAAATGGTTATAACTCTATAACAGATTGAAATATTGGTACACTTATGTATGAGGTCATTCCGAGGATACTCACAAATAATTTGCAATTCTGTCTCTTGGTGGTGAAACTAAAATGACTCTGATTATGGACCAATGGTCCGATTGACTTGAAATTTTGCATGCAGTTTATTTGTCCAAGATATCATCAAGGTCTATGAGGACAGTCACATATTTAGAAAAACATGGCCACCATCGACCAATCAGCAGCTATATAGTCAATTTGTATAATTTGGCATCCACTGGATAATTTCTGTCATTTCCGATTATTTTGGTTATTTCATATTGACACTGATGATTGCCACTTGCGGCTATATTTAAACTTGTCATTAAGAGAACAATCAAATGTGTTTATCGTTCAACCCATTTGACATATAATTCAATACCTTGATAATACCGCATACCGTAATAAAAGCTTCAGCAATTATCGTGATGTGACGTCACATGCCTAAAATTAAGTATTCCATGACTGCAGTAACCATGGTTGAATATTTTACTATAAATGCCATGGTTAAACTATGGTTACAGTAGTAAAACCATTTTCATTTTCATAAAAGAGTAGCTTAACTGTAATTTAACTGCTTTAAGTTAGGAGCAGCTTGTAGCCAAGAAGTCCACTTTAAACAATTGCTTCTCCAACATGTGTGTGTGTGTGTGTGTGTGTAATATTTTTGTGTGTTAAAATACTTTTACCAGACACTACAAGTCAACCATTCATAAATTAAAATTGCATGAGAATTATAAACAATGTCGCTCTGTAGCACTTCCAAAATATTGTTCTATAAGCCCAACACAGTAACATTGTTTCAAACAATGGAGTGAATTGGGGCAGGACTGTCTCTATGTGCGACCAATGGCCGACAGGATGATTGTTCAGGAAACATGTTTGAAAACAAGAATTATTTTTGCAATTCTGTTTGGTGATGCGAGTTCCGCAGAAACTGCAAACTTCATGTAGAATATTAATCTTTTATAAAATACTATATACTATAAATATGTCAGCCTGCAAGGTAACAGATTTCATTGTTTGTATCTAGGACATCATGCCTGATGGAGCTCACCATCTCTGGACATGCCCACAAGCAGACACTTCTTAAAACGGCACTGCTGGCATCGGTTCCTGTTGATGCGCATGATGGGGCAGCTCTCATTCTTAAGGCACTTCTTATACTGAATGTTCTGCTGAATGCTTCTCCTGAAGAAACCCTGCAGAAGGGAAAGTGAAAGAGAGCGGGGAGGGGCGTTAGGGTCACAGTGCCCACACAGCGGGTAACAGGTTTCGGGACATGAGGTCAGTACAGCGAGCAAGTGGACAGAAGAAACCGTTCTGACGGTTAAACAGACTGCTGGGGCGGAGGCTTTCTGAATATAAATAAAGTCCCTTCAGGGTGTTACTTAGACACATGCACAAGAAGATGTGACCTGGATAAGGTACAAAAACCATGTCACATTGGCCCCATATAAAACAACCACAGTGACATTTGAACACAGAAACAGACAGACAGTATAAAAGCATAACCGCCTCGACTGTGAACAAAAATCCTGACTTTTTGACTTCCAATGTAACTGCTTATATCACAAAATGAAACCTCTAATGCTTATTATTATGCACTAAAATGTGGCTGGTGGCTCACTAAGTCGTATTTCTCACCTTACATCCCTCACAGGCGTGAACGCCGTAATGAAATCCCGACGCCATATCTCCACACACTTTACAAAGGAGCACCAGACCGTTAATATCTGCAGGAAATACAGAAGATCAGATGAATAAGAATGCTCTGCGCTTGCTTTGGCTTTCTCCTAAGAATAGCTAGTACCACATCTGCTTACGCAAACAGCTGGAAGACCATTACAAACAAGTATAATAATGGGTGATTCTCACAAAATCTGTCAAGAAAATGTTCAGTTCATATCAAACCCTAAAATCAATACAAAAAAAATAGTAAAATATATTTTGCATCAAGAAAATAAAGTCTATATTTAGTATCATATGACCATCTTTTTTTGCAATGGAGTAGAGAGAATTGGGGGTAAATTATTATTATTATTATTATTTTTAAATTTCTCCCAATTTGAAAAGTCCAATTCCCAATGTGCTTTATGTCTTCATGGTGGTGTAGTAACTCGCCTCAATCCTGGTGGCGGAGGATGAATCTCAGCTGCCTGCGTCTTTACCACAGAGCTACCCAAGCCCCAATTAATTGAAAAAATGTCACAATATAAAAAAATCTTAATTGCCTTAATAATAGGCTCCAATATGTAAAATATAATTTCTTATTTCTTTTGATTTTGGAGTAAAAAAGGACCAGGACATTTTCTTGTCAGGTTTCGTGAGAATCCCCCATATAATGAATCCAGACCTTTTCAGAAGAATACCAGTTCATATTTGATCATATACTATTATTATTCAGAACAATCACAATAATTGTTTTATTGTACTGTTCTTTTTTGAACTGCTGGACATTAAAGAGAGAAGGACAAGATGTGCAAATGCATTATTTCTGTTTATCGAGACATAAGAGAATGTGACTACATTAACTTGTAGTCACATTCTCCCCAATTTGGCATTCCCAATTCCCAATGTGCTTTTAAATCCTCGTGGTGGCGTAGTGATTCGCCTCAATCCGGGTAGCGGAGGATGAATCCCAGCTGCCTCCGCACCTGAGAACGTCAATCCATGCATCTTATCACGTGGCTTGTTGAGTGCGGCATTGCCACAGAGACATCTTCACGCCATCCACCATGGCATCACGCCACACTCACCACGTGCCCCACTGAGAACTAACCACATTATAGCAACCACGAGGAGGTTACCCCATGTGACTCTACCCTCCCTAGCAACCAGGCCAATTTGTTGCTTAGGAGACATGGCTGGAGTCACTCCAGGGTTGGTAGTCAGCGTCTTTACTTGCTGAGCTACCCAGGCCCCTAGATAAAGAATTATAATGTATTACAATCAGTGTTGGGTGGAATCTCATTAAAAAAGTAATTGGTTACTGTATTCAAACAAGATAGAGAGAAAAATGTAGCATAGCGCATTTTAAATTCTAGTAATCAGATTACAGTAAAATTAATTTAATTCATTTTTAATGTATGTAAAATGAATTTAATTCATTTTACATACATTACTTAGGTAACACATTTCCAGTATTATGTAGAATTTAAAACATGATTTATGTTCACATGTAGGCCTCTTTTAGTGTTCAAACTAATATATCGCAGCGGCTGAAAAATCGGCCAATATTCAGTATTTTGAAATGATTGGCATTTATAAATAAACGTAATATTAACTGTGCACTGTATCAGAGTTACTATAGTATTTTTTATATTTTGTTTTTAATTTGATATTATTTTTTTTATTTGTATTTCAGTTTTTGTATTTTTGTTGTTTATGTAAGTTTTATTCATTTTCTTAAAATAAAAAATATTTCTATTTCAGTTTTAGTCATTTTAGTTTTAGGGATTGACTAATGTTTAAAGTACTTCAGCTGACTGAGTGAAAAAGGAATAAAACTTAATTTATGGTCACTTATGTTCTGGTGGTACTTTTAAACTTACCGAAATGGGTAATTTCTTTAACAGAGATAATGTAATAATTATGCAACTACACCGATTTAACCATAATATTATTTATTGTATACAGAATCAATGCAACAGGCTCACTTCACTTCTGAGATAAATGTATTTCCAATTACTGCCAACATAGGAACAAAAATAACATTAAATAACATGGCAATTTAAAACAAACTGGGAGAAAAATTAAACAAAAATTACCAATAATGTTCCTTAATCTCTACTTGTACTTTTGGCAATGTAGGCGCATTGCAATGTTTTGAGGATGTGCCCGTATCTATGAATAAATGTGTCTTCCTGTGTTTTATACTTATTTGAACTAGTCGCCCAGGCATGTGACCTCACAAGACACGATGATAATGTTTGCTGTCTCTTTTGTTTTGTTTGTTTAATGCTTTTCGTCGTTACCTCGTTTCTGCTGTCTTTGCTTGTTCTAGGAATTCCTGGTTAACGTGTCTAAGAGAGCGCAGGTCTGACTTCAAATTAGTGGAGGTTTTACCCTTTCTTTTGTTGCAATAGATAAATTGTGACAAAATGATGCATTTGTTTTTAGAGTCACTGTCATATTCTAAGTACTCCCACACGGCACTCCTTTGCTTTCTGCCATTACACACAGCTTGCACGTTTTGAAGACACAGAGTATGGTGACGTACACCTCCAACTATTGTTGTGACCATTCAAAACTGCAGATGAGTTTATATTTCTGCTTTATATTCACATATTTTTTGGATGGAAAGAATATTTTTTGGGGTGTTAGTTATTTTGTTTAGTTATTTTTGTTTTTTGTATCTAATAAATATCTCATTTTATTTTAGTAAACGTAAATGTTTTTTAATAATTTTAGTTTTCGTTAGATAATAACTCTGCTCTGTATGTAGTGTGTATGAATTAGTTTGATTCTGTCTTTTTGTGAGAAAATGTGATTGCTAATGTGCAAACAATTACAAAATGGGAAAACTAAACAGAAATCAAGACAAACTGCTATCTACCATCTAAAACACACAATCTTATTTTTTAAGATTTTTGTATTACTATTTTTACAAATTTAACCTTTTTTGTGAAAGTTTGAGTAAATAAAATGCTAAATAAAAGTTTAAAAAATGTTGTGTGTGATTATGTATACGTAATTTTCCTATTATATTAAACTGTGTGATAAATCGCATTATATCGGCCTATCTGGTTAAGTAATCTGATTAAAAATTTATAGAAATAATTTGAAGTGGATTACGTTTTAAGTAATTTGCCCAACACTGATTATAATGAATTTATATAATGACTAACATTAAGGCTAATACAATAGAAAGCACAGCATTCACATCCCTATTTTTCCTTAACTTAAGTACTAAATAAAGTCATAAAAAAGGCCATAGCAGCATAAAAAGTCTCTCACTTGTAATGCCACTTTTGGCAGTGGAGGGTGATCGTGACTTCCCTCCACCATGCCTGGGTGGGCGGGACTGAGGGGCCACAGGAAGGGCCTCGGCCTGCTGGCGGCTGGGTGAAGAGCAGGACTGATAGCTGCTGTTGGAGGAGTCACTGTGGAATGACTCTGGACTGGAGGCCGAGCTCGAAGAGCTGATGTATGCTATTACCCTACCTGGTGGATGACACATAGAACAGCAACACAACTTCAGTTAGGAGGGTGGCAGATTATTCAAATTCCACATAATGTGAATCCTGATCTGTGCATTGTGAATCATAAAAGCATGTGTTCTCATGCTCATCCTCTAAATTAAAATATGCTAAAATCCCCAAAAAATTAAAAGATTATGTGCAATCAGGGCTGTAACCACCATTGAAAAGGAATGGGACAAAATAGGGGTTTATTTTTTTTCGGATTAGTTGTCGATCAATATGGATTTTTTTCATGACAAATTGCTTTTTTCTTCTTTTTTTTTCTTTATCTTGAACATTTGGTTATATCCTTGTGTGCAAAACAACTAGTCGGATAGAATATCCTTATAGGACAAAGCTATATTGTGAATATGCATATATTTCCAATGCTCTCTATTATTTTATTTTAAAAAGAGGCAGTCTTTCGTATTGACTAAATGTGGACCAGGCTGCGTGCTCTCTTTCTATATAGGTTGACCTGATTTCTGCTGTCCCACTCTCAATGGTTAGGTAACACCATTACATAATACATCCCTTAGAAGGGTGTAGGTCTTACAACACCCAATTCAACTCAAATGAAACACTGAGAATTAGCAAACATTTTAATAACTAAACTGGCTGTATGAGTATGAATCAACTATTTCATATTTTATACATATTTTTTCCATTAATCAATATTATGAGCACAAATGTAAATTTACAAAAAATCCAAATCAATTTTTCTATTTAAATTATATTTTAATTGTTTGTTAGCAATTATCAATTCACATGTTAACAATTATAACAATTATAATTATAAAAATAGTACAAATAAATCATAAATAATATTTTTCCTTTAACCATTTCAGATTATGATACAGAAAAGTTATTAAAAAAAATGTATACAACGTACAACCTACAAAAACCCAGAGCTCTTTTTCGATTCAACTCAAATATGGCAAATTGTTTACATAAACTTTATTTTTTCTTCAGAATGAAGTGTTGATTGACAGGCTCTTAGCTCCGCCCCCACGTGTTCTAGGCATGTTTTTTGCGAGTAAAAGGCGAAAAGTGGGTCAGCCTGCAGCAGCCTCACGTGTATCTGCAGCCCGCAGACACTTCCATGCTACCATGCAAATTATGCAACACATACGTCACGAATTCTCTCCGCCAATCAGAGCAGACGCAAAATACGCGTAAACACAGATGCACATGGCTAGGCTGAGCGGTCCATGTGAGTTGAACTGACTGCAGTTCAATAGTAACTTAAAATCTAATGCATAAAAGCACAACCCTGATGCTATTAACCTACTTAGAGTTTTCATGCTGCAAATAAGGCAATAAAAATACAAACTACGCTTTAATGCGCAGTATAAACTTCCAGCATCACGTGTAACTACATGCGTTGGTCTCATTTATTAAAATAAGCTTACACAGAAAAGTAATCAAGGTTAAGAAAGTCATATTCAGGTCTAGTAAGCTGTTAACGTCAAAAGAAACGGTAAAATAGACTGCTCTTACCAGACTTTGTGGAATCCATGTCCTCCGACAGCTTTGAGCCGCAGTCACCTGTGTTTAAGTGCCGTTTTTAAGACTGTTTACAGCAACTATCAGTCGCTGTCACGAGTATCTCGACCTGTCCACTACCCGAGGAACATCTCTAACTAAACATTCAAAAGAAAGTGGATATATCAGCGCCGTTTTGCTTGAAAAAACACCCCCTCGGTTTTCTTTGAAAAAAATCTTTGTCAGTGTGAGATAAAATATTAGATTTCCAAACTCTGTAATACTAAACTCGGGCCGATTAGAGCGCAAATCCAGACGAATAATAGTCTAATAAAGCCTCTATAACAGCTCACCAAGTAGTTGTGACTGGCTTTAGTGAAGAGTTCTAAATAAAGGGCGCTTTAACGCAGAGAAGGCGCATGTACAAAGAGACTGAAACGGTGCGCTACCGCTGCTGGTGTCTCCAGATCATGTGACTCACTTCAGCGTGGCTCCTCCCCCCAGCCTAAGGATAACCCACTGACACACTTTTGCGCCTCCTGTGTCCCTAAACACACACCGGGGTGCCTTGGTACGGAAGCCCTGAACCGCAAGGTGAAGAAAAAAAAAACGGTGAAAAAAATTGTCTTAGTTCCTTCCTGAGGCTGTCTTAAAAAAAATTATCTCTTAAAAAATGCATTTTCTCTCTTCAAAAAAAGGATGCGGTACCAACCTTGGCCACTAGGTGCCACTATCAGTAAACATGTAATCTTGTGCTTTTAATGCTTTCTCTGTTGCTATATGTCATGTGCAGACTTTCCTGGTGAAATTGAATTATAATAATAGATTTTAATATAACAAGTTGTCTAAGCTTTTGAAACACACTGTCTACTGCAGAAGTGAAGAGTTCCAGATGAAGACTGTCAAATAAATATGCAAATATGTCTGTCTAAACATGAGCTAGAAAGTTACGCCAATGTAAAATGCTCATCCCAAACAAATTGGTGAGGGGTGAGCAATCACATGCAGTATCGCTCCCTGGGTTCTGCCTGGGAGACGATTTTTATTAAAATATATATTTATGTTTTATGTTTAAGCTGAAATAATATTTTACATATTGTATTGAGGTCATTTCTTGTGTCAATGAATCAAGTTGCTAAACTACTAATAATTAAAACTACAAAATATAAAATTAGACCATACGTTATTTATAGTGTGTATTTTACCTGGTGCCTATGATCACGCATAGCGGTTACGTCCTTTAAAAGTAAGGGATGTGTGCGCTCTTTCATGATCATCCATTCATTGGTGAAAAAGTAAGGAATAATTTTATTATCATTATTACATACTGAGATCATACTAAACAGTTGTATTTAGTTTTAAACACCACCCCTCACCAATTTGTTTTGGATGAGCATTTTACATTGGCGTCACTGTCTAGCTCATGTTTAGACAGACCAACAATATTTTCATATGTTATATTAAAATATATTATTATAATTAAATTTCAGCATGAAAGTCTGCAAATGACACATAGAGAAAGCGTTAAAAGCATAACATGTTTACTGATAGTGGCACCTGGTGGCCAAGGTTGGTACAGCATCCCTTTTTTTGAAGAGAAAAAAAATATATATTTGATAAATATAGAATGTGTGGGTCTACAACTTCAGGTCCTGTGAGATGGTAGTGTCCAGGAACCTGAATGACTCCACTGCTGCCACAGTGCTGTTTAGAATGGTGAGGGGGGACAATGTTGGGGTGTTCCTCCTAAAGTCCACAATCATCTCCACCGTTTTGAGCGTGTTCAACTCCAGGTTGCTTAGACTTCACCAGACAGCCAGCTGTTCAACCTCCTTTCTGTATGCAGAATCATCGTCATCTTGAATGAGGTTGATGACAGTAGTGTCGTAATAAATAATTAATATTGTGTTTTGATAATTACATTAAAGCCTATGTTTAGGACTATTAAGATTTTATATAAAAATGATATATTAAATGGTATATACAGTGGCATGTAAACGTTTGGGCACCCCTGATCCAAATTTCTGTTGCTGTAAATAGCTAAGCGAGCAAAAGATGACCTGATTTCCAAAAGGCATAAAGTTAAAGAATACAAATTTCTTTAATATTTTAATCAATTTTACTTTTTATAACCATCTTTTACAGTTTCAAAATAACAAAAAAGGAAAAGGGCCCGAAGCAAACGTTTGGGCACCCTGCGTGGTCAGTACTTAGTAACACCTCCTGGCAAGTATCCCAGATTGTGAAAGCTTTTTGTAGCCAGCTAAATGTCTTTCAATTTTTTTGGGGGGGGGGATTTTCACACATTCTTCCTTGCAAAAGGCTTCTAGTTCTGTGATTCTTGGGCCGTCTTGCATGCACTGCTCTTTTCAGGTCTATCCACAGATTTTCTATGATGTTTAGGCCAGGGGACTGTGAGGGCAAAACCTTCAGCTTGTGCCTCTTGAGGTAGTCCATTGTGGATTTTGAGGTGTGTTTAGGATCATTATGCTGTTGTAGAAGCAATCCTCTTTTCATCTTCAGCTTTTTTATAGATGTCTGCTTCCAGAATTTGCTGGTATTTAATTTAATCCATTCTTTCCTCTACCAGTAAAATGTTCCCCTGTGCCACTTGCATCAACTCAAGCGCAAAGCATGATCGATTCACCCCCGTGCTTAACAGTTGGAGAGGTGTTCTTTTCATGAAATACTGCACCCTTTTTTCTCCATGCATACCTTTGCTCATTGCGGACAAAAAGTTGTATGTTAACTTCATCAGTCCTCAGGACTTGTTTCTAAAACGCATCAGGCTTTTCTAGATGTTCATTTGCAAACGTCTGATGCTTAAATATGTGGTGAGGACGCAGGACAGTTTTTCTTCTCATGACTCTTCCATGAAGGTCATATTTGTGCAGGTGTCTCTGCACCACTACTCCAGAGTCTGCTCAATCTTCCTGAAGGTCTATTGCAGTCAAACAGGGGTTTTGATTTGCCTTTCTAGCAATCCTACGAGCAGTTCTCTCTGAAAGTTTTCTTGGTCTTCCAGACCTCAACTTGAACACCGTTCCTGTTAACTGACATTTCTTAATTACATTACAAACTGAGGAAACGGTAACCTGAAAACACTTTGCTATCTTCTTATAGCCTTCTCCTGCTTTGAGGGCATCAATTATTTGAATTTTCAGAGTGTTAGGCAGCTGCTTAGAGGAGCCCATGGCTGCTGATTGTTGGGACAAGATTTGAGGAGTCAGAGTATGTATAAAGCTTTGAAATTCACATCACCTGGCCTTTTCAAATGCTGATTGTGAACAAGTCATAGTCCTAACAAGCTAATTAAGGTTTGAGATCTTGGTAAAATTCATCTGAGAGCTCAAATCTCTTGGAGTGCCCAAACTTTTGCATGGTGCTCCTTTCCTTTTTTTCCAACTCTACAATTTTACAAAATAAAAATAATACACTAATATTGCTTAAAATGTTGAAAAGAATGTTTCATCTTTAACTTTATGCCTTTAGGAGATCAGTTCATCTTCTAATCACTTAACTATTCACAGCAACAGAAATTTTGACCAGGGGTGCCCAAACGTTTGCATGCCGGTGTAAGGTATACAATGTCTGGAAAGGGGTGCTAAGGGGTTCGCGTGTAAGTTTCATAGAAAGAATTTGACATTATTATTGATGTTTCATTCTGCTTTCTATAGTATAGGAAATCATTAGATTAATCACAATTAATTATTCTATTATTACATAGTTACAAATATGCATATTTGTTCCCATGGCAATGCTGATTCTGCATGCCAGCGGCACCTGAAACACATGAGGGGGAAACAAAACGTCAACACCCATGGAGAACATGGAGCAGGTGTCCGGATCCCAAAACTGAACAAAACTGAACAATACAGGAAGTCAGGATCCCAACACCATGCCCCGGACACGAAACACGAGACAGGGAACAATGATGCTATCTATGGTCCTCGTCAGAACAAAACTCCAACCTGCCAAGGTGACAGGACCGTGACATCACTGGAGAGCGCACGGTAGTAACTCCCAACCAGACCCGTGCACTCAAAAAAAGACATGACACGAAACACGAGACAGGACATTGGGCGACAAGTCCAGTCAGTCAGAATCAAAGCACCAAAACAACAACAACAAATCCTTAATGTCCGTGTCAAATATAATCTTACCTTAACAATTTCAGAAGCTTTCAGAAGCTGTCTACTCTGTTTACTTGGTCACTGATCTTTTTTCCTTTCTTTTTATTTTTATAAATATGCCACAAACATTACCATTCATCTAAATTCAATATATTAGGCAAACAAAAACATGGAAAAGTCATTGAACATGTCCCCCTCGGTTATAACGGTTCCTATGCCCCTGATTGTGTCCTAAATTAAGAATTAGGGCATTTATGTTTTTTATTACTCTATTTGCATGAATAAGTAGGGTACAAATTATTTATAATACATAAATATTACAATTGAAATATTACAAACTGAAATCCTCATTAACAGAACTAATTCAGAGAACAGATTAACTTCTTTAATGAAATATTTGGAAACAGTTAAATGGACATCATGTATTTTATTCATTTATGACAATCAATTGTAATTCATCTGAAGTATTACATTATAAAATACTCATCACGTCATTGATTTTTGTGTTATGATGACATGACGTTTGCTCACGACGTGCTAGAACATTACTGACGTGTCGCCATATTGGATTTGTTTTCTGTTTGTATGATTTTACAATGATATAATTTGATTTTATTTGATAGTGAATAACAACTAACATTTCCTGTCCATTTATCATACAGTGTGATTGTGTGCATTTAGAATAATATTAATGGTAATTTGTTACATTTATATAGCTTTTCTAGGCATTTAAAACACTATATATAGTATTGAGGGAATCTTCTCAATCAACACTAGTGTGTAGCATCCACCTGGACGATGCGACGGCAGTCATAGTGCACATAGATAAAAGACTTGCAACGTGATGCACAAGTTGCATGGACTACTTCATAACACTTTTGGGTGCTTATTTAAGCTTTAAAAGTGTGTCACTATCTACTGCTGTTGTGTGGAAATCAGGAACTGCAACATTTAAAAAAATATCTCCTTTTGTGTTCCATGAAAGAAAGAAAATCATATAGCTTTGGAATGACATGAGGATTAGTAAATAATTATAATTAAAACTTTTGGGTGACCAATCAGTTTTGTTTCACTCAATGTTTGAGTCAATACTCTTTGAGTCGTGCTCATCAACTGTTCAAACAATAGATGAGTAGCTGAAAAATGCTTCCCATTAAAATCTGGACTCTGACCAGACCAAAACAGGAGCCTGATGGACTTGATCTCAAACCACTTCTTGGTGGTCTTTGTAGTGTGGGCAGGAGCGTTGTTTTCTTGAAAAATAACATCTGATCGTTCCTCTTCAGACAACAACTTTTCAATAGTGGGAAACAAGCCTTTCTGCAATATTCTCTTGTACTTCAAAGCATTCATTGACTTGTCAACAGTTCCAGCAGCTGAAAATGCTTCACTTTGGTAGAGATGCATTCACTATTATATTTCTCACCACCAGATATTTGAAGACACCTCTCTGGAGCTTCACCATGCAACTCAAATCCTGATTCATTACTTCACACAACTCTGCATCAAACTTTCCATCTTGTGAGACAGCAATGGCCTTTTACACACATCTGCTGGACACAAAACCTGCATTATATACACTTCTGGTTCTTGTTTTCTGCTGAAAGAGTTTGTAGACTTTTATTTTCTGTCTTTGAGAACTGTACATGTCAGCAGGTGTTGAAATTCCTTCATCCCTGCATGAAGAGGCTTTGGGCCTTCCAGATCTTTCTTCCTGTCAACATCACCTGTTCAAAGTGTTGACCTATTCTCTTAATAGCTGATAGATAAATAGAGATCTTCTCTGTCTGTAGGGTCTTGTAAACTTCAGAACAGATATGTGGTTTCTCACAGCAACCCTCTTTTGATTTTTTTGGTGCAGATTTTCTCATTCCTTTACCTTGTGACTCTCTCTCCCTGCTCTATTGCTCCTGGTCCCGTTTAGGAGTTTGTTTTCAGGACTTTGATTGTCTGCAACAGGTATGGCAGATCACCAACTATTGACTAATTATCCCAGAAGATATTTTTTAGAACATTTTGTACACCCATCATGATTTTACCTTTGCATACAACAAGACTATACAAGTGAATTTCCCTTTTTCCAGCTTTTTCCCCAAACAGTTCACTGCAGCAAAAGTGTACCAGGAGTGCATTTGTTGAATTCATGCTAATTTCCTGACCTTATTTGTTGTGGAGACAATTAAAAGCTTAATGTTTTGCCATTTCAAGCTTGGCCCATTTTTTGCCCAGGAGAGTGTGAGTGTGTGTGTGTGAATATACGTGTGTATACTGTATATATTGTGGTGATGGGTGCATGGTCGTGTGTCTGTCTGCGGGAGAGAGAGTGGTTTCTTCATGTAGTGATGGCGGAGGGAGACATAAAAAGGCGTACGATGCATAAAAGTGACAGTGAGAGAGACTGTATCTGTGTGTGCTTGATAGCAGCCTTTTCTCATTTGTATGTGTGACTGCTTGGCCACTGAGTGCCTTTGTGTTTATGTTTTATGAACAACACTGAAGAGTAAAAAACATACTTTGACAGTTTGCTGCATCCTGATTCCTTCTATATATATATATATATATATATATATATATATATATATATATACAGTATATATACACAGAACTGTGCAAAAGTCACATAAGATGTTTCACAAAAGCATATGTCTGAAAATGGTTATTTATATCTTCAGGTTTAGTGTGTCAGTAGGAAATATAAATGTTAAGACTCCCAAACATTACTTTTGCACATAGAATAGAAGAACAGGGAGCCCTGCAACAGATGTCATGTCCCCCACTGAACATCATGTCAGTCTGAGATTACATAAAGAGACAGAAGCGACTGAGACAGTCTAAACAGATAAAAGAACTGTGGAGAATTCTCCACGAAGCTTGAAACATCTGATCTGCCAACAACCAAGAACAACTGTGTCCAGGTGTATCTAGATTCTAGGAGAATTGGTGCTGTTTTAAAGGCAAAGGTGGTCACACTGAATATTGATTTAGCTTTTTTTTATGTTTACTGGACTTTGTATGACATTAAATGATACATTAAAACTATTTATGTCATTATTTTTGAAGACATCCTCACTATGCAACATTTTTCACAAGAGCCTAAAACTTTTGCACAGAACTGTATATATATATATTATATTTGTTGTTGTATCTTTATGAGATCATACCACATGATGGCCAATGTTGGCAACAACACACCAGCAGTTTAAAATTAGTGTGATTATGACCTTCAACTGTAAATGTGGGACCTTTGCATGTTGCTGGATGATGTCACTTCTGGTCCTTTAACGCTTTTCAAAAATAAAGTCTCAAAATTGCCTTTTTGTGTTTGTCACACCATATGATATTTCATCCTAAGTCAAAAGTTATTTATGCATTATCAAGGAAATAATAATGAAAATGCATCAGGGTTTTGCTCAACAATACAGAACAGTTATGGAATTATGCCAAATATGAAAACTTTAATGTTCAAAATAAAAAAGTTATGGGTAGACGTGAATATTTTTATTTTATAAAATACAGTAGGACAGAATATTAAGCCTTCATGTCACTGACCCATTTACACAATCCCCCTGGGGACCTTTGACCCCAAATGTGGTAAAACGCTCACTCGCCATCCTTTAAGGTAGAAATTATTTTAATCAAAACAACTTGCAATTATTATTCAAACTAATTATGTTGCTCCATTAATTTTCTATAAAATGAAATTTTTTTTTTTCAATCTTGATACACTTTTTGACCAGAAAATTTTAAAGTTTTCTTAAGGTGTGCCTGAAGCCCCATTGTACCCCATTTATTAGGCATGCAACAATTGCAGCATCTACATGTTTCCATTGATCATGGTATAAATGGGGGGTTATCTCCCCTATCTCTCCTGGAAACTACACCGCCTGTATTTCTCACCTAACTGTGCAGACACATCAGGCTCTCTAAACTGTTAGGAAAGTGTGTGATGTAGCTAACATTAAACCTATGGGCCTGTGAGATGGTTCTCATACCAAATCTTTTCCATTCTAATTTAGGCTCTGGTCACAGGTCAGGAGTCACAACATGGCCTCCAGTATTTAAACTTTAAGAATTTAAAACACAAAGACATCATAGGGAACTATTTTAAAATACTCACACACTGTTTCTGAACTCAGACAAAACCCTTTATGGGTAACATTTTAATGTTGGGTGTAACACATCTAACAGTTGTAATAATGTGAAGCTTACCTTATATGCTATCACTACCTGCACTGCATGCCATGTGTTTACTTCAGCTTCATTGGTCAGCAGTGAGGGATTTACATACAAGGAATTAGTTAGACTGATGGAGAAGGTAAATGACATAGACACACATCTGGACGCTAGAGTGGAGGTCAGTGAGGAAGAGAAGCCATTGGATACTGTTTCGGATGCATGTAGTACAGCAAGCAACACACACTTTTGTGTGATGTTTCGACAGCAGACTGTGTCAAAGACTGTGTCTGTTCCCCGAACTACAAGTTTTTTCAAGGGATTGTGGAGGAAAGGGTCTACTGATTTTTGAACACACAGGAAAGAAAATAGTGTAAGGTGTGGGTTATGCATCAGTTTATTAATACGCTGGTTAATTGGAATGTTCAAAACGTTTCAACTAATAATTTAAAAAATAAGCAACGCTAAATGTAATGTTCAAAATAAATGTCATAAGTCATTATTTAATCACCTCAAATTTGGGGTACATTCATCCACATACACTCACCAGTAACATTATTCTACACAACCTTGCCTGCCTACATTACCTTCAGCTGTCTTTAATATTGACCCAATATGCAATGTGGATGAACTATACCCTCACACAATTTATGCTTCATCATCATAGAAGAGTGAAAATTGTCATTTTTAAGAATCATTTATTTTATTACAGGAAAGTCGACTTCTTACCTATTTGCGCAGAATTATTTGTCAATGGTCTGTTTAAATCTTAAATAATATCTTAAAGTGAGAAGACGTATTTGTTGTAGACTGAATGATGGCTCAGTCAGAACCCATCTACCAACCTTATTCAGTGAGCTATTTCTATTTAAATATAATTTTCTTCAAACTTACTGTTCAGGGGCATGAGTATCTCAGCGAGTATTGACACTGACTATCACCCCTGAAGTCGCGAGTTCGAATCCAGGGTGTGCTGTGTGACTCCAGCCAGGTCTCCTAAGCAAACAAATTGGCCCGGTTGCTAGGGAGGGTAGTCACATGGGGTAACCTCCTCGTGGTGGTGATTAGTGGTTCTCGCTCTCAATGGGGCATGTGGTAAGTTGTGCGTGGATTGTGGAGAGTAGCATGAGTCTCCACATGCTGTGAGTCTCTGTGGTGTCATGCACAACGAGTCACGTGATAAGATGCGCAGATTGACTGTCTCAGAAGCTGAGGCAACTGAGACTTGTCCTCCGCCAACCGGATTGAGGTGAGTAACCACGACACCACGAGGACTTAGTAGTGGGAATTGGGCATTCCAAATTGGGGAGAAAAGAGGATAAAGGAAATTTTCTGCTCAAACTTCCTGCAAATACACATTAGAATAATTTCTTAAGGATTTGCGATACCTTATTTTCTAAGTGAATTGGAGTAAGTCTGCTGAAAATGGGGCTTTGAAATCACAGGTAAAAACTGAAATTTGAAATAAGTTCATTCAAACAGTAATAATTCTTTGCAGCATTACTAGTGTTAAAGGTTGAGCTTTTGATCATTTTAAATGGCCAAGACGAGCAGCATCCATTTCTTTCATTAATAAAAAATGTCTTGAGTGATTCCAAAGTTTTAATGGGTAGAGAATGTTCTTCATTCTTCTGTGCGGTTTCAGTCTTTCTAGACATGTGCTAATTTACCGTGTTAAGGCAGGCATTCAGAAACGCAGCTGCAGAGCAGTTTATAAGAATCAAAGTTTACTTTTATGGATAAGATCCAACAGAAGACTTAATTAGTTCGTATATAGCTCCTTCCGTGCTACTGAAATTAAAATCACATCACTTCAATTAATTTCTCATTACAAATAATACTGTTATATTATACCCTACAGGTTCTAGAGTGTGCAAGTAGAGACACATTTAGCTGGTGTCCCAACCCTCACCCTCTGATCCAACAGGTCCCAGACGTGCTCAATGGGACTGAGATCGGGACTCTTCACTGGCCATGGGAGAACACGCACAGAATCGAGCAGTATGGCTGGTATACTTAACCGTTAATCATTTCTATGCTGATCAATCCACCACACAAGCAGTAAATATTTTCCTATTTTGATGAGGCAAGTCGAAAAGAAAACATCTCGTTTTTATTCCTGATACTTTATCTGAATTGATCAAAACAACCTCTCATACTGTGAAAATTAGACTGTGCTTTACCAATGCCTCAAAATAAACAAGACACGGTGTGTGACCATACATAAGGAACTTTATTTGGATAAAAGTACAGTTGTAGCACATGTTCTTTAGCGGTAACGGTGCAGCTGCAGGGTGTTGCGTCTCTTCCAGGCTGCATGTCGCGAGCCGCCGATGGTGAGGTGGAACTTGTGGCCCTTGCCGAGACCGCGGCTCTTCTTGCCTGCAGATGTGAGCCCACGCATCTCCCTATGCTTGTGTACGGCCTTGGTGATCCATTGAGTGTCGGGGTTTCGTCTGATGGCTTTGTGGAAGGTGTCGATGAGGATAACTTCAAAGAACTTGTATGTGGAATCTTCACCCACCCAGTATGAGTTGAGCACTCGCAGACCACCACAGTGACGGCCAGCACGCTCCTGTCAACACAAGACAAACGGAGGGGTTACAAAACCGAACAATACAGCCAGAATAAAACAATGAAATAAATAGCACTTTTGGGCTCAAGTACTGTTTTATTGGATATTTAGAAAGCAAATAAAATGTGCTTATGTACACTTTACGTAGAAAAGGTATCACTTAAAGTCCCTGTAAAGTCAAAATTAAGTATGTGTTCTGAGTTTGTCATATCACAGAAAAATGTGTTATTAGCCACCCAGCCAAATTTGAATGATAAAAAAAGTCGGCAAGTACATAAAATAAGCTATCAAAATCTTGAAAAAATGAGCAATGGCCTCTGCTCTCAAACGCTGGGGGCGTGTCCGCTGGCTGCGCTGAAACCACGCCCACTCGCGGGAAAGCTGCCGTCGCCACACACACTCAACTGTCACCGCTACAGCCGGAATGGATGCTCCTAGCAGTTTATTAGGTTTTACCAAGCCATATATGTTTGAGCCTCCAGAGCCTGAATCTGATTCAAAGGACATTGACCAAGAAAGTCAACATCGTCCCCTCGTTCTGCAACAGAATGGTAAGATTTTTACTGACAGTAACTTCGCGATTGAGCGCCAAACTGATGCTGAATGTGCTCTATTTATATTGTTAGGGAGCGGCCAGCCTCAGGGGCTCCAGTGCGTCATCAAGTAGGGGCGTGTCCAGGAGCTCAGGGGCTCCAGTGAGTCATCGAGCCCCCGTTTTAGCCCCGCCCAAAAAATCCGGAAAATAGCAATGGTGAAAAACTGTTTAACGGTCTAACTCCACAATTCAGTCCTTCACAGTTCACAGTCTTTGTAATATGTTTTAGCTATACATTTCTAACATTTATAATGTGTTTAGAATTTTTTTTTAGAATTGCCTTTACAGGGACTTTAATGATAAAAAAATCAGTTTCATACAGTGACAAACTCTACATATAGATCAACCTACAAAAAGCTAAAAAAATAAATAAATAAATATTATATATTCAGTGAGATTAATTTGACTAAAAATAATGTGTTAAAAAAAATAACGCAAATAAATCGCAATGCCATATGGAAGATTCCTGAGAAATGCAAGCTTGTAGTACCACCCCTGTTGACTCCAGAGAGCAGTAAGTGAAACTTCAGCTGTGTGGCAATGTGCAGTTTATATAATGAAGAAAACAACATTCAGCAGACAACATAACACAGATATGAGTTACATTCTTGCGCTCAAAACACTTGATGGAGTGCAAATCCGAACTAAGAGATCCCAAGATGTGTTTAAAGATTGAGTATTAAAACGTATTTAACTTGACACAGTGACCTAAAAATGTATGTTTATGACGCAACGCACCCGAGACGCTACACAAGCATGTCTGACGCAGGTGTAAATTGACGGATCCTTAAACAATCCCTCATAATAAATCTCCAACTGATTGACAAATTCACTTGTGAAATGGATTGCTGTGAACTGTAAGACAATGATTGACTTATGATCAATAATATGGTAATAAACAATACATTGTATTCTAAAACCGCTTTTTGTATTGTCTTATCAATGATGAACTCTTCTGCCACAAGAATGTAATGCATTATAATTATCTGAATATTTTTTTATTAAATATATATATTATATATATATATACATATATATATATATTTATATATATACACATACCATACATACACACACAGGTGAAACTCGAAAAATTAGAATATCGTGCAAAAGTTCATTAATTTCAGTAATTCAACTTAAAAGGTGAAACTAATATATTATATAGACTCATTACAAGCAAAGTAAGATATTTCAAGTCTTTATTTGATATAATTTTGATGATTATGGCTTACAGCTTATGAAAACCCCAAATTCAGAATCTCAGAAAATTAGAATATTACATGAAATCAATAAAAAAAGGATTTTAAATACAGAAATGTCGGCCCTCTGAAAAGTATAATCATGCATATGTACTCAGTACTTGGTTTGGGCCCCTTTTGCATTAATTACTGCCTCAATGCGGCGTGGCATGGATGCTATCAGCCTGTGGCACTGCTGAGGTGTTATGGAAGACCAAGATGCTTCAATAGCGGCCTTCAGCTCTTCTGCATTGTTTGGTCTCATGTCTCTCATCTTTCTCTTGGCAATGCCCCATAGATTCTCTATGGGGTTCAGGTCAGGCGAGTTTATGGGCCAATCAAGCACAGTAATACCATGGTCATTGAACCAGGTTTTGGTACTTTTGGCAGTGTGGGCAGGTGCCAAGTCCTGCTGGAAAATGAAGTCAGCATCTCCATAAAGCTTGTCTGCTGAAGGAAGCATGAAGTGCTCTAAAATGTCCCGGTAGACGGCTGCGTTGACTCTGGACTTAATAAAGCACAGTGGACCAACACCAGCCGATGACATGGCTCCCCAAACCAACACAGACTGTGGAAACTTCACACTGGACTTCAAGCATCTTGGATTGTGTGCCTCTCCATTCTTCCTCCAGACTCTGGGACCTTGGTTTCCAAATGAGATGCAAAATTTGCTCTCATCAGAAAAGAGCACTTTGGACCACTGAGCAACAGAACAGTTCTTTTTTTCTTTAGCCCAGGTAAGACGTTTGACATTTGAAGCCCATGTCCAGGACCCGTCTGTGTGTGGTGGCTCTTGATGCAGTAACTCCAGCCTCAGTCCACTCCTTGTGAAGCTCCCCACACATTTGAATGGCCTTTTCCTGACAATCCTCTCCAGGCTACGGTCATCCCTGCTGCTTGTGCACCTTTTTCTTCCACACTTTTCCCTTCCACTTAACTTTCTATTAATGTGCTTTGATACAGCACTTTGAGAACATCCAACTTCTTTTGCAATTACCTTTTGAGGCTTTCCCTCCTTGTGGAGGGTGTCAATGATGGTTTTCTGCACAACTGTCAGGTCAGCAGTCTTCCCCATGATTGTGAATTCAACTGAACCAGACTGAGAGACCATTTAAAGGCTCAGGAACCCTTTGCAGGTGTTTAGCTGATTAGAGTGTGACACTTTGAGCCTACAATACTGAACCTTTTCACAATATTCTAATTTTCTGAGATTCTGAATTTGGGGTTTTCATAAGCTGTAAGCCATAATCATCAAAATTATATCAAATAAAGGCTTGAAATATCTTACTTTGCTTGTAATGAGTCTATATAATATATTAGTTTCACCTTTTAAGTTGAATTACTGAAATTAATGAACTTTTGCACGATATTCTAATTTTTCAAGTTTCACCTCTGTGTATATATATATAAAAATAACTATGTATCATTATATCTGAATTATATTTATATACGGGGCTTTCACAGCAAATATTTGTAAATGCGCAAAATTAATCGGGACAGCATGTAATTAATTCGATAAAAAATTTGAATCAATTGACAGCCCTAATATATATATATATATATATACACATACACATACTGCATCCGGAAGTATTCACAGCGATTTTGTTACAGCCTTATTCCAAAATTGATTAAAATCATTATTTTCCTCAAAATTCTACAAACAATACCCCATAATGACAATGTGAAAGAAGTTTGTTTGAAATCTTTGCAAATGTATAATAAAATAAAATAAAAATCACATGCACTTAAGTATTCACAGTCTTTGCTCAATACATTGTTGAAGCACCTTTGGCAGCAATTACAGCGTCAAATCTTTTTGTGTATGATGCTACAAGCTTAGCACACCTATTTCTGGGCAGTTTCTCCCATTCTTCTTTGCAGGACCTCTCAAGCTCCATCAGGTTGGATGGGGAGCACCATTTTCAGATCTCTCCAGAGATGTTCACTCGGATTCAAGTCTGGGGTCTGGTCGGGCCACTCAAGGACATTCACAGAGTTGTCCCGTAGCCACTCCTTTGTCATCTTGGCTGTGTGCTTAGGGTCGTTGTCCTGTTGGAAGATGAACATTTGCCCCAGTCTGAGGTCCAGAGCGCTCTGGAGCAGGTTTTCATCAAGGATGTCTCTGTACATTGCTGCATTCATCCTTCCCTCGATCCCGACTAGTCTCCCAGTTCCTGCCGCTGAAAAACATCCCCACAGCATGATGCTAGGGATGGTATTGGCCAGGTGATGAGCGGTGCCTGGTTTCCTCCAGACATGACGCTTGCCATTCAGGTTAAAGAGTTCAATATTTGATTCATCGGACCAGAGAATTTTGTTTCTCATGGTCTGAGAGTCCTTCAGGTGCCTTTTGGCAAACTCCAGGAGGGCTGTCATGTGCCTTTTACTGAGGAGTGGCTTCCGTCTGGCCACTCTACCATACAGGCCTGATTGGTGGAGTGCTGCAGAGATGGTTGTTCTTCTGGAAGGTTCTCCTCTCTCCACAGAGAAATGCTGGAGCTCTGTCAGAATGACCATCGGCTTCTTTGTCACCTCCCTGACTAAGGCCCTTCTCCCCCGATCGCTCAGTTTGGCCGGGCGGCCAGCTCTAGGAAGAGTCCTGGTGTTTCCAAACTTCTTCCATTTACGGATGGAGGCCACGGTGCTCATTGGGACCTTCAATGCTGCAGAAATTTTTCTGTAGCCTTCCCCAGATCTGTGCCTCGATACAATCCTGTCTCGGAGGTCTACAGACAATTCCTCGGACTGCATGGCTTGGTTTGTGCTCTGACATGCATTTTTAACTGTGGGACCGTATATAGACAGGAGTGTGCCTTTCCAAATCATGTCTGAATTTACCACAGGTGGACCCCAATCAAGTTGTAGAAACATCAAGGATGATCAGTGGAAACAGGATGCACCTGAGCTCAATTTTGAGTGTCATGGCAAAGGCTGTGAATTCTTATGTACATGTGATTTTGTTTGTTTTTATTTTTAACAGATTTGCAAAGATTTCAAACAAACTTCTTTCACGTTGTCATTATGGGGTACTGTTTGTAGAATTTTGAGGAAAATAATGAATTTAATCCATTTTGGAATAAGGCTGTAACATGAAATGTGGAAAAAGTGAAGCGCTGTGAATTTATTTATTTATTTATGCATTTCGCAGATGCTTTTATCCAAAGCGACTTACAAAGCCCTTATTACAGGGACAATCCCCTCGGAGCAACCTGGAGTTAAGTGTCTTGCTCAAGGACACAATGGTGGTGGCAGTGGTGTTCGAACCAGTGTCCTTCTGATTACCAGTTATTTGCTTAGACCACTACACCACCACCACGCCACACTTTCCGGATGCACTGTATGTATGTGTGTATGTATGTGTGTGTGTATATATATATATATATATATATATATATATATATATATATATATGTATATGTATATCTATGTATATCTATGTATCTCTCTATCGTACCAATCGCTCATTTGATTTTCATAAGCCTAATAATTTTGTCAACGAATTCTAATTCATATCCAAATTAAATCTAGTCTTATAAAAATGCACCAAGTAAAATTTTAAACAAGACTATAGACTCCAGTCTAGAAGAAATACTTGCAAGGCAAGCCCACAATAAAGGAAGTCCAGTTTTCTCTGTGTTTCTTCCCTCTGCTGTTCAGGAGAACTTTAACCACTAGTGAGTTACAACACTGTCATCTCAAAAATGCCACATCCTGTGAAATTGACAACAGCACCACACTGTAGTATGGTACCAAAATAGCAACAAGATTATATTGTAACTTTTTACATTTTTGTGTTATATTTCGTTAGAACCGGTTTACCGTGAAACCCTACTACCAATGGCAGGCGGACCAGCATCCTAGTTAGGCAAACTACTCTACACTACACTGTACCATCCATAGAATACCAAATAATACATTTATACCTCCAAAATATTAGAATAACCTTGTGCTGTTACAACGCATTGGATAAACAACACACTTATACCACTTTTCTGTGGCAAATGAAATATATTCAAGCAAATCCCATCAATCTGTTCGACTGAAATGAAAATCATACACTCAGTCTAAACTGGATGCGAGTTATGTTGTGAGCATTCTAAACGGTTTATTTGTTTTGTTGGCAGAAGCGCCGTGCTGTGCAAAATGGCCGTTTACTGTAGGCGTGACAAGACTTGTGCATACAGTTTAGACAGCATCATTGATTGTAATAAAAGTGATTTGCTTTTATAGTAATCGCTCACGTCTATTGTAGACAGGGTGATAAACTGAGACGATGCTCACATACCTCAGCTACTGACTGAAGACTGCGTGCAAACTTGATCTGGTTGATGCCATGGTGCACAGGTTTGCCGTAGGTAGCACCCTTGGGCACGGGGCGTTTGCGACCTCCACGGCGCACCCGAATACGATAAATGACATAGCCTGTTTGGAAAAGACCAGAGTTCAGATGTAAATTTTCTTCTGAAATGACATCCTTTAATGTAAATGGTACAAAATATTACAATACAAGATTGTTGGGTTTGTTTAATTCTGACCCCGTTTCACAACAGCAAATTAGATCTGAAAGGGCTCTCTTTGAAATTCTGCTCAAGTTGCCCCATGAAACATTAATTCTTAGATGCTATCTGGACTGAATGGATGTGGTACTTCACTCACCCTGTTTGGCCTTATATCCCAGTCTGCGGGCTTTATCGGGTCTGGTGGGTCGAGGAGCCCGGTGGAGGGAGGACAGCTGGCGGTACTGCCAGCACCTCACACGCAGCAGAAACCTCATCACATCTGACTGCTTCTTCCTCCATAACTCCTGCATGTACTTGTACGCTCCCATGATGCCTCACCTGTGAGAACCAACAATAAGGTTTATTAATCATGACGAACGTAAACGTACAAATAAAACAAAAACTTTTTTACTACTTTATATGTAAACAGGTAATACGCATGAAATACTTTAGGCAAGTTGATATGTTCTGCAGTGTGACATGTTTAACATAAGTTTGCTACTTTTATATTGTGCATGCAGCTTTCACTTAGTCGGTTCTTTAGTATCAGGTTTATCAGTGAAGTGACACAAAAGACTTCACATTTGAAAGATTAAGTGAGGGGCTTTGAACAGTGTATTTAGCAAAATATAACTTTTAAAGAAGATAAAGAAATTATTTGTAGACCGTGTGCATTACAAGTAGTTTTGGGCCTTAAGGCACAATTAAAAAAACAAAACAATTTAATTGTGTTTATTGGTTATTGGACAATTAAATCTGATCAGTCATTAAAAGCCAATATCTGTCGATATCTAATAATAATTTAAAAAAAAGGAACACTAGAAAGCAAATGTGCGACCAGTCACAAAACTAAACGATATACACTGTATCTTATACTTTGTGGAAAGCTCATGCTGCCTACACATGTCAGTTATTGGATATCAGATCTGAGAAAGAAAACGGCTTGAGTTATTATAATAGACATTTGTAGCGACTCGTCTTTTACAGCTATGACAGTGGAAACTGGCATAAACACTCGCGCAAGAACTTGTCAAAACAACAGACTTGCACTCTTAAGCTACTTTTCCACACACACAAACCCTAACGTGAAACGTTACAAATTTAATTTGCGGTTTGCCCAAACTGCAAAAAAAGTTCAACAGAAGCATGACACTATGGTTAAATCATATAAAAATGAAACCGGTGCAGGAAATACTGGTTTAATAAGAATGCTAAAACATACCGAAACATATAGACAAAACATGTGATGTGGATGCAATTAAATGACTTGTGATATTTGATGGATTAAACATTCAGAAAATGAGAACGTCTCGCTTACTTGATGGCGTACTAACCGGAAAGAGAGAGGCGGATTACCCAAAATGCTTTATGAGAAAGTCCATGCCGTATTTCCGCTTCAGCTAATAAAGACTTCTGGGAAATGTAGTCTGATCATTCGAAAAAGATTTTTTTGGGAGGCAACAAGAAATAATACGCTTTTATTCTCTGTTCTTTTATTACATCTTTAAAATGCATGTGTAAAGAAAATGAGGAACACACTACCGGAAGTGACGTATGACAATAAAAGCACTTGACACTAAAAGTGATTTATTTGATTCACAATTATCTTATTGTTCGGTCTGTCACTCAGTGTGAGGTAAGTTATCGTTTTTCTAACTATTATCTCTCTCATTTTAAGACAGCGGGTTAATGTTCCATTGACAGTAATCATATTACAAAAACGCTTCACACTACAAATATATTTCGGCACAACATTTTTAATTTGACATAAAATGTAGTTATTTACTGTGGGGTCTATAAATCTGAGACTACATACTGAAAATCTGGCCTTTTTATTTAAACGTTTTTGGTTTTTTAATTCTTAAAAACGAATATAGGACCTTTGTTAGTATTTGGGATAATCATGTGCAGGATATGAATTATAGATATCAACAATGCAATTTTTATATCAGGAGTGAAATTACTACTAGTGAAAGTGCTAATTGATATCAGTACACTAATTACATATTAAAGATATAAAACATTGTCATTACTCATAGGGATCACTTTCTTAATAACAAAAAAATTGAATTTCAACTAATACATTTTTTTTAACATCTGTAATTGCATTTTCACAAGTAGAATTTTACAATGATCTGTGAATCACTCCTGTTCAAAACACAACTACATATATCTATGATTAATGTTTTTACTAGTTTAAATAGCAAATGCACATATCAGCTATGGACTTTTGTATAGTACATTTGTACATTTTTATTTCAATAACTACATTGTTACTAGTGCAAATATCCATTCCAGTGTTAATTTCAGATATCTTGGATAACTAGTAAGAAAGCCTTTTACAATATCTTTCATTATTCTTGAATTTATTGATATCAGAATTTCTGAAAACAAGTGAAAACCAAATTACAGATATTAAAAATTATTTTACTAGTTTGAATTCAGTTGTTGATATCACAAATAGTCATTTGCACTTGTAATTATGTAATTGCTGATGTGAACAATAATAGTTTTACTAGTAATTAGTCAGTTGCTGATGTGTGAAACATACGCTGAAATAAATGTGAATTAATAGGAAATTATAGATATCTGTAATTGCATTAGATCAGGAGGGAATAACAGATAATTGTGAAATTCTTCTAGTGAAAATCTAGTTACAGATTTAAAAAATAGTTTTTAAAAGCGAAAATTAAATCTTTGATATCAAGAATGGACATTTTCCCTAATAAAAATAGCATTATAACTAGTGAAAATCAAAATGTGTTATATTATGTGTTGGGTGTATCTGCATAAAAAGTTATTATTTACTGTATTCTAATGACTTTAGTCAAAAAAGTTGTGTAACACATTCAATTATAAATTCTTGTAATGAGAGCAGTTACTCACTTTCAGTTAAAGTAATTACTTTTAAGTGCATTACTTGCGCTAAAGGAATATGTATAATATATTTAAAATATGAATTTGTATGCATGTCTGTAAGGGATTCTGCGACAGCTGAAGGGTTTGTGACAATGAATGAGGAAATAGACCATTTGAATTTTGCGGAAAACCAAAAACCTTTCAAGGAAATGTGATTTAGAACTTAACATAAAAGTACTGCTATCAGTCGATTACAAAATCGCTGATTTTGAAAGTGCTGAAATTTGACTCTATATATATTTATTTTCCTGTCAAAATGAACGTATTTCCTTCTTAGAAAAGAAAACAAAGTGTAAAAATAATGATTTATTAACATTTTCCAAATAATGCCTTCCACAGTATAAAGATAGAAATGCACTGAAATATCACCATTTCAAGTAACATGAAACATTTTGCAAAGTCTAAGTGGGAGTTTGACTAACTGAAAAAACTTATTTCCCCATAGGTAGCATATTCATTGCAATGGGCATTAAATCTCCACAATGCTAATCAGTCAGCAAACTTAGGCTATCTGCTTTGCTGCAGCAATCGTGAAGCTGCGTTCATGATTCGCATCAGGGCGTCAACGCCAGTGTCTAGCGTCGCTTTGAACTCACTCTGAAAAGTTTGCAAACATCTTGTTCTGGATTTTTATGACAGTTAAAACTTGATGTGCTTCTGTGATAATTAAATTGCGCCTTACAGAAGCTGCAAAGTGCTTGATTTATCCCATCTGGTCTTGTTTCCCCACCATTTGATCACTGACATGGAAGCGCTATTCACAAAGGTCAGAACCTGGACACATCACAAAGGTTCTGTCCAGTGTATATGCGGGTTTATGCTATATTAACAGTAAATGATTTAATTACAATTCATAAAAATGTACGCATTAATATTTTCAAATAAATCGAATGCGTTAACATGTTAACTTTGACAGCTTTATTAAAGGTAAAATCATTATTAATGTGATTACTTTTTAGATTAAGTAATCAGTTAAGTAATATTATTAAATTTTAGCTTGTAGTGGATTACTTATTTTGAGTAATTTTCCCAACACTGCTTATTCATATCCAGCACATGATTAAATGTCAAAAGAGATTGTATTTACAATGAAAATACATTGAAGGGATTGTATTTATTTTCCTAAAATAATGTAAGACCACTCATACCTTTTCAAATACTTTTCTGCTTCAGATCGTGTTGTTATTCTTCTTAGAGCTGGTTGGTTTGGTACAAGGCTTAGAACTCTTTATTGAAGAATATTCTGAAATCCTGCAAAGAAAATGAAACCGGTGATCACTGTTGTGCTCTATATGCAGGAGTTGGCAGCCACATTATACCCATGAAAATTTGCAATGGTTTTATATTCTCACAGTTGCTGCAGATGATGGTGATCGTTTTGGGTAATAAGTGTGACTTGCGTTAGTGCCGTCAGCTGGATCAGGAGGTGGCGCAGCATTGGGTGCTTGGGGAAAAGATCAAACTGTGGGAGGTCAGAGTGCCGGACAGAAGCTCTTTAATCGAACCCTTCATCAGCCTCACAAGTCGCTTGACACAGCCGCAGAGCAAATCTGCCTTCCCTCTGCCCGGACACAAGAGCAAGGGCACCCCCCCAATGACATCTGAACACACCACACTACAACCGTTTCAGTCCTATATATGTACTACTTTAGAGTAAGTTTAAGGACATGTAGAGGAAGAAGTTAGTTAGGAGGAGCTGTATTTATACTCTGTAATGGTGTGTAATAATAGATGTGAAAGTGAAAAACACCCAGTGATGTAGTGTCCTCACAGAGGGTGTTAGACAACAGTATTGCGGTGTTAAATGGCTTGACTTACTCAGAAATTTCTGTATGAGTGAGAGAGAGAGAGACATTTTGTTTTGGTTGTTATCAGTCTGCCTGGTTAAATGTTTTTGTTTCATTGTCCAATATTAAAAGTGGCCTAGGACTATAGATCCATCAGTGTAGATGCAGCATCACACAAAAGTAAATGTTTTCAGGAACTGATACCATTGTAGAAATACCCTATTCAACATAATCACACAGAAATTTTATGCATCCTAATATCTGTTGTAAGCTCCTGTAATAACATAGGTAGTAAGTCCTATAACATTCCCCAGTAAGACAAAATAAATAGACCCACTTAGTATCAAGTGTCATCTATGTACTTCAGTATTTGATATTGCATTTACGTTTACATTGGTACTCATTATGTACATACACTGATGAGCCAAAACATTATGACTACCTGCCTAATATGCAGTTGGTTCTCCCAACAGCACCAAACCACCGAGGCATGGACTTTACAAGACCCCTGAAGGTGTCTTGTGGTATCTGGCACCAAGACATTAGATCCTTCAAGTTCTGTAAGTGTTGAGGTGGAGCCGCTGTGGATTGGACTTGTTGGTCTAGCACATCCCATAGAGAGAGTTGAAGAGTAACGGAATACATGTAATGGGATTACACATTTAAAATACATAGCCTAATATAATTAACTGTATTGCACTAGTTACAATTAAATAATTGGTAATTAACCCTGCCCATAGATGTTCAATCGGATTGAGATCTGGGGAGTTTGGAGGCCATTATCCTGCTGAAGAGTTCACTGCCATCAGGGAATACCATTGGCATGAAGGGGTGTACCTGGACTGCAATGATGTTTAGGTAGGTGGCACGTGTCAAATTGATATCCACATGGATGGCCGGACCCAGTCTTTCCCAGCAGAACATTGCCCAGAGCATCATTCTCCCTCCACCAGCTTGTCGCAGTGCATCCTGGTGCCATCACTTCCCCAGGTAAACGCTGCACACGTACACGGATGCCCACATGATGTAAAAGAAATCGGGACTCATCGGAAAAGGGGACCTTTTTCCACTGCTCCAAGGTCCAGTTCTGACACGTGCCAATTGTAGGCACTTTTGTTGGTGGACAAAGGTCATCATAGGCACTCTGACCGGTCTGTGGTTTGCCAGCCGCATATGCAGCAGAGTAAGATTTACTGTGTGCTGTGACACATTCCTCCCATAACATCATTAAAATGCTCTGTGAGTTGTGCCACAGTAGACCCGGTTTGTGGTTTGTCCCTCCTCTAACCACTGTCGTTAGGTACTCCCCACTGCTGACCAGGAGCATCCCACAAGCCTTGCAGTTTCAGAGATGCTCTGACCTAGTCGACTGGCCATAACAAATTGTCAAAGTCACTCAGGTCTTTACAACTGCCCATTTCTCCTGCATTCCACATGTTGACTATGAGAACTGATTGTTCACTTACCATCTAATCTACCCAGACCGTGACATGTGACCTTGTTAGAAGATGATCAATGTTATTTGCTTCACCTAAGAGAGGTCATAATGTTTTGGCTCTTCAGTGTATGTGATGTTGCATTATAGTTACATTTAAAGTACCTGCATTTACATCTGTATAGTTACACTGTTAAACTTACCCCTAAACCTTAACCTACCTGTACCTCAACCTCAGCAGCATCAACTGTGAATTTTGCAAAACAATGCATAGTTACATTGTATTGTATGTATTTGATGTTAGCATGGGCGCCTGCTGGATTTAATCTCAGCATACACACAGAAATCTACCATAGAGGTCACACCCGACCGTACCAAAGTCTGCATATTTACATTTAGGCATTTGGCAGATGCTTTTATCCAAAGCGACTTACAGTGCACTTATTACAGGAGCAATCCACCCCGGAGCAACCTGGAGTTAAGTGCCTTGCTCAAGTACACGATCGAACCAGCAACCTTCTGATTAACAGTTATGTACAAGCTCACTTTATTTACTTCTATGAGCCCATTATTATCCCGTTTATTTCCTAATTTCATACATAATTCAAACAGAACATACATATTACACAGGAGGAAAGGCTCCTCATTAGCATGGTTAGCAGTGAAGCTCTTAAATAATAGTAATAATAAATTATATTATTTATGAAAAAATAAATACAAGCTGAAAGACATCTTGAAACTTTAACTATAAAATGAGGTCTAATAGATTCTACTTTTAGATTATTTCATATGAAACTATAACATTTTGTCAAAATATTACAGTGACTTTTACTGATGTAAAATCGTGAAACAATTTTGTTAAGGTGATGATTTTATTTTATGTACAGTGTTGCTCTTTTCCTCCTCAGTGCTGTTTGTCATGTCAGGGCTTTCTATTGTTTGAGAGGTTTGACTTGACTTCCTCCGGAACACTTTAAACTAGAAAAGTCTCTCTAGAATTGAAACTGGTCACATCAGTTTTGAGGTCTGCACTCCGCAATATCGAGGGAAGCCGGTTGACACGCGTGCCAGAGAGAAGAGCAGATCATGATCATGAGCCTTTATCTGATTGAGATTATCATTAAATCTGCCTTAGCAGTCCTAAATAGTCGATCACTTGAGCGGCCGCCAAAATATCTTCAATGGGCCATGACTTATACTGCCCGGATTAGGCAAAACTGAATGTAATCAGACAATTTTGCCTAATCCGGGCAGTAGCATCGCAATTTCGCACTCTGTTTCAGAAGTCATTGGAAGGCGCGTATGCGCAAACCTAGTTGTCATGGCAACTGAATAAACAAAACCTCCTGGTCAATATTTACTCGTCATCAGAATAAGCTAATTGCCCTGGCTATTGTAATCTATTGTGCTGTAGGTGTTTTTGGTTTAATGTTAAAACTGATTGATACAAACATTGAACATTATTATATATTTTTTTATTAATTAGAAGCTGAATTCCATGGGGACACATGCAGGGGTCCCAACAAGCATTTTCTTTTTTTTTTTTAAATGAAACTGTGTTTTTTTAGTTGGTAGATCTTATGGAGTCGGTCATTTAACAGTAGATCGTACATTCTCATTCTCAATGGGTATATTTATTAGATTCCAAGTAGTGTAATTTAGGCAGTTTCTTATAATCATCATACATTGATGTCAGCACTATACTACCATGATGTAAAAATGCTTACAGTAATAAGAATTTGGTTGCAGTGTTAATTCCTACATTTTTATTATTATTTTAAATGAAAATTTTTGTCTTAAGACCAAAAAAAGGCATTTAGTTCACATTATGCCATTATAATGTAACCAAATGTTCAAATATTTAAAGAAAATGTATAAACTATTTACAGTTATTTAAACATTTATCAAACATATTTAAGCTATTAAATATATTGAATATCTAAGATTAAACAACAAGATAAAACTGTACTGAAAACTATGGAATGATATTAATCTCATTATTATTAATGAATGCACACACAATTATTCATGTACTAGATACATGTTGTGAATGTATTTTACTAACCACAAACAAATGCCATTTGATTTGAATCTGTGGAATTCGGGATTGAATGATTGTGCAGCGATTTGTACAAATACAGACATGTTTGCAAATAAACATGTTCTGTTCTACATTAATAAATCAAAAATTGCTCATGCAAAAATGAATCCGTGCATTTGTGGATCAGAAGACACGCGTGCATTTATTGACATCTTGTTCGAATCGATCGTGTTCGGTTCATTTGGATTTTGAGACTTCCTTTTCGCAGTTTACAGCATTCCACCCACACATACACACACACAATTAACGAACAAGCCAGTGCTATTCATTAACGTGAACACGATTCGTAAATGTGTGTCACTATACAATGAAACAAATGCTCTTCAACCGGTGTCTGTAGAATTAAGAATTAAATAAAGTCATATTTGTGAGTATAAATGTTCTGCTTTGTATTAAAGTGTGACAATTTCCGCGTGCAAAAAGGAATCCGTGCATTTGTGGATCAGGCGACACGCGTGCATTTATTGATTCCTTGTTCGAGTCGATCCTGTTCGGTTCATTTGGATTTTGAGACTTGTTTTCCGCACTTTCAGCATTGAGGATCCACACGTAACTGAAAGGCGAGGCAGGCAGCTACCACTAGATGGCAGTCGCAGAGAATTACCAAGTTGGCCTGCCCTGGTTTGAGAACAGATGATAATGGACATTTTGGCATTCTCCCGAAGAACCTTTAAAACATGGATAATACCATTTTAAACCAACAAGCTGGTTGGGTAAGTAACACTAATCTTTTTTTCTTTTTTTTCTTTTATTGCATACTGAAAAGAAGAAAAAAAAAGTAACTTCCTATAGACTAGCAAGTTAAAAACAATGTACATTTGATATATTTGACCTATTAATTACATTTTATAAATATTCATTTGATGAGATATTAACAAAAACATGTTGGCTCTTCATTATGTATGTTAGATTATTGTTTAGAGTGCGTGCTGATCAGGGAGGAGAGAATGTTGGCGTGGCTCGTCTGATGTTTTCTGTACTTGGAGAAACTGCAAGAAAAACAAAACTAAGGACACTTGTGACAAATGTCAAAAGGTAGTGTGTGGGATCTACACATGGAAGGTAGAGAGTACATGTGTTGACTGCGAGTAATCGATCCACAAGCGTCAGTGAATGATGTGCGGGGTTTGCCCCCAAAACAGCCAGATGCCTTGTTCAAGTCAGCCCACTTTTAGGAGAATTCGTTCAGAATGATTTTACAGCATAATATTTTCATTATAGTTTTACAGCATGATATTTTTGCTCACAGTAAAACAAATATTGCTTTCTAAATCAGTTCGTTTTCCCACAGTTTAGCGAATGTTCATATTCTTTATTAACTGTTTTGGCCATTTTGGGTTTGGCCTATATGTGTTTCATACATGTCTAAGGTTTTTACTATCCATTGAAATACACATTGGTGATGTTTTTATAAGCTATTGTATCAATTTATTTTATATATTATAAATATATTCTATATATTCTATAACTACTAGAATGGCCATAGCGGTCATTCTGACCGTTCATCTGTACCAAATGTCATGTCATATTTACATTCGACACTTCTATTGAGGTTTTAGAATGAAGCTTCTAATGTCTGTCGTCATATTTTATGACGTCATCACCCTAAAAAATGTCAAATTCCTCGAACAAAATCCTCAATTAGAATAAAATAGAATAATATGGATTAAATGGAGCACCGAGCGAACGTAGTCCAATATAATACAATCTTTTTTTGTAATATATAATAGTGCTAGACTATACAAAAAATATATGTATACTGCTAGACTGCCCCGGAAGGTGCGTGCTTCGCTTTGTGTCCAGCATGTTTTTTCACCACAGTGAAAATGTTTTTGAAAGTCTAAACGCCAACAAACATGGATTGAGGCTGAATATTTCGTTAGATAAAAACATGTTGTGAATTTGGGAAATTATTAAATCTATATTTTTTCAAAACATGTTGACTTTTGGACTTTACAATGCTCTGGAGTTATTGGAAATGTTTGGACAACACGAATTGGAAACAATCCTATGCAGCCACCACTGGAATCAAAATCCATGAATAAATGAATCTGTTATATTAATAATAAACACCAGGACACGAAATTTAAATTCTAATGAATGTGAAAATTTATTAGTTCATCGAAAATAACAGAACTTGCTGTTGTAGCTAATTACAGATGCAACTTTGATTATTTATATTAAATTATTTTCTTTGTAAAATAAAAACAAATCAATACAATAGCTTATAAAAACATCACCAATGTGTATTTCAATGGATAGTAAAAACCTTAGACATGTATGAAACACATATAGGCCAAACCCAAAATGGCCAAAACAGTTAAGAATATGAACATTCGCTAAACTGTGGGAAAACGAACTGATTTAGAAAGCAATATTTGTTTTACTGTGAGCAAAAATATCATGCTGTAAAACTATAATGAAAATAGTATGCTGTAAAATCATTCTGAACGAATTCTCCTAAAAGTGGGCTCACTTGAACAAGGCATCTGGTTGTTTTGGGGGCAAACCCCGCACATCATTCACTGACGCTTGTGGATCGATTACTCGCAGTCAACACATGTACTCTCTACCTTCCATGAGTAGATCCCACACACTACCTTTTGACATTTGTCACAAGTGTCCTTAGTTTTGTTTTTCTTGCAGTTTCTCCAAGTACAGAAAACATCAGACGAGCCACGCCAACATTCTCTCCTCCCTGATCAGCACGCACTCTAAACAATAATCTAACATACATAATGAAGAGCCAACATGTTTTTGTTAATATCTCATCAAATGAATATTTATAAAATGTAATTAATAGGTCAAATATATCAAATGTACATTGTTTTTAACTTGCTAGTCTATAGGAAGTTACTTTTTTTTTCTTCTTTTCAGTATGCAATAAAAGAAAAAAAAGAAAAAAAGATTAGCGTTACTTACCCAACCAGCTTGTTGGTTTAAAATGGTATTATCCATGTTTTAAAGGTTCTTCGGGAGAATGCCAAAATGTCCATTATCATCTGTTCTCAAACCAGGGCAGGCCAACTTGGTAATTCTCTGCGACTGCCATCTAGTGGTAGCTGCCTGCCTCGCCTTTCAGTTGCGTGTGGATCCTCAATGCTGAAAGTGCTGAAAACAAGTCTCAATCCAAATGAACCGAACAGGATCGACTCGAACAAGGAATCAATAAATGCACGCGTGTCGCCTGATCCACAAATGCACGGATTCCTTTTTGCACGCGGAAATTGTCACACTTTAATACAAAGCAGAACATTTATACTCACAAACATGACTTTATTTAATTCTTAATTCTACAGACACCGGTTGAAGAGCATTTGTTTCATTGTATAGTGACACACATTTACGAATCGTGTTCACGTTAATGAATAGCACTGGCTTGTTCAGTTAATTGTGTGTGTGTATGTGTGGGTGGAATGCTGTAAACTGCGTAAAAGGAAGTCTCAAAATCCAAATGAACCGAACACGATCGATTCGAACAAGATGTCAATAAATGCACGCGTGTCTTCTGATCCACAAATGCACGGATTCATTTTTGCATGAGCAATTTTTGATTTATTAATGTAGAACAGAACATGTTTATTTGCAAACATGTCTGTATTTGTACAAATCGCTGCACAATCATTCAATCCCGAATTCCACAGATTCAAATCAAATGGCATTTGTTTGTGGTTAGTAAAATACATTCACAACATGTATCTAGTACATGAATAATTGTGTGTGCATTCATTAATAATAATGAGATTAATATCATTCTATAGAAAACAAGCTCCTGAAATAATAACATATAATAGATATAGTTAATTATTAGATACTTTTTACAGAATTACTCTGTCGTGAGTTTAGGATATTGTTTTAAAGAAACAGTGCAAACTGGGATGTCATGTCTTCATTTTTTATGCAAAGTATAATTTCTTTTGATTTTAGGGGGGTGAAATATCAATCTGTTTTTTTATTTTGTTTTACAAAATCAATGCTCATTGTCATTGAACTGTTCCCTTGTTTTGTTATTACCAATGTAGCCATGAAAGACGCTGCGCGACTGTGTACACCAATTTCAACTTTACTATTGGTGGGGAAAATACATACATTGAACAATCTTGGGGCAGGCTCATGCTGAGATTTCATTTGACAAAAATTAAGGAGCTCCAATTAAAATCAATTTACAACAGATCCATTACTGTCAAATCATGATGCTACTCGAGCCAAAATGAAGTAAAAACAACAACAAAAACATTCGCAGGGAATAAGACAAAACAATTGAAAAAGGAATTTAAATTCCATCATAAAATCCACCCTGTATCTCTACCCTATAGCTGGATACCACCCCCCACCTCATACTTCCTTCTACTTCTAACCCCCCCATCCCAGAGATGTCCGGCAGGCAGCACTCTGCAGCAGGAGTCAATTATGTGGCGTAGCGTTTGGTCCACTGTTTGGCTATCCTGTCGTGCTCGGGTCTGTTGGTTGTGTACTGCGTAGCGATGCTTCCTACCAGAGGATCAGCTGGAAAAAAACAGTCAAATGTGTGTTCAGAATAATGCACTCTGTTCCAAAACTTAGTGAGCTGCCTACATAGGCAGCTCTTTTCATTGCAGCATCTAAACAGAAATGGAGCTGACTGGAAGTGACTGAACTGAGAAGCTCTTAACAGGCAGTAACCCTAAAATGCTGTTAGGCAGCTCATTAGGTTTTGGAACAAAACTTTGTGGAAAAGCCATTACTTTATTCCTCAGAAATTATAAAACATGTGTATGCAGTATCATACATGAGCATGAAGCGTCTGTATCTATGCTCACACCTGTAACTGCGTCTGCTTTAGTGTAGGTCAAACAGGTGGAGCTCCAGCATACGGCCATACTGACAAACACTGGAGCATCAGCCCAGGACCAGCTAACAAGAGCTTAGTTTACTACATTGATGTCAAAACATCCATGTGTCTGTGTTATCTTACCAGGGTTACAGTCAGTGAGGAGGGAGCAGATGGACAGCAGCACTTTGGAGATGGTGAGCGCTGGACTCCAGTTGTCCTTCAGGATGTCTAGACAGATCACACCCTGACTGTTGATGTTACAGTGGTAGATTCTTGTACGAAATGTCACCTTCAAAACAAAACAACAATCATAACTTTCAGCATGCAGTGCACAATCAGAAGTATAACAGTATAAAATTGTTCTTCAGCAAATTTGATGCATTTTATTCAATAAAGAGCCACAGCATCATATATCTGGACACTTCCAATACAACAACTACACAACACAAGTTAATCTCAAACGACAGCATTTGTGGCATAACGTTGATTTCTATGAAAAATATTTAGACATCCCTCTTTTAAAAAAATAAATAAAATAAAGCAAAAATCTAGGTTTCAGTGAGGCACTTACTATGGAAGTGAATGGGGTAAATTTTTGGAGGGTTTAAAGGAGGAAATTTGAAGCTTATACAGGTGAAACTCGAAAAATTTGAATATCGTGCAAAAGTTCATTAATTTCAGTAATTCAACTTAAAAGGTGAAACTAATATATTATATAGACTCATTACAAGCAAAGTAAGATATTTCAAGCCTTTATTTGATATAATTTTGATGATTATGGCTTACAGCTTATGAAAACCCCAAATTCAGAATCTCAGAAAATTAGAATATTGTGAAAAGGTTCAGTATTGTAGGCTCAAAGTGTCACACTCTAATCAGCTAAACACCTGCAAAGGGTTCCTGAGCCTTTAAATGGTCTCTCAGTCTGGTTCAGTTGAATTCACAATCATGGGGAAGACTGCTGACCTGACAGTTGTGCAGAAAACCATCATTGACACCCTCCACAAGGAGGGAAAGCCTCAAAAGGTAATTGCAAAAGAAGTTGGATGTTCTCAAAGTGCTGTATCAAAGCACATTAATAGAAAGTTAAGTGGAAGGGAAAAGTGTGGAAGAAAAAGGTGCACAAGCAGCAGGGATGACCGTAGCCTGGAGAGGATTGTCAGGAAAAGGCCATTCAAATGTGTGGGGAGCTTCACAAGGAGTGGACTGAGGCTGGAGTTACTGCATCAAGAGCCACCACACACAGACGGGTCCTGGACATGGGCTTCAAATGTCAAACGCCTTACCTGGGCTAAAGAAAAAAGAACTGTTCTGTTGCTCAGTGGTCCAAAGTGCTCTTTTCTGATGAGAGCAAATTTTGCATCTCATTTGGAAACCAAGGTCCCAGAGTCTGGAGGAAGAATGGAGAGGCACACAATCCAAGATGCTTGAAGTCCAGTGTGAAGTTTCCACAGTCTGTGTTGGTTTGGGGAGCCATGTCATCGGCTGGTGTTGGTCCACTGTGCTTTATTAAGTCCAGAGTCAACGCAGCCGTCTACCGGGACATTTTAGAGCACTTCATGCTTCCTTCAGCAGACAAGCTTTATGGAGATGCTGACTTCATTTTCCAGCAGGACTTGGCACCTGCCCACACTGCCAAAAGTACCAAAACCTGGTTCAATGACCATGGTATTACTGTGCTTGATTGGCCAGCAAACTCGCTTGACCTGAACCCCATAGAGAATCTATGGGGCATTGCCAAGAGAAAGATGAGAGACATGAGACCAAACAATGCAGAAGAGCTGAAGGCCGCTATTGAAGCATCTTGGTCTTCCATAACACCTCAGCAGTGCCACAGGCTGATAGCATCCATGCCACGCCGCATTGAGGCAGTAATTAATGCAAAAGGGGCCCAAACCAAGTACTGAGTACATATGCATGATTATACTTTTCAGAGGGCCGACATTTCTGTATTTAAAATCCTTTTTTTTATTGATTTCATGTAATATTCTAATTTTCTGAGATTCTGAATTTGGGGTTTTCATAAGCTGTAAGCCATAATCATCAAAATTCTATCAAATAAAGGCTTGAAATATCTTACTTTGCTTGTAATGAGTCTATATAATATATTAGTTTCACCTTTTAAGTTGAATTACTGAAATTAATGAACTTTTGCACGATATTCAAATTTTTCGAGTTTCACCTGTAATTTTATAAAAACACATGAATTCTTCTGTTAAAATGTGTATTAATTGAGCTGTAATGTGGTTTAAATAGTTTTTTGTTTTTATTTAGTTTTTGGTTCTTTTCGATGAAATTTCGCCAATTTCATTGTCTTCTGCAGGCATTTGTCTCCACTGAAACACTTCACACTCCAGCCCAGTAGGTGTCAGTAATGAAACTGGATTGACAACCACCAATAAACATCACAAGAAGAAACACTTTGATCATGAAAAAACGTTTAACTAAATAAACAGCAATGGGGTTGATGTCAGAGTTGCTGTTGTGTTCAGCCAATAGCTGTATTGCATTGTTGGTGCAATCTTGTGCGGTTCACAACGATATTGTATTAGTTACATTGCTAGGTGCTAGCTACCGGCTCATTACTGGTTAATATGACAGCAGGGCTACGTACATTTACATTTATTAATTTGGGAGATACTTTTATCCAAGGCGACTTACAAAAGAGGAATACAACAAATGATTCATCTTAAGGAGACAGTAGTACAAAAAGGGCTGCATCAAAAGTTTCAATTGCATCAGAATAATACTATCCAAGACAAATTAGACTGCAACAAGAACAATATATATATATTTTTTTTTTTATGAGAGCATGGTCAAGTGTTCATGGAAAAGATGTGTTTTTAGACATTTTTTCTAGTTATGACAATTGACTGAACCCATAGATTTCTGACTGTTATGGAAGGTGTTATTGGAGATGAATCCAGCTGAATGGTGATGTTGTGCTCAACAGAAGGGTTGGCTGGAAGGTTAAGTTGCAAGTGGTGTAGCCGCTAGCCAGCAAATAATTCCTAACTGGCTGATTTAATGACTGTGATTCAGTTAGATAGTTGTGTGTATACATTTGCCAAACTTCTTGTCTTTTTAGCAAACACTATGTAGAATATCGAAAATTACTCCAAAGTTTATCACTGATATAGGATTTGTTTTTTCAATAAATATCGATATCGTTTTATCGCCCATCCCTATGCTTAACTCCACCAGAGGTAACTCTGCTAGGACCCCTCTGTAAACATGAGGGGTACTGACTTCCATCCACTAAAATCCCCAAGATTAAAAGTCATTAATGGCAGCGTAAAGTGAAGTTCTGAGAAAAGATTGAGTAGGATGTGATCAGAGCCGACACCTGCTTTCATATATGTAATTGTTATCTAATGCAATGACATGCACCTGTTTATAAGTTTTACATATATGTTTATAGTTTCTTCTATCAGAGATAGATTGCTGCTGTGCTTATTTAGTTAAACCACATTCTTTCTTATCTTATCTTTCCTTATCAGAAAATCTAAGTTTGCACATTCCCCCTCAACTTCCTCTTCCCTTACGACCCTGCTTCATTTTGAACAATATTCTTGGTATCTCTTGTAAAAAACAAACAAAAACTGTGTAAATGTCCATAGACCAAGTGTACCAGAGGGCTTGCAATGCTTAAAATGCTTGTTAAGCCGTAAAGTTGCTGAAATCATCCTATCTGTGGTGAGACTGCATGTTGTATATGTTAGTGTTGAGGAGTAGTTCAATAAAAGTTAAAGTGTCACTACTAACCAAACTAAATTTCAGTAGTGTGACAGTAGTAAAGCCATTTTCACAAGTGTAGCGTTTCCCTAATGAGCTATATTTTTTAACGAGTAATACTGTAGTACTGTATACACAAATTGCTATATTTGTCACATGGTATTGTGAATACTGCAATGGAGCTGATGGATGACCTAAACAGTCCTCTCTTGCTCATGTAGTGCTGGTAAAACTGAATCATTTAAGTAAATGGGTTCTTTTGGGCAATTCACATAAATGATTCACTTATTTATTATCGGCTTTACCGATTAATCAGTGCCGATAGATGCTTATCTGAAACTTATCTGAAAAAATCAATACGATAGTTGCAGTTTTTTTTCCTCCATGTTCTTCTGTGTCCAAAACCCATAATCTGAATCATATGTAGGCTATAACTTTGTTGAATATTTACATATAGAGGATTGAAGTCACTGTTATCATCACCTTTATGAACTAAATTATTATATAAAAAAATAAGACACATTAAGCATAGACACATGAACATTTCTACTTCCATTGTTAGGACCTCACTGGAACCTCGATTTTTGCTTTTTTAGGAACAAGACCAAATAAATTTTTGTGGTAAATCAACATAATGCCACAAATGCTTTCGATTGATCCTGGAACATTCCCTTAAAGGGCCTGAGCATGTAATTGTGGTGTGGTATAAAGATGTTACCTTAGGTGGTTTGAAGGGGTAGTCTGGTGTGAATGTGATGTCCAGGAAGAACACTCCTCCTTCATACACTGAACCTGGAGGGCCAAGAATAGTGGATCTCCACTCATAGATGTTGTCTCCTTTAGGACCCGCACTGAGAACAGAACAGGAGAGGTTCATTTACACAGATCAGTAACACAACAGTGTTTTATAAAGGGCATTTTCAACAGTGTTTATAACTACTGGTCTGCAAAAACATCAGCATAGGACATAAATATAATTCTTGAAAGAACCTCATAACTACGGCTGGGTATTGTTACAGATTTTGCGATTCAGTTCCGATTGGTATGGTTATATTTCAGTTCTAATGTTAATTTTGCTTACATATGAAAGTAATCCTCCCCCAGCTAATGCAGTTAATTATTCAGGGGGCCTTTATGAAAGGTAATTTATGAAAATATAAATTTGACATTTTAAAATTCTGTATAAAGTGATGTTTGTTTCTTTGTGTGAGTGCAAGTGTCCGTGGGTCCAGGTCTCTGTCGGTGCACCATTTTGAAAACACAGACCATTTTGACGCATAGTCTCTTCTCATGGAGGGGGCTCTAGCGTGTATGATGGTGTTTATTACTCCTTCTGGCAAAGCGACGGGTAGTCGTTGATCACCCACGCGTGTAGCGCCCAGCGCTCTGGGTGGGGATGCCAGATCGTTCCGCGAGCTTGCGAGAGGAGATCTGCTCTCACTGGGATGGGCCACGGCGCTGTCAGTGACAGCTGCGTAAGCTCCGGGAACCATGTTTGATTCTCCCAGCAAGGGGCTATGAGGAGCACCGAGTGGCGCCTTTCCCTGATCCTCTGCATTACCTGTGGCAATAGCGAGACGGGAGGGAAGGCGTAAAGCGGGCGGTTGGGCCAGTCCTGGGCCAGCGCGTCCTCGCTCGAGAAAAATATTGGGCAGTGAGAGTTCTCTTCTGACGCAAAGAGGTCTATCTCTGCTCTGCCGAATATGCGCCATAACGTCTGGACTGTTTGAGCGTGCAGGGACCATTCCCCTGGGGAATATTGTCTCTGGACAGTCTGTCTGGGCCGCCGCTCAGGTGGCCTGGCACGCGCGTCACCCTCAGCGAGCGCAGGTGGCGCTGGGACCAACTCAGTATGCGTTTCGTCAGATGGAAGAGGTTCCTGGATCTGACACCGCCCTGACGGTTTAGATAGGATACCACAGACCTGTTGTCCGAGCGGACCAGGACGTGGTGACCCTGAATGATCGGGAGGAAGCGCACGCAGCGTGCATCGACCGCTATCATTTCCAGACAATTTATGTGAAGGAGCTTTTCCTGAACTGACCATAGGCCAAAAACCGGAGAGCCCTCGCGAGACTGCGCCCCAACCCGTGTTGGACGCGTCTGTCGAGATGACTTTTCGGCGAGATACAGCTCCCATCATCACTCCCCGCTGATACCACTCGGCCACTGTCCAGGGCTGCAGAGCTGAAATACAGGTCTGAGTCACTGATTGGCTGGCGGCCTGTGGCCCAAGCCCGGCGAGACGCCGCAGGTGTTTAGCCAATGCTGAAGCGGGCGATGCGCAGTAAACCCAGTTGAAGTACTGCTGCGGCTGAGGCCATGTAGCCTAGCACTCTCTGAAACTTCTTCAGAGGTGTGAGGCTGTTCATCTGAAATGACGCGGCTAGTCGCTGCACACGGCGCGCGCGCAGTGTAGATAAGCAAGCCGTCATTGCCACTGAGTGTAGTTCTATTCCAAGGAAGGAAATTGTCTGACTGGGCTGTAGTGAGCTCTTGGTCCAATTGACTGCAAGGCCCAAACTGTTCAGATGACTGAGGAGAACTGTCCTGTGAGACAGAAGCTCCTATGTGATTGTGCCAAAATCAGCCAATCGTCCAAATAGTTCAGAATTCGCAAACCCTGACTCCGCAGGGGTGCGAGCGCCGCGTCCATGCACTTCGTGAAAGTACGGGTGCTAAGGACAGGCCGAACGGAAGGACGGTGTATTGATAAACCTGGCCGTCGGCTGAATCTCAAGAATGGCCTGTGACGGGATTTATCTGAATCTGAAAGTATGCATCTTTCAGATCGAGAGAAATAAACCAGTCCCCTGGCGCATCATGCGCGAGGAGTTTGCTGGTTGTAAGCATTTTGAACGGTCTTTTGCAAGCGCTTTGTTCAAAACCCTGAGATCTAATATTGGTCTGAGGCCGCCGTCTTTCTTGGGGACAAGAAAATAACGGCTGTAAAACCCCGACTTCGCTCAGGGGAGGCGGCACTCTCTCTATGGGCCTTTTGCACAGAAGGTTTGCTATTTCTGAACGAAGCATGCACGCTGCTTCCGTGTTCACAGTAGTTTCGAGCCGCGCTCTGAAGCGAGGAGGACGGCGATCGAACTGTAGCAAATAGCCCTGTTTTATTGTGCTTAACACCCATTCGGATATCCCTGGAATATCTTCCCACGCTTTGAAGCGTAATATTAGAGGGTGAGTGGCCAAATCGCTCTGATTGCCGCACACAGCACGCTGAACAGAATGTGCGAGCACGCTTACTGTGCTTATGCTGGACTGCTCGCAGACAGCATGGACAGGCTGTTCTGTGAGTGACTTCCCGATTGAGGTGAATGGGGAAAGCGTCACGTCTGTTAAGTGATACGCAAGCATAGTCACGGGCATGGGACTTACATACAGAGAAGTGTTTGCTGGCCGTGTGACAGAGCGGGCAGAGAATGGGCGCGCGCACGTATTCGTGAGCGCATTTATTGACTCTAACACTCGAGTGTTCAGTAACCGCTTTTGAGTGTGCTCTGATGGGGACACGGAGCGTGTAATGCTTGTGTGTAGAGGTGAACACTGGATTGTGGGCACATTTTCTACACATAAGGCTGGTCGTGGGACAGAGCTGCCAGAGAATGGGCGCCGCATGGATTCGTGGGTGCGTTTATTAACCCTAACACTCGAGCGGTTCAGTGAACGCTTTATGTGAGTGTGCCGTGATAGGGCCACGGGATGTGTAATGCTTGTGTGTAGGGGTGAACACTGGATTGTGGGCACATTTTCTACACATAAGACATGTTTGCTCTCTGGTATGGACACGGGATGTGTAATGCTTGTGTGTAGAGGTGAACACTGGGTTGTGGGCACATTTTCTACACATATGGCATGCTTGCTCTTTACCAGATTTATTTGGGTCGCCGTGAAAACGGCGTTTGAGCGCAGGCAAGCGGGCGTTAACACCGGCTTGTTGGCTGCTGAATCTACCACTGTAGTAGCCTGAAGGAAGGGGACTGACAGGGGGCGAAGCTTTGACGGTGGTCCGGCCACAGCGGGACTGATCCGTTGTTTTGTCAACAAAGCTAGGAGGACTTTGGTTGTTCAGGTTTCAGCGCAATTCTAGTCCGAGGCCCGCGGGGGGGCGGCGGTCTGCGGCGGCTGTCTGAGCACAATCGAGGGCGGCCGCCCTGTCGACGCTGAGAAGTCTGGCTTTGTTGAGCTGGGCGCTGTGAAGAGGCTCGTGCAGGAGGCTCACGTGGGCGGCCTGCAGAGGAGCTAGCGTGACGAGGCAGAAAGAGATTCATGGCTTGTGTGGCTTTTTGGACCTCTGAAAACCGGTCAATGATACCACTCACCACGGAGCCGAAGAGACCGGATGGAGAGAGCGGTGCGTTGAGGAACGTAGAGCGCTCTGCTTCTCCCATGTCGGCTAGCGTTAGCCACAGATGTCTCTCGGTCACAGTCAGCGCGGCCATGCACTTCCCTATAGCTTGGGCTGCAGCTTTGGTAGCGCGGAGGGCACCGGGTAGCGGGTGCTGCGCGGCGGCGGCTCTGTAGAAAGCAGCCGTCAAGTCTGTTGGGTGCCTGCTCGAGGGGCGGTGACCACTCGAGCCGGAGGCGGTCGACGGCCTGTGTGAGGAGGCGTGTTAGTTCCCCTTCGACTCCGGCGCGGGTCCTGCTGGATTCCTGGGCCGAGGAGGAGGCGTGTGAGCCTGACCACTCCTCGCTGTCCGAAGCCATGATGGAACAGCCCTTATCCTCCACTTCTTCGTTCGAGATGGCAGTAGAGCAGCCGCTCTGCGGCAATTGCGCGTCCCGGTGGGTGGGGAGGGTGAAGGCGATGCTCGAGGGATGGGCTCCGGCGAGGCAATCGCTTCTACCACTGTTTCCGGCAGCCTTTGAGAGCGGCACTTTTTCTGCGCTGCTGAACGGAAGGCGCCGGCGGCTTCGGTCCTGAGCGCCGAGTCGAGCCTGCAGGGTCGACATCGGCAGCTCCTCGCAGAGACCGCATCCGCCTTCGGCGAGGGCGAGCTCTGCATGCCCCAGTCCCAGGCAGAGAGCGCAGATGATGTGGCGGTCTCCGGTGCTGAGAGGAGCGCGGCATAAGGCGCAAGTGGAGCGAGGCATCTTAAAAAAGACGCTCGTACACTTTTGTGAAGTTCTTTAAGAACTAGCTTGCTTTTAAAAAGGATACGTCGCCGGATGGCGTAGCTCGCAGGACGGCTGAAGGTGGCGAAGACGGCCGGCTTCTTTGAGCGCTGTCCACGCTTGCTTGATGCCCGTCGAACGGCGACGCGGCTTCCGGTTCAGTGATGCGAAGAGCTTCGTTGAAGAGATGAAAATCAGGGTTCCAGCCTACGAACTACGCTTATATGCACTCTAGTCACGCCCTTTTTGGCGGGCTTTGATGCAGTGAGCGCGGACGCCTCTCATTGGATGCGAGTTCACCCAAGCTCGTCTATAGGCTGCAGCAGTTGCCGCAGAGCAACCAATGAGCTCGCTAGCTAGCCCGCTCAAGGTATGCAGCTGCCGCACTGTGTTGACAATGGATACAAAATTAAGGATAATTTTTTGGCTTCAATATCTCAGAAAAGATGAATCTTTCCCGTAGCGTAAGCTAGCTTACGCAATACGAGAGAACCTGTAGTAAGAGAACCAGCAAATCTGACTAAAATAGCTGAAATATAAAATCCACCATTTTTTTCTTGTATTAAGTGTAAACCTCACTAAATTTGGTTAGATTTTTGCTTGGAAAACATGGAAAAAACGACTATTTGCCAATGGGGTAATAAAAAAAGGTAATGGCTGGGTGATATTTTTTGCTGATGATAAGCAATATTGTGAATGTCGCAACAACTTTACTGTGCTTTTTGATTTGTCCATTAAGTTTCATAAAGAGCATCAGTAGACTAATTTAATGATTCTTCAGTACTGCACGATTAAGCAAAATAAAATAAAAATGGCGATATACATGATTATTAAACCACAAAAAGGCTTCATTTTAAAACAGAATAGCTTTCACTGTATATTTTTGAAAAGGGATTCGATTGGACTCGGGGTTAAGTCTGAGTTCACACTTGTTCAAGTACGAGTCAAGACAGAGTCAAATTGTTCACGAGTCCATGACAACCCCAAGACCATGAAAATTTGGTCTTGGACTCGGATTTGTGTAAACTAAACTTTAAATGGGTGACTGCACGAGCTGGGAATCGGGCTCGTGTTTTTAGCGCTTTTGGAACATTTCATTTGCATTGTGAAAACATTGCATGTTCAAGCATTCATGCAATTCCTAACATTAGTAACTGCTACCTGTAAATATATAAAAACTACAAAAGTGGGACAGTATAACAGAAAAGGAGGAGATGGCAGTGTTTCACCGGATACAGAATAATGTAAATTGTCAAATACACAAAGCACTTTCAGTGTCAAAAAAGTAAAGACGCTGACTACCAGTCCTGGAGTCGTAAGTTAGAATCCAGGGTTGCTGAGTGACTCCAGCCAGGTCTCCTAAGCAACCAAATTGGCCCGGTTGCAAGGGAGGGTAGAGTCACATTGAGTAAACTCCCCGTGGTCGCTATAATGTGGTTCTCCCTCTCAGTGGGGTGTGGTGTGTTGTGCGTGGTTGCTGTGGAAAATTCAGTGAAGCCTCCACAAGCGCTACATCTCTGCGGTAACACACACAACAAGCCACGTGATAAGATGTGTGGATTGACTGTATCAGGAGCGGAGGCAACTGAGATTCGTCCTCCGCCACCTGGATTGAGGTGAGTCACTACACCACCACGAGGACTTGGGAGCGCATTGGGAATTGGGCATTCTAAATTGGGGAGCGAAATAAAAATGCCTTAGTTGAAGGTGAATTAGGACAGAAATATGTTATTACTTGTAAAACAAATCTTATCCTCAAAACAGTAATAATTCAGAAATATATTATAAAAGTAATCCTTGTGATAAGGACAAGAGCCGCCACATGGAGAATCACACCGCAGAAGGAATGACATTCCAATGATTATTTTATTTTAAAGGAAGTGCAAATAAATAGTTTAAAAGCAAGCCAAAGGTTGCATAAAAAAAACTAGATAGGTACATTTCCTGAAGAAAATGTGAGTGGTGCTTGCCGTGGCAAAACTCGTCAAACAGCATGTTGTAACTGGAAAAGAAAAAAAATTATGGTCATAAATAAATGAGCCCAGAAGTCTGTACGATTTTCTGGTGCAGAAATATGTGATTTTTTACTCGGTTGCTAGGGTAAGCCCATGTGGTTGCTATGCAGTTACCAAGGTAATACAATACATGGCTCCTTTCCATCCTGAGTGAAATAAGTCAACCCGAAGTCTGTAGTGTTTTCTGGTGCAGAGATATGTGATTTGTTGCTCGGTTGCTAGGGTAACCCCATCTGGTTGCTAGGCAGTTACCATATTGATACTAATGAAGTGTCCTTGCCATCCTGGTTGAAATAAATCAACCCGGAAGTCTGTACTCTTTTCTGGTGCCGAGATATGTGATTTGTTTCTCGGTTGCTAGGGTAACCCCATCTGGTTGCTAGGCAGTTACCATAGTGATAGTAATCAAGTGTCCTTGCGATCCTGAGTGAAATAAATCAACCCGGAAGTCTGTACTCTTTTCTGGTGCCGAGATATGTGATTTGTTTCTCGGTTGCTAGGGTAACCCCATCTGGTTGCTAGGCAGTTACCATAGTGATAGTAATGAAGTGTCCTTGCGATCCTGAGTGAAATAAATCAACCCGGAAGTCAGTACTATTTTGTGGTGCAGAGATATGTGATTTGTTACTCGGTTGCTAGGGTAACCCCATCTGGTTGCTAGGCAGTTACCATAGTGATAGTAATCAAGTGTCCTTGCCATCCTGATTGAAATAAGTCAACCCAGAAGTATCTACGTTTTTGTGATGCAGAGATATGTGATTTGTTACTCGGTTGCTAGGGTAACCCCATGTGGTTGCTAGGCAGTTACCATATTGATACTAATGAAGTGTCCTTGCCAACCTGGTTGAAATAAATCAACCTGGAAGTCTGTACTCTTTTCTGGTGCCGAGATATGTGATTTGTTTCTCGGTTGCTAGGGTAACCCCATCTGGTTGCTAGGCAGTTACCATAGTGATAGTAATGAAGTGTCCTTGCCATCCTGAGTGAAATAAATCAACCCGGAAGTCAGTACTATTTTCTGGTGCAGAGATATGTGATTTGTTACTCGGTTGCTAGGGTAACCCCATCTGGTTGCTAGGCAGTAATCATAGTGATACTAATCAAGTGTCCTTGCCATCCTGATTGAAATAAGTCAACCCGGAAGTCTGTACGTTTTTCTGATGCAGAGATATGTGATTTGTTACTCGGTTGCTAGGGTAAGCTCATGTGGTTGCTAGGCAGTTACCATAGTGATACTAATGAAGTGTCCTTGCCATCCTGATTGAAATAAGTCAACCCGGAAGTCAGTACTATTTTCTGGTGCAGAGATATGTGATTTGTTACTCGGTTGCTAGGGTAACCCCATCTGGTTGCTAGGCAGTTACCATAGTGATAGTAATCAAGTGTCCTTGCCATCCTGATTGAAATAAGTCAACCCAGAAGTATCTACGTTTTTATGATGCAGAGATATGTGATTTGTTACTCGGTTGCTAGGGTAACCCCATGTGGTTGCTAGGCAGTTACCATATTGATACTAATGAAGTGTCCTTGCCATCCTGGTTGAAATAAATCAACCTGGAAGTCTGTACTCTTTTCTGGTGCCGAGATATGTGATTTGTTTCTCGGTTGCTAGGGTAACCCCATCTGGTTGCTAGGCAGTTACCATAGTGATAGTAATCAAGTGTCCTTGCCATCCTGAGTGAAATAAATCAACCCGGAAGTCAGTACTATTTTCTGGTGCAGAGATATGTGATTTGTTACTCGGTTGCTAGGGTAACCCCATCTGGTTGCTAGGCAGTAATCATAGTGATAGTAATCAAGTGTCCTTGCCATCCTGATTGAAATAAGTCAACCCGGAAGTCTCTACGTTTTTCTGATGCAGAGATATGTGATTTGTTACTCGGTTGCTAGGGTAACCCCATCTGGTTGCTAGGCAGTTACCTTAGTGATACTAATGAAGTCTCCTTGCCATCCTGATTGAAATAAATCAACCCAGAAGTTTCTCTGATTTTCTGGTGCAGAGATATGCGATTTGTTACTCGGTTGCTAGGGTAACCCCATCTGGTTGCTAGGCAGTTACCTTAGTGATACTAATGAAGTCTCCTTGCCATCCTGATTGAAATAAATCAACCCAGAAGTTTCTCTGATTTTCTGGTGCAGAGATATAGTTACTGCTAAAGGGTTGCTAGGGTACTCTGTTTAGTTGCTAGGGAGTGGCTTGGCAGCTGCCAATCATTAATCTCCAAAGGCTGCTTGTCAGTATGAATGATATAAACCAACTCCCATGCCTCTGTGACATTCAGAATGGAAGATATCCTCTATGGATTTTGGTTGCTAAGGTGCTCGACAATGGTTGCTAGGGAGGGGCTAGGAAGTGTTGAGGTGATTCATGATTGGCTGTTTGCTGCCCGAGTGAAACGAGACCACCCTTGTGTTTCTATGACACTTCTATCCGGAGATATCCCTTTGATGTCTTTCATTAGAAGTCTATGGGACTTGTTGCTAAGGTGCTCTAAATTGTTGCTAGGGCGTGGCTTGATAGATTCAAAATGATCCTGAGATACTGATTGGTCGTCTGAGTAAAATGAGCCCGCCCCATTGTCTCTATGACACTGTGATCCAGAGCTATGTTGAATACAAATCCCAATGCCATTTCATTTCATGGGCCGTCCTACACCATTGTAAGTCAATTGGGGCATTTTTGGGCAGCTCCTGCCCCCAGGGGTGCAACTTTTACCCCATTTTGAGGTATGCTCTTACAGAGCCTGCCAGCCTCTTCAAATATGGCAAATCACACGTTTCTGCGAAATCCTCGCTCGGAGCTGTGACGCGTCAAAGTTTGTCGCAATGTTAAGTCTATGGGATTTTTCGGCCGCTTTTTGCCCCTGGGGCAATTACCGTACCCGATCAGCTTATAAAAGTCATAGCACACGTGTCGTCAATAGGCCGTTCGATTTGACACCTCATTCGTGGGTCTACGCCAAACGGTGCGGGACGAGTTAGGTGCCGAAGTTTTGTACGGAGATAGAATAATAAAAACTAGATAGGTACATTTCCTGAAGAAAATGTGAGTGGTGCTTGCCGTGGCAAAACTCGTGAAATAGCATGCTTGAAAAGAACAAAAATTATGGTCATAAATAAATCAACCCAGAAGTCTCTACGTTTTTCTGATGCAGAGATATGTGATTTGTTACTCGGTTGCTAGGGTAAACCCATCTGGTTGCTAGGCAGTTACCATAGTGATAGTAATGAAGTCTCCTTGCCATCCTTATTGAAATAAGTCAACCCGAAGTCTGTACTATTTTCTGGTGCAGAGATATGTGATTTGTTACTCGGTTGCTAGGGTAACCCCATGTGGTTGCTAGGCAGTTACCATAGTGATACTTATCAAGTCTCCTTGCTATCCAGAGTAAAATCAGTCAACCAGGAAGTCTCTACGATGTTCTGATCCAGAGATATGTGATTTGTTATTTGGTTGCTAGGGTAACCCCTCCTTGTTGCTAGGAAGTTACCATAGTGATACTTATGAAGTGTCCTTGCCATCCTGAGTGAAATAAACCAACCCAGAAGTCTCTACGTTTTTCTGATGCAGAGATATGTGATTTGTTAATTGGTTGCTAGGGTAACCCCATCTGGTTGCTAGGCAGTTACCATATTGATACTAATGAAGTGTCCTTGCCATCCTGGTTGAAATAAATCAACCCGGAAGTCTGTACTCTTTTCTGGTGCCGAGATCTGTGATTTGTTTCTCGGTTGCTAGGGTAACCCCATCTGGTTGCTAGGCAGTTACCATAGTGATAGTAATCAAGTGTCCTTGCGATCCTGAGTGAAATAAATCAACCCGGAAGTCAGTACTATTTTCTGGTGCAGAGATATGTGATTTGTTACTCGGTTGCTAGGGTAACCCCATCTGGTTGCTAGGCAGTTACCATAGTGATAGTAATCAAGTGTCCTTGCCATCCTGATTGAAATAAGTCAACCCAGAAGTATGTACGTTTTTCTGATGCAGAGATATGTGATTTGTTACTCGGTTGCTAGGGTAACCCCATGTGGTTGCTAGGCAGTTACCATATTGATACTAATGAAGTGTCCTTGCCATCCTGGTTGAAATAAATCAACCTGGAAGTCTGTACTCTTTTCTGGTGCCGAGATATGTGATGTGTTTCTCGGTTGCTAGGGTAACCCCATCTGGTTGCTAGGCAGTTACCATAGTGATAGTAATCAAGTGTCCTTGCCATCCTGAGTGAAATAAATCAACCCGGAAGTCAGTACTATTTTCTGGTGCAGAGATATGTGATTTGTTACTCGGTTGCTAGGGTAACCCCATGTGGTTGCTAGGCAGTAATCATAGTGATAGTAATCAAGTGTCCTTGCCATCCTGATTGAAATAAGTCAACCCGGAAGTCTCTACGTTTTTCTGATGCAGAGATATGTGATTTGTTACTCGGTTGCTAGGGTAACCCCATCTGGTTGCTAGGCAGTTACCATAGTGATAGTAATGAAGTGTCCTTGCCATCCTGAGTGAAATAAATCAACCCGGAAGTCAGTACTATTTTCTGGTGCAGAGATATGTGATTTGTTACTCGGTTGCTAGGGTAACCCCATCTGGTTGCTAGGCAGTAATCATAGTGATAGTAATCAAGTGTCCTTGCCATCCTGATTGAAATAAGTCAACCCGGAAGTCTCTACGTTTTTCTGATGCAGAGATATGTGATTTGTTACTCGGTTGCTAGGGTAACCCCATCTGGTTGCTAGGCAGTTACCTTAGTGATACTAATGAAGTGTCCTTGCCATCCTGATTGAAATAAATCAACCCAGAAGTTTCTCTGATTTTCTGGTGCAGAGATATAGTTACTGCTAAAGGGTTGCTAGGGTACTCTGTTTAGTTGCTAGGGAGTGGCTTGGCAGCTGCCAATCATTAATCTCCAACGGCTGCTTGTCAGTATGAATGATATAAACCAACTCCCATGCCTCTGTGACATTCAGAATGGAAGATATCCTCTATGGATTTTGGTTGCTAAGGTGCTCGACAATGGTTGCTAGGGAGGGGCTAGGAAGTGTTGAGGTGATTCATGATTGGCTGTTTGCTGCCCCGAGTGAAACGAGACCACCCTTGTGTTTCTATGAAACTTCTATCCGGAGATATCCCTTTGATGTCTTTCATTAGAAGTCTATGGGACTTGTTGCTAAGGTGCTCTAAATTGTTGCTAGGGCGTGGCTTGATAGCTTCACAATGATCCTGAGAGACTGATTGGTCGTCTGAGTAAAATGAGCCCGCCCCATTGTCTCTATGACACTGTGATCCAGAGCTATGTTGAATACAAATCCCAATGCCATTTCATTTCATGGGCCGTCCTACACCATTGTAAGTCAATTGGGGCATTTTTGGGCAGCTCCTGCCCCCAGGGTGCAACTTTTACCCCATTTTGAGGTATGCTCTTACAGAGCCTGCCAGCCTCTTCAAATGTGGCAAATCACACGTTTCTGCGAAATCCTCAGCTCGGAGCTGTGACGCGTCAAAGTTTGTCGCAATGTTAAGTCTATGGGATTTTTCGGCCGCTTTTTTGCCCCTGGGGCAATTACCGTACCCCGATAAGCTTATAAAAGTCATAGCACACGTGTCCTCAATAGGCCGTTCGATTTGACACCTCATTAGGTGGGTCTACGCCAAGCGGTGCTGGGACGAGTTAGGTGCCGAAGTTTTGTACGGAGATAGAATAATAAAAAGTATAAAAATAAAAATAAGTATGTGAGATTACAATAGTGATGCTTTGCAAGCACCACTAACTAGATAGGTACATTTCCTGAAGAAAATGTGAGTGGTGCTTGCCGTGGCAAAACTCGATCAAATAGCCTGCTTGAAAAGAACAGAAATTGTGGTCATAAATAAATCAACCCAGAAGTCTGTATAATTTTCTGGTGCAGAAATATGTGATTTGTTACTAGGTTGCTAGGGTAAGCCCATGTGGTTGCTATGCAGTTAGCAAGGTAATACAATACATGGCTCCTTTCCATCCTGAGTGAAATAAGTCAACCCAGAAATCTGTACTGTTTTCTGGTGCAGAGATATGTGATTTGTTACTGGGTTGCTAGGGTAACCCCATGTGGTTGCTAGGCAGTTACCATAGTGATACTTATCAAGTGTCCTTGCTATCCAGAGTAAAATCAGTCAACCAGGAAGTCTCTACGATGTTGTGATCCAGAGATATGTGATTTGTTATTTGGTTGCTAGGGTAACCCCTCCTTGTTGCTAGGCAGTTACCATAGTGATACTTATGAAGTCTCCTTGCCATCCTGAGTGAAATAAACCAACCCAGAAGTCTCTACGTTTTTCTGATGCAGAGATATGTGATTTGTTACTTGGTTGCTAGGGTAAGCCCATCTGGTTGCTAGGCAGTTACCATAGTGATACTAATCAAGTGTCCTTGCCATCCTGATTGAAATAAGTCAACCCGGAAGTCTCTACTGTTTTCTGATGCAGAGATATGTGATTTGTTACTCGGTTGCTAGGGTAACCCCATCTGGTTGCTAGGCAGTTACCATAGTGATACTAATCAAGTGTCCTTGCCATCCTGATTGAAATAAGTCAACCCGGAAGTCTCTATGTTTTTCTGATGCAGAGATATGTGATTTGTTACTCGGTTGCTAGGGTAACCCCATGTGGTTGCTAGGCAGTTACCATAGTGATACTAATCAAGTGTCCTTGCCATCCTGATTGAAATAAGTCAACCCGGAAGTCTCTACGTTTTTCTGATGCAGAGATATGTGATTTGTTACTCGGTTGCTAGGGTAACCCCATCTGGTTGCTAGGCAGTTACCATAGTGATACTAATCAAGTCTCCTTGCCATCCTGATTGAAATAAGTCAACCCGGAAGTCTCTACGTTTTTCTGATGCAGAGATATGTGATTTGTTACTCGGTTGCTAGGGTAACCCCATGTGGTTGCTAGGCAGTTACCATAGTGATACTAATCAAGTGTCCTTGCCATCCTGATTGAAATAAATCAACCCGGAAGTCTGTACTCTTTTCTGGTGCCGAGATATGTGATTTGTTTCTCGGTTGCTAGGGTAACCCCATCTGGTTGCTAGGCAGTTACCATAGTGATAGTAATCAAGTGTCCTTGCCATCCTGATTGAAATAAATCAACCCGGAAGTCTGTACTCTTTTCTGGTGCCGAGATATGTGATTTGTTTCTCGGTTGCTAGGGTAACCCCATCTGGTTGCTAGGCAGTTAACATAGTGATACTAATCAAGTCTCCTTGCCATCCTGATTGAAATAAGTCAACCCGGAAGTCTCTATGTTTTTGTGATGCAGAGATATGTGATTTGTTACTCGGTTGCTAGGGTAAGCCCATCTGGTTGCTAGGCAGATACCATAGTGATACTAATCAAGTGTCCTTGCCATCCTGATTGAAATAAGTCAACCCGGAAGTCTCTACGTTTTTCTGATGCAGAGATATGTGATTTGTTACTCGGTTGCTAGGGTAAGCCCATCTGGTTGCTAGGCAGTTACCATAGTGATACTAATGAAGTGTCCTTGCCATCCTGATTGAAATAAGTCAACCCGGAAGTCTCTATGTTTTTGTGATGCAGAGATATGTGATTTGTTACTCGGTTGCTAGGGTAAGCCCATCTGGTTGCTAGGCAGTTACCATAGTGATACTAATGAAGTGTCCTTGCCATCCTGATTGAAATAAGTCAACCCGGAAGTCTCTACGTTTTCTGATGCAGAGATATGTGATTTGTTACTCGGTTGCTAGGGTAACCCCATCTGGTTGCTAGGCAGTTACCATAGTGATACTAATCAAGTCTCCTTGCCATCCTGATTGAAATAAATCAACCCAGAAGTCTCTCTGATTTTCTGGTGCAGAGATATAGTTACTGCTAAGCGGTTGCTAGGGTACTCTGTTTAGTTGCTAGGGAGTGGCTTGGCAGCTGCCAATCATGAATCTCCAAAGGCTGCTTGTCAGTATGAATGATATAAACCAACTCCCATGCCTCTGTGACATTCAGAATGGAAGATATCCCTCTATGGATTTTGGTTGTTAAGGTGCTCGACAATGGTTGCTAGGGAGGGGCTAGGAAGTGTTGATTTGATGCATGATTGGCTGTTTGCTGTCCCGAGTCAAGCGAGACCACCCTTGTGTTTCTATGACACTTCTATCCGGAGATATCCCTTTGATCTGTTTCAATAGAAGTCTATGGGACTTGTTGCTAAGGTGCTCTTAATGGTTGCTAGGGCGTGGCTTGATAGCTTCACAATGATCCTGAGAGACTGATTGGTCGTCTGAGTAAAATGAGCCCACCCCTCGTCTCTATGACACTGTGATCCAGAGCTATGTTCAATACAAATCCCTATGCCTTTTCATTTCATGGGCCGTCCTACACCATTATAAGTCAATTGGGGCATTTTTGGGCAGCTCCTGCCCCCAGGGGTGCAACTTTTACCCCATATTGAGGTATGCTCTTACAGAGCCTGCCAGCCTCTTCAAATGTGGCAAATCACTGCGTTTCTACGAAATCCTCAGCTTGGAGCTGTGGCGCTCAAAGTTTGTCTCAATGTTAAGTCTATGGGATTTTTCGGCGCTTTTTTGCCCCTGGGGCAAATACCGTACCCCGATAAACTATAAAAGTCATAGCACACGTGTCCTCAATAGGCCGTTCGATTTGACACCTCATTCGTGGGTCTACGCCAAGCGGTGCTTGGGACGAGTTAGGTGCCGAAGTTTTGTTAAGAGATATAAAAAATAAGAATAATAAAAATAACTAGATAGGTACATTTCCTGAAGAAAATGTGAGTGGTGCTTGCCGTGGCAAAACTCGTGTAATAGCATGCTTGAAAAGAACAAAAATTATGGTCATAAATAAATCAACCCAGAAGTCTCTACGTTTTTCTGATGCAGAGATATGTGATTTGTTACTCGGTTGCTAGGGTAAACCCATCTGGTTGCTAGGCAGTTACCATAGTGATAGTAATGAAGTCTCCTTGCCATCCTTATTGAAATAAGTCAACCCGGAAGTCTGTACTATTTTCTGGTGCAGAGATATGTGATTTGTTACTCGGTTGCTAGGGTAACCCCATGTGGTTGCTAGGCAGTTACCATAGTGATACTTATCAAGTCTCCTTGCTATCCAGAGTAAAATCAGTCAACCAGGAAGTCTCTACGATGTTCTGATCCAGAGATATGTGATTTGTTATTTGGTTGCTAGGGTAACCCCTCCTTGTTGCTAGGAAGTTACCATAGTGATACTTATGAAGTGTCCTTGCCATCCTGAGTGAAATAAACCAACCCAGAAGTCTCTACGTTTTTCTGATGCAGAGATATGTGATTTGTTAATTGGTTGCTAGGGTAACCCCATCTGGTTGCTAGGCAGTTACCATATTGATACTAATGAAGTGTCCTTGCCATCCTGGTTGAAATAAATCAACCCGGAAGTCTGTACTCTTTTCTGGTGCGAGATCTGTGATTTGTTTCTCGGTTGCTAGGGTAACCCCATCTGGTTGCTAGGCAGTTACCATAGTGATAGTAATCAAGTGTCCTTGCGATCCTGAGTGAAATAAATCAACCCGGAAGTCAGTACTATTTTCTGGTGCAGAGATATGTGATTTGTTACTCGGTTGCTAGGGTAACCCCATCTGGTTGCTAGGCAGTTACCATAGTGATAGTAATCAAGTGTCCTTGCCATCCTGATTGAAATAAGTCAACCCAGAAGTATGTACGTTTTTCTGATGCAGAGATATGTGATTTGTTACTCGGTTGCTAGGGTAACCCCATGTGGTTGCTAGGCAGTTACCATATTGATACTAATGAAGTGTCCTTGCCATCCTGGTTGAAATAAATCAACCTGGAAGTCTGTACTCTTTTCTGGTGCCGAGATATGTGATGTGTTTCTCGGTTGCTAGGGTAACCCCATCTGGTTGCTAGGCAGTTACCATAGTGATAGTAATCAAGTGTCCTTGCCATCCTGAGTGAAATAAATCAACCCGGAAGTCAGTACTATTTTGTGGTGCAGAGATATGTGATTTGTTACTCGGTTGCTAGGGTAACCCCATCTGGTTGCTAGGCAGTAATCATAGTGATAGTAATCAAGTGTCCTTGCCATCCTGATTGAAATAAGTCAACCCGGAAGTCTCTACGTTTTTCTGATGCAGAGATATGTGATTTGTTATTTGGTTGCTAGGGTAACCCCATCTGGTTGCTAGGCAGTTACCATAGTGATAGTAATCAAGTGTCCTTGCCATCCTGATTGAAATAAGTCAACCCAGAAGTATCTACGTTTTTCTGATGCAGAGATATGTGATTTGTTACTCGGTTGCTAGGGTAACCCCATGTGGTTGCTAGGCAGTTACCATATTGATACTAATGAAGTGTCCTTGCCATCCTGGTTGAAATAAATCAACCTGGAAGTCTGTACTCTTTTCTGGTGCCGAGATATGTGATGTGTTTCTCGGTTGCTAGGGTAACCCCATCTGGTTGCTAGGCAGTTACCATAGTGATAGTAATCAAGTGTCCTTGCCATCCTGAGTGAAATAAATCAACCCGGAAGTCAGTACTATTTTCTGGTGCAGAGATATGTGATTTGTTACTCGGTTGCTAGGGTAACCCCATGTGGTTGCTAGGCAGTAATCATAGTGATAGTAATCAAGTGTCCTTGCCATCCTGATTGAAATAAGTCAACCCGGAAGTCTCTACGTTTTTCTGATGCAGAGATATGTGATTTGTTACTCGGTTGCTAGGGTAACCCCATCTGGTTGCTAGGCAGTTACCATAGTGATAGTAATGAAGTGTCCTTGCCATCCTGAGTGAAATAAATCAACCCGGAAGTCAGTACTATTTTCTGGTGCAGAGATATGTGATTTGTTACTCGGTTGCTAGGGTAACCCCATCTGGTTGCTAGGCAGTAATCATAGTGATAGTAATCAAGTGTCCTTGCCATCCTGATTGAAATAAGTCAACCCGGAAGTCTCTACGTTTTCTGATGCAGAGATATGTGATTTGTTACTTCGGTTGCTAGGGTAACCCCATCTGGTTGCTAGGCAGTTACCTTAGTGATACTAATGAAGTGTCCTTGCCATCCTGATTGAAATAAATCAACCCAGAAGTTTCTCTGATTTTCTGGTGCAGAGATATAGTTACTGCTAAAGGGTTGCTAGGGTACTCTGTTTAGTTGCTAGGGAGTGGCTTGGCAGCTGCCAATCATTAATCTCCAACGGCTGCTTGTCAGTATGAATGATATAAACCAACTCCCATGCCTCTGTGACATTCAGAATGGAAGATATCCTCTATGGATTTTGGTTGCTAAGGTGCTCGACAATGGTTGCTAGGGAGGGGCTAGGAAGTGTTGAGGTGATTCATGATTGGCTGTTTGCTGCCCGAGTGAAACGAGACCACCCTTGTGTTTCTATGAAACTTCTATCCGGAGATATCCCTTTGATGTCTTTCATTAGAAGTGTATGGGACTTGTTGCTAAGGTGCTCTAAATTGTTGCTAGGGCGTGGCTTGATAGATTCAAAATGATCCTGAGATACTGATTGGTCGTCTGAGTAAAATGAGCCCGCCCCATTGTCTCTATGACACTGTGATCCAGAGCTATGTTGAATACAAATCCCAATGCCATTTCATTTCATGGGCCGTCCTACACCATTGTAAGTCAATTGGGGCATTTTTGGGCAGCTCCTGCCCCCAGGAGTGCAACTTTTACCCCATTTTGAGGTATGCTCTTACAGAGCCTGCCAGCCTCTTCAAATGTGGCAAATCACACGTTTCTGCGAAATCCTCGCTCGGAGCTGTGACGCGTCAAAGTTTGTCGCAATGTTAAGTCTATGGGATTTTTCGGCCGCTTTTTTGCCCCTGGGGCAATTAGCGTACCCCGATAAGCTTATAAAAGTCATAGCACACGTGTCCTCAATAGGCCGTTCGATTTGACACCTCATTCGGTGGGTCTACGCCAAGCGGTCGCGGGACGAGTTAGGTGCCGAAGTTTTGTACGGAGATAGAATAATAAAAAGTATAAAAATAAAAATAAGTATGTGAGATTACAATAGTGATGCTTTGCAAGCACCACTAACTAGATAGGTACATTTCCTGAAGAAAATGTGAGTGGTGCTTGCCGTGGCAAAACTCGATCAAATAGCCTGCTTGAAAAGAACAGAAATTGTGGTCATAAATAAATCAACCCAGAAGTCTGTATAATTTTCTGGTGCAGAAATATGTGATTTGTTACTAGGTTGCTAGGGTAAGCCCATGTGGTTGCTATGCAGTTACCAAGGTAATACAATACATGGCTCCTTTCCATCCTGAGTGAAATAAGTCAACCCAGAAGTCTGTACTGTTTTCTGGTGCAGAGATATGTGATTTGTTACTCGGTTGCTAGGGTAACCCCATGTGGTTGCTAGGCAGTTACCATAGTGATACTTATGAAGTCTCCTTGCTATCCAGAGTAAAATCAGTCAACCAGGAAGTCTCTACGATGTTCTGATCCAGAGATATGTGATTTGTTATTTGGTTGCTAGGGTAACCCCTCCTTGTTGCTAGGCAGTTACCATAGTGATACTTATGAAGTCTCCTTGCCATCCTGAGTGAAATAAACCAACCCAGAAGTCTCTACGTTTTTCTGATGCAGAGATATGTGATTTGTTACTTGGTTGCTAGGGTAACCCCATATGGTTGCTAGGCAGTTACCATAGTGATACTAATGAAGTCTCCTTGCCATCCTGAGTGAAATAAGTCAACCCGGAAGTCACTACTGTTTTCTGGTGCAGAGATATGTGATTTGTTACTCGGTTGCTAGGGTAACCCCATCTGGTTGCTAGGCAGTTACCATATTGATACTAATGAAGTGTCCTTGCCATCCTGGTTGAAATAAATCAACCCGGAAGTCTGTACTCTTTTCTGGTGCCGAGATATGTGATTTGTTTCTCGGTTGCTAGGGTAACCCCATCTGGTTGCTAGGCAGTTACCATAGTGATAGTAATCAAGTGTCCTTGCCATCCTGAGTGAAATAAATCAACCCGGAAGTCAGTACTATTTTCTGGTGCAGAGATATGTGATTTGTTACTCGGTTGCTAGGGTAACCCCATCTGGTTGCTAGGCAGTTACCATAGTGATAGTAATCAAGTGTCCTTGCCATCCTGATTGAAATAAGTCAACCCAGAAGTATCTACGTTTTTCTGATGCAGAGATATGTGATTTGTTACTCGGTTGCTAGGGTAACCCCATGTGGTTGCTAGGCAGTTACCATATTGATACTAATGAAGTGTCCTTGCCATCCTGGTTGAAATAAATCAACCTGGAAGTCTGTACTCTTTTCTGGTGCCGAGATATGTGATTTGTTTCTCGGTTGCTAGGGTAACCCCATCTGGTTGCTAGGCAGTTACCATAGTGATAGTAATCAAGTGTCCTTGCCATCCTGAGTGAAATAAATCAACCCGGAAGTCAGTACTATTTTCTGGTGCAGAGATATGTGATTTGTTACTCGGTTGCTAGGGTAACCCCATCTGGTTGCTAGGCAGTAATCATAGTGATAGTAATCAAGTGTCCTTGCCATCCTGATTGAAATAAGTCAACCCGGAAGTCTCTACGTTTTTCTGATGCAGAGATATGTGATTTGTTACTCGGTTGCTAGGGTAACCCCATCTGGTTGCTAGGCAGTTACCATAGTGATACTAATGAAGTGTCCTTGCCATCCTGATTGAAATAAGTCAACCCGGAAGTCTCTACTGATTTTCTGATGCAGAGATATGTGATTTGTTACTCGGTTGCTAGGGTAACCCCATCTGGTTGCTAGGCAGTTACCTTAGTGATACTAATGAAGTCTCCTTGCCATCCTGATTGAAATAAATCAACCCAGAAGTTTCTCTGATTTTCTGGTGCAGAGATATAGTTACTGCTAAAGGGTTGCTAGGGTACTCTGTTTAGTTGCTAGGGAGTGGCTTGGCAGCTGCCAATCATTAATCTCCAAAGGCTGCTTGTCAGTATGAATGATATAAACCAACTCCCATGCCTCTGTGACATTCAGAATGGAAGATATCCTCTATGGATTTTGGTTGCTAAGGTGCTCGACAATGGTTGCTAGGGAGGGGCTAGGAAGTGTTGAGGTGATTCATGATTGGCTGTTTGCTGCCCGAGTGAAACGAGACCACCCTTGTGTTTCTATGACACTTCTATCCGGAGATATCCCTTTGATGTCTTTCATTAGAAGTCTATGGGACTTGTTGCTAAGGTGCTCTAAATTGTTGCTAGGGCGTGGCTTGATAGATTCAAAATGATCCTGAGATACTGATTGGTCGTCTGAGTAAAATGAGCCCGCCCCATTGTCTCTATGACACTGTGATCCAGAGCTATGTTGAATACAAATCCCAATGCCATTTCATTTCATGGGCCGTCCTACACCATTGTAAGTCAATTGGGGCATTTTTGGGCAGCTCCTGCCCCCAGGGGTGCAACTTTTACCCCATTTTGAGGTATGCTCTTACAGAGCCTGCCAGCCTCTTCAAATGTGGCAAATCACACGTTTCTGCGAAATCCTCAGCTCGGAGCTGTGACGCGTCAAAGTTTGTCGCAATGTTAAGTCTATGGGATTTTTCGGCCGCTTTTTTGCCCCTGGGGCAATTACCGTACCCGATAAGCTTATAAAAGTCATAGCACACGTGTCCTCAATAGGCCGTTCGATTTGACACCTCATTACGTGGGTCTACGCCAAGCGGTGCGGGACGAGTTAGGTGCCGAAGTTTTGTTAAGGAGATAGTAATAATAATAAACTAGATAGGTACATTTCCTGAAGAAAATGTGAGTGGTGCTTGCCGTGGCAAAACTCGTCGAAATAGCATGCTTGAAAAGAACAAAAATTATGGTCATAAATAAATCAACCCAGAAGTCTCTACGTTTTTCTGATGCAGAGATATGTGATTTGTTACTCGGTTGCTAGGGTAAACCCATCTGGTTGCTAGGCAGTTACCATAGTGATAGTAATGAAGTCTCCTTGCCATCCTTATTGAAATAAGTCAACCCGGAAGTCTGTACTATTTTCTGGTGCAGAGATATGTGATTTGTTACTCGGTTGCTAGGGTAACCCCATGTGGTTGCTAGGCAGTTACCATAGTGATACTTATCAAGTCTCCTTGCTATCCAGAGTAAAATCAGTCAACCAGGAAGTCTCTACGATGTTCTGATCCAGAGATATGTGATTTGTTATTTGGTTGCTAGGGTAACCCCTCCTTGTTGCTAGGAAGTTACCATAGTGATACTTATGAAGTGTCCTTGCCATCCTGAGTGAAATAAACCAACCCAGAAGTCTCTACGTTTTTCTGATGCAGAGATATGTGATTTGTTAATTGGTTGCTAGGGTAACCCCATCTGGTTGCTAGGCAGTTACCATATTGATACTAATGAAGTGTCCTTGCCATCCTGGTTGAAATAAATCAACCCGGAAGTCTGTACTCTTTTCTGGTGCAGAGATCTGTGATTTGTTTCTCGGTTGCTAGGGTAACCCCATCTGGTTGCTAGGCAGTTACCATAGTGATAGTAATCAAGTGTCCTTGCGATCCTGAGTGAAATAAATCAACCCGGAAGTCAGTACTATTTTCTGGTGCAGAGATATGTGATTTGTTACTCGGTTGCTAGGGTAACCCCATCTGGTTGCTAGGCAGTTACCATAGTGATAGTAATCAAGTGTCCTTGCCATCCTGATTGAAATAAGTCAACCCAGAAGTATGTACGTTTTTCTGATGCAGAGATATGTGATTTGTTACTCGGTTGCTAGGGTAACCCCATGTGGTTGCTAGGCAGTTACCATATTGATACTAATGAAGTGTCCTTGCCATCCTGGTTGAAATAAATCAACCTGGAAGTCTGTACTCTTTTCTGGTGCCGAGATATGTGATGTGTTTCTCGGTTGCTAGGGTAACCCCATCTGGTTGCTAGGCAGTTACCATAGTGATAGTAATCAAGTGTCCTTGCCATCCTGAGTGAAATAAATCAACCCGGAAGTCAGTACTATTTTCTGGTGCAGAGATATGTGATTTGTTACTCGGTTGCTAGGGTAACCCCATGTGGTTGCTAGGCAGTAATCATAGTGATAGTAATCAAGTGTCCTTGCCATCCTGATTGAAATAAGTCAACCCGGAAGTCTCTACGTTTTCTGATGCAGAGATATGTGATTTGTTACTCGGTTGCTAGGGTAACCCCATCTGGTTGCTAGGCAGTTACCATAGTGATAGTAATGAAGTGTCCTTGCCATCCTGAGTGAAATAAATCAACCCGGAAGTCAGTACTATTTTCTGGTGCAGAGATATGTGATTTGTTACTCGGTTGCTAGGGTAACCCCATCTGGTTGCTAGGCAGTAATCATAGTGATAGTAATCAAGTGTCCTTGCCATCCTGATTGAAATAAGTCAACCCGGAAGTCTCTACGTTTTTCTGATGCAGAGATATGTGATTTGTTACTCGGTTGCTAGGGTAACCCCATCTGGTTGCTAGGCAGTTACCTTAGTGATACTAATGAAGTGTCCTTGCCATCCTGATTGAAATAAATCAACCCAGAAGTTTCTCTGATTTTCTGGTGCAGAGATATAGTTACTGCTAAAGGGTTGCTAGGGTACTCTGTTTAGTTGCTAGGGAGTGGCTTGGCAGCTGCCAATCATTAATCTCCAACGGCTGCTTGTCAGTATGAATGATATAAACCAACTCCCATGCCTCTGTGACATTCAGAATGGAAGATATCCTCTATGGTTTTTGGTTGCTAAGGTGCTCGACAATGGTTGCTAGGGAGGGGCTAGGAAGTGTTGAGGTGATTCATGATTGGCTGTTTGCTGCCCGAGTGAAACGAGACCACCCTTGTGTTTCTATGAAACTTCTATCCGGAGATATCCCTTTGATGTCTTTCATTAGAAGTGTATGGGACTTGTTGCTAAGGTGCTCTAAATTGTTGCTAGGGCGTGGCTTGATAGCTTCACAATGATCCTGAGAGACTGATTGGTCGTCTGAGTAAAATGAGCCCGCCCCATTGTCTCTATGACACTGTGATCCAGAGCTATGTTGAATACAAATCCCAATGCCATTTCATTTCATGGGCCGTCCTACACCATTGTAAGTCAATTGGGGCATTTTTGGGCAGCTCCTGCCCCCAGGGTGCAACTTTTACCCCATTTTGAGGTATGCTCTTACAGAGCCTGCCAGCCTCTTCAAATGTGGCAAATCACACGTTTCTGCGAAATCCTCGCTCGGAGCTGTGACGCGTCAAAGTTTGTCGCAATGTTAAGTCTATGGGATTTTTCGGCCGCTTTTTTGCCCCTGGGGCAATTACCGTACCCGATAAGCTTATAAAAGTCATAGCACACGTGTCCTCAATAGGCCGTTCGATTTGACACCTCATTACGTGGGTCTACGCCAAGCGGTCGCGGGACGAGTTAGGTGCCGAAGTTTTGTACGGAGATAGAATAATAAAAGTATAAAAATAAAAATAAGTATGTGAGATTACAATAGTGATGCTTTGCAAGCACCACTAACTAGATAGGTACATTTCCTGAAGAAAATGTGAGTGGTGCTTGCCGTGGCAAAACTCGTCAAACAGCATGTTGTAACTTGAAAAGAACAAAAATTACGGTCATAAATAAATCAACCCAGAAGTCTGTACGATTTTCTGGTGCAGAAATATGTGATTTGTTACTCGGTTGCTAGGGTAAGCCCGTGTGGTTGCTATGCAGTTACCAAGGTAATACAATACATGGCTCCTTTCCATCCTGAGTGAAATAAGTCAACCCGGAAGTCTGTAGTGTTTTGTGGTGCAGAGATATGTGATTTGTTACTCGGTTGCTAGGGTAACCCCATGTGGTTGCTAGGCAGTTACCATAGTGATACTTATCAAGTGTCCTTGCTATCCAGAGTAAAATCAGTCAACCAGGAAGTCTCTACGATGTTGTGATCCAGAGATATGTGATTTGTTATTTGGTTGCTAGGGTAACCCCTCCTTGTTGCTAGGCAGTTACCATAGTGATACTTATGAAGTCTCCTTGCCATCCTGAGTGAAATAAACCAACCCAGAAGTCTCTACGTTTTTCTGATGCAGAGATATGTGATTTGTTACTCGGTTGCTAGGGTAACCCCATCTGGTTGCTAGGCAGTTACCATAGTGATACTAATCAAGTCTCCTTGCCATCCTGATTGAAATAAATCAACCCAGAAGTCTCTCTGATTTTGTGGTGCAGAGATATAGTTACTGCTAAACGGTTGCTAGGGTACTCTGTTTAGTTGCTAGGGAGTGGCTTGGCAGCTGCCAATCATGAATCTCCAAAGGCTGCTTGTCAGTATGAATGATATAAACCAACTCCCATGCCTCTGTGACATTCAGAATGGAAGATATCCCTCTATGGATTTTGGTTGTTAAGGTGCTCGACAATGGTTGCTAGGGAGGGGCTAGGAAGTGTTGATTTGATGCATGATTGGCTGTTTGCTGTCCCGAGTCAAACGAGACCACCCTTGTGTTTCTATGACACTTCTATCCGGAGATATCCCTTTGATCTGTTTCAATAGAAGTCTATGGGACTTGTTGCTAAGGTGCTCTTAATGGTTGCTAGGGCGTGGCTTGATAGCTTCACAATGATCCTGAGAGACTGATTGGTCGTCTGAGTAAAATGAGCCCACCCCTGGTCTCTATGACACTGTGATCCAGAGCTATGTTCAATACAAATCCCTATGCCTTTTCATTTCATGGGCCGTCCTACACCATTATAAGTCAATTGGGGCATTTTTGGGCAGCTCCTGCCCCCAGGGGTGCAACTTTTACCCCATATTGAGGTATGCTCTTACAGAGCCTGCCAGCCTCTTCAAATGTGGCAAATCACACGTTTCTGTGAAATCCTCGCTCGGAGCTGTGACGCCTCAAAGTTTGTCACAATGTTAAGTCTATGGGATTTTTCGGCCGCTTTTTTGCCCCTGGGGCAAATACCGTACCCCGATACGCTTATAAAAGTCATAGCACACGTGTCCTCAATAGGCCGTTCGATTTGACACCTCATTTGTGGGTCTACGCCAAACGGTGCGGGACGAGTTAGGTGCCGAAGTTTTGTACGGAGATAGAATAATAAAGTAAAATAACTAGATAGGTACATTTCCTGAAGAAAATGTGAGTGGTGCTTGCCGTGGCAAAACTCGTGAAATAGCATGCTTGAAAAGAACAAAAATTATGGTCATAAATAAATCAACCCAGAAGTCTCTACGCTTTTCTGATGCAGAGATATGTGATTTGTTACTCGGTTGCTAGGGTAAACCCATCTGGTTGCTAGGCAGTTACCATAGTGATAGTAATGAAGTCTCCTTGCCATCCTTATTGAAATAAGTCAACCCGGAAGTCTGTACTATTTTCTGGTGCAGAGATATGTGATTTGTTACTCGGTTGTTAGGGTAACCCCATGTGGTTGCTAGGCAGTTACCATAGTGATACTTATCAAGTCTCCTTGCTATCCAGAGTAAAATCAGTCAACCAGGAAGTCTCTACGATGTTCTGATCCAGAGATATGTGATTTGTTATTTGGTTGCTAGGGTAACCCCTCCTTGTTGCTAGGAAGTTACCATAGTGATACTTATGAAGTGTCCTTGCCATCCTGAGTGAAATAAACCAACCCAGAAGTCTCTACGTTTTTCTGATGCAGAGATATGTGATTTGTTAATTGGTTGCTAGGGTAACCCCATCTGGTTGCTAGGCAGTTACCATATTGATACTAATGAAGTGTCCTTGCCATCCTGGTTGAAATAAATCAACCCGGAAGTCTGTACTCTTTTCTGGTGCCGAGATCTGTGATTTGTTTCTCGGTTGCTAGGGTAACCCCATCTGGTTGCTAGGCAGTTACCATAGTGATAGTAATCAAGTGTCCTTGCGATCCTGAGTGAAATAAATCAACCCGGAAGTCAGTACTATTTTCTGGTGCAGAGATATGTGATTTGTTACTCGGTTGCTAGGGTAACCCCATCTGGTTGCTAGGCAGTTACCATAGTGATAGTAATCAAGTGTCCTTGCCATCCTGATTGAAATAAGTCAACCCAGAAGTATGTACGTTTTCTGATGCAGAGATATGTGATTTGTTACTCGGTTGCTAGGGTAACCCCATGTGGTTGCTAGGCAGTTACCATATTGATACTAATGAAGTGTCCTTGCCATCCTGGTTGAAATAAATCAACCTGGAAGTCTGTACTCTTTTCTGGTGCCGAGATATGTGATGTGTTTCTCGGTTGCTAGGGTAACCCCATCTGGTTGCTAGGCAGTTACCATAGTGATAGTAATCAAGTGTCCTTGCCATCCTGAGTGAAATAAATCAACCCGGAAGTCAGTACTATTTTGTGGTGCAGAGATATGTGATTTGTTACTCGGTTGCTAGGGTAACCCCATCTGGTTGCTAGGCAGTAATCATAGTGATAGTAATCAAGTGTCCTTGCCATCCTGATTGAAATAAGTCAACCCGGAAGTCTCTACGTTTTTCTGATGCAGAGATATGTGATTTGTTATTTGGTTGCTAGGGTAACCCCATCTGGTTGCTAGGCAGTTACCATAGTGATAGTAATCAAGTGTCCTTGCCATCCTGATTGAAATAAGTCAACCCAGAAGTATCTACGTTTTTCTGATGCAGAGATATGTGATTTGTTACTCGGTTGCTAGGGTAACCCCATGTGGTTGCTAGGCAGTTACCATATTGATACTAATGAAGTGTCCTTGCCATCCTGGTTGAAATAAATCAACCTGGAAGTCTGTACTCTTTTCTGGTGCCGAGATATGTGATGTGTTTCTCGGTTGCTAGGGTAACCCCATCTGGTTGCTAGGCAGTTACCATAGTGATAGTAATCAAGTGTCCTTGCCATCCTGAGTGAAATAAATCAACCCGGAAGTCAGTACTATTTTCTGGTGCAGAGATATGTGATTTGTTACTCGGTTGCTAGGGTAACCCCATGTGGTTGCTAGGCAGTAATCATAGTGATAGTAATCAAGTGTCCTTGCCATCCTGATTGAAATAAGTCAACCCGGAAGTCTCTACGTTTTTCTGATGCAGAGATATGTGATTTGTTACTCGGTTGCTAGGGTAACCCCATCTGGTTGCTAGGCAGTTACCATAGTGATAGTAATGAAGTGTCCTTGCCATCCTGAGTGAAATAAATCAACCCGGAAGTCAGTACTATTTTCTGGTGCAGAGGTATGTGATTTGTTACTCGGTTGCTAGGGTAACCCCATCTGGTTGCTAGGCAGTAATCATAGTGATAGTAATCAAGTGTCCTTGCCATCCTGATTGAAATAAGTCAACCCGGAAGTCTCTACGTTTTTCTGATGCAGAGATATGTGATTTGTTACTCGGTTGCTAGGGTAACCCCATCTGGTTGCTAGGCAGTTACCTTAGTGATACTAATGAAGTGTCCTTGCCATCCTGATTGAAATAAATCAACCCAGAAGTTTCTCTGATTTTCTGGTGCAGAGATATAGTTACTGCTAAAGGGTTGCTAGGGTACTCTGTTTAGTTGCTAGGGAGTGGCTTGGCAGCTGCCAATCATTAATCTCCAACGGCTGCTTGTCAGTATGAATGATATAAACCAACTCCCATGCCTCTGTGACATTCAGAATGGAAGATATCCTCTATGGATTTTGGTTGCTAAGGTGCTCGACAATGGTTGCTAGGGAGGGGCTAGGAAGTGTTGAGGTGATTCATGATTGGCTGTTTGCTGCCCCGAGTGAAACGAGACCACCCTTGTGTTTCTATGAAACTTCTATCCGGAGATATCCCTTTGATGTCTTTCATTAGAAGTGTATGGGACTTGTTGCTAAGGTGCTCTAAATTGTTGCTAGGGCGTGGCTTGATAGATTCAAAATGATCCTGAGATACTGATTGGTCGTCTGAGTAAAATGAGCCCGCCCCATTGTCTCTATGACACTGTGATCCAGAGCTATGTTGAATACAAATCCCAATGCCATTTCATTTCATGGGCCGTCCTACACCATTGTAAGTCAATTGGGGCATTTTTGGGCAGCTCCTGCCCCCAGGGGTGCAACTTTTACCCCATTTTGAGGTATGCTCTTACAGAGCCTGCCAGCCTCTTCAAATGTGGCAAATCACACGTTTCTGCGAAATCCTCGCTCGGAGCTGTGACGCGTCAAAGTTTGTCGCAATGTTAAGTCTATGGGATTTTTCGGCCGCTTTTTTGCCCCTGGGGCAATTACCGTACTCCGATCGCTTATAAAAGTCATAGCACACGTGTCCTCAATAGGCCGTTCGATTTGACACCTCATTCGTGGGTCTACGCCAAACGGTGCGGGACGAGTTAGGTGCCGAAGTTTTGTACGGAGATAGAATAATAAAAAGTATAAAAATAAAAATAAGTATGTGAGATTACAATAGTGATGCTTTGCAAGCACCACTAAAAAGAAGAAAAATAAAAATAAGTATGTGAGATTACAATAGTGATGCTTTGCAAGCACCACTAAAAAGAAGAAAAATAAAAATAAGTATGTGAGATTACAATAGTGATGCTTTGCAAGCACCACTAATAAAAAGAAGAAAAATAAAAATAAAAATAAGTATGTGAGATTACAATAGTGATGCTTTGCAAGCACCACTAATAAAAAGTATAATAATAAGTATGTGAGATTACAATAGTGATGCTTTGCAAGCACCACTAATAAACAGTCTAAAAACTAGACCTGTTTTAGGTACTAAAGCAGAACCAGGAGAAATTGCGCTAAAAGCAGTGCTAGCAACCTTGTCCGTGTGCTCTAAACACTCGTCGTCCATCTTGTTTTTGCCCCTCTTATGGCGGCTGGTTTAAATACACAATTGTCACCCCACTTCCAACTGGCCCATACTATTATTTTAAATCAAATTAACCCTTAACTCCCCATTCTTAAATACAATGTAATTGAACAAATACATAAGAACAAGAGATAAATGAGAGTTAAAACACCAACAAGTGGAGAACGACTCACAGGCTCTCCATCACAAACCTGAATGTGTCCCACTGCAATAATTTTGCATATTCAATTGTGTTCCAAAAAATAAGATAAGTCGTTTTTGCACATTGTTTATTCACAAACATGTGTTATCAAAATTATCTCAAGGTAAATAAATGTGTCATTGTATATAAAATACAAAAGTGCATATCAATGACAATTATTAGATCTCATTGTCTCTGTGTTTATTTAGTGGAAAAACAAGTTCATTATTTTTAAAAAGATTTTTTATTCAGTGCCTTTAAAATATTGAATCTATTGGCTACAATGACTGTTTGGGGGAAATGATGGTTCCTCTGATTAAAAACAACAACAACAACAATTAGCTGAAAAATAGGGATAATTTTTTAATCTCTATTGTCCCAGCCCTACTATCAAATTGAAAATAAATGTAATTTATGCACAGCTTTATGTGATATTTAAAATGCTGTTTGTCATCAAAAATGCCTGAAACTGTTCAATTATAGAACCTTTAATAGAATAATCCATTTAAAAAACTTAAATAAAATTAGGGCTGGGCGCTAAAATGATATCGATATATATCATGATAAAGAAAATCCACGATAAGCTTATGAGGAATTTTTGATATTTACTGCATGTCGCTAAAACACAAGTAGTTCGGCTTTCTCAGGCTGCGTTTCCACTGGGGCGGATGAAATCCACTCAAAGGCGCTCACAGCGCTAGGAGAGAGCTCGCTCCGCAGACAATCCTACGATCCACCTTGCGAGCATGACGCTCGGCTTTCATAGGAATGAATTGAAAACGCTCTCAGCTTTGCTCACCATGCACCAGTGGTAACGTAGGGTCAGACTGAAGGAACTTGCTAATGCTAGCTTCCTTGCTAACAATTAGGTTACGTCGGACACCAGATTGATTCCATCCGCACCGCAAGATTTTATGACAACGGTTGCGCTCTCTCATCGTCTCTAGTGAAGAGCGCGACAGAACAACAGTGATGTGGACGGCAGCTCTGATCTTTCTGCACTGTAATCTTGAATATTGTTCTCTAGCACCAAACATGCATCATTTCTGCCCTGTCCCGCACGCGTCGCCTCTTTTCCCTGCATGTGTGTAGACACGAAGAGCCGCATAACGTGGTTTCAAAGCACCTTTTAGACCAAAACGTTTTTCCCTTCTAAATGTATCTTAATTAATCAGCATGTTACAAGCCTTTAATAATAAACAAATCCATTTCTGTTCTAATTTTTTTTAAATTAATTAGATGTCTGGAATGGATAAGGAAAGACTAAAATTACTAGTTGGTAGACTAGTCTCTCACTTTAATGAATATACACTATTTATACAATATTTTACATTTAAAAAATTTTTTTTCTAAATTTTCTCTCGGGACACCCCTGAACCCACATTCAGCATCACTCCACAGTCACAAGAGCTCCTATGCCCCATACTTGGGTATCTGAATCTAAAGAAATATAAAAAATATATTTATTTTAATATAAAATATTCCAACAAAGACTGGACTGCTGTCATTATGCTTCAGAACAAACAGATGATCTTTTAACATTCATTTTCAATTGATAAATGGTAAAAGATGGTAAAATTGGTAAAAGATCCCGCAGACCCCACTGCTTTGGCCGTCTCTGGACCCCCTGTGCAGTTTTGTAGAGACTATTTTGACTGTTTAGAATTAATTTTTTCTTCCGTCAACTTTGAAATAATAAAAAAAAGAAAGTGCAACGTGTAAATGTATATCGTGATAAATATCGATATCGAACAATATGAAAAAGATTATCATGATAACAATTTTGGCCATATCACCACACAAACAACGCTCTTTGACCAATCACTGCAGCACCATTAAAAATCCCTGTTGATATTTTCACCATAGTGCAGTGATGTAGCAGAATGTAATACTATGATACTGAAAGATCAACACATTTGTTTACTATTTGTTTTGCATGGTATGCCAAGGTACCAAAGCACACCATAGCAAAAAACAAAACATGATATTACCACAGTTGATATCCAAAAAACATTAATGTCTACAACAACATGGTATTACCATGATACTTTTTCGTAAATGTAAAAAAGGCTATATGTTTGCTTAAATCCTTTGCTTAAAAAAGTGGTGTGGTTTCAGACCGGAACACTCTTCTAATAAAAGAAAGATCTGAGCACACAACCACAGAAAACGACGGCATGAAGCATTCTGTTTTAAGCTGAAGTTTCAGAGACAGAAGTGACAAAGAGAATATTAAAACAGGTGCCAATCTGGCTAAAAAAAAAAACTGTGCACGTGTGTGTGTGTGTGTGTATGTATGTATGTATGTATGTATGTATGTATGTATATATATATATATATATATATAATGCCTCTTTTCAGAGTAGTGCAAATAATGACCTAAATACATCAACTAAAAATAATCTGAGGCAAATTTAGGCCCTTGTTTACCCCATTACAAAACCTTCCTTTGGAGTCACCAGACTTTACGTCATCGTCAGTGTAACCATAGTGTCGATTTGGGTGTATGCTTCACAACAGAACGGTCTCTACTGCTAAAGAGAACAATTGACAAGAGGCACTGTTAAGGCCCCAGCACACTTACAGAGAAGCTTTTCTTTGTTCTTCACTCAGATCCAATTATTAAGTTTGAAACAGCTGAGCAAAAACATACTGTTTGTAAACATTTACACACATTTAGACACTGACTGAATGTGAATTGGCTGTTGGCCTCAAAGTAGGTGGAGCTCCAAGTCACACCTACCGATGACGTGAAATAAAATGGCTATAAGAAATAGTTTAGCAGCTGGTAAGAACTTTCCCTGAAAGCTTATGAATCACCAAAACGAATACAAAAATACCCCAGATTTTGTAACTAAAGGTCGACTTTAGTCCATCTATAAATCTAATATGCCATTAGAAATTATGTAAAACTGTATTGTGTCTCGTAAGCCAGTCTGGATGGCGCCACGGCCTGAATCGGGCGGTGGAGGAGTGCGACGAGGAGGAGTGATGGATTGAAGTGAACAAAAAGGTGAGAGAGGGTAGTCTTCACCCCATTATACACTGCAACAAAATAATGTTTTGATTTGTTTTGGTTATATTCCAATATCTAAAACAACATACATTTATTTTAGCAGCTATACTGCAGAAGTATTTTTAAAAGATGATTTTTCCCCTCTTTATTGTTAGCAAGCACATTTAGTACAACCTTTTAAGTCAGGGCACAAGCAGAATAAATGGATAAGAGCTAATAATGAATCACTGCAGTAATCACCAAATAATCCTTCTAATAATTGCTAGATTAATTGATAATCAAAATATTCATTAGTTGCAGCCCTAGTTGGTCATCTACCATTGGCACACGGAGGCATAATCACTGATATGCAAGCAACAGCCAAAAAGGACTGTGTATTTTTTTTATATGAGTATATAAGTCCCTCTCACCTACATGCCAATCTACACTGGTGGCCAAAAGTTTGGAATAATGGACAGATTTAGCAGTTTCAGAAGGAAATTGATACTTCAATTTAAAAGTGGCATTCAACTGATCATAAAGTTTAGTCGGGACATTACTGATGTAAAAAACAGCACCATCACTATTTGAAAAATGTCATTTTTGATCAAATCTATACAGCAGCATCACTGCAACACCTTATCTTTGAGTAATCATGATAAATTGATCATTTGATACTAGAAAATCACTTGCCATTATATCAAACACTGCTGAAAGATATTTGATTCATTCAATGAATCTTAACATTGTCTTTGTGTTTGTTTTTGAGTTGCCACAGTGTGCAATAGTCTTAAAGTCAATATTAGGCCAAAAAAGAAACAGTTTTCTCTAGAAACTCATCAGGCAATCATTGTTTTGAGGATGAAGGCTATACAATGCTTGAAATTGCCCAAAAAAATCTGAAGATTTTATACAAATGTGTACACTACAGTCTTCAAAGACAAAGGACAACTGTCTCTAACAAGGACAGAAAGAGATGTGGAAGACCAGATGTACAAGTAAACAAGAGGATAAGTACATCAGAGTCTCTAGTTTGAGAAATAGACGCCTCACATATCCTCAGCTGACAGCTTCTTTGAATTCTACCCGCTAAACACCAGTTTCATGTACAACAGTAAAGAGAAGACTCAGGGGTGCAGCCTTATGGGAAGAATTGCAAAGAAAAAGACACTTTTGAAAAGGTTAGAGTGGGCAAAGAAACAGACATTGGACAACAGATAATTGGAAAAGTGTGTTATGGATCTTTTGTGGGATCAGCTAGACTGTAATATGAGTGAGAAGTGCCCGACAAGACAATCACATCTATGGCAAGTGCTACAGGAAGTGTGGGGTGAAATGTCACCTGAGTTTCTGGACAAACTGACCGCTAGAATGTCAAAGATCTGCAAAGCTGTCATTGCTGCACATGTTGGATTGTTTGACAAGAACTCTTTGAAGCACTTTAAGAAGTTTTGAACATTGTTTTCAAATGTAATAGTAATTTTTCACATTATTAATGTCCTGACTATACATTGGGATCACTTGAATGCTACTTTGGTGAATAAAAGTACCAATTTCTTTCCATAAGAGATCTGTACATTATTCCAAACTTTTGGCCACCAGTGTACCTCTTGATGTAATCCGTCCTCATAATCATGCAGCATGTTTTCTGTAGTACCGAGCAGAATGGGAGGTTAAACAGAGATAACGCGGCGCACATTTAGGCAGTGCTTTACTTTTCTGATGTAAACTAGAAACAGAGATCGAGATTTTCAACCCAGCACACACGCAGATTAAACCACAACGGCGGTGACTCTTCCTTACAAAAATTGACCATAGTTTTGCTACAATAATACTGTAGTATACATATAGTAACCCTAGTTAACTATAGTAATATGCCCACTAATGCCCACTAAAGCTAAGCAGGGTTGAGCCTGGCCAGTACCTGGTTGGGAGACCTCCTGGGGAAAACCAAGGTTGCTGCTGAAAGTGGTATTAGGGAGGCCAGCAGGGTGTGCTCACCCTACAGTCTGTGTGGGTCCTAACGCCCCAGTATAGTGACGGGGACACTATACTGTAAAAAGACTCCATCCTTCGGATGAGATGTTAAACCACGGTCAAAAATTAGTAGGGGTGTAACCCCAGTGTCCTGGCCAAATTCCCCCCATTGGCCCCTATTTATCATGGCCTCGTATAAATCTCCATCCCTGAATTGGCTACATCACATCACTCTACTCCCCACCAATATCTGGTGTGTGGTGGGCGTTCTGGCGCACTATGGCTGCCGTCGCATCATCCCTATGCTATGTAAAGTGCTTTGAGTGCTTAGAAAAGCGCTATATAAATGTAAGGAATTATTATTAATATTGTAGTAACCATGACTGTAGTATTATTGGGATTTTGAAAACTGCATCTGGGATTATATGCATTTTGGACACTTTGTCTTTGCCCAACATAATAAAGAAAGAATAAACTTTGTTGACAATTAAAACGATGTAAAAAGATATCGGCCAATTAATCAGTTATCCCCAACACATTAGATATCTGAAAAATTCACTATCGGTCAACCTCTAGTTACTATGGTTTTACTTCAAAACCATAGTTAATGTAGTATAAATCATGGTTAACAATCATATGGGCTCAAAATTACTTAATGAAACTAATAATACAGAGCAAACAAATACCTGGGTTCAAAAATCCGTCTGATTGAAAATCTAAATGAAACCTGGAAATACATTTAAGCAAAAGAAACATGACTACTGATCATGAATGTAGTTATTGTCCCGTGAATAAAGAACACTAAAACTAAACTTGAAAAGTGAAAGGGAGAGAAGAGAAGAGGGAGACATAAAAAGGAACAGAAACGATCAGAGGGAGGAAACCCACTGGAAATAAGAGGAACATCAGAAAAGTGATGCGCCTCTCACATCTTGAACATAAAGTGAGACAAAAAAGCAGCTAATAAGCGCAGACACATATGAACGAGAGTGTTAAAGTGTTTAAACAGATGATAACGCTACTGAAGAGTTGTTCAAAGATGATCTATGCAGTTCTGAGTCAAGTACAATGACCTTCACAGATACCATCAAAAAAAGACATTATAAAATGGATAACTGCAGTCCTGAATGTTCATGAGTCTTGCAAAAATATATATTAACAGCTAAAATGTGAAACACCTGTTCTCCAGCTACTGTGTATATCACTGCACAGCACTCATAGAAACTAACTATTAACCTTAAGACCAAAGCATTCTTCGGCTTTGACGTGAAAGCTTAGCGTAGGCAAAGTGCTCAGCCTTTCTAAGTACACTTACTGAGCACTTTATTAGGAACACCTGAACACCTTTTTCATGTGATTATCTAATCAGCCAATCATGAGGCAGCAGTGCAATACATCAAATCATGCAGAAACAGGTCAGGAGCTTCAGTCAATATTCATATCAACCATCAGAATGGGGAAAAAATGTGATCTCAGTGATTTGGATTGTGGCATGATTGTTGGTGTCAGACGGGCTGGTTTGAGTTTTTCTTTATCTGACGATCTCCTGGAATTTTCACACACAACAGTCTCTAGAATTTACCCATAAGGGTGCCAAAAACATCCAGTGAGTGGCAGTTCTGTGTACAGAAATGTCTTGTTGATGAGAGAGGTCAACAGAGAATGGTCAGACTGGTTTGAGCTGACAGAAAAGCTACAGAAACTGAGAAAAACCCCTCTGTACAACTATAGTGAGCAGAATATCATCTCAGAATGCACAACATGGTGAACCTTGAAACTGATGGGCTACAACAGCAAAATACCACGTTGGGCACTTTATTAGTGTTCCTAATACAGTGTAACTAAAACAGTGCTCAGTGAGAGTATACTCCATTTGACTGTGCGTGTTTGGCGCATGCACACTACAACTGCTATGAGACACCAGACTTTCTTTTCATGTGTTTAGACCAAGCGTGCCGCACAAGCCCTCAAAAGTGAAGCCAAAACGTCTCGATCGCCCCCCGGTGACTGGTCCTAGTATAGGTCATAAACCCCGCCTCCCCATGTTATTCAACGGGACGTGAGACCAACTAAACCATTAAATTACACTTCACATATCTTTTTTCCAAAGATAGTTCCTGTCATCACGTTGATGTAATTTCAAGTGTTTGTTTTCAAAATAAGTTTGTTTTTAATTATTTGATGCTATAAAAACGGTGCTGTGACATCATGTTTGACAGCTGTGATTGACAGGTTCTCTGAGCGAAGTAGTCACTGAAGCACCAACTTACTTTTTTTTCGGGATCTTCGGAGGACTGAGGAGATTGGAGCTTTAAATTTAATATCTAAATTTCTATAATTAATTATTTCACACCGTCATAAGTCAAAAGTGCAGGGGCGTGTGCTTGCGATTGATTCAGCGAGAGTGAGGGCGGGGCCTTGATTTCGCGGCTTTACTTCCTGCTCACCACTGTCCCGAAATCGCAACTGTGCAGACTCAAGTCCCAAGATGTCAGCGCCATATCGGGACACTGGCGGCTTCAGTTCTCACCAATGGAAAAGAGTGAAGGGGCGTCCGTCCATCTTTTTTTTACAGTCTATGGTTCAGACTCATAAATATGAGGTGTGAATCTTCACTGGCCTCAGGATTTGATTACAATTCCTTTGAATTGTTACCCTTTGGTAACGATCTGATTACAAAATGATTTGATGCGTCACGATTCATATTATCCTCCACATTTTTTTTGCATCAATAGACGATGCAAGTTTCATGCATATAGCACATTTCAATGGTAAAGTTTTACATATAAAAAATTAAAAAATACAAGATACAAAAAGATTTTAAAACCTAATAAGAACAAGAAATATGAGTAAAAACTAGTAGCATATATATTTATTAAATGAATAAAATAAATAAGTAAAAGAAGGTCGTTAAATAATTTTGTGACTTTGTTGTTTTTTTATTACTTTTAGCTTTTAATTTAACAGTGATTTTCAAAAATCAGAATGAGTCACATTACATAAACAATATTAAATATGTCAACTTATTATATTAAATATGTTTTTCTGTTTACAGCATTGTTAATAATTTTTATTTAATAGTACATAATTAATAATAAAGTGAAACAATGGTAAGCCTATGCATTATAGTTTGAACTCCATGCATACAAGTTGCTGGTGTAGGATGAGATATCTGCTTCGGTGATTGTGCGGATGTCAGCTTCTCTCCTAACCAGCACAGGTGACAGTAAAGTGGTTTAAATAGCGGGGTTGTTACCTTAGAAATGTATCAAGCATCTCATATACGCACTTCCATCTGTTTGCTCTGTGACTTTGCAGTCTCAGATATCATGACCCCGTTACAAACGCTACAATGGATTTCAAACCCGAGTTAACAGACGTGCATACGGTCCTGACGAACAAGAGATCCGGCAATGAGCAACAGCCAAAGAAATGGAGAGCGCAAGAGGGAAAATGCTATTTTTTCTCCCACCCTTAATAAATATGACAAATGCAGGTATCTCCTGACCTCCTCACACACACAAACAAGTTCTTGATGTGCACATCCACTGTTGCTGTTTCTACCTTCATCTCCTGTTATTCACTGACATTTACCTCTTCTTGCACTTCTTTGTGAAAATAACTGCACAATTGTGAGTGTTGCCATGATATGTTCAGAGCAAGCGTGGTTAGAAGAATTGGGCCATATGCATTTAAAGCTCGAGCACTCTGCTGATTTAAAGAGGGTTATTGAAAATTTGTTTCCTTAACATTTTTATTATAACAACCAATTCAGAAATGCAATAAGGCAATATTATACATACGAGTCTAGGCCATGCGATATAGCTAATGCACTCCACTTTATGTTGTGCCAAACACAAGCCATCACTATATTCTACTATATTTACACAGGATGAACTTTTCTACATTATTGTTTAAGTGAACACATCCAGTGGAATCCAATGAGTCTATGAACTGTTGTGGGACTGATTCATACATTAGATGAATGAGGTCAGAGGTCAAGGCAGAAATCTCGACAACAGACTCATCACAACACTTCTCACTGAATGGCACAATGCCTGAGATTTTCTCATCATTACATGAATTAATAACCCTTTGTCATACTGAAGAGGTTTACCACAATTAAACAAACAGACCACAAAAGGAAACTTTACTCATAATGTTTCAAATAACAATAATTCCCCTGAAACTGATTACATCTTTAAAGTTGAACTTTTTTCTAATATGACAAAACATCTAAAAAAAGCAGTCAAACATATTCATCTGGCACATGTTTACATGGAAATAAAACACAGAAGATCACAAGAATGCATTCAGTGTGAACAGCCCCCAAGGAAACCACAGTGATCGCAGCGCAAAGCATGATTACTTACCTGCAGTTTGGAGGAGGATCCAACATGATATCTGCCAACTCTTTCTGAATTCTAAAAAAATTAAGAATTGAATAATGAACAATAATCCTTTACGATTAAACTACACAAAGCACTTTGGAATTGTATAATGGCCGTTTCAAAACTAGGGCCTTGTAATCTCATTTGATTAAAAACATGCTATAATGTATGTATTAAATTTGCGTTCATTACACACTCTTCATCTTTAAAGAGCAAATCAAACAAAAAAACATAGAATCTAGACAAAACAAATATCCAATAAGTCTACAAAATAAAATGGATTTCATAGGGCCTAACAAACCCTAGCGAGCTGCATTCAAGTGTGCTGCAGCGTACTGGGATTTGAGATGTAGCCAATGAATGTAAAGTAACTGAAACTGAAACCAGTCTCTTCCTTCACCCTTTAGTAGAGCATGTTCAGAGCGTATTTCAGTCTGTAAGAAGGTATGGAGTAAAGATCTATCAGAGTGGACGTTGCTTATTTGTGTGTAACGTGGTGTCTCCTCACCTCTTGGCGCTGGTCGACAGAAGTTTGGAGGCCTTGCTCATGTTGGCTTTGCTCTCTTTCTTCTTTCCAGTGATGTCTTTCTCTTGCTGCTGATGGTTGGAGGAGGATGAGGAGGATGAAGAACTAGAGCTGGCACGCGAGTCCTCATCCGACATGCTCCCAAACTTACACACACAAAGAAACTCCCATTAGAACAATGACATATAACATGAAGTAACAAATTATCGGTTTAATAATGTATCGAAGCAACTACAATGTACAGCAATAGTGTACCAGAACATCAAATTAACATTGTAATTACACATTCATTGATATATTTTCATTTGAATTAAGATATAGTTCACATTTCTAAAACCATGTAACCTTTTAGCAAAGTAATGATATATCATTGTAATGGTGATATCTGTGTAACAATGTTTCGGTGTAATGGACCCTTTTCAAAGACCTTTTATGACGCGTTTCCACCTTCTTTAAAATCGTAAATGTAACGAACTTTTTTATATTTCTAAGTTTTTTAAATATTTAGTGTGAATGTTTAACATTGTACTTGGTATTATATTACCCTGGTATATGTTTTAAAAAATCTGTTCCCAGAGCTGCTGAGGTAATGACAGAATCAATGGCCCGTTTCTCTTTTCTCACTGATGTTATCCAGCGCTGTATATTTGTATCTTTTGCAAAGCTGGAAAGTGGAATCGTTGATTTTTTTCTTTTGCTGTTGGAGCAAACGGGTAAGCAAAAATAAAATTCACCGTGGTTCCCCATTCACCAACATTCAAGTTTAGCCAACTATGATGACCTCCACTTCGCTGCATGCAGATGTGTGAAAAGGGCCCATTGTGTATTGATGTAATAATGTAGTCTAATGTATTTAACAATATTGAAGTATCGATGTATTGGTGCAACAGTGTAATGATATTGCATAGTATTAAAATAACTATTTTAGAATAAATCGAAGAACCAATGTATCGGCGTAACAGCACATCGATGTACTGTCATTTTTTTAAAGTAACATTTTAAGAATATCGAAATACGATATACCTTTGTATCAACGTGACGGAGAAAAGGTTTAACGATGTATTGTCATATCGAAGTAACAATGTATTATACAATTTAGTAATATATCAAAGTACCGATGTATTGGTGTAACAGTGCACAATGCAACGATGTCTCAAGTAACAATTCAAGAAGTACTGATATATCTATAACAATGTATCATTGTTTTGTGTAACAGTGTATTATCGTAACGATGTAGCAACGCAATGATGTGACGACGTATCAATGTGTCGAGTTATTTATTGTTATCATGTAGCGCGGGTTTGACCTTTAACTCCAGATTAACAACACGACGCGATCCCTGTGCGAGATTACTCTTAATTTCGCGTTAAAATAACGCTGAAATCACCTCTAAACAGATCAGGTGTGAATTCATCGCGTCTGTTTGATCCAAACTAATGTACCACTGACCACGATCGAGCTGACTCAACTTGCACATGCTAACAATGACATGAGATAACAACAATCGGCGGACAGAAGGAAGTCTAGCACAAACACACATCGATGTCGAGTTCACTAAACTTTGACTTCCCACCGATGCTTACTCGAAGAATGAATCGGGTTCAAACACAGTAAATGTGTCGATCTATCGGTATGATTGTATTTCTCTGTACAGCAGCAGCCGATTGGAGCTCAGTCTGTCTTCATTTAACGCCTCTGGATGAATATATCTGACCCCTATCACATAGACAAGCGTGAATGCAGCCTATCGCGTCGTATATGTACATATGATAATGATATATAGGTATAAAGTAAGGTTTTAAAGGGTTGTGTACCTCTCTTTGTGTCGGTTCGTGTCCGTGGACGCGCGTGTCTCTCAGTCAGAGCGGAAGTGCTGCAGTCGCGCGCGTGTACACACACACACACACACACACACACACACACACACACACACACACACACACACACACACACACACACGTAGTGTTTCCATGTTTTATGGGGACTTTCCATAGACATAATGGTTTTTATACTGTACAAACTTTATATTCTATCCCCTAAACCTAACCTTACCCCTAAACCTAACCCTCACAGAAAACTTTCTGCATTTTTACATTTTCAAAAAACATAATTTAGTATGATTTATAAGCTGTTTTCCTCATGGGGACCGACAAAATGTCCCCAAGGTCAAAAATTTCGGGTTTTACTATCCTTATGGGGACATTTGGTCCCCACAAAGTGATAAATACACGCTCACACACACACACACACACACACACACACACACACACACACACACACACACACACACACACACACACACACACACACGAGACCAGTGAGCTCTACCGGAGACATCTGTACTCGGTCCATACACTCAACGATACTAAACAATCGAATGACTTTATCAACATCATTTACCATTTTGCAATAGTAATGAACGAATAAAACTAACAGATGATACCTTTGTTTTGTTGTTTTTTGAAGTTGACTGAATACCGTGTCACATGCGAATATGATGTTCAATGAGTATCATGTTAGCTAGGCTGTATATTAATACACAAGCTTCCCCCACAATAAAATAGCAGGGACAATTTGCAGAATGCACAAAATACAATGTGTCAATAAACAGAACAATTTGAATATACATATTCTATATAATGCACAATGTACAGTGATGGCATAATAGGCCTATAATCATGTAAAAAAATAAATAAATGAAGCTTTCCCACATCCACTTTCACATAAACTTTTTCCCCCGTGGACAATATTAGACAGCTGATGCTAAAACATCGGCTACGAACATCAAAATCTATTCTTCTTAATTTCTGCATAGGCTACAGGTAAATCTTTACACTAAGTCTCTCTTTTTCCATGCCATTCTTAAATATGAATGAACCTGCCTCACAGCAAATAAACCATCAAGCTTGTTGTAGAGTAACAGGGTAATTTGTTGTAAAATGATCTTCCAACCACTAGTTGACATAGGAAGTTATGGGAACAGGAAATATGCCATCTTTAAAAAGGCCATGTGCCATGTTCATTGTAAGTGGCGCATACCTAAGTAAAAGGTCCATTGCAATTGATGGAGTCTGTCACTTGTCACTAAAATACATATTTGGAAACAAGGATTAAACTAGGAAGAAAAGGAGTCAACTGGAGGCATCAGTGGAATTTGTTGGACAATTGGAATTGATTTGGAATTGATGAGTTTTTCTTGTGGCCAATGAAATAACAGAGCCTGGGAAGAAAAGAGCCATTTTGTTAAGTGATGTTGGACCCCCTACTTACAACAGATATTAAAAGACACTTACATGCTCAAGCTGAAGCCCCTGAGCAGCAGGCCGTAAGCCCAGGGGTCAGTTTGGATGGAGAAGTGAAGGAAATTCTGCATCAATTGATGAACATGTCAACAATGCTGACGAAGGTCATTGCTGACTTGGAGGGTCTTGCTGTAATACATCGATCAATCACTGCCATGGAGACAAAATTCACTGGGATGTTTACAAGAGTGGCAGATATTGAGAAACAGATTTAGCAGATTTAATTATCTGTCTGGAAAAAAAAGACAAAAAAGTTGGAAGACTTGGAGGATCGTAACAACGTATGAAGGATGGGATTCCTGAGGACAAGTCTGCTTGACATGACAGGTCATAAGCTGGAAATCGCGCAAGCTCACAGAGTTCCGGTTCGGACATCCGCAGAGGGAGACAGCCACCGATCAGTTGTGGCCAGATTTCTGAGAACATCCGATAAAGATCTTGTGTTACGCTAGGCGAGGAGTACAGGAAGGCTTTCTTGGAAGAACCACAGCATTTTCTTGATCCCAGACTTTGCGAATTCGACAAGAGTGAAATGTGATCTATTCAAGGAATGCAAGAATCTCTAACATCATCAGAAGTTCGCTTTTGCACTGATGTTCCCGGCCAAATTCAGAATAGATACTAAGGATCGCCGCAAAATATTTACATGCCCACAGTAAGCATTGTACTTCATAAAGTCATTGGAGTACATTTTTTGTCGTTCTCATGTTGCAGCTGAGTGGGCCTGACTCACTGAACATTCACTTGACTGTCTGAGGAAGCTGAGCGCCTTTTTTGTTTTGTTTTTGCGCTGATTCCGCCTAGCGGCTGGAGTTTGTTTTGTGGAATATCACCTTCGGGACAGTTATGTTGATGAATCTACATTCATCTACTCCTATTGGCCGGAGTTTGTTTTATAGATTATTTTCTGTTGTAATTCTGTCTCACAAAATGTTTATAGAAATACCGGACTTGAGCAATCTGATGGCAAAGTTGTCATGGGGGCTCTCGTAGGCATACATGGACTGTTTGAATTTAGAGGGATGGATGCCAGTTGCTGTTGTCATGCGTGGGGTTAATGCGCACGTTTTTCTTTTTTCTGTTTTTTTTTGTTTGTTCTGGGGATGTTCGGGGTTTGATTGTTGCACTAATGTTGGAATGTTGTCATTATAATTTTATTTTTGACACACAATCTATTTTTTCTATTATGTCAAAATGTCAAATGTTAATATGAGTGGATTGTCTCTCTCCACGTGGAATGTGAATGGGATGGAGCACCCCATAAAAAGAAGGATGGTTCACGTACAAAGTACGAGAACTTGTGTAGTTGGAAGGGAATATTTAAAGTGCCAAGGCAGAGCTGAAGGGCAGAATATTGTCTGATGGCCTCAGAGAACTGGCCAATTGGATGGATTACTTTATAGTTACTTTATAGACACATGCATTGTGAGGGTGGTTACTACACTGGTTAACTTAAATGAGAGTGGAGTGTTGAGATCTTCTGAAAATGTGGTTAAACATTTTGAGATTCCCAGATCTCAGTTCTATAGGTATTTCCAGCTGCACCACCTGCTCTGTATTGTTTATAGCAGCAGATACTCTTGATAGGAAATGGGGCAATTACTTAGTGTTTTTGGGGGACTCTCTGGGAGGGGCTGTGGAATGAGTAGTTTGTTTTAATTATATCTGATTATAATTAAATATATAATTTAATTATATTTTCTTTTTTGTGTGTGTATTATTGTGACCACAGGAGTGTTCTTTGGGGGTCAGGGTGGGTTTGGTGATTGGGGAGGGGTAATAGTGGGGGTTAAATGTTGATTCAATGTATATATGTTGTGTTGTTTATTTGTAATATGTCTATGAATCAATAAAAAATGTTAATTGAAAAAAAAAGAGATTGGCTCAGGATTGTTATTATGGTATTTCTCTACAACAGATGTTAAGAGATAGATTGGTGTGTAGAGTGAGTGAAGATTGAATGCAAAGTATATCGCTTTCAGAAATGGATTTGACCTTTGAGAAAGCATTACAAATAGCTTAGGCTTTGGACAGTTAATAAGGATGTGCAAGATCTACAGTGTCAGTGGGCTGAAAAAGAGGTAGGAAAAGCTGTGAGGTCTTCACATACTGTACACAAATTGGCTGGACCTCTAACTACTTCCATACAGCATTGTGTCCAGAATCTATGTTATAGATGTCAAGGTCCTCTTGCTACAAGAGAATTAAAGAGGAAATATGTCATCAGTGTGGCAAGCAAGGCCATATACTGTAAAGAGAGCATGTAAGTGGGAAATAGAAAACTGATAGGAGTCTGCCATCAGAGTGCTATGATATTAAAGGCTCTAAAAAGAAAGAATGTCACCAATCTAAATCCAACCAGGCTCACCACACTGATAAGGATAGTAGTGAGTGTGAAGAGCTATATTCTCTCCATTGTGTGCAAACTCTAAATGGCTCAAAAGTATCCCCATCACACAGAGTGTTAAAGTCAATGGCAAATAGGTAGAGTTTGAAGCAGACACAGGATGTAGTGTAACCCTCTTGAGTCATGAGCAGTACATGCAGCTGCAGAAGCAAAAGCTGGTGCCTGAGTTGGGTCAATGTTAAGATAAGTTGAGAACTTATACTGGAGAACAATTACAATTACAGGGCAAAACTAGAGTTAATGTGGAATACCAAGGTCAAACAAAGACTTTAACAATTATTGTAGTAGCAGGTTCGAACCTAATCTCCTGGGTTGAAGTTGGTTTAAGGAGTTAAGTATCGGTATTCTAGCCATTTGTCACCTGAGGGTATTTTCAAGAAGACCTTTACTGGATGTGTTGGCAAGCGATGAGGAGATTTTTAAAGAGTAGTTGGGAATGCTCAAGGGAACCACCACTATGATTTATGTGGATACTCAGCCAATTTTACAAACCCAGGTAAGTACCTTATGCTATAAAACCTTTAGTTGAAGCTAAACTGTATAGGCTGTTAAAAGAAATTGAGCCTGTCAAGCTCTCTGACTGTGCAGCTCCAATTGTACCGGTAATGAAGCCTGATGGATCTGTGAGAATTTGTGAAGACTATAAACTCACAGTGAATAGAGCTTCCAGCCTTGAACAGTATCCTGTGCCTAGAGTAGAGGAAAAGTATGCCAATCTGGCAGGTTGTGAGACCTTCAGTAAACTTGATATGAGCCATGCATACTAGTAAATTGTGCTATCTAAAGAGTATAGACCTTATGTCCTATCAATACTCATAGAAGTCTATATACCTACATTAGATTTCCTTTTGAAGTGTTTTCTAGTCCAGCTATTTTTCAAAGACCTATGGAAGGTATTCTCCAAGGAATTCCCCATTTAGCCGTTTATCTAGATGTCCTGGTTTTCAGCCCAACTGAAGAGGATCATCTCAAGAACTTGGAGGAGGTCTTGCAGAGACTGATAAAGTATGGATTGCAGATGAGACAAAGTGCACCTTTTTGGGAAAAGAAGTATTGTTCCTGGGACACCAAATAGACAGTACAGGTTTACATCCAACCTCAGAAAAGGCCGAAGCCATTCAGAAAGCACCCAGACCTACTAAATTACTCAATTAATATCATCTCTTTTTTGCCCAATCTTTCTACCTTGCTTCCCCTTTGTACTTATTGCTCCGAAAAGAAGGTGAACTGGAAGCGGGAGGCAGCCCCAAAAAATGCTTTTGAGATGCTTTTCCTTGTTACAGTATTACCAGTTTCTAGTGCATTATGATCCATAGAAAGCGCTTATTCTCGCCTGTGATGCCAGCCCCTATGGAGTGGATATGGTGTTGTCTAACCGAATGCCTGATGGAGCAGAAAAGCCTATCAGATTTGTTTCCAGGACTCTTACAGTAGCTGAGAGAAACTACTCCCAATTAGATAAAGGACTAGCCATAATGTCTGGGGTAAAGGAATGTCATAATTACCTGTATGGTAGAAGATTTACAATCATAACTGATCATAAGCCACTTATTGCAATGTTTAATGGAATGAAGGGAGTCCCTCAGATGGCCTCACCTCGAATCCAGAGGTGGGCTGTCACTCTAATGACATATGAGTATTGCAATCTGTACAGAGCAGGAGAAGACAATGGAAATGCAGATACTGTCAGTCGACTGCCTGTCCCTGGGGTGAGGGATGAGCCAGCAAGGGAGGAGAAGGTCATGATGCTTGACCATTTGGATTCACTTCTAATAACTGCTCAGGATATCAGCAAATGGATGAGGCAAATGGCACAGGTTTTTGAGTATGTACAAAAGGGGGTGGCCCACAATCAACGGTGATGAGAATATAGCAGCTTACATTCAGAGAAAAGAAGAGCTGAGTACTGAAGTGGGTTGTATACTGTGGGGAGCTAGGGTTGTTATTCCACTTCCCAGAAGAGTCTCTGTATTATAACAGCTGCACCACTAACATCCAGGCATGAACTGGATGAAAAGATTAGCCAGGAGTTGCCTTTGGTGACCAAAGATGGATTCTGACATTGAAAAAGTGGTTAACACCTGTCTGAGTTGTCAGAAACACTGGCAGCTGCCTGGGAGTAGCCTGAGAAATCCTGGAGAGAAGACTCCATTTGGATTATGCTGTTCCGTTTATGAGACGGATGATCCTTATCATGGTGGATGCTCATTCAAAGTGTAATAAAGATGGTGGTTTCAGACAATGCCACTTGTTTACCAGTGTTGAGTTTCAAGATTTAATGAAGAAAAATGTAACTGTATATGTTACGTGTGCTCCCTAAGATGCTGCATGAAATGATCTGGTGGAACAAGACGTACAATCTGTGAAAAGCCTTGAGAAAGAGCTAGAGTGAAACCATTGAGACAAGACTGGCTTGTACATTGTTCAGTTATAGGATTACCCCTCAATCAACTACTGGTTGCTCACCTGCAGAATTGTTAATGAGACACAAGTTGAGGTCCACCTTGAGGATCTTGTGCATCCAGATTTAAGAACCTGAGTGGTGAATCAACAGTTAAAACAGAAAGAAATCCATGACCAACATGCCAAATTTCAACAAATTAAAACCAGGGACTACATTTGTACAAGGAATTTTGGGTGTGGACCTGTGTGGATACCTGGAATAGTGGAGAAAATGACTGGACTAGACTCTTGCATTGTGTTGCTGGGAAATGGTCAGCGGACAAGCGTCACATTGATCATGTCCACAAATCTAATAGTTCAAGCCCTCGTCCTTATACCAACAAGTCTTTTGACCAGGAGGAAAGCTCCTCAAATTCTCTTGGGAAGCAAGAGCCTAAAGTAACTTCAGAAATGCTAGAGATTTGCACATCTGATTCCACTGAGAGTTCAGTGTCCAGTGCTTCTCAAGAAGTTCTGGAGGATACACCAGTGTCATCACTGTCAACCATGTCAGAGAGAAAGATGTAATGTGTTCATGATGTGATAATTTTTTGCTATATTATCAGAGGGGAGGGGGTGTAGAGTAACATGGTAATTTGTTGTAATATTATCTTCCAACCTCTAGTGGTCAACCTGTTGACATAGGAAGTGATGGGAGTAGGAAGTAGGCCATCTTTAAAAAGGCCATGTGGCATGTTCATTGTATATTGCATTTACCTAAGTAATGGGTCCAATGCAATTGATGGAGTCTGTCTCTTATTACCACTAAAACAACACACTTGTATAATACAGTTAGTGGCCTATATTCATGAGGGAGCCTACTGTGTGGGATTTCAGGCCACCATGGAGATAAGTCCGTCTTCTGGCATCCTTTTCAATGAGCTCCCTCATTTGGACCGCTATGAGCTTTCATATTTAATATACATTCATGGGCTCTGTGTTCTGAATTGAGTTGGAAGATCAGCCACACAAATTTAGATGGGGTTTTCCCATTACATATCTCAAGTTACTTGATGGGGGATTCTCCCCCCATGTGTCATCTCATGCTGGCCTTTACATTTTTATGCTGCGCCGGCCTTGCACGCAGCATCTTGGAGTGTGGGGGATTACTCCATCCCGCTTTGGCCAGCCCGGGGGAATTCTATCATACATGATTATCAAATTCTGCAACTGCAGTCTTACATCAATTATTCCCTCAGATCTGCTGTCTGCTACCATCACTGCAGTGATACCATACTCAGCTTGTAAGTCAGATCGCAAAATAAGGGTTCCCCCCCTTCACCCACATGCTGCTGCCTGATGGCCTTGGCAGTTTTTGAAGCCATGCCGGCCTCATGCTCAGTGTTGTGAGGTGTGGGGGATTCTCCCGTCATGCTGAGGACAGCCCGCGTGAGGTCTATGATAATTAGTTATCAAAAGCTGCCATGTAGTGTTGCATCTTTCACTCTCAGCTAATATGTCCTCAGCAGTGTTTTACCATGCTTTCACAGAAGCCTTTCTTAATGAGCCCTTTCCAAATGCAAGCTCCCTTCTCCTCGTATTCATACTATTCTGATGCCTCACTGCGGACAGTGCTTCTCAGCCTTGTGACACCACAACTTTGGGGCTCCTGCTATTGGCTCAATAAATCCCCTAAGCAGTGCAAATGTGCTGGCCTTGTGCCACAACTGCGGTGTGTACTGCTCAACTTGACCAAGGTAAGTGATTCCCTTCATAGCTGTCTCTAATAACGCTTTTTTTTGTTCTCACAAAATAACATAATTTCAGCTCAAACTAATAATATCAATCAATGATATTGATGCAGTATAATAAGCAAGTTAATGCAGTCAAGTTGTCATTGTCACAAAATTAACTCCTTCAGATGGATACAAGACTACTCCATTACATGTTAGGTTTTATTTTGCAACAATAACCTGCTGACTGTACACTGTTAAAAATCCTGTTAAATTTATGGTAAAAAACTGTCAACCGTAGTCTCCAGAATTTCACCATAAAAATACAGTGACCATGTTTCAGGCATTGCTGGATGTCTTTTGGTGCCTGTATATTTTACAGTTGACCATTGTATGTATTTTTAATTGATAAATGTCCCTATTTTAAGAGCCGCTATGGCTTAAGCGCAGTGCGATGCTATACTGCATATGTCAGTGGGCATTGCCATGAAGTTTTTATATATTCCATTTCCATTCAAGCAACTTTGATATAAATTAAGACAGATTTGTTAGGGTAAATGGGCTGGATGCAATGCATCCCCTGCTCTGTTTGTCAAATGTGCTGCCTAGGACTACAATGAATGTGATTAATCTTCTCTATCTGCCTCTCTGGGAGTGATGGCTTTAATCCAGTGCACCCCGCTTGAAATATTTCTTCTCTCCCATTGTTGGTTTTTGAGCCCATAATGTTAATATACCAACCAACTGGAACTACGAAAATGTACTTGCAAAATGTATTTTTAACAACTGTTAACCACCATAGTAACAAGGATGACAAAACAAAAGGCCACATAGTGACTTATATTTTGAGAGTGACCAATTCATGGGCAATGGCCAATAAACTTACACTTCATATTCTTTATACTCACACAAACACAAAACACCATCAGGATAACATCTGTGACACTAAAATAATGCAAAAGCAGTAACATAAAATGAAACATAAAATACCCCAATGCACATAACTGACAGAAAAAATAAGAAGAAACATAAAATGTTAAAATATATATAATCAAATATGATGAAAAAAATGTATCTAAAAAAACTTTTTGTCACTAGGACTACATTGTTCTGTTACTTTACTTTCTGTTACATGAATACATGAAACATTTTAATAATGCCTATAATCAGGTGTAACAAGTTCACATGATGGACAATAAGGAAGTGGGGAAGCGGCTGAGCAGTCAACATACTGTAAACTTTAATGGTACAAAGGAACTTAAACATAACCTTTAACACACAGACACGTGCACACACAGCGGACGCATGCATCTCTCTCTCCCTCCTCTGGCGTCCCTGGATCCTTTTTATCTCTCTCCTGATTAGGCAACTCAGCGCCGGGCGTGCATCCCCCCTCCTCTTCGCCCCCCCCCAATGCTGCCATTCTGGCCATTCCACCACCCGGTAGTCCTTCCCGCCTACTCAGAAAATTATGGAGCCAAGGGGAGGGAGAGGCTAGAGAGAGAGTGAGCGGGAGAAATGGATAGAGATAGAGGAGAGAGAAAAGTACAGAAAACACTCTTCTTCGGCTTCCGGACCCCTGGCAGATGGCAGTGACTCTTCTTTCCCCTGGTGGTAGGCAACAGCTCCTCTGCCTCCTGACGGACGGCAGTGCCAAGTTCTCCCGGACAGCGTGCTTTTCCTTCTTTCCTAGGTTTCGGCACCAATGTAACAAGTTCATAAGATGTATAAGGAGGAGGTGGGAACTGGCTGAGCAGTCAATGTAAACTTTAATGGTAGTAAGGAACTTAAACATAACATAAAACAGTTCTTTATGACTCGCAGGATTTCTTGTACAAAGATTTGAGTGCACAAGTAAAGGCATGGGAGGCAGTTGTTGGTGTGGATTGTAAGATTTAATTTAAAATGTTTGTGATACTACCTTAAATAAGAAAAGTACCATGTTTACATTTATTGTCACTTGCTAGAGCAACTTAATATATAAATCTATATAGAAGTAATGAATGGAATATTACGTTGTTTATATTTATTGTGTTTAAATGTGAATACGTCTATGAAATATTTTATTACTGTACTGTGTTGCTCTAAACGTACTCAAAGTCCTGTCCCCCGCCACCTTCATTTCCTTTTCTGAATGTGTGTTTTTACACCACATACATTTCCTGTTGGGTGTTGCTACATTAAACAATTTAGATTTTTCAACGTTTTCATAAAATTTTTAAGAAATGTGACAACAACTGATTCAGTATTGGCATTTATATGTTTATTCACTTTGTGAAAAAAAGAACATCAGTTGTAAAGTTTACAAGGAGGCAAAGCTATTTACAAAGTCCTGTAAATTCAACCCTGTATTATTAACACAGCCTTTTACATTTACATTTATGCATTTGGCAGAGGCTTTTATCCAAAGCGACCTACAGTGCACTTATTACAGGTACAATCCCCCCGGAGCAACCTGGAGTTAAGTGTCTTGCTCAAGGACACAATGGTGGTGGCTGTGGGGATCGAACCAGCAACCTTCTGATTACCAGTTATGTGCTTTAGCCCACACACCACCACCACTCCCCATGTCAACATGACTTTTCAGTAACTTAAACAACGTTTGCATTTAAAATAAAAATAATGGCTTACCCATTGTTGTATTTGCCGTTTACAGAAGCTACAGGTTCAGTTGCGCAATGCAAACACGTCTTACGTGAAAGCACAATCAGTGCTGCTTCTGCTCTGCCTACTACCGCATCTGCACTGCTTACATACTGCTGCGTATCTAGTGTAAAACGGACGTTGAGGAAAAAGGCAGATGAAAAGAAATTGTGCACATTGGTTCTTGCGTGTATTGCCACAAACCTTTTCAGAAAACGCATTTTAATGCAAGGTGTAAATGGGGCCTTTCGTAAATGGAGAATAATTCACAGCATCTTTTTATTCCACAATGGACACACAAATAATTTAAAATGTGCCAAAAAATATTGAGCTTCATTACCCTTTAAGTGGCTTTTTTATTTTACACAGTAATAAATAAATATTGAGGAGGGCTGTCAATTGATTACAATTTTTAATCGAATAAATTACATGGTGTCCCGATTAATTAATCGTGATTAATCGCATATACAAATATTTGCTGAGTAAGCCCCTCATATAACAATAATTCAATACATGATGAAATAATTATACATATCCATCCATCCATCCATCCATCTTCAACCGCTTATCCGAAGTCGGGTCGCGGGGGCAGCTGCTCCAGCAGGGGGCCCCAAACTTCCCTATCCTGAGCCACATAAACCAGCTCTGACTGGGCGACCCCGAGGCGTTCCCAGGCCAGTGTAGAGATGTAATCTCTCCACCTAGTCCTGGGTCTTCCCCGAGGCCTCCTCCCAGCTGGACGTGCCTGAAACACCTCCCTAGGGAGGCGGCCAGGGGGCATCCTTACCAGATGCCCAAACCACCTCAACTGACTCCTTTCAACGCAAAGGAGCAGCGGCTCTACTCCGAGCTCCTCACGGATGACTGAGCTCCTCACCCTATCTCTAAGGGAGAACCCCGCCACCTTTCTGAGGAAGCCCATTTCGGCCACTTGTACTGCGTGACCTAGTTCTTTCGGGTCATGACCCAACCTTCATGACATAGGTGAGGGTAGGAACAAAAATTGACCGGTAGATCGAGAGCTTTGCCTTTCGGCTCAGCTCTCTTTCGTGACTAACGGTGCAATAGAGCGAGTGCAATACGCCCCTGCTGCCCGACTCTCCGGTCAACCTCCCGCTCCATTGTCCCTCACTCGTGAACAAGACCCCGAGGTACTTGAACTCCTTCTCTTGGGGCAAAACCTCATTCCCTACCTGGAGTACGCACTCCATCGGTTTCCTGCTGAGAACCATGGCCTCAGATTTAGAGGTGCTAATCCTCATCCCAGCTGCTTCACACTCGACTGCCAAGCTGATCCAGTGAGAGCTGAAGGTCACGGACCGATGATGACATGAAGACAACATCATCTGCAAAAAGCAGCGATGAGATCCCCAGCCCACCGAACCGCACACCTTCCCCACCCCGACTACGCCTCGATATCCTGTCCATGAATATCACAAACAGGATTGGTGACAAAGCGCAGCCTTGGCGGAGACCAACCCCCACATGGAATGAACTCGACTTTGTGCCGAGGACGCGGACACAGCCCTCGCTTTGGACGTACAGGGATTGGATCAGCCCTAAGAAGGGACCCCCCACCCCGTACTCCCGCAGCACCTCCCACAGTCTCTCCGGGGACCCGGTCATACGCCTTCTCCAGATCCACAAAACACATGTAGACCGGATGGGCATACTCCCAGGCCCCCTCCAGGATCCTTGCGAGAGTAAAGATCTGGTCCGTCGTTCCACGGCCAGGACGAAAACCGCATTGTTCCTCTTCAATCTGAGGTTTGACAATCGGCCGAACCCTCCTCTCCAGCACCTTGGAGTAAACTTTACCAGGGAGGCTGAGAAGTGTGATACCCCTGTAGTTGGCACACACTCTCTGATCCCCCTTTTGAAGAGGGAACCACCACCCCGTTCTGCCACTCCTTAGGCACTGTCCCAGATTTCCACGCCAATGTTGAAGAGGCGTGTCATCCATGACACCCCTCCACATCCAGAGCTTTCAGCATTTCTGGTCGGATCTCATCAATCCCGGGGCTTTGCCACTCGCGGAGTTGTTTGACTACCTCAGTGACCTCCCCAGGGAAATAGAATCTGATCCCCCATCACCCTCCGGCTCTGCCTCTACCATAGAGGGCGTGTTGGGATTTAGGAGTTCTTCAAAGTGTTCCTTCCACGCCCAATAACCTCCTCGGTTGAGGTCAACAGCGTCCCATCTTTGCTGTATACAGCTTGAATGGTTCCCGTTTCCCCTCCTAAGGTGGCGGACGGTTTTCCAGAAGCACTTTGGTGCGGACCGAAAGTCCTTCTCCATGGCTTCTCGAACTTTTCCCACACCCACTGCTTTGCCTCCCTCACGGCCGAGGCCGCAGCCCTTCGGGCCTGTCGGTACCTTGCAACTGCCTCCGGAGACCTCCGGGACAACAAATCCGGAAGGCCTCTTTCTTCAGTCAGACGGCTTCCCTGACCACCAGTGTCCACCACGGTGTTCGAGGGTTACCACCCCTTGCGGCACCTAAAACCTTGAGGCCGCAGCTCTCCACCGCGGCTCGGCAATGGAAGCTTTGAACATTGCCCACTCGGTTCAATGTCCCCAACCTCCGCAGGGATGCCTGAAAAGCTCCGCCGGAGGTGTGAGTTGAAGATCTCGCAGACAGGGACCTCCTCCAAACGTTCCCAGTTCACCCGCACTACTCGCTTGGGCTTCCCAGGTCTGTCCAGAGTCTTTCCCCACCCCTGACCCAACTCACCACCAGATGGTGATCGGTTGACAGCTCTGCCCCTCTCTTTACCCGAGTGTCCAAAACATATGGCCTCAGATCCGATGACACGATTACAAAATCGATCATCGACCTTCGGCCTAGGGTGCTCTGGTACCACGTACACTTATGAGCATCCTTATGTTCGAACATGGTGTTTGTTATAGATAATCCATGACTAGCACAGAAATCCAATAACAAACATCCACTTGAGTTCAGATCAGGGAGGCCGTTCCTCCCAATCACGCCTTTCCAGGTGTCCCTGTCATTTCCCACGTGTGCGTTGAAGTCACCTAGCATCACTATGGAGTCCCCTACTGGGGCCCTATTCAGGACTCCATTCAGGGTCTCCAAGAAGGCCGAATACTCTGAACTGCTGTTCGGTGCATATGCACAGACAACAGTCAGAGTTTTCCCCCCCACAACCCGATTTAGAGGTGCTAATCCTCATCCCAGCTGCTTCACACTCGACTGCCAAGCGATCCAGTGAGAGCTGAAGGTCACGGACCGATGATGACATGAAGACAACATCATCTGCAAAAAGCAGCGATGAGATCCCCAGCCCACCGAACCGCACACCTTCCCCACCCCGACTATGCCTCGATATCCTGTCCATGAATATCACAAACAGGATTGGTGACAAAGCGCAGCCTTGGCGGAGACCAACCCCCACATGGAATGAACTCGACTTTGTGCCGAGGACCCGGACACAGCCCTCGCTTTGGATGTACAGGGATTGGATCGCCCTAAGAAGGGACCCTATTCAGGACTCCATTCAGGGTCTCCAAGAAGGCCGAATACTCTGAACTGCTGTTCGGTGCATATGCACAGACAACAGTCAGAGTTTCCCCCCCACAACCCGTAGGCGTAGGGAGGCGACCCTCTCGTCCACCGGGGTAAACTCCAACGTAGTGGCGCTCAGCCGGGGACTCGTGAGTATCCCCACACCTGCCCGTCGCCTCACACCCTGGGAAACTCCAGAGAAGAATAGAGTCCATCCCCTATCCAGGAGTACGGATCCAGAGCCAAAACTGTGCGTCGATGTAAGCCCCACCAGATCCAACTGGTAACGCTCCACCTCCCTCACTAGTTCCGGCTCCTTCCCCCAGTGAGGTGACATTCCACGTCCCCAGAGCAAGCCTTTGCTGCCCGGGTCTGGTCCGTCGAGGCCCACGGCCTTCACTGCCACCCATATGGCAGCGCACCCGACTCCTGCGGTTCCTCCAATGGGTGGTGGGCCCAAGGGATGTAGAGGGGGGTTCCACGTTGCTTCTTGGGCTGTGCCCGGCCGGGCTCCGTGACAAGCCCGGCCACCAGGCTGCCCGACGAGCCCTCCATCTGGGCCTGGCTCCAGACAGGGGCCCCGGGCTTCCTCCGGGCAGGGTAACTCCTCCTCTTGCCGTTTTATCCATGAGTCATTTTGAACATATTTTTGATAATTTGATAATTATACATAGTTCTCTTTAAATATATATATATATATAAAAAAAAAAAAAAATATATATATATATATATATATATATATATATATATATATATATATATATATATATATATAAAATATTCAGATAATTATAATGCATTACATTCTTGTGGCAGAAGAGTTCATCATTGATAAGACAATACAAAAAGCGGTTTTAGAATACAATGTATTGTTTACTATCATATTATTGATCATAAGTCAATCATTGTCTTACAGGTCACATCAATCCATTTCACAAGTGAATTTGTCAATCAGTTGGAGATTTATTATGAGGGATTGTTTAAGGATCCGTCAATTTACACCTGCGTCAGACATGCTTGTGTAGCGTCTCGGGTGCGTTGCGTCATAAACATACATTTTTAGGTCACTGTGTCAAGTTAAATACGTTTTAATACTCAATCTTTAAACACATCTTGAGATCTCTTAGTTCGGATTTGCACTCCATCAAGTGTTTTGAGCGCAAGAATGTAACTCATGTCTGTGTTATGTTGTCTGCTGAATGTTGTTTTCTTCATTATATAAACTGCACATTGCCACACAGCTGAAGTTTCACTTACTGCTCTCTGGAGTCAACAGGGGTGGTACTACAAGCTTGCATTTCTCAGGAATCTTCCATATCATTGTGGGCATTGTGATTAATTGCGTACATTTTTTTTAACACGTTATTTTTACTCAAATCCACAGCCCTATATTGAGTAAAACACAAAAACATTTCAATTCTTTTAATTTGATTAATTAACTACATTTTTTAAATTAATTTATTATCCTACTTAAATGCATGTGACATCAAATAAACAAGAGTCATGTCGGACATTTTCCATAAGTAATCAGAATAGATAAAATATAATCCAAGATATGATATTATTGATTACAAATTTGAAATCTGAACTGGATTGCAATTCATAAGTTACCTACTTAGCACTGTGCACCCGCAATATAATGTCTTGATGAAAAGGGATATCTCTTCTGTGCACTATTTTACTGTGTGAAGCAGTACGTTAACTGTGATTAATGCCACATTTGTCCAAATGACTGTATATGGATTATTTTGTTAAGTGGACCGCAGGCCTTCAAACACAGATTGCATTAATGCGCCTTATAAATATCATTTGGCAGCAGTGAGAGGAGCAATAATGGTGAATCTGTGATGTAATTAGATTAGAATATGCAAATACTGCATAATTGCTTGTGTCTCCTACATCTCAATGACCCTGCTCATATTAATGGACAAAATATGTAAGATATAATGTACATCAAGTGGTGACTGACTGAAGCTGCGGTCACAGTCGCTGCATGTCGCCAGTGGCTGGCGGTTAGTTCGCTAGTGGTGTGTATGGAGCGTCTAAACAGCACTGTTTCTTTACAATTCATATTATTAATAAAATATTAGGATCATGTGAGCTCTACCATCTTCTCTCGTATTAGCTGTCGCTCCAGAAATTTGCTGTTCATTTGCATAAAGTTAAACATTTCCCAAATTTGCCATGTCGCTGGACATGCCCACATCGGTCGCCATCGCTCTTGTTGCCGGAAGTCGCCAGTTCTCATTGAAAATGGCAGTGTGAACGCAGCTTAACTGAGCATTATACTGTTTACTGTATGGCCATTTACCAAATAAATGGACATCAAATATTGATCTGAGTGTAAATATGAGTGCAAGTGAAATGAGAGACATGATCACAGTTGCCCATGATTGACCAATCAGAATCAAGTATTCCAGAGGATGGTGTTATAAAAGCATTTAGCTCATGTTTAGAGTAAGACAATATGATCATAATCAAGGTTAGATTTTTATCTGATTCTGATGTCTGTGATATATCATGAGATACACTCAGCAGCACTATTAAATGCTGCTTCTGTATTGAACACTGGTTACATTGTATAGTCTGTGAAAATCAATAAGTGCACTGAGTGAATATTGAGCTGTTTGACATAAACAAACAAGAACAGCCTGTGGCGTTTAAAAACAAATATTTTAGTTTATTATATTACAAATAGCCAGATCTAAACACTACTCTTTCACAGTAAATTCACCAAAGCTTATCATGGGTTTGATATGAATCAACATTAATATCTGCTTCAACCAAAGACATGGTCAGAAAAAATAAAAAATTATAATCTTACAGAGCTTGGACAAATATTAAATGAGCTTGCAAATTTGTCCAAAGTGCACATTAAAATGACAATGTATTAAAACTAGGTTTAGTATTTTTCAAATAAAATGTGTTTACTTAAACGTAACCTATAACACACAGACATTGCTTGCTAGTGCAAAACTCACTGTTATGATACAAGGTGTTCTGAGTGCTTTTAGTGTGTTGCTAGGTGGGTGAGGTGGGTGGTTACTTGATGTTCTGGAATTGTTGCTTACTAGCTAATGTCATACTGGCTCAAGTCCCTCCTTCGTTACATTTACATTTAGTCATTTAGCAGATGCTTTTATCCAAAGTGACTTACAAATGAGACACATAGCAAGCGATTAGTCATACAAAGTTTAACAACATCTGCAGTATATGACTGCCAAGTTCTCACTGTAAAAAAGACCAATAATTCATTGATTTGCACCTGAAATATCTGAACGCGCTGTCAGTGCTACCGCATAAAGACCCTCAGCTCCGCCTTTTTCCAGCATGTGGTGTTGATAAGCATCTGCAGAGTGTGTGGCTCCAAGTGGAGCCAGTTAAATCCAAAAAGATTATTGTTAGTAGTTCTTTCATGTCACTTTGGTGTTATGCGTGCAGTATATAAAAAAACACACATATACACCCATTCTTTACTGATTGACACATTCTATGGATAAAATGGTGGTGACAATAAAAGGGTCAAAGAACATTAAGCTGCATTCGTCTTGCCCTTATTCAGACATCTGTGGTGTTCTTGACTTCAACTGGCATCCCGTATTGGTTAAGGCTGTTAAAACTAACCAATTTGACATGGTCCTTCGTGCCGGAACAGAGCTTTCCCCAGCTATGGAGAGATGCAGAAATCAGAGCAAGATCCTGTTGTGTTGGTCAGGATGCAGACAACCGTTCCAGCACATTTGCAAGATTATGATTTGCCTAGCTATATTCCCATAATTACTCTGGTGCTACATCATCTGAAGAGGATATTGGAGGAGACACTCAACAGGCAGCAGAATATAATAGTGAGCAGCAAAGTCCACATTAGTGGTATATCACAGATCAATGGGACCATCACATGGAAGCCCTGCATGAAGAAAACACAGATTTTAGGGAAATTCCAAAAGAGCCTGGCGATCATAGTTCAGCAGCTTCAGGAGGAGAGGAATGAGATTAAGCAAGCTAACAGACCTACATATACTGTATGTCCCAGATGGGCCAACTACAGTCAGAGGTACGACAGTCGCAAAGCTGGCAAACACAGCAGCAGAAACATCACCAGTTACAAAACCAATTTCAGTTCCTCATCAGTTGAAGACACAAGATCACCCAGATTGTGAGGCCAAGATTAGCTGAGACTGTCCCAAGTGCTAACTGGGCCCAAGCTCCTCATGGTTCACCACAGGACAGTAGTACATCAGGGAGATCAAGGTCAGAGTGTTCAAGCAGTCCAAGAAGTCTTTCCCTTTCAATAGATGAAATGAGAGACCTGTGTCTTAGCCCCCCGCACCACAGAAGAGTTAATGCCAGCTCACACAGTATGAAACAGACTGACAGGGGAAGGGATGGTCGATATTATGCCAAAACTTTAAATAAATGTAATGTTCAAGATCCTTCTCAGCAACCTCACTCTGTACATTGGCAAAACCAAATCCAGGAGAGAATATATCATGGACCTACTCCTACCCAGACTTGATCCACCCAAACCCTAGAAAGCTCAAGATTGCTCGAGACAACATTCTGCCAGTTGATGCCACAGAGTGGTTTAAAGTCCAAATTTTGCTAGACCATCTCAAGCCTGAAGAGGCTCTGCTGATTGCTGAATCCTACAGCAGTTCATGTCATCCTTATACTAACACCATGGATGCCCTCAATCAACAGTATGGCCAGCCACATCAACTAGCATTACAGCACATTGTGGAGTTAATGGATGGACCAAACACCAATATGAAGGTGAGATCACTGGTGGGTCTGCCAGGTACTGCGGAATTAAGATGTGAATGTCATGTGTCCAGGCTACTGGGTAAACTGCCACATGATCTGCGATCCAGTTTCTGCAGATTAATTTACCCATATAATGTGACCATCCCTAACCTCCTCGACTTCTCTGACTGGTTAGGGTATGAGATTCAAGTGCAGGAAGATACCACCAGGTATTCAAGACGCTCTAGTAGGGAGTACCAGTTTATCTCAGGACCAGCCGAGAAATTCAAAGTCTTTGTGCATAGGACTACTTAGCACTGAGAAAGCACCCTCAGCTCCTCCATCACCTGTTACTACAGTCAAGACAACGGCTAAGCCCTACTGCCCTTACTGTGCCCTTACTAGCCTGCCAGCCAAATAAGGTGTACTGCATTAACAGAGCCTTCACTGCTTCAGAGTTAGAACTTGCTGTACATTCTCACCCTGTAATGGCTTTACAGGAAATATAAATGTTAGACTCCCAAACATTACTTTTGCTTCCTGAGGACTGCCCCCTCCTCTGTTTCCTTTGGAGAGACCTGCAAAGGGAGGAGCAGCCCAGAGTCTATGCATGGCAAGTCTTCCCCTTTGCAACTACAAGTAGCCCATGTTATGCTGTCTTTATTCTGGAGAAGCATATACTGGAAAGTAGCCAAAATGGGGCAGATGTATGCCACTCAGTACTTAAAGCATTTTATGTGGATATGGCAGGGCGGAGGGCGGGGCCGGGTCGTGATTCTACACACCCGGTCCCTTATCAGGGTAATCAAGCTTCCGAGAGTGATAAAGGCCGAATGCGGAGATTGTGCGAGAGACAGAGATTGTTTACAGACATGTCCGTCATGTGTGTTTGTGTCTTTTTAAGTTTATCATTAAAACAATTATTTATATTGCCAAGCCGGTTCTCGCCTCCATTGACTACGTTACACTGGTGCTGAAATCTGGGAAGGAGGAGGGATACGGCGTAGTAGAGTTCTCGCCACTACCGTCCACCCCAACGGAGCAGCTGTGGCCATCTGCTGGGGGACGAGGAGCCCAGCCGGCTGGCAGCGGAGGACTGCCACCATCTGCGAGGGGAGAAGGGGCTCCTAACCAACCGCCTGGAGTGGTCAGGGCCGCTGCCAGGGGTGGGGGAGTCCCCTTCTGTTCCCCGAGAATGCGACAGGGCTTTCCATCCGCCAGGGGCTGGAGGACTGCCTTCGATCCTCCCAGAGAAGCGCGGTTGTCGTCTGTTAGAGGGTGGAGGAGTGGGCGAGTAACAAGCTATGGCGTATCGGAGAACTGGCGAGTACTTTGTTTTTCTTTTTTTCATCTCTCTCTCCTCTCTCTCTCTCGCTCTCTCTCTCACTGCTGCTCCGCATTGGCCTTTTCCTCTCGTTTAAATTTTAGTGTTTTTGGGGGGGGGTACTACACTGTTATTTTATTATTTCTGTTTCCCTCCCCCTCATCCAGGTAGACGGGGATGATCTGCCGGCAGACGGGGCGAAAGGCACACCCCTCCCCAGGGATAGAGGGAGGGGGGGTGTACGTCATGCCGGGGGCTCCACTGCCTGAGAGAACGAGGGAGGAATGTGGTAGGGCGTAGGGCGGGGCCGGGTCGTGACACCCGGTCCCTTATCAGGCTAATCAAGCCTCCAAGAGGCATAAAGGCCGACTGCGGAGGATTGTGCGAGAGAGAGAGATCGTTTATGCATATGTCCATCGTGTGTTTGTGTCTTTTTAAGTTTATCATTAAAACTATTATTTATATTGCCAAGCCGGTTCTCGCCTCCTCCTTTCTATTGACTACGTTACAGTGGACAATTATCTTCAGAGTTTACCCTCTACGGATGAAGCAAAGCTCCTCGTTGACAAGTTGCAACGTATCTTGTCAGAAGGAGGATTTGAGCTCATTCATCAACCATTTACCAGCGGTAGCCAGGTCCGATAATGCTGAGCATTGGATAGACCAGGGTAACACTGTCACCCATGAATCAGTGCTTGGACTTCTATGGAACTGCCAAACAGATACACTGACCTACAATCTTCGTGCTATAGAGTGCCATAATGTCACCATGCACAGTATCTATTAAGTGCTTGCCAGCCAATACGATCCCCTTGGTTACATCATCCCATACACCACTCATGCCAAGCTCATATTCCAGCAGCTGTGGGACAAAAAGAGGGCGTGGGATGATCCTATGTTATCTGAGAATCTACTGAATGCTTGGAAGATTTGGCCTTGGGAGCTCCATGACCTACAAAAGATCACCTTACCTAGAAGATACTGCAGCCCAGATATGGATAATGTTTCAAATCATCTGGATATTCATATCTTCTCTGTTGCTTCCGAGCATGCTTCTGGGTCTGTTGCCTACCTTAGAACTAAAGACAAGCATGGAGAAATGGAGATCACGTTCATAGTAGCTAGATCAAGAGTGGCCCCCAAGAAACATCTGTCAATACCTCGTCTAGAGCTGTGTGCACTTATCGGTGCCCAGTTGGCTAAGGTCCTCCAGAAGAAGTTGACTCTTCTGTCCATGTTGCTGAACAGTCCACTTACAGTATGTGTGATGCCAATTTTGTCATCTGCGCAGACTGTTCTTTCGCAGCCCAGAATTTCTCAAAATGGCCAGAATTTCTCTAAAGTCCTCATCTGTATGCATCGTCAGCGCACGCACCTGTCATTGAACGTATAAAAAGAGTATAACAAAGCAGTCATAGTGTGCAAGCCTCGAGAGGATTTGTATTCACTCGCAGTCAGAATTCTTTGAAAGGCATCGCGGTCGACCAGGCACAATCCAATTTAGAATGCAGAAAAATTATTTTTGTTCAAAGTTTTTTTATTGAATGACAACTTTGCAAAAACAATTACTGTATGATGAAATATACACATTTTCCCTTTTTTAAACCGAACATACCCCGCCCATAACCCACCCTTCCATCCAATTACAAACAAGCCTGCATTTAAGAAATCCTACTAGAGATGATTTAAAACACACATCCAAATTGTAGTACATAACGGTATAAAGGTAAGAATGAGAAAAAATAAAAAAATAAATAAAAAATAAAAAAAGAGGGTAGCTACTCTGATATTGTTGTAAAAATGTCAAGAAGGGGCGCCATATTTTGTCAAATTTATTCTCAGATCCCTGGGTGGTGTACCGTATTTTCTCTAAATTCATACAGGACATAATGTCCCTAATCCAATGTGAGTGGGAAGGAGGAGCAGGATCTTTCCACTTGAGTAAGATAGCCCTACGAGCTAATAAGGAGGCAAAGGCCAATACTTTCAGCTACCCTTTAGGCAAGCCCAAATTTGGAGCAATGCCAAAGATGCCAGTAAAAGGGTTTGGCTCAATCTGATGCTGAAGTACTTCAGACAACGTTTGAAACACTGATGTCCAGAACTCATTCAAGGTGGGATACGTCCAGTACATGTGAAAGAGTGACGCAGGTGCGCTCTTACAGCTATCACATGTCGGGTCCACATCAGGGAACATACGAGCTAGTTTGGTTTGAATACAGTGTACTACTTTAAATTGCACAAGAGCATGTCGGGCACACATGGAGGTAGAGTGTATCCGATCCAGGACTGAATCCCACATGTGATCAGTGAAGGCAGAACCTAGGTCCTGCTCCCACATAGTTCTTATAGCTGCTAATGAGGGGCTATGCAACTTTTAAATAAGGTTGTAAAAAACACAGATTGTGCCTTTTAATGTGGGGTTAACAGAAAGAAACATATCGACAGGGTTGGCTGGGGGTTTATTAGGGAATTGGGGAATCAACTTCTGTATATAATGCCTGATTTGTAAAAATCTGAAAAAATTAGTCTTTACCAAACCAAAGTTTTTTGTCAGTTGAGAAAAACTAGCAAATAGATCATTAATAAATAAATCGCCGATGTATTTTAAGCCTTTTTTATGCCAGATCTTAAATGCACCATCCACCATCGAGGGAGCAAACAAATGATTAGCTGCAATTGGGCTGAGAAGTGAAAAAATCTGAAGTCCAAAATTCTTCCTAAATTGGGTCCAGATTCGAAGAGAGTGCTTAATCACAGGAAAACCATTAGGAATAGCAGAGGAGAGTGGGAGTGCGGTGCATAAGAGGGCAGATAGAGACAATGGGCTAATAGCACTGGACTCCATTGTTACCCAGACTGGGGCTGAGTCGTCGAGGTGAAAATGTACCCAATACACTAAAGAACGAATATTAGCAGCCCAGTAGTAGTATTGGAAATTAGGGAGGGCCATTCCACCTGTTTGTTTGGGTCTTTGAAGAAAAGCTTTCTGTAACCGAGGGTGTTTACCATTCCAAATATAATTTATCATTAAAGAGTCAAGGGCCTGAAAAAAGGATTTGGGGAGAAAAATGGGAAGACATTGGAAAAGATATAGGAACTTTGGGAGAAGTGTAATTTTAATTGAATTTATCCTACCTATAAGAGAAAAAGACAGAGGAGACCACTTCGATAATATTTGCTTCGCCTGATCCAATAATTTGAGGAAGTTCGATTTAAATAGGTTTTTAAAATTCCTGGTAAAACATACCCCAAGGTAACTCAGATGATCTGTCACCACCTTGAGTGGGAAAGCAGTATACTTGAGTTTAAATGCTTCTGTATTAATCGGAAAGAGTTTGCTCTTACTCAAGTTAAGTTTATAGCCTGAAAATTGACTAAAGACTTCTAACACAGAAAGTGCCTCCGGTAGGGAGGTGGCTGGCTTTGAGACAAACAAAAGTAAATCATCAGCGTATAAAGATACCTTATGCTCGATTCCTCCTCTCCATATCCCCTGTATTCGTTCGTTTCCGCGGATGGCAATCGCAAGAGGTTCGATTGCAATAGCAAAAAGGAGTGGGCTCAAAGGACAACCCTGCCAGGTCCCACGATGTAAATCAAAACTACTCGAGTAACGGCTGTTTGTTAATACTGAGGCAGAAGGGCATGCATATAAAAGTTTAACCCAAGAAATGAAAACAGGACCCAAACCAAATTTTTCAAGGGTAAAAAATAAGTAATTCCATCCTACTCTATCAAATGCTTTTTCAGCATCCATAGAAGCGAGGCATTCTGATACAGTATTCTTGGGGGAATATAAAATGTTAATTAACCGACGGACATTATAAAATGAGTGGCGTCCCTTTATAAAGCCAGTTTGGTCGGGGGAAATGATAAAGGGAAGAATATCCTCCAATCTGTGGGCGAGGATTTTGGCAAGTATCTTTATGTCCGTATTTAATAGCGAAATTGGTCTGTATGATGCACAATCTAGAGGGTCTTTATCCTTTTTTAACAACAGGGAGATACAGGCCTGATAGAACGAAGGGGGAAGTTTACCTGAGTCAAATGAGTCTGAGAATACTGAACATAAAAAAGGCGATAAGTCAACTGAAAATTTCTTTAAAAAGTCAGAGGAAAGTCCATCTGGGCCAGGAGATTTACCTGATTGCATAGATGTTATTGCTGCAATAATTTCCTTCTGAGTAATAGGTGCCTCAAGGCTATGCCTATTACTGTCTATGTTCAGAATATGATCAGCAATTTCAGTTTGTTTCTGTTTTAAACACTTATTTTTGTGTGCTGCAAATGATATAATTTCACCCCTCAAATAGGCTTTCAGGGCTTCCCAAATCGTTGCATTGGACAAATCCGGTGTTTTATTTATACTCAAAAAATATTTTATATGTGTGGAGATATGTGTAAGAAAACTCTTATCTGAGAGCAACAATGGATCCAATCTCCACTGTCTTCTTGTACACTCAGCATCAGAGAAAGCCAATTGAAGGAGCAGAGGAGCGTGATCTGAGATCACAATACTTTCATAACTGCATGATTTAAGGTCTGACATTAATGAATTATCAACAAAAAAAAAAATCTATTCGGGTGTAAGTGTGGTGAACATGAGAAAAGAATGAGTATTCTCTTCCTGTGGGGTATAAAAACCTGTACGGATCAGAGAGGCTATAATCAGCAAGAAATGATTTGATATGGTCAGCAGATCTGCTAAGAGTGGCAGGGTTAGGGGAAGAACGGTCTAATACTGGGTCTAAATAACAATTAAAATCCCCACCAAGAATAAGAGAGTGAGAAATGAGATCAGGTAGTTGAGGAAAAAAATCTCTTAAAGAACTGTACATCATCAATGTTAGGTGCGTAGACGTTGGCCAAGATGACTGACTTATTGTAAAGTTTGCCTGAAACAATAATAAAACGTCCATTATTATCCGATATAATGTTTGAGGGCTCAAAAGGAATGTTACTATCAATAAGGATAGCTGTGCCCCTAGCCTTACCCCTGAAATTAGAATGGAAAAGTTGTCCACGCCAGCATTTACCTAAACGCCATTGGTCATGCAAGTGGGTTTCTTGAAGAAAAACTATCCCAGCCCTGAGCCGCTTTAGGTGGGTGAAGACTTTACCTCTTTTCACTTGGCTACATTAACCATACTACAAGAGTATCAAAAGCAGTCGCAGTGTACATGACTCCAGCGCATTCATATTCATTTGCGGTCAAAAGAGTACACTATGAAAGGCAACATGGTCAACTGGGTGTGATCCAGTCTGGAATGGAGAAAAATTAAGTATATCCTGATCCTTAAGGGTAAACTATACTTCAGTTGTTCGTGTTGTTGATCGCTTCATGTACAGTATGATTGATGCTCTCACGTGGCCCAGATGGCCCAGATTTTCTCGAATGTGGGCAGTCCTTTTCTGTGTGCATCATCGGCACATTCATCTGCCATTGACCGTACTAAATGAGTATCAAAAAGCAGTCGTAGTGTGCATGATTCCAGCGCATTCTTTTTCACTCGTGGTCAAAAGTAGACTGTGTAAGGCAACGCGGTTGACCGGTTGTGATCCGATCTGGAACAGAGAAAAACAAAATATATCCTGGCCTTTAAGGGCAAGTATTCTAACAAAATAAAAGCATGAAATAAGCAGTGCATCGTTTCTGAGCTCAATAGTTGCACAATATAAATATTTTAAATGGTCTGTTTTGATAAATAATCATGGATGTCAAATAAAAAAATAAGGGTATAAAATATTAATAAAGTTAATATTTTTTGCACCAATAGATAAAAAGAATCATGTGCAGGCTAAAAGACGCATGTTTAAATAGAGCAGGGTCATATAATGACAATCAAACTCTAGCACCTCTGCTAGTCATGCTTGTTCATGAGAACTATTTTGCATCTATTGCGGAACAGACTGCGAAAGTTAAAATGTTTTATATTTTCGCATGTGTCATTGGCAAAGTTCTGTTCATGGTGAAATTGTTTTATGAAGAAATAACACATTTTATGGGTATACAAAAGCAACATAAACATAATAAATTGTAATCGGGGAAGAAGGTACAACAATCTTTGGTCAGATAGATGCTAACAGTTTTGAATGATACAAAGCCAAACTTATCAGCATCCGTCTGTATTTATCCATGGTTATGGGGTGAACTCTGCAGCATAAAACAGTGATAACAGCGTTATCTGAAGTAACAAAGCTACATTTTCTGGTGTCGATCGTTGATCAACAGTGCTGACAGGTGCTGCTTTTACAGGCTTTTTACCAATGTGTCAGTTTCTTTTTTTACTCTTTGAAGACATTCAATATGACATTATTGTGATGTGGATTCCACTGGTGAACAAACATTACAACAGCCTTTTATGGCTATGATTGCCTGAAATACAGTTGAGAAATTAGGTATTTCTTATGTTATAGCTTTACCAAATTGATGAATGTTTTGAGCATGTATACTAAATTTTGTTAAGTTTAAAATATGTGCTCACAAGATATAGGTCAATTAGTCATTATAGGACAACATTTTCTGAATGATTTGATAAATAAAAATGTTGTCAGGAATTTCTGTAGATAATGTATACAATGTTTCAGGCAAACAGTCTAGGATGAGTTTGATAAGGTAGGCTTTAAAAAATAAATAAAGTTCAAGCAAAGTACAATCAAAAGTTTTTTGTGGAAATGGAAATTCATGTGACCAAATGATTTGAAACTGATGGATTCACAGATTTACAAAGTACATTTTTATCCTAAATGCTTCTGGAGTTAATTCATCTGCTTTGAGCACAGTTGCTCAATTAGGATTTTCTTAAATTGTAGCGCCCCAAGCATAAAAATTAACGAAACTTGGCCTGTTACCTCAGAGTGTTCTATATGTACAAAGTTTTAAGTTTGAAAATTATTTCAATGAGTCATTATAGGCCACTCCCCAAAACATATTCACATATATCTTTGGAGCAATTCAACATATCAAAATTATTTGTATAACTTTGTGTCAGGAGGCACTGTCGACGATATATACCAAGTTTCGTGCAAATCAGGCAAATGGCCTAGGACGAGTTTGAAAGAGGTTTTTTTTTTTTTGAAAGATGTTTATTCTGATCTGTTCATGTTTTCATGTCTTTTATTTTGAAAAGTTTAGTTCCTGTTTCATATCATCTGTTCCTAGTAGTGATGTCCTGTTTTCCCTCCATGTTCATGTGTCTTCTTTTCATTGGTTTATTGTTTAATTATCTTGTTTAGAGTTGTTTATGTCTAGCCATGTTTAATTCAAGTAATGTTCATGTTTATGTCTAGTTTAGTTCATGTATATAAGTTAGGGTTTTGGTTTTCACGTTTGTAAAATAAAATGGACCTGGGTTCTACACTTCGTCATCTCTTCGCCTGCCTGTCATTGCCTGCCAGCAATGTTGAATCAAAATCATAGTAAACATTTATTGTGGAAATAGAAATTCAAGTGATTTGGGGGCACTTGTGGATTCAGAGAAGCTATATATTTTTATTGTAGCCTATAAAGTTCCAGAGTTAAAGTACCATTTTTGTTAATTTGTGGAATTGATTTTAAAAGAATATGTTAGCATATAAACCAAAGAAGATGCATATTTAATTTGAACTTTCTCGCTCAAATTACTGCAAATTTGTGACAGTACTTTAGTTGTAGCACCTACTAGGGGCATAATTGTATGAAACTTTGCTGACATCTTCTAAAAGTCCTGTTGACTATGTATACCAGGTTTGGTTACATTTGAAGTTTGCTTTGAGAAGTATATATTAAAAATATTTTTTTCTAAAAATTCTAAATGGTGAAAAAAATTATAGATAGAAATTAAATTAGAGCTATATGTTTTGTAGGGCTTGACTTAAGGATTTAGAGGATAGAATAAACTTAATACTAGCCTTTACGGTTCAGGAGTTATGGCGCAAAATGAGTTTGCCTTTGTTATAGTGCCACCTATAGGGCCACTGTTCAGGGTGAGAACATACATATGAGTTTATTGTGTGAGTACCACCATTCCTCAAAATGCCATGTCTCTAGGCCTTACAATTTGGTCTGCACGATCAGTTTTAGGGGAGAATAATAATAATAATAATAATAATAATAATAATAATAATAATAATAATGTTATTGCAAGCAGCAATTAATGGTGTTCAAGTTATTAGGTCCTTTAAGTATATCCAATGTTAAGTATTAGTTAGGCAGTTTGTTGCACCTAAAATAATGACAAATTCCCTTTATTTTTAGTACCAACATGTTAGGTAGCAAATATATTTTGATTTTATTTTTTACATTTATGACTGTTATAGCACCACAAAGAGGCAGATGTGCACATTGTTTTCAAATGTCCTCAGATCGATGTCCTACATAAATGTAAAAACATTGGTGATAATATCTTATTCCATTCAAGAGTTATAACCATTTAAGTAAATGTGTCCACAGCCACTTTCAATGTTTTGGTTTACTGTTGCAATGATCAATCAAAAGTTAAAACTTTTTTTCTAATTATTGATATTGGGACTTCAGAGAATCTCTCTTCACTGGTTTGGTTTCGATAAAGTTTTCTGACGTCTGTCGAACCATTTTGTAACCAACTCAGAGAATGTTGTCTCCATGAAGTAATCGATCGATGTATTACAGCCAAATCCTCCAAGTCTGCAATAACCTCTGTCAGCATTGCCGACATGTTCATCAATTCGCGCCACATTTTTTCAGTTCACTGTACGAATTGAATCCGGGACTTCTGGCCTGCCGATGCGGGGAATCAGCATGAGCATGTAAGTGTCTTTTAATGTCTCCAGAGCCCGAGGATTTTTTTTACTTATTGTCTACCTAGAATAGTTAAAAATCAGGGTGTATCGAATCGCACAATTTATGACTGAAATAGTATTAAAAGTAGCAAGGTGCGCAGAGCTCGCAGCTCACACTTGCACTCCTCGCACAAACACCTCTAAACTCACCAAGGCATGATCTGAGACTAAAATGTTTTTAATAAAGCAATCAACAACAGACATTTTGAAATCACCTGCTTTGTACTATTTCTGGGAGTAGTATACGCCCCCTAAAGCAGCAGATACTCTGGAAGTGTTGATTACTGCTTTAGGAAATGGCCATGAGTCATCAGTGTATTACTCCCTGCTAATTCAGAGTCTGGGAGACAGAGTTTCAACTTCTCTCAAGAGATTATGGGAGAAAGATTTAAATTTGGTATTGGAGGAGGGAGTGTGGGCTAGGATTCTAAAAAACATAAAGTCTGCATCTAGAGATGCAAGGGTGCGCCTTATGCAGTTTGATTCTATTGGACCCCCTCTAGATTGTATAAACTGAGTCTTAAAGACACACCCACCTGCTGGTGATGCCAATCAGAAGATGAGGAAACAACCAATGTTTTTTGGTGATGTGTGAAGATCCAAGAATTTTGGTTGAGGGTTGAGAGATTTATGTGCGATGTATTGGGCACTCAAATCTCATTTGGCCCCGGACTCTGTATTTTAGCCGATAGGGAGGTCATTGATGTAGGGATTAAGTGCATGAAGAATTGGGTCCTGGCCGGTGTTATGACAGGCAGACGGGTCACCCTTAGGGGATGGAAGTCGGTTGGAGTGCCCATGTTTCGTGAGTTGTACGTGTAGATGGGCAGGGTAGCAGCGTTTGAAGATTGTCACATAGAAGGCTAGGCATCATAGATCTGTTCAACAAGAAATGGGGCAGCTATTTAGCCTTTTTAGAAGGCTCTCTGGGAGGGGCAGTGGAGGGAGATTTGTTGTTTTAAATGTTTGTGTTGCTTCTTTTTTTTATATTTCTAAATATTTTCTACAGTTTTATTGTGTGACATTGTCAATTGACATTTGACCACTCGAGTGTTTGTTTGTGTTGGGTGGGGGTGGGGGTAATGTTCAAGGGGAAGGGTTGTAAATGTATATAATTTTATTCCAAATATTCTATGGTCTTTTTATTTTTTATTTTATTTGTTATATGGAATCAATAAAATTGTTAAAACAAACAATTTATTAGGGTGCTTGGCCCCCTAATAATAAATTATAATAAGAAAATCCTAACAAATACAATAGGGTTTCAGCACCTTCGGTGCTTGCCCCTCTAATAAGGGCTGGAACCTAATAATTAAAGCACCATAACAGTAGTCCATACTGGTCTTTGTGAGGGGAACAGACTGAAAAAGTTATTCATTGAAAGTCTTTCACTTCACTGCACAAGTTGTATGGACTATTTTTATGATACTTTTATGGTACTTCTATTACATTTTAATGTCAGTTTTGGAGCTTAACAGCCCTTGGTAACCATATGCATTCATAAAATAGCAGCATGAACATTCTTTATAACATCTACTTTCGTGTTCCACAGAAGAACAAGTTATACAGGTTTAAAATTGCATGAGGGTGAGGGAATGATGACTGATTTATCATGGGTGCTCTTGGGTGAGCTGTTGCTTTAATCATATAATTGTGGTGTGGTGGAAAGATATGACTTTTGAAGGGGAACTCCGGGTCGAACGCGATGAAGAACATTCCTCATTACACACTGATCCTGGAGGATCCAGAATAGTCAAGTATAGGTCTCTGCGGAATAATAATGGGTATTTTCCAATCTGTGGGCATATTCATACCGGGATGGGCGTTTCTAAGCTATCCAATGTTGTCTCCTTTTGGCCCCACATTGTAAACAGATACAAGGCAAGGTCAATGCAGAAAAGAGAAGTTACACTGAAACAACATAGCATAAAATGACATTAAAAGTTTATAACATCCTTTTGTTAGCAGTGAAACTCAAAGAGATATGAACTCTCATCACAACTCAACAGTTCAGCTCATGGTTTCAAATGACTCGACATGATTCATAATGAAATCATCTGCTATTGATGGTTACCAAACGCTCAGTGATTGCCAAGTGTGTTAATGGGGAAATTGGGTAAATGTGACCAAGAACATGTCACAGCCATGTCTTTGAAAAAAAAAAGCCCATATTAAAACAGGTTAAATCCATTTTTGAGGCTGAATGCACTTTTCTTCAGATCAATTAAATGATAAACTGTATCAATAACACATTCTGACATGTTCAAAATAATGCTAGTGTCCTAACCATGTGATGTGACAAATAATTTGTCTGTCCACACTAAATGCAAAACTGCTGTGCAAAGTGACACAACCAGAAACCTTGTGTAATGCTTTTTATATTATTATTCACCCATTGTTAATGTGTCAGATTGGACCAGACCACTATTGTTTTTTTTTTATTTAAACAAAATAGCCTTAACAATTTACATAAAAACACTTAAAACTAAATACTTCTATGCTTACAAAGTGTTGGTTCCTCTCCTTGTTAGAATTAAACTCGATTTGTTTGGTCAGTAAATGATCCACTGAGACTTTTGTTCACAAAATATATTTAATTTAAAAATAAATAAATATATCTATACAACAGAGAACACTTTTATTGTAATTAACATGAAAACAATTTATTTACAATTTATTGTAAATGTTAACATGAAAACAAAACACTGTCAATAATATTATCAAGGGAATAAAAAATTATCAAGGGTATTTAATTAATATTTTTAAGGTCTGGCCATAAATTCCTTCTTAAGATGTGGCGGAAGAACAAACATGACCTCACACGCTCAACAAAAAAATAGGTTAAGATGTTAAGAAATATATTTTTGTTCACTGCTGCATTTGCTGTGAAGCTGGAGTATTGTCAATTGCCATATTATATTAACTTATAATATCACAGCGTCACACCCTTTATCTAGCTAGATAAATCAAAATGATCACACGTGTCAAACAATCGGAAACGAGGACCTTGCTGAGCCAGTGCTGGTCTATGACTGTGGTGAATATTCACCCTCAGTGTGGTCGATACAACTAGGAATACATGTTGTTATACCCCTTCTCTTTTTTACTTGATGAAGCAACAGTTCTTACTTAATGTGTGAAGGATATTGTCCAATGTCATCTGCAGAGACTCCTGTAAATAAGGCGTGTAAAAAGTAATTCCTCCCAGAGTCATCTCGACAGTATTCATTTGAATAGGAAGAAATAGATTCTGGCACTCCGCCGGATGTAAATGCCCTGCTTGAAAATTGGATGTGACCATGCATAGAGTCAATCGCGCCTTGCGAATTGCATTGACCAATACATTTTTGGGCACTTTTGAGCTGTTTCCTATAGTGAATTGGGTAGTACAACAATGCAGACAGCCTGTGCAAATAAACAAAATGTCAATGGTAAGACGTTGAATTCTGTTGAATGTTGACTGATGTGCTCATTCATGATCTTGCTGTGAATTTCTCACAATATTTTGGTTTTAGGTTCACATTACAGCTCATTTATCTCAATCAACTGGTGTGTTTTTCAGGCAGTGTAAGCGTGGAAATTGCCAGATAGAGAATGCATAGTGGTATTTACCAAAATACCTGTGCCAGCTTGTGATCAGCTTTTATCCTTCCACTTCTAAATGAGCAAAACAAAAGTTCATATAGAAGCAGAAATGGGGCTGTAGGAGCTCTGATCTGTGGCCCTGCTGTAGATAACACATCCTCTGACCTTTCTATTAGCTCAAAACAATTGTAACAAGTCCTCATTGGTTCAGGCACCGTTGCCTAGCAACCTTTCCCATGGGGAAGTAATATTCCCATTTTGCCACAGGGGAGGATTTCTATGGAAACAAAACCAAATACAGACACATCAGGAGGGGAATCCTGGTACTGTTTGGAACGACAGGATGACTGGACCTGCGGCAGGTGGTGGTACACTGTAGAAGAAGTGTTGGAAAGAATCGTTTAGTGGACAAATCATTCTTATTCACTTCAATGACAAATAAAGTAAATACATGTATACATTTTTTTTATAAAAAAAACTACATTACAAATAAAACATGCTCAGTTGCATCCACCTACTGGCATAAAGCTAATGGTGACTGAAAGAATCTTTGAGAGAATCTTTTTGGTGAATGGATTACAAAATTTCAAGTCATTGGGATGAATAAAAATCCCCATCACTTATTTCTAATCATTTTATAGAGATGCACAAAAATTTACCAGCCTTTTACCAGCCAAACTGAATCGCGTAGCTGAGTCAGACGGTCCTGGTCAGCCACCACGACCGGTTGGAAAGCACTAGCCATGCGTCCAAGCTCCAGGCGAGGGGCACTAAGGGGACAATCGCGTCTGATGTACCTGGGGGCGTGGCCTCGCGGTGGGGGGGAGCAGGAAGCGGCACATCGAGGAGCCTTGCTTCGTCTTGAGGTGGCTGCACTGAGGAGAACCTCGAAGCACTTACCTGCCTTCGCATACCCGGCATAGGGCCTTTTGGGCCATCCTCAAGACTCGTCACAACCCGCTGGTGGGCTCTTTCAGTGCCTTGGCCTGGTGTACTTGCAGGAGGGCCATGGCATGCAGGGCGGAGGTGGCCTGTTTATTCTACATGGAGAGGGTCGACACATGTTGGAATCACATGACCAGCTGAATACTACTCGCTTAATCTGAGTAACAGTCCTGATATTTCACACTTTCATTCATTGATTAAAGTAAACATGACTGACTGTGAATACTACATTCCTACAATGACATCTGAAAACTACTGATTTTAAATGATGCTGCATCCAATCAGTGGAAGTCCAAGATGACACACAGACAAAAGTTACTGAGTGCAACTTTAAATGTATGCATTTGGCAGACACTTTTATCCAAAGTTACATACAGTACATTCAATGTATAACATTTATCAGCATTTGTGTTCTCTGGCAATTGAACCCATGACCTATTATATTATTGTAACGTTTTGCAGAGATGAGAGGCAATGGATCTAATCACAGGATTTGTTTAATGAAGACGAGAAGAAGGTAATACAATAAGCATAGAAGAGTACAAGCAAACTAAATCCATACATAAATGCTACAGCTTACCATGTGAACATAAGATCAAGAACTGAGTGCATGAAACAAGAGGGTATACACACAAAGACAAAGAGCCCCCATTTAGCCTTAACAGACTGTAGGGGCAAGTGCTGTTAGCGAGCACCTATGAAGGCCAGAACAGTACACGAGGGGGTGGGTGGCCAGTACCACGCCCGACTGCCTTTGTCTCCCCAGTGGCGATGTTTTTACACACCGCACCAGGTACTCATTTTAGGCTGAGTCAACCTAGGGGAGGCCCGGGACCAGTTCAGATAATTGTCACTGGTGTTGGCCATGAGCGGGAATCGAAATCGGGTCGCCAGGTTCGTAGCGCAGCGTGCTAACCGCTACACTACCGCTGGGTATATATATATATATATATATATATATATATATGACTTATGAGGGAACAGGGAACAGCTAAGGAAGACGGGGAACAACAGCTAAGGAAGACGGAGAACTGATGGATGTGATGAGGGCAGTGCATTATGTGAATTGTAGTATGGAGACAAATTACAACAGAAGACAGTGTCAAATTAAGAGTCCTAATGAACAGCGGGTGATGATGAAGACGAAGTAGCAGGAGTGAAGATAATGGCGATGTGACAATTATATTATATTATACATTTTTTATATACAGTATTTAAATGAGATATTAGTAACATTTTAATGTTTACATTTATTTAATAGAAAAGCACAAATGTATATGTAGTTAGCTACATGTTGTCATTCAGTCAAGGATTCATCAGGCTTTGCACTTTGTGATGGGGCCCACTTTTCTCTTGTTATTTTTTGGAACCCAGTAACCTGAACATTATATTATTTTAATATAATACAGAATAATAAAAATAATAATGGATGTTATTACAACATTAAGAAATTACAAAATTATATATTTAATTGTATAAATGTTTTTTATTACAATTGAATTATAATAACTATATTATTACTATTATTATTATTTTTTAGTAGTAAGTAATAGTAATAAATATGTAATATTTCTCTAATAATTTCTTAATTGTATGTAGCATTGCTATGTGATCTGGTTAAACCTTTATTTTGGCAGAAAACTGCAGGAACTGTGTGAAGTTGCATTAACTATATAGCCTCTGAATGTGTGCCTGATTCCAAACATAGTGAAATGTTCGCAACTCCTCTTCTGTCAACAAATACCTGGTGTCAAACCTAGGGTTGTTTCAGATTTGTATAGTAACTTCTAGTGGCCAATTAAAGTAAATTTGGAGCACTTAAAATATAACACGCTCAGCATACATTACCAAACCCAATCGAGCACAACACGTGTTATTCTGTGCACAAGATGACATTTGTGGACAGAACTGCGCATGAGCTGCGTGTGCAGACTGATAAAATCACAGCTTATTGCAGTTTTATATTCACATAAGGGCATGTCTTGATTTCAGTTTTATTTCAATAGATCATTAAGCCCTACAAAATGCAATAGAAATGTTTTGTTTTTGCATTATTTCCTTACATGTGCTCTTTTTATATCATCATATTCAATTGAGACCACAAGCTTACAACTTGGGTATCATTCTTCTGCAGTGGCATCAGACCCAGAATCACTCAGACACTATAGTGTGTATTAAGACCATCACCTATAATATTTATATGCACCTTGTCACCACCTAACTATATATACACCTTGTCACTTTATAACTGTCTGCTACCTCAATAACTGCTATGTGCATAGAACATTATCTCATAGTATGTTATGTTTACATTTTTAGAAACTGTCATCTTTTTGCACTACTGAGTACTGGTCGGCGCTGCACTGTCTATTGTCCTGTTCATTGTCAGTAATTTGTTGTACTGTCCTGTACTTTTTGCACATGTTTGCACGTGCACTTTATATAGGTATATATAGGTGTTTTATATAGGTATTTTATTTCGTTGTGTAGTCTCATGTGGTCCTATGTTGGTCCTTTGTTGTTTTTATGTAGCACCATGGTCCTGGAGGAACGTTGTCTCGTTTTGCTGTGTACCGTACTAACTGTATATGGTTGAAATGACAATAAAAACCACTTGACTTGACTTGACTTGACTTGACTTGACTTGACCTATAATCCTATTCAGGCATTGTTCAAATTGTGTGAATGTTCAATACATTTTCATTTAATTAAACAGAACGGGACCCCCACGATTCAATTATTTTTGCGTCCCGGGGCAACAACCCCACCCCCACGGTTCCCAATAACCTTCCTAATATTTGTATTTATATTACAGTGGAGGTGAGATAAAAGGAGAGATACGCCATTAACAGCTGGTTTAAAAGCAATGTTCCAGTGAAGAGATGCACAAAGGGGCACATTAACAATTCAAATGTGAAACCTGGCCGTCCTCTGAGACGATTCCAGAGATTCATTGTGGAAGAAAAGTGGCTTTGTTCTCTCAGCTGTTTGTTTAAAAGCCTTTTATTAGATGATTTTATCATGAGCTTTTCAGATGCCTTGTCAGTATATTATCATTTCTGAATCAGATATAATTGATAATGTTAAAGATGGAAAAAGCTGGAAAGTAAACAGCACATAACACACCGCACAGTATTGAGATCTGATGTCAACATTTCATTTACAGAATTTCACGACAATATTGAGTACCACAATAAATTGACAATTTTTTTTGTGACAATGAACCCTAGAAGAGGAAGAACTTTCATTCAGATCCTAACCCTTGAGCACACATTTGTGAGCATAAAGAAACACTATCTGCAGTGGGGTCCAAAAGTCTGAGACCACATTGAAAATCTGGAATTTTTTCATTCAAATAAACTGAAAGTTTTAGGATTTTGAAAAAATTAAAGCAAAGAAAAGATATTTGAGAGATGCACTGATTTGTGTGCCGAAACCGATATACGATTATAGAACAACATCTGCTGATAAAGCTGCTGGTTTCTGCATTTTTATGCTAACTTTTTTTTCCAAATCACTAATGATTCATTTATCTGACAAGTGTTTTTTTTCCCAATGAGAGTCTACGGGAGAAATGTGTGTTTGAGTATTTATATGCAGAATTTTATAGAAATTATCCAAAAAATTTAAAATGGTATTGCTGGGTCACTTGCAAAATTCACATGAAGTACCTAGAAAGGATGCCCGCAGTGTTTTTTTAAAAAAAATATTTATATAAATCTCAAGAGGAGCATACATGGATTAAACTGTGTCTGCCCTCATTCCCAAATGAGCATGTATAAGACACCTACATTTGCTCCAAGGTAAATTAAAATGAATAACTTAACATTAGATTAATTTAAATAGCCCCCGTCAGGCTCACATTTAATTTGATAATTTCTTAACATGATTTAAATTCTGAAAGATGAAACTTGTCTCTTTTGGACTGCTGTCATTGTCACCCAGTTTAAAGGAATTTCACACAAGAATAATTTCCTTTTACACAATGCATGAGTTGTAGGCTAATTGTCTGATGCAGTTTCCCACCCCCTTTTGACAGGAAATAATCGGCCCTAAAAATTGGCTGTTTTTAAACAATCGAGCAATATCGTATAAAGCAGATGATTGCTTTTATCGGATAAAATACAGAAGTTTGGCCAATGCATCTGTGTATCTTTAATTTAAAGATGAGAAAAAATGTGATTTCAACATGTTAACTTCTTTATATAAAAGGTCAGAATTCCTTGCTTGCATTGAGACACACGGGATGGTCTTTGTAAAATTCTCAAATTAATGCATCAAAACTTTTTACTCAAACTGTTATTCTGATAATATCATCTGTAATTTAACAGTTTATAATAAATTAGTAAAATGTCAAACAGAAGCAATTTCATTAGTGAAGTAAAACCAGTCTCAGATTTTTTGATTCCAAAGATTTTACCACAGATACAACAGGTACATCTGATCATGTAATAAATGTGTAATGCCTGTTGTGAAAGCAGGACAGGACGGACAAGAGGTGCGGATCCAAACGCGGTTTTTATTGAATACAAAACAAACAAACACTGGAGCAAATAAAAGGTCCACGAGGGGAAAAGTAAACAAACACAAACTAACACAAAGCTGAACACAAGTCGACAGAACATCCACGAAGGGCTGGGAAAACCTGGAGAAAACACGAGAGATTACACATAGGCATAAACATGAAACGGTAACGATCGACAACGGAGAGAGGAAACGACGGGGTTTAAGTAGACAGACACAGTGATAACAAAACAAGCGACAGGTGCGGACAATAACGCTGTGACAGCGGTGATGAGGAGTGAGGAAGAAGGGAAGTGTAGTTTTAACAGAGACATTGAAACACAGGCGGACAACAAGGAAGAAATGACAGGGAGCGTGTTAGGTGAAACAGAAAACACGGGACGGATAACAAGGAAGAGTGACATGGAACGTGACTGGCGAGGGTGAAACAGAAAACACGGGACGGACCACATGGAAACGGGACATGAACGTGACTCGAGAAACAGAGAACACAGTGAGGACAACAGGGGATCGTGGCAAAATGTTTTTATTTATGATTATCATGTTTGCTTAACAAGTCTTTAAAAAGATGACGTTTCACAAATGTTTTCCTCCATGTGATAGATATATCCCCCTGTCTGACATGCACAAGTGCTGCATTGCTGGCCTGCACCAAGCTCACACAGAAGCAGCGCTAGGTGAAACTGATTGTGCTCACTGCAAGTGCATGAAGCTCAAGACGCTTCACTCTTGGTTTGCCTTCTTTCTGAAGGACGATGCTGGTCCCCTCCCACCATACTCCTGTGGCTCCTGAGGGACCACATAATGGAGGTATGTGAGGCCGAGTGCCTTTCCTGAATCCATTTCAAACATCTTTGTCAGTGGTCAATGCCTGTGATGAACTGCACTCCATCATTGGGGTGTATGGTGCAATCACGTTCTGATATTCTGATGAAGACGTGGATCCAATGTCCATCACTGACAAAACACAAAGACAAAGCTGTGTTGCTTGCCAATCCGGTGTCTCAACATGGCCTATTCGTTGACACCATGAGTGACTTCACCGAAAGATCCAATCAGCTTAAAAACAGTTACAAAAACACAAGTATACAAGCACCTTATGCTAAGGTGAGGGGGCATGTTACGAGCATCAAGCAGGGACCAGAGCCCACGGACCTCTTCACTCTTGCTCTGAAGAGGACCTAAACAACTCCTTTCTGTCCCCACAGAATTTCCCTTGCTCTTGCCGGGATCAAGAAGACGTCTGCACCACTGTTTGTTGTCATGTTATTGGCTCCGTGCTAGATATGTGTCATGTTCCAATAACACACACATGCCTCCTTGCATTTGCTCGGGGCGCAAACATGTGCACAAAAATAAGCAAATTTCTATTTCACAATGTCAAATCCAAAGGTGGGCAGCGTACAGTTACTGGTGGACACAGGGGGGCTCCTGTGACCTCTGTCCCATTACAGTACTGAACACAATTGAATGTAGCAATTTGCTGCAGAGAACACATCACACCTGTTTTAGCATCACTTCACTGGTTACCAGTCCAGTATAGAATTCATTTTAAAATTCTGGTTCTTACTTTTAGAGCCTTGCATGGCCAAGTCCCTACCTACATCACTGACCTGATTCAGCTGCACACTCCTACCCGGAGTCTCAGGTCTTTAGATCAGATGTTATTAGTTGTTCCCCGTACTCAATTTAAAACTAGAGGGGACCAGTCTTTCCAGGCAGTCGCTCCCAGGCTGTGGAATGCTTTGCCTCTTGTTTTACGTTGCGTGAACTCAGTTGATTCTTTTAAAAAACAACTGAAGACTTTGCTCTTCAAGCAGGCTTTTGGTTAGTCAAGGGGTTTCTTTTATGGTCGTTTGTAGTGTTTGTTGTTTGTATTTTGGGGAATGTATTTAAATTGTTCTTGTATTACATTTTACTGTGAAGCACTTTGTGATGTTTATCTGTGAAAAGTGCTATATAAATACATTTTACTTACTTACGTACTTACTCATGAGCTGACCACCTCATTATAATGGTGCTGGTGTGGGACGTGCTGGTATTATACTCAGTGGTACTTAGTCTCCTAGCGAAAGAAGCAATATATAGGTGTTGCTGGCGTGTGATGCTCAGATCGGGTTTTACAGCAGCTACATCCTGGTCACCAAGAAGGACAGTGGGCTGCACCCCATTCTGGACTTGAGGTGCTTGAACTGGACACTTGTGAATTCTCTGTTCAAGATGGTCACACATAAATATATTTTCTCATGTCCATCCTGGAAACTGGTTTGTGTCAATCAACCTGAAAGACACATACTTTCATGTTCTCATTGCCCTTTGCCACAGACCATTCTTGAGATATCTACATGTCTTGGTGTAGAGCAAGTCATGTGCTGATGTACAGTATTCATCTGCGTGATATCAAAAGTAGGGAAAATTCAAACAAGCCATTTTAAAGCTTGTTTAAATAAATACTCTTTATATCTACACAATGCCATGTGCCATATAATTGCCATGTGTTTTTATTGTACAATTAACATTTACATGTCAAAAAAATAAAGGAAAATGTTATTCCTCTTAAGTTAAAGTCAATATATTTATTGGAACTTTCCTGAATGATAACATATCCAGTTTAATGGCACAGAGGTGAAGCTAACTCTATCACCTCCTTGAGTGCTGAAGTTTATTTCCATCACAGTAATGTAAAAATGCCAATTAGCATGTGTGGCAGCGGGGGCGTGGTCAAGCACCTGTCTGGAGAGAGAAAGCGGTAAGTGCGCTTGCACCTGAGCTAAATTATGTCTAACACCTGTCTCTAATTTCAGTGAGCATGGGGAGAGCGGCATATAAACTGCCACAGAACCACCAGACGAGAGAGAGTCAGAGACTGAGAGAGTCCTGTTGGGATGCTAAGAATCGGACGGATCCAGGCTTGTGTCATGGTTGTGGGAAACTTTCCATTTTTTAATGATTCTGTATAATCTTCTAAAAAAAGTGGAGCCAGTTCTGTAGCATAAGATCTAAAAAATTCAGCTGCAAAACCATCTGTCCCTGGAGTCTTGCCTGTAGACAAGGCCTTAATTACATGTCAAGCTCCTCCAAGGTTATCTCAGAATGTGGACTGATGAGTATCTTATGGGCCGATGAAAAAAATGTATAGTCCCTTCCAGATGGGTTCAAAAGTCTCCAAATATCTACAAGACCAAGATTTTTACACATCCTGTGAGGCATCAATGTTGCTCGAGGGGGCTTACACACTTTTGCTTCACTATGATCAAGGACAGAGTCCATCAAAAGATTGCAGTCTACTACCAATATTATATCATAAGGGGTGCCAGTGGTTTGCAACATCCCTTCAAGATCAATAAAATAGCCCTAATCATCAACGTTAGGCACATAAATATTAGCCAAAACCAACCTTTGCCCCTGAATTTCTGCTAAAATAATAACCATTCTCCCTAATTTAGCTTTAATATGTTTGGGAGATTTGAATTGTAGATGTTTACTTATCTATGTAATGACTCCCCTGCTTTTACTTGAGCCAGCACTAAAGAACAAATGCCCACCCCATATCTTGCCAATTTTTTCAGCTGCCTGCGGGGGACGATGCATCATATTTCTTACACTTAAGAAAAGAAATAACCTTCCTTCTTTTTATGGGGTGCCCCAACTCATTCACATTCCACGTGGAGAAAGATAACCCACTCATATTAACATTTCGCTTTTTGATATAATAGAAAAAAAATGTGTGTCAAAAACAAGATTATACAGACCCCATTAGTGCAACAATCAAACCCCAAACTCCCCCCGAACCAAACAAACATCATCAATCCCTCTAACTCAAAAGGTCCATGTATGCCTATGAGATCTTTATCGGATGATCTCAGAAATTTGGCCAGAATTGATCTCCTGTCTCCCTCAGTGGATCTGCAAGCCGGACCTCTGTGAGCTCGCTCTATTTCCAGTGTATGCCCTGTTATGTCTAGCAATTTCTACATATTTCTGCCTTCTTCATGCACAGGAATTCCAACAATCTGTACGTTGTTCCTTAGGCTCCTATTTTCGAAATCTTCCAGTTTTTCCAAAATATCTTCCAGGTCTATTTTGGTCACGAGCAGATTAGCAGATAATTCTCTTTCCGAAGATTCCAGATAATCTATCCATTTCTCAACATCTGCCACTCTTGTAACAAACTCGTAATCGATCGACATATTAGAGTGAGATTCTCCAAGTCAGCAACAATTTTTGTCAGCATCACAGACATGTTGGACAGTTGACGCTGAAATTCCCAGCCACGCCATCCTAATCGAGTCCCCGGTCTGCAGGCCCGTCAGAGGTTTTGGCTTGAGCACGTTATTGTCTTTTAATGTCTCCAGTGGCGATTTTGACTTCTTTGTCATGTTTACCTCAAAGGGCAATTGTGTAATTGGGTGTATCGAATTTCACCGGATTATTACATGAAAATAATTTAAAAACTAGCAAAGTGCGCAGAGTTTGCCGTTTACACGTCTGCTCCTCACATTGCATCACGTGACCTCCCAGCTTTTCTTTTCCTGTTCTATTTTTTGCTTTTATCCTATTAGGACAATACTTGATGTAAATCTGAAAATATACTAATAATTCTTGAGAATTTAAACCCAACATACATGCTCCCTAAACCACAGTGATGGTGACTCGCAAAACTACATTATTAAGGGTAAAGAACAAACATAAACAAGCATAGTGGGGTTCAAAAGATAAAAAGTTTTTAAATATTTTGAAAAAGTATTTAATATATAAATATAAATATTTTGAAGTTTTATTTAAGTTGAAATATTTAAGATTCCACACAATTTCTAGGTCACTAATAAAATTAAGCTAATTTGTGACATTCATTGCGTTAACACCTTTTGTACAAAAGGTCAGGTTTTATTCTGTGTCTGCACAGCGATTTAGAAGGAAAATTACAAATGGCACTTAATGTCATAAAGTTTGCCGACCCCTGCTCTAGTTATACACACACTCAGGCCTCTTGATTCACAGCAGAGTTATTATTAGAATATATCAGTTTCTCTTCTAGCTCTTGAAAGTCAGTGTCATTGTTCGTCATTTAAACTCCCAGTGAAGCTGACAGCATGACACTTAATAAGCTACATGAAATATTGAACGGAAATTCTCTATTCTTTCAGTACATAGCCATCAGTGTCCTGGAATCTGAAATATCTGATGTACTGTTTATTTTCAGAACATACAGTGTGATGAAATTATTAAATGCATTTTCCAAAACTCTCTTTTTTTCTAGGGGTTCTTTGTGTAAAGCAAAAAAAAAATAGTTGAGTGGATTTTAAAATACCAGCCTGATTCTACCCTAATGCATGTAATTCTTTGAAGAAATACTTTAGATTAGCCATTGTTAGGGTGATTTCCCTGTGTGGCAAGGAGACACATGCCCGGCCCCAATCAGGCTAATCAAGTCGAAGCGAGGGATAAAGGCGGCCAGAGGTGGCAATTTGGGAGAGCGAATGCATACAGGGCCTGTAGCTCTCTATCCCCTGAACTGCCACCTCTGGCCAACATTTTCCTGATTAGGGGCCAGGCATGGCTCATCACGGCCCGGCCCCGCCCTCCTCCTTGCCACACCCTGAAAAGTTATTTCGTGGCACTTTAAAAACGTTGCTCTGTTTGTTTGAGGATCCTGGCCACCACAAACCAACAACACTGACTCAGTTTGGGGCTGGACTATGTATTTGCTGTAACCAATATCAGACAATGGAGTGTTCAGGAATCCAGTTTGAAAACATTGTTACGCAACAGTGCCTGCCCTATTTTGTAGCCATTTTGGTTCCAGAAGTATTCATCACATTCATTTATTCCTAAAGGATTAAATAAAATCATTCATAAAACCTTTAATCCATGAACTAAACTAAAAAGCTTGGAGGTGAATCACAGATTATAGGTGGGACAGGTGGTGTCAGGGTTGTATAGGGTTAACAATGCTGGTTAACAAAGCGCAACATATAAACATACAAACAAGAACTGACAAGGAACAATATAAACACGAGGACAAGATATATACAAGGACTGAGAGGCAAAATGGGCACTCCCCCCCCCCAATTCTTAAAGGGCGGCTCCTGAAGCCCCAAAAAGAAAAATGGCCAGGAAGTGGCTCCAGGAAGGGAGCGGGGACTGATGGTTTGGGAGGTGGCTCCAGGAAGGGAGCTGGGTCCGGAGGTCTGGGAGGAGGCCTGGGCTGTGGAACAGAGCCCGACAAGGCAGTGGCATGTTGAAATCTCAGGGGGCAGGGCTGCTGGAGTCGCATAAGTTGGAGATTCGGGGGGGCGATGGGGGGGACTCAGGGGGCAAGACTTAGGGCAGGCGGAGCAGCAGGCGGAGCAGCAGTTGAAAGAGCTGGCGAAGCCACAGTAGGCTCAGGGACTTGAGTCTAAAGAGGCAGAGCCACAGGAGGAGGAGTCTTAGAAGAAGGAAGGTCAAGGCAGCCTGGAACTAATGCACTGGCTCTGGGACTGACGAGGCTTCAAATGCTAGCTCTGGAACGGCAGAGGTTTCAGGAACAGGCTCTTTGAATGTGGCAGTTGTGGGCGCTGGCTCATGGACCGGAGCAGGTGTGGGCACTGGCTCATGGAACATGGCAGGTGTGGGCAATGGCTGCGGAAGGGGAACGGACTTCGTGGCCATGGATGCTCAAATTAAGAGTCCTTGAAAAACATAATGATATGACATGACAGGTGGGACATGGCCCTACCACTTTTTGATATGCTCACAATATCTCACAGTTCAGTTCGATGTACAATATGAGGTTCACAATTCAATATAATCTTTGGTGTTTTTTGTTGAAAACTGTTTGAGCAAATTGCATTTTTTTATATATTATATATTTTATATATAATGTATCTATTTAGCGTTTAGTGTTTAGAGCTTTATTAATCCCATTGGGGCAATTTATTCAGACTGTCCTGGTGCTTCACATATACAGACAACACTGAAAACATATACATACAAATACTCAAAATACATAAAATATATAAAAGATATAAAATAAAAAAAAATACAAATACAAAAAATAATCAATTATGTTTGTTACATAAACTAATTGCTTCAGGCACAAAGGTAAATGTGAAACGGTTTGTGAAACACCTGATTGTCCTTAAACGTCGCCCAAGGGGCAACCACTCAAAATAAAGGTTCATTGGGTGTGTGCTATTTCACATTATTTTATGTGCCATCCTCAACACTTGCTGTTCATAATAAAATGTTAGACTACGTAAAGAAACACCCATAATTTTCTTCATTCATCGAACATTACGCAATGGGAGAGATGTGTAATACATTTTTCTTGTCAGGCTACTCAGCCCTACAGGCTCCATTTACTTATGATTTGGGATGGGGTGGGGTTAGGGCATCCTCTGCCTGCCAGGAACAAACCCAGGCACCTTTGTACAATGGGCCGAACATTAAGGAACGAGGAGTCTCTTGTTTTTTTTACCACATCTGTGCCAAGTGTGATTAAAATGAATTAGGGTGTAAATCGATGACCTTTTTTTAACTAATTAAATAGCAGATTTCTGTGATTAATCGCGATGAATCATGGTGCATGGTACACAGGCCCAGTTCTACGGGAGTGCTTGAGTGTGCTAAGCACCCTCAAACAGACACTAATGCACCCTTAATTAAACCACATTGGTGCTTTATTGTGTCTTTACTTCAAATACTAGAGCACCCCTACTAAATTCAGAAGCACCCTCATAGCCCTTTTCCACAGACATGGTTTGGGGATGGGTTCCTGGGACAGTACGAATTCTTGAACTGTTCCACGCATTTCCACTGCTGTAAAAAGATTGCTGGTCTCTGCACAGCAACCGATAACGTCGGGGGATGGAGGGCGTGATTATGTTTCGTCACCAGGTAGTTTTCCAAACAACAATAGTAGCTACTGTCTGCAGCAAGGAATATCTTTTCACTCTATAACAACAATACAAATTCAATCGGATGATTGGCCAAATAGAAAATTTTAAAGAGATTGCAGGGACCATTTATATTTGCCAACTTTGTTAGCTTTCCAAAAACTCTTGTCTTATTTTGTGCATTGTTTTGTTCAGTAAAGGGATTTTTGACCAGCCACTAATTTTGCTACTATCTGTTATGTAAACCAGTGGGATTGTCAATCATGACGCAAACATAATAATTGATACAATGGCTAAAAAATCTAAATATAACCATCTGCTAAACCATTGTTAATAACGATTCCACTGTTACATTTTCTAGTACTTAGCAAGATAAGCCACTTTAAAAAGATTAAACATAATAATGTAAATAGCCTGTATGATTAAATATGTCCTCAAAAAACAGTAGTTAAATATGTAGGCATCCCAAACACTGTGATGCACCATGCTTGTTTATGTTTGAGGTAGACATGTAAAAATACCATGTAATCAGGGTTGGGAGGGTTACTTTTTAAATGTATTCCACTACAGATTACAGAATATATGCTGTAAAATGTCAGTTGTAATGTATTCCGTTAGATTACTCAAGGTCAGTAATGTAATCTAAATACTTTGGATTACTTCTTCAGCACTGGTAGAGTTTTTCACTTGTTTTGACTATAAAAACTCTGCCAGTACAGTCAGACAAAATACACATGTTAAAAATACATTCTCTGAAAAACATAAATATCTTATGCAGTGTTGTTTCTATAACAAGATTAATCAAACTGATCTTGTTTTAAGGATTTTAGATATTTTTACAGGAAAACAATACAAAAATTATTATCAAGAATACAATTTTTGCCCTAATATCAAAGATCTTACTAGAAAAAAAGAAATTATGATCCAACGTGAATTTTCTTGAAAAAAGAAATATGATCGTGTCTGGTAACATGTGCGTGTAAAATGGCTAGAAGTAGTATTTTAGCTTAGCATAAAGCTGACAATTTACACAGAATTATTTCTATTTCTTCTGCTCCAAACTTACTTCAAACTTATTCTCTGTCTGCTCGTATGAATGTAACACATCATAAGAAAGTGTTTCACCGCTGTTCAAATGCACTTTGGATCACATCATTTATATGTAGAAATGTTTCCATCTGAAAGGACTAAATATTAAATGAAACAAATGACAATAAAATGCAAAGTAATCTCTCCAGTAATCTAATACTATTTGAATGTGTTCTAATTACCAATTATTTAAATTGTAACTGTAGTGGAATACAGTTACTTATATTTGGTATTTTAAATATGTAATCCCATTAAATGTATTCCGTTACTACCCAATGGGATGGATGTTTTCTCCATCGGGGGCCAGTAGAACAGATTTTTTTACAACGGTTAATTTGAACTAAAAGTTTTTGGCATAGTTATAAAATTATTAATGTTAAGTGGGTTGGGGGCCTGGGTAGCTCAGCGAGTATTGATGCTGACTACCACACTTGGAGTCACGAGTTTGAATCCAGGGCGTGCTGAGTGACTCCAGCCAGGTCTCCTAAGCAACCCAATAGGCCCGGTTGCTAGAGAGGGTAGAGTCACATGGGGTAACCTCCTCGTGGTCGCTCCTTGTGGTTCTCGCTCTCGGTGGGGCACATGGTGAGTTGTGCATGGATCCTGTGGAGTGTAGCGTGAAACCTCCACATTCGCTACGTCTCTGTGGTAACACACTCAACAAGGTACGTGATAAGATGCGTGGATTGACGTCTCAGAAGCGGAGGCAACTGACATTCGTCCTCTGCCACCCAGATTGAGTCGGGTCACTATGCCACAACGAGGACTTAGACCGCATTGGGAATTGGACATTCCAAATAGGAGAAAAAAAAAAAAACGACACCTATGTTTGTTTTCCTTGAAAACCACAATTCTCTATTTGCAGATCAGGCAGATGTCCGTCCCATTAAGAGAACAGAAACATAATGAGCTAATGTAAGCCGTGCAAAGGCTAATTGCCTAGCTTACATATTATGATTCCTAAATACACACAATTAAAAGGGTCATGACATACACTTTTGTTTTATAATTTTATTATAAAATTATAATTTATAATCAACTTATAATGTTAGTACATTTTTCTTTTTGCACCAAAATAATTTTTCACCCTGTCTCTGGTCCTTTGTCTGAAACGCTCGTTTTTTTCTTTTAAACTGTGGCAGAATGACCAGTTCCTCCCTCTCCTCATTGTGGCCCTGCCTTTGAAGGCCATCCTTTAGCCAGGCTCACATTGCGAGTGGGCAGGAGAGAAGAGGGGCAACATTTAATAAGCCCTGTTTGTGCAACATTTGATGAAGTGCACCAGAGGATTATTAGGCCTCATCACTGCTGCCATTTAAAACATAGAGAGCGCCTCTCCTCGGGGAGCCAGCTTCTATCTCCTTGTGTGCACAACCTGGTATCCTCACAGATCCAGGAGCAAAGCGGGGAGGGAACTGGTCAAATTCGATGTGCCCTGGAGCCCCTCCCCTGGAAACCCAGCACGAGTTAGATGTGTCGCTGGTGTCATCATGGGGCAATGAGGCACAGACACAGAATGGAGGTGAATCACATCAGAGGGCTTTTTATTACAGGCAATTGAGTGAAGGAAGAAGGGAGTGAAGGGAAGGAGGAATAGTCTGGTGTGTAAGTGCATAAGAGTGAATCCAGACTCCTTGGGGCAGAGGTTTTCTGTGGGAGTGTGGGTTTTTCTGGAGTCAAGTGGTGAACAGTGTTTCTCTGGGAGGTTGAGAATCTCTTGAGTCTCAGTCAGTTCCTGAAAAAACAAAGAGGTAGACCAGTTAGTTCATAGTCGGAGTCTGAGTTCCCTTTGTCTGTGCTGCTGCTGTTTATATCCTGAGCTCTGATGAGGGAGATTGCTGACAGCTGTTCCTGAATAGTTAGCTCCGTCTGGTGTGCCTGGGTTGCTATGGTTTCGAAGGGCGATGCATATTTGTGCACTGGAGATTCACCATACTGTTCAGTACATCTGAAGTCCAAGGTTCAGGCAGTGGCCAGTGAAGTATCTCATGTCTTACGGTTGGAGTTGGGAGCAGTTCATCCTCTGTGAAGTCCATCTTGTAGAAACCTGGCAGTGTTGACTTCATCATTGATTATTTTTATTTCTAAAATAGACATGCTAGAAATATCAGCAATTTATGTATTTATTGTCCTTTTACAGCCCCTGGTCATTATCCACTTTCATTACAGTATATGAAAAAGAGCAGCATGAACATCATTTTTTTCTTCATCGTAGCCCTTTAATTCCCTCCTACAGGTGTGAAATATTTATTAGGTTTTCTTAATGGAGGTGCTTTAGCAGTGTAATCAGCTCGGTGGAAATGGAATTTTCAAAAATAGTTTTGCACCTCATCAGTGGGATTGAATTATTAATGTAATCTAAAAGTATAAAAACGTTTTTGTGTAGAAAAATGAAAAACAAAATGTGTATGATGATTAATAGTAAATAATTTATTTTGGCAATAAATTAAAAGTATTTTAATTTTATTGAAATAATAGTTTGAAAATATTTGATTTCATTATATTGTATTGTATTCATTTATTTATAAAAAAAATAAATACAAATGTTCCCTTCACTGTGGATCACTGTTAGATTTCCTGTGTCAATTGATTCAGATGCTGATATAATTAAGACCAATGCTTTCTTTATGTGTGGAGTCCTGCTTCTGCTTCTATGTAAAGTATCTGACATCTGTACGTTAGTGAACAATCATTGTCTCTTGGATAGGATCAGAACATTCAAACACACGTCTGTTCAAACACATGAGTTTTTACCTCTCCGTAAGGGCTTTTTTTTTGCACTTATAGACCCCCAAACTATAACAAGGACAATTTTCTGAATTTCTATACTCGGAGGCGCCTAACCTACAGCAGGCTGTCATGTCCATTCTATAAATTCCTCCACGGCCAGCCAGTTCTCTGATGCATATCCCCGAATCAACAGGACAGCAACGGGTCATTAGACACTTTGAGGAGAGCTGTACTGTGTTGTGCTCTAAAACCACAGAACTTTATCAAAAATGCCATTTTCATTTAAAAATGAAAATTGTTGTTTTCCAGAAGGTAAATTTATGCAAGGTAATTGAAAAGTGGGTTTTCAATGTAATTAATAATGGCCAACAGGAAGTTTGGCTGACCATGACAAATGTGGAATCGTTGAACTCGGCTTGAGCCAAGGAATCTATCAAGACCAGAGTCATAATATTAGGCTTAAAAGATAAAATGTTATTACCATTAGCAGAATCTGGTGTTGCTAGCAGTGGAAGCTAGTAATTATTCACATTTCTAAAAGCATATAATTTTTTTGCCTTAAATTATAATAATATAAAATAATAAATGATGCAAAGAGCCCATTCATTCACACAGATCAATGCATGTGCATGTAGCTTTAGCCCTAGATCTGCTATGAATCCAAACACAGAATATGCGCTCCTGCCGGTTTAGCAATTCTAGCTAGCTAGAGTGTAGTGTTTTTGCACAGATATATTGAAAGAAGCAGCGAAAATTTTTGATTTCTGCTCCGATCGAACATCAGATACGGAAGAAAGCTCAGAGAGTAAAGGTGGACTTAGGTTCTCTATCCAAACATATACTAGGATGATCTCACTGTTCTGGAATGAGCAAGGCCAACCCCTGTAAACACAGAAACGACATACCAATGGCTACATGACCTGTCAATCAAATCTTCACTAGTGATCCATTGCTGGATCTAGTCACTGAAACAGCCAATGTTCATTTTGGAGAGACATTTGATCTGGTTTTATTGACAGCTCTGGCTGTGAATCAGAGACTTGTGGGTGGGCTTAAACAATGCAGTAGATTCACCAGAATAGCGGAGACCTCAAAAACTTGATGCTGATTTATTAAATACGTTTTATAACCAATATTTATTGATAATTTATGTGATGATGCAAGCAAAGGGTGATCAGTAATTTTTTCCCTATATTTTTAGCTGTTTTGGATAGAATTGTCGAGTCTACTTTCAATCGTGGACATTTACCATGGATTGTATACTTGAATTTCCTGCCATCATCTGATCGGATTGTGATCAAATCTTGCATGTTTTAATATCCTCTCTTTCAGTATTTTAATGCATAACCGTAATGACGTCATTCTGATCGCAAAACAGTAGGCATATTTCGAAGCTAGAAACTTGTAGCTTTCAAACCATATATGGTTTGTTAAGATTTAAGTCGGATATGAAGGTAATATAGTCCAATAAACATAAAAAAACACAAAAAAAGCAGAAAAGCATCCCATATATGGGATGGTGCCAGTTAACAGGCTAAACTAGCTTGTCAGTATACTTACTGTCTGATTGTTCATATGACAACTAAAGAAGAAAACATTTGCAACATTTTGTGAGGAATTTATTTCAATTTTAATTTATTGTATTTAATGTTTTATAAAAAAAATTATGAAACCGGCTTGATAATATAAATAATATTTGAATGAATAACTTAAAAGACACAAACACGTACATGACGGACATGTCCGTAAACTATCTCTCTCTCCCGCACAATCCTCTGCAGTCGACCTTTATCCCTCTCGGAGGCTTGATTCGCCTGATAAGGGACCAGGTGTGTATGGTCACGACCCGGCCCCGCCCTCCGCCCTGCCACATTCCTCCCTCGTTCTCTCAGGCAGGGGAGCCCCCGGCATGATGTACAACCCCCCCCCCCTCTTTCCCTGGGGAGGGGCGTGCCTTTTTGCCCGTCTGCCGGCAGGTCATCCCAGTCTACCTGGACGAGGGAGGGGACCAGGGGAGGGAAACAGAAATAATTAAATAAGGGGGGTACTTCCTGTAACAATGTAGTACCCCCCCAAAAAACACTGTAAAATTTAAACGAGAGGGAAAAGGCCAATGCTGAGTGGCAGTGAGAGAGAGAGAGAGAGAGAGAGAGAGAGAGAGAGATAAAAAAAACCCTTACTCGCCAGTTCTCCGATACGCCGTCACTTGTTCCTCAGCCACTCCTCCACCCTCTAACGGAAGACAGCCACACCTCTCCAGGCGGATCGGAGGCAGACCTCCAGCCCCTGGCGGACGGAACGCCCCGCCCCATTCTTGGGGAACAGAAGGGGTCTCCCCCGCCCCTGGCAGCAGTTCTCCTACTAGAACTCTACTACGGCGTATCTCCTCTTACTCCTCTTTCCCGGATTTCGGCACCAGTGTAACGTAGTTCAAGGGAAATGAGGAGGCGAGAACCGGCTTGACAATGTAAATAATATTTTAATTAACAACTTAAACAAAAGACAAACGCACACATATGACGGACATGTCCGTAAACGATCTCTCTCTCCCGCACAATCCTCCGCAGTTGACCTTTATCCCTCTCGGAGGCTTGATTAGCCTGATAAGGGACCGGGTGTGTATGATCACGACCCGGCCCCACCCTCCGTCCTTCCACAGTTTTCTAATGCAGCCCGTAGAACCGTTGATGGGAAAGTTACATGCACACAGGTAGAGGACAGTCTGAAGTGATACCATAGCAAATTTGAAGTCTTTTTCTCAAACCCTTTAACACCACCAACAAATTTCCCTTATGTTTATGCTAATAACTTTTGAATTGCATGTCCTAGAGACAAAATTCCTGAGCTCATGCCGAAACGAAACACATACGAATATTGAAACGTTTCAATTTCCACCCAACTAGATTTTCTGCCATTTAGAATTTTTAGAAAAACATACTTTTTCAAACTCCTCCTAGACTGTTAGTCCGATCCGCACAAAATTTGGTGTACATCATCTATTGATACCCCTGACAAAAATTCATCAAAAGAATTTCGATACCTCAATTAATTCTGAAGATATTAACAATATAATTCCTTTGGTTTAATACAATTTCAATAATTTATCAATATTTACTCAAAGCAAACTCCAAACATAACCAAACTTGGTATACTTAGTCTGCAGGATGTTTGGAAGATGCCAGTAAAGTTTAGTACATTTCCACCTTTAGGGGGCGCTATAACTAAACAACGGTTATAATTTCGCACACATTGAGTGATAAAGTTCAAATATAATTTGCATCTTCTTTGGTTCAAATGCTAACATATTCTTAAAAAATCGATTTGACAAATTAACAAAAATGGCCAGCAATGGCCAATAAAATTTTCAGCACCTTATATTAGGAATAGCCGAGGGTTATGGAAATTACTATACACAAGCAGTGTATTAGGAATAGCCGAGGGTTATGGAAATTACCGCGTATTAGGAATAGCCGAGGGTTATGGAAATTACTATACACAAGCAGTGCCAACTCAATGCCGCATATAACATTTTGTGACAATCAGCCACACGGTATCGCTATTATTACCTAATTTACGTTTTTGCTAATAACTCCAGAATGGTATAGATTACAATTACATTTTGTAGCTTCTCGGAATCCACCAGTGGTCTACAGTGATATGGTCACATGGATTTCCACTCCCACAAGAAAACTTTTATATCACATATACAGTATATTTTTGAAAAACATATTTTCAAAGTCGACCTAGCCCATTTGTCTGATTTGCATGAGACTTGGTATACCCTCCTACAACAAAGTTATCAAAATCATTTTGATACGTAAATCAGTTCCAAAGATATAAGCAAATATGTTTTAGGCCATGGCCTACAATGACTAATTAGCTTGTATCTTGAGAGTGCAATTTTCAAACTTGACAAAACTTTGTTCACATAGACAAGAGAACACTCTGAGGTTACATGCCGAGTTTCATAATTTTTTTATGCTAGTGAGTGCTGTAACTTTTTATAACTATTGTCCAACTGTACTCAAAGCAGTTGAATTAACTCTGTCTACCATATATGATCAAACATTTTATTTCTGTGAATCAGCGCAGAGATGCTCAGTCCGGTCAGTGCTTCTATTCCTGCAGGAGAGGCTGGAGGGGAGGTTGTCCCCCTCCACCTTAAAGGTGTATGTAGCTGCCATCGCAGCCCACCACGACGCAGTAGCTGGCAAGTCCCTTGGTAAGCACGACTTGGTTATCAGGTTCCTGAAAGGCGCCCAGAGACTCAATCCTCCCCAGCCTAGCCTGTTTCCCTCTTGGGATCTCTCAGTGGTCCTCGTGGGCCTTCAGAGACCCCCATTTGAGCCGCTTGATTCAGTTGAGCTCAAGGCCCTCTCCCTAAAGACGGCCCTCCTGATCGCGTTAGCCTCAATAAAGAGAGTTGGAGACCTGCAAGCGTTCTCTGTCAGCGACGCATGTCTGGAGTTTGGTCCGGCACTTTCTCACGTTATCCTGTGCCCAAGGTTCCCACGACCCCTTTCAGGAACCAGGTCGTGAACCTGCAAGCGCTGGCTCGGGAGGAGGCAAACCCAGCCCTTTCATTGCTATGTCCGGTGTGTGCTTTGCGTACCTATGTGGACCGCACGTTCTGAGCAGCTCTTTGTCCGCTTTGGCGGATGGCGGAAAGGGAATGCCGTCTGGGTACGTTGATGCTATTTCCTTAGCATATCACGCCCCCCCTGCAGGTCCAAGCACACTCTACTAGAAGTGTGGCGTCCTTGTGGGCACTGAGCCACGGCACCTCCCTAGCAGACATCTGCAGAGCAGTGGGCTGGGCAACACCCTATACCTTTGCCAGATTTTATAATCTTAGGGTTGAGTCGGTCTGAGGTGTTTTGTCAGGTCCGAGCCGGTAGAACTCCGTAACGCGGCACAACCGACCGGGTGTTCCGCTTGCACCTTGCACCCTTCACCAAAGTGAACCAGTGCGCCCTCTGTCCCAGGTCAGCCACTGAGCATCGCTGCCTGGATGTTTTTTCCTCCCTAGCCTTCTGGCCTGCGAATTCAGCGGAGGAACTCACGGGTAGACCCACTACGAGCCGCAGGGCTCTGTATTGGGGTGAGGCTCCACGGGCTTAGTTCCCTATTCAGGCTAACCCCCGTGGTGTATTTGCCCCCCTCAGGCCCCATGCTGTATTTGCCACACATCTCCTCCCCCTGGACTGGGCAGGGTGTGGCCTCCGCAGGGTCTTCCCCTCCTGAAAGAATAGGACATTCGCGGACCGGACAGTCACCTTATCTCCGGTCTCACCTCAGCGTCCGGCACGCCGGCACTGACGAGTTCTGAAGACACCTTCTTAGGCCTCTTCCTCAGTCCTTAAGCTGCTCCCTGCCAGGTGCGCGGAGCAGAACAAGTGCTTCGAGTCTTCTCTCAGCACCCTATGTATGGTATGCAAAACTCTTTAAGGGGGCCTTGGGAGGGCTACGTGCACTCGGTGCAAGTGCTGCTAACACGCAATAGCCTGCTTTGTACCTGTTCCGACAGTCACGTACATGGTCAGTGCGTGGCGTTTTTATATGGACCCCTTGTGTCACTTCCTTCGACACAACGTCGAGAGAGTGACAGAAGGGGAACGTCTTGGTTACTGTTGTAACCCCCATTCCCCGAGGGAAGGAACGAGACGTTGTGTCCCTCCTGCCATGGCACTAGACCTAGCACTAGTAATGGCCGTGCTTCATCCTTTCGGCTCCTCAGTGCAAAATCCTGACTGGCATTCGCTGCCCCGCTTCCCTTTATACCCGTATGTCCGGGGCGGGGCATGCAAATTCTGTCTGCCAACTTGACATTGGCCTTTTCTCAGGTTCAGAGGTACGATTCGGCGTTTGAGAAGACCCTTTGTGTCACATCCTTCGACACAACGTCTCGTTCCTTCCCTCGGGGAATGGAGTAACCAAGACGTTTTCTTAGTCTTTCCTTCCTGTGATGGGGAGGGCCAGACAGAGGCTAAAATAGTCCAACTTTAATTAAATTCCAGATGCACTTTATGGTTAAACCAAACTACCAATAACTAGGGATAAAAAGTAAGAAAAAAGATTTGATTTATAGTGCAGAACTTTTATCTTTAAAGGCTAAAATACACTGGGGACTCTTATTTTGAAATGTAAGCGCTTCACTGCTTCCAGCTGCTTATTCAAACAGATAAGACAAATAAAATTTGCACTCATAAAATGATATACAGTGTATTACAATATAAATTATTAAAAGTAAACATTGTTATATTTCATCAACACTATATCATCATATTCAACAGTTGATCATTAATAACTGCTTGTCATAAATGTCCAATATTGCTTAGTGATTGCATACTGCTCCGCAACAGCTGGAAACACTCACAAGCTTGGGAAAATACACCAGTCACGTTTTCAGTTTGAAGGACGCAGCGCATGCATTTATATAATAAATCATATTCTTTTGAAGTTCGATTCCTGTCTTTCTGTCTTCAAATTTAAGACCTCTTTAAATTATAATTAAGACTTTTGTTGTATCATTTAAGATATTAAAATGTTTTTATTACCTTCAATTAGGGAAAACCGAATTTAAGACATATTAGGTATCCGCAGGAACCATGGATATATCTTTTTTTTATATATATAATAATCCCACTATGTTTGCCACTTTACCATCACCGTGGTGAAGAGAGCAGAAGCTGCCCTGATAGCAAACATACATCACTCAGACATCATTTTGACATGTGTGTTATTTAATGGACCAGCAACTTCAAGTTATGGTTAAAATAAAACTGAAAAGGCAGATATATTTATTCTAATAAAATAATAATAATAATATTTTAAAATGATTAACAATGCTTCAAACATAAAAATGTAATTTTATATTATCAGGTGAATTATGTAATTTAATAGTATGGAGTGCTTTGATAGAAAACTAATGCTTATTTTCTGTAATTTATTTTATTGTGCTTTAAAGAGGTCAGTGTTTATCACTTTTTATAATGAAAATACTGCCTTACTAGGTCCCACAGTAATATTTTAGCATTATGCAATGTTCTGCTGGGTTACAAAAATTTGGTTGTGAACCTTGTTCATTGGCAAAAAAAATGTTTAAGTACAAATATATAAAGGTAAATAATGCCTTTTATTAGGCTACAATGACATACAGGGAACTTTGTACAACATTCTATTGTAAACTAGTTGTTAATTTTTGCAGCTCAAGACTTTAAGACTTTACCATCCACAGTGAGAGCCAGGGTTGTGCACCATGTAGAATTGAATGAGGAATGTCAATTCAATTCCACTTTTGTCTCAATTTGAATTGAGGTAGCAAAAAGGATGTACAATCGCAATTTGAATTTAAAGAATTAGAATTAAAATGGAATGAAATTCCAAGAAATACATAGTTTTTAAGTTTACTTTTTCATAATACATTTGATTTTTCAATATATCATGAAACATGTTACAATGTTTTCACATGCATAACAAATGGGGTATTTCCAGAAACACTACATTTTGAAAAATTATTAGATCAAGTAAAAAAGGCAAATAAATATTTTTTAATATAAAAACAATAAATGATTTACTTTAATCTTGCAGTTTTACAAGTACTGCTGTTCTCTTTATTTAAGATTAAATTGGACTACACAAAAAGTTTATGTGGTTCAGTTGCATTCAATCTCTTCCCAGCATGCACTTGACGTTGAATATTATGGTTGCATTGTTTTGTGATGCAAGGATGAATTTGTTTCTCGTATAAAACTGTTTGATTGTTACCCTTGTCATGTTCTTTCCTCATAGTGTTCATGTGATGACTAAAAATGCGATATTATTGGTTGAAGACAGCAAGCGCATCACTTTCCATGAAATATACATTTATAGAAATGTACATGAGATATTCAGAATATTGAACAGTTTACAACATTTAAATAAAGGAAGCAGAGTTTAAAAAATCTTCTTAAAGTTGCTTAATTTAATATTTAATTGTTAAATATGTCAAATTAATATTTAATACTTACAAATAATATGTGAAAGTCAAGTCAGGTTGATATTTTAAGTTCAGTTAATTTACTTAAAATGAAGTACATTAATTGAACTTAAAAAAAAAATGAAATGCAATCCTAATGTACAAATGTCACAAACTTCCTCATGATGTTCTGCTTCACCTTCAGTTCACTTCAAGGTCTGTTTAGTTTTCCCGTGCTCACGGACTACACTTCCCAGCATGCACCTGTTGATGACCCTCACCTGCCCTCCATCTTCCTCAGCTGTTCCCTGTTATCTCATCAGTCATCTGTTTTTATATATACCCTCTAGTTTCACTCACTTATTGTCAGTTCTTATGTTTGCTGTATGCTTATGAGTTACCATTTAGTTCTTTGTATTGCGCCGTCATAGTGCCACTAACTGGGAAGTATGGCACTTTTAACAGACTTTGAAATGGACCTCTTGTGTTTACATGAATTGCTTTAAAATTCTTTAGAATAATATCAAGACACTGCTGATGTAAAACTGTAAAGGAATATTTGATATCTTAATTACTGTTGCCATGGCAACATAGGAATATTCTTTCCTATATTTGGGTGTTTTTGAGGCACTTTGCATGCTTAATTCATAAACTTTTACACACTTCAGAGTCATTGGCCATGAGTGCTGGGCAAAAGTTCATGCATGGGATTGTAGGGAGGGCTCTCTAATGCCCCCTTGAAAATGACCATGTAACACTTGGATTTGGATGGACACTTGCAACATTTTGGATTTTTTTTTTTTATATTGCAGTCTCTGAACTTTTAAATACTCCTCCTAGGGGTTTCATGAGACTTTGTCAGCTCTCAGGTGTCTGAGATGTTCATGATTTAGCATGTTTGTAAATCTGACATTTTTAAGATGTTTAGCAGATTATCATTAGATTGGAAAGCTTTCCAGATGAAAAGATCGGATACAGACATCTCAGAGATGGACATATGCTATCTGGGTAGTTCAATCAACTTTTAAAATTGAGTTTATCTGACAAAACTGAAGTTGGATTTTTTTTACAGTGGAGTTGCAGAAAACATTGCAGACTGCAGGAACATAAACTCGGCTGCATGTAGCACAGATAAATACATTTTGCAGCTAATTTTATTGGATCACAGATGTCTCTATCGAGCAATGAACTTTTCATTAACAAGAATTTGGTGTCTCCAACCCACTTGAACAGGGGTCAAAATTCACAAGTGCAATCTGCTTCTTATATAACTATGTAACATGTTTACTTCCCCTCCATTGAGATTTAAATAATGAGGCCAGTTAATGTTTTTTATATAAAGCTGCATTTATGGGCATCAAAAAGTATTGCAGACTTAAAATATATGAGTCTGTATTCAACCAGCAGATGAATACAGACTCGTCTGATGTTTGCTGTGAAATCTGAGCACAGGTGTTTTTCCTAAAGTGGCACATTGAGGTATTAAACGCTGAACATGAGCTCAAGGGTCCTGGAGAAACCAAGTACACCAGTTCCATTTTTGAAATGCCTCTGCAGCAGTGTTATAGCCAGAAAAAAAGGCTCTGGGAGTGTCAAGGGAAAACATTGTGCAATAACTGAAGCACAATAAATGAGCCTACCGTTAACAACCAATGCATTCATTTATTTTTATCTCTGAATTCTTTTTTTAGCCCTGTGTTAATGACTTCACTAAACAAATGAATGACACGGGTCTCTCCATATTGTGTTAAAACTATGGTAAATTAGCAGGGAATTTATCCCTCATTAATGCTGTGCAATCTATAATGTCAAAAAGAAAAAATCCAGACATTATACTAAATAAATAAATAAACACACAAAACACACAAAAAAGACTGATATCCCCCATAGCTAATACTTCTATTTTGGATGATACTCTGTCAACATTGCACATCATTACTCTACAATTTCTACCCAAAATCCTTTGTAAAAGGACTGGAAATGTACTTTCTGACTGGCCATTCCTGAACATAAACCATTCTGATTTTATGTCAATCCATAGAGCACAAAAGACTGGTTCCGGAACTAAAAATCCTGTTCATTTTCTCCATAGGCGAATTGAATTTGAATATTAACTTATAAACCTGTAAAGACAGATCTCCTGTGAGTTCCACAAGGTTGTTAATCGATGGTATATGCTTCTGATGAAGGCATCGGTCTATGTCATTTATCCTTGTGTCTTAAAAAATTATGTTTAATAGCATATGAGTTGTGTTGTTGCATGAGTAGTGTTTGAAGTCATGTGTAATGCAGATAAACACACACCTGTGGCCACACATTCTATATTAATGCGATAAGATGAAACGTTGCTTAGTAACACAATCAGCTTACAGTTACACTAATGCACTACTTGGGAGAAGATTTGATTCTTCCGATTTATAAAAGTAATAACCTATGGGAAGCCATACATTACAGTGATTATACCACGGTTAAGAGGGTTTTATGAACACCCCTTAGCTGTGGTAAAATCACAGTAATATACTTCTGGCTTATTACTTTAACATTTTCAGTGTAAAAAATATGAACGCAACTATTTAATTTCAGCCTTGACTACCAGTAAAAAGTTTGGATGCAAGAACTTATTCTTTAATTGAACAATTTTCCAAATGAGTCATCGAAACTATGAAATAACACAAAGGGAAGAATGGGAATTATGTGACAAATAAAACTATATTATTCAAGCTTATTTGTGAAGATTGCTGCTCTGCACACTTTGATCATTCTCTCAAGCAATTTCATGAGGTGCTTTTAAAACAGTGTATAGTAGAGCTCATACCTATGCCCTTAACCCTTCAAAGGGTTTACCCTCCAGAATGAGAGCTTCAGAGGGTTAGGCCTCAAAATATTAGTCGTTTGGAACACACTTCAAATCATCCATGCCAAAGGTGCCAACTGTTACTGTTACACAAAGCTGGCACTAATGAACAGTTATCTTCACACATGATTTTGCCTCACTATTAACCACTTTCAGAATGCAAACCAAAAAGAAACTCATTAAAACACTTTATAAAAATAAATTAAGCTTCTTGTTTAGTATTTGTTTGAATAAAAACATTAACCAGTAAACAACTGTAATGTGTATATCAATGATCCAATACACAAAATGCCACTGTGTATAATTATTTTATGTCAACTCCTTTATTAGAATAACAGATATCCATCCGAATGAAAGGCTTTTACAAACAGATCCACAGTGTATGGCAAAATGAAAATTCTCTCATCATTTACTCACCCTCATCCCATCCCAATTGTGTATGACTGTCTTCTTCTGCAGAACACAAATGTTAATTTTGTCTTCTACAAATCTACATTTTAAGAATTATATTTCAGGGACATGTTCCCCACACTTTTAGAAATAAATAAATTTGTCTTGTATTGAAGTTCTATCATAAAATTGCTGATGTTTCTTAAAAGTTCAGTTGACTACTGTCAAACTATATTACATAGTCATATTTTGAAGAGAGGCTGATGAGATTAAGAATGCCTAAAGCCTTAAAGGTCGGAGATAAGAGAGCAACTTGTAAGCAATGTGCTCTCTCTCCCTCACTGCCTACACACTCCGCTCACTTTCCCCAGAGTGTTGATCACACCCACTTGCTCATCATTAGCGGCTAATCAAGGACAGCATAAAAAGCCCTCTCACTCACAATCATGGTCTGATCTTATTGTTAGTATCTCAGAGACTCCAGATCTCCAGACTATGTTATACCTGTGATTACAGACTCCATTGTTTACTTAACCCTGTCTGGATCCTACTAACCTACTATCATCATTGCTACTGTTTCTGGATTACCTCACCTTTTGTTTACATTGCTGCTTCAAATCACCTGCTCTATAAACCCTGCAATTGAGTTTGTATCTCTGCCTCTGTGAGTCTCTCCAGAGTCTCTCCATGAACCGCAGGTTCAAAATTTATGTTTTGGGAATTACTGTGTGTAATTGATGTTGTTGATGCTGAACAAATGCAATAAAGTAATGTTTACCATAGACCTTATTTTATTCATAAATACAAAACTGCCATTATGAGAGAGAAACACACACACACACACACACGATTGCCCTGTATGGCAGTGAGGTGTGGGGTTCACTGACAAATCCAAATTAAGAATTGGAAAATGGAAAAGAAAATGCTAATTTAGACTCTGCATGCAGAATTCTGTAAAAATATATTTAACAAGTACAGAATTAAGCAAACATCCACTAAAAATACAAAAATAGGCCATCAAATTCTAAAACATATAAAACTCAGTGATCCCCACTCACAGTATATCATTATAAAGCCCTGCATTTAAGCAAAGAAACCCTTAGCCGTCTGGAGCTTTCATCCTGATGTTTCAGTAACATCTACTGACCCCCATTTCACTTAAACTCTGGACCAGAACAATACTGCTAAATTAATTAGAATAAACCAAATTACAGCACAAATAAAACATAATTCTATCATTATTGGGAAACTCAAACACAACAACAGAGTAAAAATGCAACACTGTCTGGCCCTAAAAACAGAATACACAATGACTGAATCCTCATGGAAGAATACACCTTGACAAGATACAGACAAAACAAAATCAAGACAGAGCTGCATTTTCTAACAGAATGCACAAAATACACAGCCATCCGGGAACATTTTCACCACAAAATGAATCATATTCACCGCACATTTGACCGTTTATCAAACAATAAAAAAAAAAATTCCCTTCTTAGTTGAATACATGGACTGCTGTGTGATAGCAGCACAGTATGTGTCTGTCTGTGGGACAGTCTGCATCTCTAACACACTTTACCTTGTCTCTTTCTAGTTTCAATCATATTTATTCCTCCAACCTGGAGTTAAGTGTCTTGCTCAAGGACACAATGGTGGTGGCTGTGGGGATCAAACCAACACCATCTGAGTACCAGTTTACCAGTACTGTGGTTTAGACCACTACACTACCACCACTCCTGGTATCAATATGCCACAACCTGAGGGACAGTGAAAGATCTGGACAAACACACACACTGTTCACTGTTTTCATTGTAATGAAAATAAATAATAATAGTAATTTATATTATAGTTTTTATATATATATATATATATATATATATATATATATATATATATATATATATATATATATATATATATATATATATATTACTAATAATAATATTATATACTGTCCAAGTTATTGGACAAAATGTATTGTGCTTTTGTTTTATTTATTCTATATGATGCTTTGGCAACATAGTTTTTGAAACTTTCATGCCAATAAAACCCATTGAATTGAATTGAATTGAATTGAATTGAACTGAATTGAGAGAGAGAGAGAGAGAGAGAGAGAGAGAGAGAGAGAGCATGTGCAGTCACGGACTTGTAAGCCCGGAACTTTAGTTCTCTCGTTTATGTTTCCGTTCGAACAAAATAAATTGGGGATCTGTTTCCTGTGCGTTACACGCGCGCAAGCTGGCAAAACTACAATAACAGAATAAAGCAGGTTTCAGATAATTAATAAATCACAATGGAAAGCATTTTAGAGCAACAGCGGCGATACCATGAGGAGAAAGAGAGACTTATGGACGTCGAAACGAAAGAAATGCTGACAAAGAAAACTACGGTAATTCCAACACACACATACGCGTCTATTAACATACTGTTATAAACACTCGTAACTGTAATTAACACCATATGATCTTTGCTGCGAGAATCACTGATGAAAAATAAATATGTGAAGTCGTCTGTGGAATATCTATCTATTCTAAGTCAGCGTTTCTTGCGCAAAATCAATCTTTTCATGACAATTTCTCTCTGACCCATTGAATTAAATAGGCTTATTCTTAAATACGTATGTAAATATATGTTAAATTTATGTATGTAAATGTATCTACATTTCCAAGTTACAGTATGTTTTCATAGTACATCAAACTCTTATTTCAGCTTATTTGGTGGGGCAACAGTACCTTGCAAACGTTTCCAAAAATGCCTCCCCTTCACATGTAAACAACTTCGCTTATGAATAGAATCTGTTGGTATCATACTACCACAGTAATTTTTTGTTAGGGGAAATAACAAGGAAGATACTGTTTTACCCTTTTACGCCTTTTCTTTCAAAGGCCAACTTATTACACGTATATTTATTTGAACATTTGTGAAACATTCCACGTTGGTTACGAGTGTTTTATCATTTTAGTGTGCATTTTCATTGGCAGTAATCATTGCTGCAGCATGCTTTGTTGATGTGCACTTGATAAATAAACCTTTGTATACAATATCTTTTCTCTCTTCAACAGCTGAGAGACCAGATTAATTCAGATCATCGAGTCAGAGCTATGCTTGATGTAAGCGGCATATTTAATGTGTTCTTTATTTAAAGTGTGCAATTTTCTGCTTCTCTGGTGGTATAAAACATATTTGAAAACACATGTGTAGCATTTACAAAAGTAATGATTGTTTGCAAACGAATGGATGACGTGACTATCAATGTAATAACATTATCATATTCACAGTTATGAAAGCAAATTCTAACATTGTTTGCATTTTTTTTTTCATGCAGATGTACATGGAAGTGAGTGCAAACCTCAGAGACTTATACGAAGACAAAGATGGGTAAGACTTTGTCAAGGACACTTGTGTCCATAATATAAAGCATACACTTGTGATCAGTTGAATGCCATTTTGGTGAATTAAAGTACCAATTTCCTTCCGAAACATCAAAATCTGTCCATTATTCCAAACATTTGTCTGCCAGTGTATATGCTGTAGGTTGTGTGATCACATGGCTGTGTGTTGTGTATTCTTCATCAGTATGAGAAAAGATGAGCTGAATGCAATATCAGGACCAAACGAGTTTGCTGAATTCTACAATCGCCTCAAACATATTAAGGAGTTCCACAGGAAACATCCCAATGAGGTAACACGGAGTGATCTGTGTCTTCCAGTTACATGCTTGTATGTATGAGTGCAAAATAATATGCATCCCTTCAATTCCAGATCTGTGTGCCCATGTCAGTGGAGTTTGAAGAGCTCATGAAAGCCAAAGACAACCCCAGTGAGGAGGCACAAAGTAAGTCCCAATGTTATTGGCGTTGTTTTCTAAGGCAAGTTGGAGTTCAGCGACAAAGTTTAAAGACTTGAATGGTGATGCATTGTTGTTCACATCTTCCAAAAACCTTTTTTGCTGATCACAGACCTGGTGGAGTTTACAGATGAAGAGGGTTATGGGCGCTACCTTGATCTCCATGACTGTTACCTGAAGTATATTAATCTTAAAGGAGTAGAGGTGCATTATTTCTTTCAATCTCTGTCTTTCCATTATTATCAGAAAGATTAGTAATACTCAATCTGCTGTTCTCTTCTAGAAACTGGAATATGTCACATACCTGTCAACATTCGATCAACTCTTTGACATCTCCAAAGACAGGAAGAATGCAGAGTATAAGAAGTATGTGCCACTTTTTAAAGATGTAAATAAACCATTAATTAATACAAAATTAGGTAGTTGATGCATGTGTCCAAAAGCTTTAACTGCACATTTGCCACGCACACACTTCAGCTAAAAATTGTTGTCAGTGCTTAATCATTTTCTGCACACACACACACACACAGTTCTGTAATTTACGGGAGTGACAACCACATTCTTCAACTGAATTAACTCCTGAAAATTTCAGGCAGTGACGTGATCAATGGCGTGTGTGAGTTATGTCCGTCTTCTCCTGGTGTAGATAATCACACAAAAAGTTACTTATCTTGACGCATTCATATGTACCAGTCTCTCTCCAGTGTAGTTTCTCTCATCAGCCCTGACGTCTTAGAGTATCTGGTACTTTACAGGCCAGAGAACACATGCTGTTTAATAGCAACCCTTTAGATGCACATCAGCTAACTAAGCATTGCCGGATGATAATACATCTCTGGTGGATAATCTCTTTGCTCAAAAACAGCGTGCAGAAAATGGGGTAAACTTTGCGAGATGCTGCTGCATTACTATGATTATCACTTGAAAGTTTGAAGTGTGTACGTGGCCATTGTCATATCATCAACCATCCAGTTATCAATTTTATTGAAGTTTCACAAGCCTCACGAATACACATAACACAATAACAGTTCTTGGTTAATTTCAAGTCAGACAAAACAGACAGTAAGTATTTTCTTGAATAACTTCAGTAAGTTATTCAAGAAAATATGTGGCTGTTCATTTGTTAGTGAATCGGAGTACACTGTATGTTTGATACACACTGATATCCTGGACTCAAGATGGCGCCGAGTATGGCTGCTGCGTTGCGATCTCCGACACAACACTGCAGTTTATTGTTTGTTTTGTTTACAGTTTTTTTGTCTTTGATGTCGTCTGCTTTATTGTATATGACAGACAAACGCTTTTGGACATTGGTTCTACAATTACACACCAAAAACCGGACTTCAAATTCCTCAATGCCGACCAGCTGTTTACAAACACGCCAGCAGAGCCCTTTGTCTGGGCTGCCCGGCCACGGAAACGCAGAAGGAAAAGGGGGGAAAAATAGCCGGCGTTCTCATCAGAGTAAGACGTCGCGCAAATCGACCCCCTCTTCCCAGTATTCTACTGGCAAACGTTCAGTCTCTGGACAACAAGCTCTGAGAGTGCGGATCTCTTTCCAACGAGAGACGAAGGACTGATGCGTTATTTGCCTTACGGAAATCTGGTTGTCTGCGGAGATTCCAGACTCGGCCATCGAACCAGCGGGGTTCTCAGAGCGGAGGGAGCGAAAGACCTCTCAGGTAAAAGCAGAGGTGGTGGTGAATGTTTTATGATCAACAAATCATGGTGTGATCAGAGGAATATACATTTTATCAAGTCTTTCTGCTCCCCTGATCTGGAATATCTCATGCTTCTGTGTCGACCACTCTGGCTACCGAGGGAATTCACAGCGGTCATTAACACAGCTGTGTACACCCCACAAGCCGACACCGACCGGGCACTCAAGGATCTGTATGGGAGTATAAGTGAGCAGGAAACCACGCACCCTGAGGCCGCTTTCATTGTTAACGGGGACTTTAACAAAGCCAACATTAAAACAATCGCGCCAAAATACCACCAACACATCAGCTTCAACACACGAGGGGATCAGGTTTTGGACCACTGCTATTCTCCTATTCTATCTGGCTACAAATCCCTCCCCCGCCCACCTTTTGGCAATTCAGACCACTCATCCGTTCTGCTTCTGGCCGCTTGCAGACTGAAATGAGACGCACCCACCCTCTGAACGATCCAGTGCTGGTCGGACCAATCAGACTCAGCGCTACAAGACTGTTTGATCACGCGGACTGGGAGATGTTCCGGTCCGCCTCTGACGACGACATCGAGGCTTACGCTGATAGCGTAACGTGTTTGATCAGGAAGTGGGTAGAAGACTTTGTGCCAACCAAAACAATATGGATCTATCCCAACCAGAAACCATGGGTTAACGGCGATGTTCGCGCGGCACTTAATGCGCGAACCTCAGCTTTTAATTCCGGGAATGCGGTGGAGGGTAAACAAGCCAGTTATGCCCTCCGTAACTCTATCAGAACATCCGTAAAGCCGCGGGTCCAGACAGCATTCTGGGCCGCATCATCAGAGCGTGCGCGAACCAACTGGCTGGTAACATTTTCATCCTGTCCCTCTACCTGTCTGTAGTCCCCACATGCTTCAAAACGTCAACTATTGTGCCTGTACCGAAGCAAGCCGAAATCACTTGCTTAAATGACTGGCGACCTGTTGCTCTGACCCCCATCATCAGCAAATGCTTTGAGAGGTTAATCCGAGATCACATCTGCTCTGTGCTGTCCACATTTTTGGACCCGCTGCAGTTTGCCTACCGCAACAACTGCTCCACTGATGATGCCATTGCATCTACAATACACACTGCTCTCTCCCACCTGGAAAAAAGGAACACATATGTGAGAATACTGTTTGTAGACTACAGCTCAGCATTCAACACCATAGTGCCCTCCAAGCTTGATGAGAAACTCCGGGCTCTGGGCATAAACAGCTCACTGTGCAGCTGGATCCTGGATTTCCTGTCAGGCAGACGTCAGGTGGTTAGAATGGGCAGCAACATCTCATCACTGACCCTCAACACTGGAGCCCCACAGGGCTGTGTTCTCAGCCCACTCCTGTATTCACTGTACACACATGACTGTGTGCAACACATAGCTCCAATGTCATCATTAAGTTTGCTGATGATACGACGGTGGTAGGTCTGATCACTGACAATGATGAAAGAGCCTACAGAGAGAAGGTGCACACTCTGACACGCTGGTTTCAGGAGCACAACCTCTCCCTCAACGTCAGTAAGACCAAGGAGCTTGTGGTGGACTTCAGGAGGAAAGACAGAGAACACAGCCCCATCACCATTAATGGAGTAGAGAGTCAGCAGTTTCAAGTTCCTCGGTGTCCACATTACTGAGGAACTCACATGGTCCGTCCACACTGAGGCCGTTGTGAAGAAGGCTCACCAGCGCCTCTTCTTTCTGAGACGGCTGAGGAAGTTTGGAATGAACCAGCACATCCTCACACGGTTCTACTCCAGCACTGTAGAGAGCATCCTGACTGGCTGCATCACCGCCTGGTACGGCAATAGCACTGCCCACAACCGTAAAGACCTGCAAAGGGTGGTGCGAACTGCCAGACACATCATCGGAGGCGAGCTTCCCTCCCTCCAGGACATATATACCAGGCAGTGTGTGAAAAGCTTTGAGGATTATCAGAGACTCCAGCCACCCGAGTCATGGGCTGCTCTCACTGCTACCATCAGGCAGGCGGTATCGCAGCATCAGGACCCACACCAGCCGACTACATGATAGCTTCTTCCCCCAAGCAATCAGACTTTTGAACATTTGATCTAGCACGATCAACAATGAGCACTGCACTTTATTAATCTTCATCTTATTATCTCACACTGGACTGTCAAATATATTCTCCACAATATAACTACTGTGTATATATATATTTTATATACTCTTTATTAGATTCCTCCGTAAGGAGGGAATCTATTGTATTTGTCGGTTTTATTAGATTCCTCCGTAGGAGGGAATCTATTGTAATTGATGGTTTTATTATTATTATTATTATTATTATTATTATTATTATTATTATTATTCTTCTTCTCCTTGAGCCCCAATAGCTCAAAAAGTCACTGGTCAAAAATTTTCTAAATTGGCACATTGATACTCCATGCCAACGGGTACCCCCAAACCAAGAATGGCCCACATTCGCCCATAGGTGGCGCTACAGGCCACGCCCAAAAAAACAAAATTCAAAGTGATACAATTTCCACGCCATTTGTCCAAATCTTCTGAAATTTGGTGTACATGCCTCATTCCTCATGGGGAACAAAAAGCCTCAAGAACCCATAACTTCCGCCATGATGGATTTTCCCGTACGTTGAAAATTTGCGAAAACCTACAAAACTCTTCTTCTCCTGAACCGTAGCTCCAATTGACTTGAAATTTGGTACACATGTGTAGAATGGACATCCTTGAAAGCGTTACTTAGGAAAAATGAATACGATACAAAATGGCTGAAAGGGCGTGTTTATGTAAATGTCCAAATTTTAACAATATATACGTGTCAATAAATCAAATGTAATTTTGACTGATGGTTTTCAAACCTAACATGCTTAAAGATGACATCACTCTGAAGTACTGTGCAAAGAATGGCCATGCCAAAATTCCCATTTTCTGGTCAAAAATGTTCTAATTTGGTAAATTAATAGTACAGGCCAACAGGAATCCACAAACCAAGAATGACCGACATACGCCACTAGGGGGCACTACAGGACAAGCCAAAATTCCCATTTTCTGGTCAAAAATGTTCTAATTCGGTACAAGAATAGTACAGGCCAACAGGAATCCACAAACCAAGAATGACTGACATTAAGCCACTAGGGAGCACTACAGGACAAGCCAAAATTCCCATTTTCTGGTCAAAAATTTTCTAATTTGGTACTTTGATACTACAGGCCAACAGGAACCCACATACCAAGTGTGGCCCACATTAAGCCCTTAGGGAGCTACAGGCTACTCCAAAATTTCGTTTTCTGGTCAAAAGCGTTCTAATTTGGTACATTGATACTGCAGGTCAACAGGAACCCTCAAACCAAGAATGGCCAACATTAAGCCCCTAGGGAGCACTACAGGCCATGCCGAAATTCCCATTTTCTGGTCAAAAATGTTCTAATTTGGTACATTAATAGTACAGGCCAAAAGGAATCCACAAACCAAGAATGACCGACATTCACCACTAGGTGGCGCTAGAGGCCAAGCCGAAATTCCCATTTTCTGGTCAAAAAGTTATAATTTGGTACATTGATACTACAGGCCAACAGGAACCCACAAACCAAGTATGGCCCACATTAAGCCATTAGAGGAGCTACAGGCCACTCCCAAAATTTCGTTTTCTGGTCAAAAATTTTCTAATATGGTACATTGATACTACTGGCCAACAGGAACCCACAAACAAAGAATGGCCAACATTAAGCCCCTAGGGGGCACTAGAGGCCACACCGAAATTCCCATTTTATGGTCAAAAATGTTCTAATTTGGTACATTGATACTACAGGTCAACAGGAACCCTCAAACCAAGAATGGCCAACATTCACCCCTAGGGGCGCTACAGGTAATTCCCAAAAGTCCCATTTTCTGGTCAAATATTTTCTAATTATGTACATTGATACTACAGGCCAACAGGAACCCACAAACCAAGAATGACCCACATTTGCCCATAGGTGGTGCTACAGGCCACGCCCCAAAAAATATTTTCAAAGTGATACCATTTCCACGCCATTTAACCAATTCTTCTGAATCTTGGTGTACATGCCTCATTTCTCATTGGGAACAAAAACGCCTCAAGGATCCATAAGGTCGTATGATGGATTTTCCTGTAGACTGAAAATGTTTAGTTTAGGATTCAGACAGAAATACATGTTTTTGGATTCATCCATTGAGAGGGTTTAACCCCAACCCTCTACTGATCAATTTGAAATGATTTGCCATTTTGAGGAGGAATCCGCATTGCTGCTTGCAGCTATATTTATTATTATTATTATTATTCTTCTTCTCCTTGAGCCCCAATAGCTCAAAAAGTCACTGGTCAAAAATGTTCTAAATTGGCACATTGATACTCCATGCCAACGGGTACCCCCAAACCAAGAATGGTCAACATTCAGCCCATAGGTGGCGCTACAGGCCACACCCAAAAACAAAAATTCAAAGTGATATAATTTCCACCCCATTTGTCCAAATCTTCTGAAACTTTGTAAACATGCCTCATTTCTCATGGGGAACAAAAAATCCTCAAGGACCCATACTTCTGCCATTATGGATTTTCCTGTACAGTGAAAATTTTGGAAAACCTACAAAACTCTTCTTCTCCTGAACCTCAGCTCCAATTGACTTGGAATTTGGCACACGTGTGTAGTATGTATGTCTTTCCAAAGCGTTACTTAGCAAAAATGAATACAATACAAAATGGCTGAAATGGGCGTGTTTATGTAAATGTACACACAAAAGATGATCAAAAATGTTTAAAATCCCATTGATTTACAATGGCTGAGCAAAAGTGCTCCCTCTACTGGACAAATATGGTCCACATGTAAAATCCCATTCACTTACATTGGCTGAGCAAAGAGGCTCCCTCTACTGGAGTAACTCTGTCTACCACATGCAGCTCTTCTGTAGCAATCTCTCTAATGAAGCATTTCGGTCTCCTAGTGGGTGGAGCTCCAGACTTAGACTACAGAAGACATTTTGCGTCTGCATGGAGGTATGTCAAATCAATTGTGTGTCTTAATGCTTTCCAGTTTGAACATTCAAGCGATTTTACACTATTCAACTCAACAAAGGCAAAACAACTCAAATAAATGTTTTCGAGCAGTTTGTGTGACACAGCGGCGAGCAGCGTCGCGTCTAACGTTCGCACGCCGATGAGAGTTACGCTTTCCCTTCTTGCGTTTCAACGGACAATTTCATACACCAAAATACATGATATATTGGGGTGTCTGCTATATCTCAAGTGAACAAACAGTTGATAAAGAAATCGGGTATCAATATATTGAATTATGAATTATTGAAGGGGTCTAGTGATGCCGCTGTGATGTCCTGTTAGATTTTTCTCTATCGAGACAGCGTTAACGTATCAAAACTTCCGAGTATGATGTTGTTTAATTGTCTCTGACAACACGCAATCCTCGAGCGAGATCATTTTTGCTCGCATCTTCCACGAAGGTTTGTTGGTTGTGTACAATGGTTGCCTGCTTGAACATTCAAGCGATTTTACACTATTCAACTCAACAAAGGCAAAACAACTCAAATAAATGTTTTCGAGCAGTTTGTGTGACACAGCGAGCGAGCAGCGTCGCGACTAGCGCTTCGCTGCGCCGATGAGAGTTCAGCTTTCACAGCTTCATGCGTTTGAGCGGACAATTTCATACACCAAAATACATGATATATTGGGGTGTCTGTTATGTATCAAGTGAACAAACAGTTGATAAAGAAATTGGGTATCAATATATTTAATTATGAATTATTGTGAACAACACGGATGCCGCTGTGGTGTCCTGTTAAGATTTTTCTCTCGAAACAGCGTTAACAGCTTAAACAAAATACTGCGTTATTTTTGCACATACAGATACATTTAATACATCGTCACAAACTATGAAAGTTGTACTTTTATTTGTTGTAAAGAAAATAAACCGTGTGCTCTTTGTCTAAGCGAATATCTTTCTGAAACACGTCACAAAAACTTACACAAACATGAAACATATGTCTAAAGAAAGTAGGGATGGGCTGATCAATCCTAGCGTATCAAAACTTCCGAGAATGATGTTGTTTAATTGTCTCTGACAACACGCTAAACCCATGGCGAGATCATTTTGCTCGCATCATCATGAAGGTTTGTCGGTTGTATACAATGTTTGCCTGTTTGAACATTCAAGCGATTTTACACTATTCAACTCAACAAATGTCAAAACAACTCAAATACATGTTTTGCGAGCTGTTTGTGTGACACAGCGAGCAGCGTCGGCGTCTAACTCACGCACTCCGATGTCTTTCGCTGCTGCTTGCGTCTGAGCGGACAATTTCATACAACAGAGTGTCAAAATACATGATATATTGAGGAGTCTGTTATGTCTCAAGTGAACAAACAGTTGAGAAAGAAATCTGGAATAATTATATTTTATTCTGGCATTATTCCAGATGACGTCCTGCTATATTTTTCTCTCGAAACAGCGGAAACAACTTAAACAAAATACTGCGTCATTTTTGCCCATACAGAAACATGCAAGACATCATTACGAACTATGAAATGTTTACTTTTATTTGTGTACACTTACAATAACAACAAAACCTTGTGCTTTTGTAAAATAAATAAACAGGGTGCTCAGTCTCTGTCTTCGCGATTATTTTTCTGAAACACGTCACAGAATTCAAGTGAACAAAATCAACCATTCACGCAGTCTGTATTTTATCATCTCACAATGAATACAAATGCAACAAGCATGGCACAAAACGAAAATAATGATACTTCTCAGTTCTCAAAAGATTAAACTGAACTGTGCCTTAAGTATCGTATCATGCGATAAAAGCCTCTTAAAGAGACAGTAACAATTTAGCCTTCAGTCCTGAACATAGACATTCCCAAGTAATTGAGAAGTACAAATGGTATTATTTTAAGTTTTTTTATTTCTCTCTTACCTTGTAAAATGCCACGTTTTTGAATGGCATGTAAACACAATCACTCCATTTTTTCACTGGATCTGTTGCTATTTTAATGATTTAAAAATCAAAGCACTGACCATTTAAAGTGTGAGCTTGTAGGCTACATTTTGAAATAGTTATAAACAGTCACAGCTATACAGTGTTATTATGTGCCTAGATAGTCTTTCAAATAAAATTGCTTGTGATATGCTTATGTAAGTCACACAAAAAAACAGAAAAAAAATCTTAAGAGAGAAGTGAAAGTGAAAGTAGAGATTTTCAAAGTGATTTTTCATTCAAAGTGATACAATTTCCACGCCATTTGTCTAAATCTTCTGAAACTTGGTGTACATGCCTCATTCCTCATGGGGAACAAAAAAGCCTTAAGGACCCATAACTTTCACCATGATGGATTTTCCCGTACGTTGAAAATTTGCGAAAACCTAAAAATACTCTTCTTCTCCTGAACCGTAGCTCCAATTGACTTGAAATTTGGTACACATTTGTAGAATGGACATCCTTGAAAACATTACTTAGGAAAAATGAATGTGATACAAAATGTCTGAAAGGAGCGTGTTTATGTAAATGTCCAAATTTTAACAATATATACCTGTCAATAAATCAAATGTAATTTTGACTGATGGTTTTCAAACCTAACATGCTTCAAGATGACATCACTCTGAAGTACTGCATAAAGAATGGCCGACATTAAGCCCCTAGGGAGCTTACAGGCCATGTCGAAATTCCCATTTTCTGGTCTAAAATGTTCTAATTTGGTACAATGGTACTACAGGCCAACAGGAACCCACAAACCAAGAATGGCCGACATTAAGCCACTAGGGAGCTAAAGGCCACGCCAAAATTCCCGTTTTCTGGTCAAATTTTTTTTTAATTTGGTACATTGATACTACAGGCAGACAGGAACCCACAAACCAAGAATGGACAACATTCACCCCTAGAGGCGCTACAGGCCATGCCAAAATTCCCATTTTCTGGTCAAAAATGTTCTAATTTGGTACACTGATACTACATGCCAACAGGAACCCACAAACCACGAATGGCCAACATTAGCCATTAGAGAGCTACAGGTAATTCCAAAAATCCCATTTTCTGGTCAAACATTTTCTAATTTGGTGTATTGATTCTACAGGCCGACAGGAACCCACAAACCAAGAAAGGCCCACATTAAGCCCCTAGGGAGCTTCTAGAGCCACTCAAAATTCCCATTTTCTGGTCAAATATTTTCTAATTTTGTACATTTATACTACAGGCCAACAGGAACCCACAAACCAAGAATGACCAACATTTGCCCATAGGTGGCGCTACAGGCCACGCCCCAAATTTTTTTTCAAAATGATATAATATCCACCCCATTTGTCCAATTCTTCTGAAACTTGGTGTACATGCCGCATTTCTCATTGGGAACAAAAAAGCCTCAAGGATCCATAAGGTCCGGTATGGATTTTCCTGTACATTGAAAATGTTTTGTTTAGGAATCAGACGAAGACATGTTTTTTTGAATTCCTTAATTGGGAGGGTTTATCCCCAACCATCTACTGATCAATTTTAAATGATTTGCCATTTTGAGGAGGAATCCGCATTGCTGCTTGCAGCTATATTTTTTTTATTTTTATTGTATATGTATTCTATATTGTGTGTATTGTTTACTGTACATTGTATATTATTATTGTGTTGTGTAATTATATGTACATTTAGATATGTAAATATGTTGTTTACTGTAATTGGTATATGTCTCGTCACTATCATGACTGCTGTGTTTCTCGGAACTGCACAAGACTTTCACCTGCTGTTGCACTTGTATATGGTAGTCTGACAATAAAGTGATTTGATTTGATGTTTCGCACTGCTGATTCAATATTGGTGTTGCACTGTGCTGTTAAATGCATCTGCAAAAGAATGAAAGTTCGACAACCATTAACGGAACCGTAAATCATGAAAACGATGCGGTTCTATTTTTTTGTTTTGTTTTATGGATGGTTCTTGGTTCCTAACTGCATTTTTGAGTGGATATGTTCTCAGCTGATGAGTTAGCTGGTCTCTCATTCTGCTCCTGCAGGTATCTGGAGATGATGTTGGAGTATCTGCAGGATTACACAGATCGTGTCAAGCCTCTGCTGGATCAGAATGACTTGTATGGAAAGATCCTGGTGGAGTTTGAGAAGAAGTGGGATAGTGGGGCGTTCCCAGGCTGGCCGGTGGGTTTGAGCTTGATAGAGCTCATTAAGTGTGATTGGAATTCAAAATGAGTTTGTAATAATATTAGCAAATCTACCGAACTTGATAAAAAAAAAATAGCTTTAATAATTATGGCAGGTAGATCTTATGAATTGGCGTTACATTTAAAGTTACCATTGTTCTCTTTTCCAAATCCTAGACCAGTGGTTCCCAACCCTGTTCCTGGAGACCCCCCAACACTGCACATTTTGTATATCTCCCTTATCTGACACACCAAATTCAGGTCGTAGATTCTCTACAAATGAGTTAATGAGTTGTATCAGGTGTGTTTGATTAGGCAGATATCCAAAAAAGATATCCGGTGTTGGGAACCACTGCCCTAGAGAGCTACCTATCTAGTCAGCATTTCAGAGCATCATTGGTGCACTCCAGATGCGTAAGTGTTGGAACGTGTTTGTTCCAAACAGTAGGAAGCAAAATGATGCTGCATTGTAAGATACCATATGTGTGTGAGCTAATGTTTTGGATGTTGTTTTGGTTTGATGTTTGTGTTGTAGAAAGAGACTAGTAGTGCATTGACCCACGCTGGAGCTCATCTGGATCTCTCTGCCTTCTCATCATGGGAGGTCAGACATGTTTGCTCAATACACTGACTTTGTTTCTCATATCTTTTGCAAAATGTGTGTATATATATATATATATATATATATATATATATATATATATATATATATATATATATATATTTTTTTTCTTCTCAGTACTGATTGGTTTCCTATATCCCTGATTTAAACTCTACAGAGATGTTTAGGGGTTGGGGAAAAATCGGTTCACTGGTGCATAATGATTCTTTCTCAAATTATTGATCAATTAAAAAATGCATATTTAATAAATAAAATAATTTATTCTTCTTATTGGAAAGCATGTACAGGACAAAACATTGCATGTATCAGTAAATATGACGTGGTAAACAAAGCTGCATAAAAAACTGTACAGATTACACACCTGCAGTGGCATTTATACAACAAAAAGGTGTGCTTTAGATGAGTTTAGCTACCATGGACAGGAAGGCTGAATAACTTTGATATTACAAAATGTTCATGAAAACTAACCACCAAGACAGTTTAAAGTCAGTCTGGTGCAGTATTTCATTTACACATAACGAAAGCTACAGAGCTTTGAGTACACACTCCTGGGCAAATAAAAAATAAATAAATGGGCCATGCTTGAAATGGCAAAACATTAAGTTTTTTCTCCACAATCTCCAAATCTCCACAACAAATAAGGTCAGGAAATTAGCATGAATTCAACAAATGCACTCCTGGTACACTTTTGCTGCAGTGAACTGTTTGGGGAAAAAGCTGGAAAAAGGGAAATTCACTTGTATAGTCTTGTTGTATGCAAAGGTAAAATCATGATGGGTGTACAAAATGTTCTAAAAAATATCTTCTGGGATAATTAGTCAATAGTTGGTGATCTGCCATACCTGTTGCAGACAATCAAAGTCCTGAAAACAAACTCCTAAACGGGACCAGGAGCAATAGAGCAGGGAGAGAGAGTCACAAGGTAAAGGAATGAGAAAATCTGCACCAAAAAAATCAAAAGAGGGTTGCTGTGAGAAACCACATATCTGTTCTGAAGTTTACAAGACCCTACAGACAGAGAAGATCTCTATTTATCTATCAGCTATTAAGAGAATAGGTCAACACTTTGAACAGGTGATGTTGACAGGAAGAAAGATCTGGAAGGCCCAAAGCCTCTTCATGCAGGGATGAAGGAATTTCAACACCTGCTGACATGTACAGTTCTCAAAGACAGAAAATAAAAGTCTACAAACTCTTTCAGCAGAAAACAAGAACCAGACGTTTATATAATGCAGGTTTTGTGTCCAGCAGATGTGTGTAAAAGGCCATTGCTGTCTCACAAGATGGAAAGTTTGATGCAGAGTTGTGTGAAGTAATGAATCAGGATTTGAGTTGCATGGTGAAGCTCCAGAGAGGTGTCTTCAAATATCTGGTGGTGAGAAATATAATAGTGAATGCATCTCTACCAAAGTGAAGCATTTTCAGCTGCTGGAACTGTTGACAAGTCAATGAATGCTTTGAAGTACAAGAGAATATTGCAGAAAGGCTTGTTTCCCACTATTGAAAAGTTGTTGTCTGAAGAGGAACGGTCAGATGTTATTTTTCAAGAAAACAACGCTCCTGCCCACACTACAAAGACCACCAAGAAGTGGTTTGAGTGTAGTTATGCAGAATCTTCACAAAGATAAAGTTACATACCCCTAATGCAAATTCATTGTGTGGGAGTGTAATGTTGTGTGTTTTTGTTTGTAGGAGCTGGCATCTCTGGGTCTGGACAGACTGAAGTCAGCTCTGATGGCTTTAGGACTCAAGTGTGGAGGGTGAGTGTCCCATTCACAGCCTTTAATACCTGCATTTAAACAGATTATAACCCTCTCAAAGACCTGACAGTCCCTGATTCTTGAGTGTGTAGGTCATGTGTCTGGTGTTGAGTGACTTATTGTGTGTTATTTTTGTAGTACTCTGGAAGAGAGGGCACAGCGTCTGTTCAGCACTAAAGGCAAATCTCTGGAGTCTCTTGATTCCTCTCTCTTCGCCAAAAACCCCAAAGCCAAGGGACCAAAGAAGTAAGTGTCGTCTCATTTGGGGAACTTTCAGGGGCAGATTCACTAAACGGTTGTGCCACTCTTGCTTGCGGTATTGCAGCTCAGATACCAGAGTCTTCATTAACCACCCGCAGTCGGGTTTAGCAGCCACAATCAGCGCTGATATTGCGCTGCGTCTTCAGTATTGTCGTTCCTTTCCACCCAAACACTCCTCCTTTCTATGTAAATTAGGCTAATTTAAGATTCCGCTTCATTCACAAAACTCTGGGGAAAAAATTCAACCAATCATTTCAGCAGTATTTAATCAAATAATAATCAAATGCTGTTGATGAGCATTATAACCTGGCATATATCCTTATGTGTGGTGTTGTCAAGCGCATGTTCTGCGTGTTTAAGAGATTATCCAGGTGTCTGGATCAAAGTGATGCTCTTCAGTCTCGACAAGTTGGGTCAAATACGGTGGTCTGCGGTCATCCTCTGCTATATTGCACTCAGAATCGGACCACAAGATCAGAATTGCGCATGCAAATTGTGTTCAACGGCGATTTTTGCGGGCTTGTTTGTGCCGTTGCCTGATCTGCATAATTCCTTTAGAGAATTTGGCATTAAATGAGTACATTTAGCACGTGCCAAAAATCTTGCTTTTAGCAGGCACAATTCATTCTTGGTGAATCTGCCCCACTGATTTAAATGTGTGCACAAACAATTCCTCAAGTGTCTAGATTTGAAAATAATTTTGATTAGAATATGCACCTCAATGAAGCCCTTATTTTAAATATGAATGTTGTTATTATCTTTTGTTTTTTGTCTGCAGAGACTCAGAGCGCAACAAGGAAACAGCATTTCTTGAAGCTCAGATTTATGAATATGTGGAGATCTTGGGGGTAAGCAGTCTCAGTCTGTTTGCTGTTGTCTGGGATTTAAGAGTGGAATCTAAAATAAATCACTGAGTGCACCATTAAATGGTGTTGGAAAGGAGACAGGGTCATGAGTATTGATGTGAACTGTGTAGCATTTCATATGGCTAATGTGTGTATGTGTATGTGTTGTAGGAGCAGAGGCATTTAACCCATGAGAACGTTCAGAGGAAGCAGGCACGTACAGGAGAAGAGCGAGATGAAGAGGATGAAGAGCAGGCTAGTGAGAGCGAGAGTGAAGATGAAGATAACGAGATAATTTACAACCCCAAAAACCTGCCGCTGGGCTGGGACGGGAAGGTACACTTCATTTCACTGTAGTGGGAAGATTTGGGAAGAATAAATAGTTTAGATGAGTTAGCCTGGGTAACACAGAAATCCCATTCTTTGTTTGATTTTGTCATAGCAGTTATTTTTTATACTATTCAGCCTTTTGATATTCTTTTGATATTTACGTATTTGCTCCTAAATTATGTGCAACTTGTGTCACCGAACAAATTTTTGCCAAATGCAATTTTTTTTACCCAAAGGAGAGAGTACTGCCCCAAACTTTGACAAGCTACACTTACACTCATCTGAAAATCAACCTACAAATTGTTAACTATTATTTGTCTACATATTAAGCTAGGAAAGGAAGAAGTATTTTAATATTGCAAAATTACACACTTCACCTTTGAAAATGTTGTTTTTCCCTACACAAGAATAATTTATTTAATTTTTATGCACCAAAATAGCAATAACTAGTAATAAACTGCAGTATTTACCTATGTATTTGAACTAAAACATGTTAATACATGAAAAGTTCCAAATGGAGAGTTCCATAAACACTCTTGAGTAGTGACACAATCAAATTGTGTTCTGAAGTTTTTACAGATAATTTAAACTGCTTCACAAACATGAATCAAACTTACCAACGCCAACACTGTTCTACAGAAGTTTAAATGTAACGCTACTTAAACATCTGTCTTCACACTCGTGAGTTGTAAGAAGATGAAGGATCACAAGTCTAATAATCTAACGACACACTCTTTATGAAACATAATGGGCAAATAAAAAGCACATTAAGATGTTGCTTGATTTTATATGACCAGCAAAATCATCACAAATATATAGCAAACATTCAGCAATAATGGGCTTAGCCTGTGTCATTAACCTTGTCTTTTGTCGGACTTTGTTTTTTAGCCTATTCCATACTGGTTGTACAAACTGCACGGTCTAAACATCAACTATAACTGTGAGATCTGTGGAAATTACACATACAGAGGACCCAAAGCCTTCCAGAGACATTTTGCAGTAAGTTACATATATTTCCACTGCCACACATCTATCCACATGTGCAACATTCTGTTTGGAAAATGTATATATATATAAAAAAATCTGTGAATACATCAGTTCATAAAGATTCCTAGGCAAAGACACTTGGCCATGTGTCACCTAATAATGTGAGGTGTTTGCAACAGGATCACGTTCAGTATTCGCAGATATGCCCAAGCATTATATTATAAATGTCATAATTGTTGCACATACAGATGTTGAAAGTAGATATAAGGATACATTTAGTGAATGATCCGTTTCCTCTGTTTTCAGGAGTGGCGTCATGCTCATGGTATGCGCTGTTTGGGTATTCCTAACACTGCCCACTTCGCCAACGTCACCCAGATTGAAGATGCAGTGTCCCGTGAGTACACTGATTATTAAATACCTGAGATATTGTACTGACAATGTATTACACCGTATTTCTAAAAAGCATCGTAAGCCAAAGTAGATCGTAGAGACCATTGACTCCAATGATGCTCCATTATGATGCTTTTGGAAAAGCAGCCCTGTCCAGTACTTTGGTGAAGTGTGAATATGATCTAGTATAAATAAATTGTATTGTCCTGTCTCAAGCTAAATTAATTTGTTGGTCTTTTCCGATTGTGACTTTTAATTGTCATACTTGAGGTGTATGTGTGCTTTATACCCCTGAAGAAGTCATTTATTCTTAACTTGGAGTCATATGCCACGTGCATCACAGCGCTTCAGGAGCGGTTAATCTTGAGGAGCTGCTCTGGGTTGGTCTGCGGTTCAAGTTTAGTTGGATTGCTCCTATAATTAGGGCCTTTATGGAAGTATGTGTAAAAAATACAATTAATAGAATAAAGCTAACAGAATTATTATAATAAACCGAATTATAAACGTGATAAAAAAATAGCATGTAACTATAACATGTAATATAAATAAAGCATGTTTGTTTACATGTTAAATGAACTAGTAAATGAAAAATAACATCAGCTGTGTGAGCTTTTAATGTAATGTCCTATGATTATTAACAGTTAACACATACTGTAGACTGCTCCTGTCTGTACCTTTAACTCAGTGCTTCTCAACTGGTTTTGCTTCAGGGCAGATTTTACATTGGAAATCATGTGGCAACCCACTATAGTAAAAACGTCCTTTTATGTTTCATAGTTTGTTCATGGTTTTCAAGTACAAGGACATGCATTAAGTGACTTTTTGTTTTTGATGTCAACAACAAAATCTACAGGAAGTTGTCTCTCCCCCCTTTTAAAAATTTAAGAGCATATTTACTTATATGAGCCCATTTATTATCCCGTTTATTTACTATTTTCAAACAGAACATACATATAACACAGGAGGAAAGGCTCCTCATTAGCATGGTTTGCAGTGAAGCTAGATCATGATGGCGAGCTCATTACACTCGTGCTAAAGTGCAGATGAGAAGCCTTTACATGATTGAGATTATCATTAAATCTGCCTCGGCAGTCCCAAATATCACTTCAGCGGCCACCGAAATATCTTCAATGGGAGAACCATGGCATTGTTCTTTCCCTGCTGTCCGCAACCCAGTCCGATAGACCTGCAACCCACCAGTTGAGAAACACTGCTTTAACACACACACACTCACTTATGTCAGACCCCCTTGCTTCTCTGACATTTTCTCCATTGCACGTGTGTGCTCGCCAGTTAACTAGTCTGACAGGTAGTTGAGGAGTAAAGATGTGCACACGCACCGTACATTTTCATACCATGGTAGACCGTGAAGCCGGTATACTGCTGCAACCCTAATCGAAGCATACCACATCATCTGCAGTGTTATGGCATGGGCATGTATGGTTGGCAATGGAACTTGGTCACTAGTGTTTATTGATGATGTGACTGCTGACAGAAGCAGCTGGATGAATTCTGAAGTGTTTAGGGCTATACTAACTACATTTCATTCAGAAAGTATTCAGACCCCTTCCGTTTTTCACATTTTGTTATGTTGTAGCCTTATGCTAAAATGCTTTAAATATGTTTTTCACATCAGTCTACACTCCATACCCCATAATGACAAAGCAAAAACCAGAATTTTGATATGCAAATTTATTAAAAAGAGAAAACTGAAATATCACAATGAGACTTCAGACCCTTAACTCAGTAATTAGTTGAAGAACCAGTGATTACAGGCTCAAGTCTTTTTGGGTATGATGCGACAAGCTTTGCATACCTGGATTTGGGGATTTTCTGCCATCTCCCAAGCTCTGTCAGGTTGGATTGGGACTGTCGGTGGACAGCCATTTTCAGGTCTCTCCAGAGATGTTCAAATGGGTTCAAGTCTGGGCTCTGGCTGGACATTCATAGAGTTGTCCCTTATCCACTACTGCGTTGTCTTGGCTGTGTGCTTGGGGTCGTTGTCCTGTTGGAAGGTGAACCTTTAGCCCAGTGTGAGGTCCTGAGCACTCTGGAGCATGTTTTCATTAAGGATGTCTCTGTATATTGCTGCATTCAGCTTTCCTTAAACCCTAACCAGTCCCCCAGTTCCTGCCGCTAAAAATTACCCCAGACCACGATGCTACCACCACCATGCTTCACCGTTGGGATGGTATTGCACAGGTGATGAGCGGTGCCTGTTTCCTCCAAACATGATACTTGGAATTGAGGCTAAACAGTTCAACCTTCATTTCATCAGACCAGAGAATCTTGTTTCTCACAGTCAGAGATTCTTTTAGGTGTTTTTTATGTGTCTTGCACTGAGGAGAAGCTTCCGTCTGGTCACACTGCCATAAAGCCCAGATCGGTGGAGTGTTGCATCGGGTTCTCGGTCACCTCTCTTACCAAGGCCCTTCTCCCCTGATTGCTCTGTTTGGTCAGGCGTTCAGCTCTAGGAAGAGTCCTGGTTGTTCCAAACATCCATTTTAAGAATTATGGAGGCCACTGTGCTCTTGGGAACCTTTAATGCAGCTGAAATGTTTTGTAGCCTTCTCCAGATCTGTGCCTCGACACAATCTTGTCTCAGAGCTCTGCAGAAAGTTTCTTCTGATTTCTTGGCCTGCTTTTTGGTCTGATATGGTTTTTCAGCTGTGAGACCTTATATAGGGACAGGTGTGTCCCTTTACAAATCATATCCAATCAATTGAATTTGCCACATGTGGACATTAAAAGTGTAGAAACATCTCAAAGATGATTCAGAGAAATGGGATGCACCTGAGCTACATTTCAAGTGTCACAACAAAGGGTCAGAATACTTATGTCTGTGTGATATTTCAGTTTTTTTTCTTTTTAATACATTTGCAAAGTTATAAAAAAAAATATTTAGTAATTATGGAGTGTAACCTGATGTGGGGAAAAAAAATATATATTTAAAGCATTTTAACATAAGGCTACAACATCCATCCATCCATCCATCTTCAACCACATATCCGAAGTTGGGTCGCAGGGGCAGCAGCTCCAGCAGGGGGCCCCAAACTTCCCTATCCTGAGCTACATTAACCAGCTCTGACTGGGGGACCCTGAGGCGTTCCCAGGCCAGTGTGGAGATGTAATCTCTCCACCTAATCCTGGGTCTTCCCCGAGACCTCCTCCCAGCTGGACGTGCCTGAAACACCTCCCTAGGGAAGCGGCCAGGGGGAATCCTTACCAGATGCCCAAACCACCTCAACTGACTCCTTTCGATGCAAAGGAGCAGCGGCTCTACTCCGAGCTCCTCACGGATGACTGAGCTCTAAGGGAGAAGCCCGCCACCCTTCTGAGGAAACCCATTTCGGCCGCTTGTACTCGCGACCTAGTTCTTTCGGTCATGACCCAGCCTTCATGATCATAGGTGAGGGTAGGAAAAAAAATTGACCGGTAGATCGAGAGCTTTGCCTTTCGGCTCAGCTCTCTTTTCTTGACAACGGTGCGATAGAGCGAGTGCAATACCGCTCTATCTGCTTGGATTCAGCCAAATGCTGCAATACTTTTGTGAAACCCCTGAAATCAATGTTTATGGTCTCGTCTTGATTGCTTCATTTTAAATCCATTGTGGTGGCGTACAGAGCCAAGATTATGATAATTGTGTCTGTTTAAATACATATGTACCTAACTGTGTGTATCCATCCATCTTAAATATTCTAATAAACTCCCAAAAAAAAAAAAGGGAACCAAAGCTATTATATCTTCAATGTCCATGTCATTTCAAATGTGTTTTTCTTTTCTTGTGAATAGTCTGGTCGAAGCTGAAGTCACAGAAATCCTCTGAGCGCTGGCAGCCAGACACAGAGGTGAGTTCTTTTGAGACATCAAACTTACAAATCTAAATCGATTCCTTTAAAATCAATGATTGTATCTACTCTGAAAGAGTCTGTTGCATCACAATGGAAAAATAAGTTGCTCATTTGTCTTACAGGAAGAATATGAAGACTCCAGTGGAAATGTGGTCAACAAGAAGACTTATGAAGATCTGAAACGACAAGGGCTGCTGTAGAGCCCCATCACAACATTAACAAAAGCATCTCACATACTTGCTTTGTGAAAACTGAAGCATAAATGTTTCTTTAAACTATAGAGTTTAGTCCCCATCTTCTCCAGAGTTTAAGGAATGTGATGCCTTTTTTTTTTTTTAATTGTGGATTTTGTATGTCTTTATTTCATTATGATCATTCCACATTTTCCCTTCTGGTATGAGACAGGATACTTTCATTATTCAATACATTTTAGTACATTGTACGGACAATTGTTGGTTTTTGGACTGTTTTAATTGGTATAGAGACACATTTCTAAACATGCTGTACAACTGAGAGTTTCACTTCATTAATATGAAGACAATATTTCAATAAAAGTGATTTTTTTTGATTCAGTAAGTATCTGCCATTGTATAAAGACTTTAGTTGGAGTTTGAATACACTGCAGAGTTAAGTGTGAAACTATTCTATTTCCTCCATGGTGGAATTATATTTGCATTCATTTTATTCTAGAATAACAACCTTCTTGTTTTGTCAACCCATGCTTGTGCTGAACCATCATTACAAGGACAGAGCTGGATTAATGATCTAAAAAATTCTACCCCGTTTTTTTATAGCATACTAATATGACTCTGGGTATCTGAACACAATATAAATGTATTTGAACAGGTCAGACAAACCTGTACAGTGTACAAAACCCATTGTATTCCCAAACATCTCAAGCACTCCCACAATCCTTTAAGATGGAGTAGATGCTGGCGTTTTCAAACTGAATTACATGTTCTTTGAAAAAGCAGAATTTGTAATAAAAAACAATAAAACAAAGCCTACAGTGAACATAGCCAACAATTTATTTTTATTTCAATTGTTTTATTCTAGATATGTTGTACAAATGATGTGTATACAGGTGTAATTAATGTTCCTGATGCTTTACCATTGTAAAGCTTCTTCTTCAGTATGTATCTGAGTTTAATAATGTGTTGAGACGGTATAGGGGCAATAATGATAGGGCTCGGATTTTTCAAAATGCTAATGTTTTTTTATATAGTTTGACATGTACATCTTCAAAATAACCCCTACAGAAGATAGTGCTTTTATTGTCTTTATTCACTTTTGCCCTTTTATAACCACCCAAGTATTTCAAAAGAACTCCTGTAATTTTTGCCTTCAGTAACTGGAGCAAAATCTAGAAGTAAAGGAAATGAATCTCCATTGTGATTCCAGCAGTCAATATCATTTCAGTCTATGGAAGCACCCTTTGCAATGAATCTTTTTCCTCCAGATCTTCAACGACACTTGTATGATCTCTTTATTTCTTTAAACTTTGTAAAGATCATGAAGCTTCTGCAAGTTGTGTGTACGGTAGACTCATGAGAAAAGATAACGTATGAGCACAACTTTATATTTGCAATGTTTTGGAAATATTACATTTTAGATCAGATTGTCTCAAAATCAACCTTTTAATCTTATAAACATATCATGTCTGGTTTTGTCCATACAGCACATATCAAAATCAATCACAAAATCTATTATTTAATGCAGTTATCACTCTCTTTCATAATTATGTTTTTTTTTTTATTAATCTGATGCTTTTACTCTATAATATCTTTATTAATCTGATGTTATTTCAGTTGCAGAAGTTTAGCTGTATTACTGATGTAATGGTTAGAAACTAGAGAGCCAATAGCACATCACTGTTAGTAGCTTATCTATCATGCAGCACTGAATGCTGGTTTATGACAATATTGGGTGTAGAATCTTTCTATTATCTATACTGTTAAATCAGACAGTGTCATTGATCCATACACCCTAAATCCAGGATATAGAGGTTGAGTGAATGTGGTCTGGACTCTGTGCATGAGGGTTTTTGAGTTCCTGCACTGTGATCCACATACACTCCTATTCTACAGGATCTGAACACTACAGGGGGATCAGTGTGTTTGTTATTGTGAATGAATGAATAACTGGATGAAGTGCAATACAACCTTCAGGACTGATCATTAGATCAAATACACTCATTTCCCTTCCTGCTTATGCTCTTATATGACACTGATATCAACACTCCATCACTCCACTCAATCTCCCACATGTCTCTCGTCAGGGTGCTCTTTTTCACATAATTAAATAATATCAATATTTAATGCCTATTTATTTATATATCTGGTAAATAGTCGTGTAATAAGCAGTATAATTTACAGTCGGCTGGTCATCATCACAAAATAAACTCATTTAGGGTGATACTTGAGCGCTCTGCGTCACTCAGCCGGGGATTATTTGACGATATATCGGCTGAATGATTATTCCTTACATATGAGGTCATATATGTTTTATCGTGTTTGTCTGTTTATTAGCTGGATGTTATAATAGGAAACACTGCTTTAATGAAATTCACTCGATGTAACCTTAGGTAATATACATCTGGTCACTGATGTAGTAAATTTGAGGCAGGTGCTGATTCACATAGTAACCACTAGAGGGCAGTCCAGACATCACCTGCACTTTCACCTGTAGAATGATCTAGAGATTTGCGATCGTCTTCATCACTTACTTTACAACATGATGGCTATACCGCAGATGTATCTTTATAAATAACTTCAAAGCAGTTTCCAAGAGAGAGTTTTTACAACACCTCCAACCACATCAGAAGACAATGACATAACAATAAAATGCACACTAACAGATGTGCACGATACTATACAGTGGCAAGAAAAAGTATGTGAACCCTTTGGAATCACCTGCATTTATGTACTGTATAAATTTGTCTTCAAATCTGATTTGATCTTCATCTAATTTACAATAATGAGCAAACACAATCTGTTTTAAATAATGACACACACATTTTTGTGTTGTTCTTACATCATTCAAACATTCACAGTGTAGGTTGTAAAAAAGTATGTGAACCCCTAGGGTAATGACATCAACAAATGCCAATTAGAGTCAGGAGTTGGTGCTCTATTGGGTAAAACAGAACCCCAGGGTGACTAAAGACTTGAAGGATAATTTAAACTGGTTATCATCTCTGTTCATGAGTCTACTATACAGAAAAAAATAAACACGCATGGTGTCCATGACAGGACACCACAAAGAAGCCGCTGCTTTCCAACAAAAACATTGCTGCGCGCCTGAAGTTTGTCAAAGAACGCCTTTGACACTCCACAACACTAATGGGAAAACGTTTTGTGGACTGAGGAAACTAAAGTTCAATTGCTTGGGAAGAACATGCATCACCACAATGCTGTAAAAAGGGCTCCGCATACTAACATGAAAATATCATATAAACGGTAAAGTACGGTGGAGAGAGCCTCATTATTTGTGGCTGCTTTGCTGCTTCGGTGCCTGGACCACTTGCAAACATCCAAGGAAAAAATAATTCCCAAGTTTATCAAGATATCCTACAGGATAATGTCAGGGTGGCTGTGCATCAGCTGAAGCTCAGTGGAAGCTGGGTGATGCAGCAGGACAATGAGCCTAAACTAATTAATCGAAGTAAATTATATACAGAATGGCTTAAAAAAGAAAAGATCCAACTTTTGGAGTGGCCCAGTCACAGCCCAGACCTTAACCCAACAGAGGGGTTGTGGAATGACCTTGATGAGAGCCATTCACACCAGACATTCTAAGAAAATGGCTGAGCTGAAGCAGTCCTGTAAGGAAGAATGGTCCAAAATACCTCCAGAACGTATTGCAAGTCTAATCCGCAGCTACCAGAAACACTTGGTTGAGGTTATTGCTGCCAAAGGAGGATTGATCAGTTATTAAATCCAAGGGGTTCAGCACTGTGAATGTTTAATTTGATGTGCTAAATGAAGACATGAAAGATTATAATTGTTTGTGTGTTGTTAGCTTAAACACATTGTGTTTATACTTGTGAATTTAATGAAGATGAGATCACATTTTATGACCAATTAATGCAGAAAACCAGCTAATTCCAAAGGGTTCACATACTTTTATTGCCACTGTTACTGCAAAAACAAGTGCAGTTGTGCATTTTATTGAAATACTCCCATATTACAGGAATATCACATAGGGACCTAAAAGTGACACCACAAGTGAAAACACTTCCCATTTAGCATTCTTTTCTAATTGAATACATTTTATTACAAATGATATTATCAACAATGAATCACACAAGTGCTGTACTGCTCTTGTCCAGACTGCTGGTTGATTTAGAAAGTCAGTTCATGTACACGTACAGTACATTTCAGAGAACAAGCCGTAGAGCTGTCCAGGGTGCTGAATCTTTGAACCACTGTACCGTCCTCTATTTCACTTTCACGTCTCGGAAATCACTACTTGCTCAAATCAAGTCTTCGCAAACGTTTTTCACTCAGTGTGTTTCAGCTAGAGATATGAAACAGGTGAGAAAGAATGAGGGACATGAACTTCTCTATCTAAAACTATTTTAAATTAAATTATTTCAAGTTTATTGTGCTAACACTTTTTCATATTTTTTAATATAATTGTTATTATGTATGTGGTTTTTATATCCTCATTTTAACAGAAAGATTACATGGAATATTTGCTCTCAAAAATATATATATTTTTTCAAACCGCAGGACTATTTCAAATGAGCTTGTAAATGCAAACAGTTATTAAAATTGTGAAAAATGTAAAGAAATGGCCTAAAATATACACTTTGCCTAAAACTTGAGGTTGATAGAGAGAAAAAGAAGGGAAAAAGCTCTTGCACATACACATAAAACTACCTAATTCTACTGCAAGTTGGAAGAGTACTCCAGTTTCTAATAGTGAGTCAGAGTAACTGAGTAAACATAATACTGACTCCTCATCATGACTCACAGCCAAGAAGTGATGGACAGCACACTGAAATCAGATCATAGTGGTGACTATCTGTCCAAACGTTTCACACTAGCATTCAGAGTATTGATTAACCAATGATTCCCTTTAGTAAAGGACTGAACCTACATTAAAAAACAAACAAACAAACAAACAAACAAACAAAATATCTAAAACCAGTTACTGAAACTCAAGGAATAGGAGATCTAACATACTAAATGCAATCAATGTTTGTGTGTTGAGGAGAAAAAGGGGTAGTTTTAGGGAGTTTACGAGCACACGTGCCAGATCCATTGTACTTGGTCCCCTCTGCCAGACATGTTTGACCTCTAGGATACCCCTCTGGTGCAGAGAGTGAGAGAAGGTCACTGGTTTCTAAGGAGATATCCATAGCAATACTTTAGTCTATATTGTCTCATCTGAGGGAGGCATAAATGCTGCCAGCTGTTTTATCATCTGCATTAATGACTCTTTTATGTTTCCATTTGAAAATATGACACAATTTTCACATGTTGATGATGATGATGACATCATGCAGCCTACATACGCCACATCTCCACACTATAATCGTCTGAAAGGCTGTTTGGGTGTATGCTTGGGGAGATCATTGATGTCACAAAGTGGAGAAACTCATGAATATTAATTCGCTTATGTGGAGATAATAAAAAAATATATTTTGCTGTTTCGGTTAACAGTCAGTCTTGAGGACCAATTTAAGAGCTCCAATAAATATTTCACATAATTCATTTGATTACTTGATCCGTACATACAGTATGACGCTGTTAGCACTTGGGTTTTGTAACTCAATGGATAAATACATGGATCAGTACATTTTAGCAAGAATGACTGATTGGTCTCATGGTAAAGTTTTCTCATTTTAAAAATATTTAAAAAATAACTAAACTTCGGCACTGGATCGCCACTTATTATAACACACGCAAATGAAATGGGATCTCCTGTTTAAGAACTGAAGATGTTTTTTTGTGCTAATGTGCTAATACTGTTTTTAACACCCCTTCTTTTTTAATTATTTGATTGAACTGCCAAAATTACCCACAATTGGATTTAAAATGCTTAATGCCGTGATAACTGGACGCCATTCTCTGAACAAGCATGTAATGAGGACATGTGTTCAAATACAAACCTGATAACACAAGTACATGTCTGATGTGGGGTCACTTTATTTTAAAAAGTGGTGGGGATTCGGGGATCGGCACTTATTATAACACACATGAAATGGAAACTCCTGCTCAAGAACTGGAGATGTTTCTTCTGCATTTGAAACTTACCTGATGAAAGCTATTTCAAAAAGTGGTGGGGACAAATTTGGCAAATCAAAAATCAGAAGGGACATGTCCCACCCATAAATGACGCCTTTGTCTGAAAAGCATCACAATCTAATCAACATCTGCTAAACATCTTGAAAAGATCCGATTTAAAAAAACATTCTAAATCAAAATCATCTCAAAGACATCTGCTGAATGTCTTATTGACATCCAAGAGGGAACGTATTATAGTTGTTGTATTGCAGATTTAGGCAAACCGCCTAAAGTCTTCCAGATGTAAACACAGACATCAACAGCCTTCTGGGTGATGTGTGTGCTATCAGGGAAAGTACTACCATTTGAATTGTTTATCATATATCATACCCTGATATAGCACACGTACACGTCTGCTGTATAAGAGACATTCATCAGGTCAGATATCTCTGAGATGTACGTGTGGCTATCTGGAAACTGTTTAATATACATTAAATAGTAGGCATTATTACACAGTAGCTGCGCGGTTAGCAGTACGCTAATATTTCGAACACAGCCAGAGATCCAGCAGCTGCAAGTAGGTGTGCGTTTGATTGATGTTTAATGATTCTGTCACGTGACCCTCAGAAACACACGCCTAATTATCATATGAACAGAGTTCGGGTTCTGTTCGTAACGTTACTGCTTTAATTAGTTAAAGCTTTCTGACTAACACGTCTAGCAGGTGCTGTGCCGTTTCCTCTGAAATGAGTCAGCAACCCGTGTTCTTGTTAGCAGTGCGTTGGAGAAGCTAATGAATGGCACCCAAGTATCCTGCATGAATATTTAATTGGAAAGTGGATGCGCCTGTAATTGTCTTTGAGCGGTGATGGGCTGCGTGAGTTCGAGCCACATGACAATGGAGAGATGACCGTCACCTGCAAATCCAAACCACACTCATTAGTCCAGAACCAAAGCAGAGCAGAAGCCCACACTGACTCACCACTCCTCATTCATTCAGTAATGATCAGCTCTGTATATAATGTCACCGAGGCTGAGAATACTTGGGCTCACACGTCTAGGTCTTTACAGTTCTTGAAATCAATCTATAGCAGTTATATAAACAACAGGGAGACATTTAAGTAAGGAATAATTGACTCTGGCCCCTTGAATTGTTGAAAAATAATGCACAACTGAGGTGGTAATGCAGACACAACACACAGCGGAGTGACCGTTACACCTTGGGTGTATTTCAAGAGGCCAGAGTCAATTATTCTGCTTATACCATGTTACCACACCTTATATATCGTTCAGGGTTTTATATCTCAAGACATTTTCTGGTTTCGTCCCTAAAAACAAGTGATATGGAACTGTTATGCGGTCAAGAACTGGAACTACTTCATAGCCATGCGTTTACTTGAAAAATAATTGCACACCTTAGAACGTCCGTCAACCAATCAGAATCAAGCAATCAACAGACCAGTTTTTAGGAGAAATTTCATATATGAAATATATTTTTACTGACAGTCACATACTTATATATTTATGAATGCGTCAAAATACTGTCCCAGTTTACTGAATTCACCCTATAAGTAGCCTAATAGCCTCTATCAAATATTTCCTCATTTTCTATCAAATGAAATGATGGATACCCCAAGCATTATAATATTTACGGGGTAATTTAGCTAGTTTTTGGGGGTGATTTGTCATATGGATGTCTGAGTTTCATTACATTAAGAAAATGCTTTTATTATCCATTTATATTTATGAATGTTATGAGTATTTATAAATTAGGAATTGTAGGCGTGCATGCAAGGTATTCGTCCTCATGTTGTCCAAATGGTTGGTTGAAACAATTCACCTTCATATGTCTTATGTTTTATTGTATTATCTGCTTGAGGTGTGTGGTTTCCCCTTTGAGACATGTATTGGCATTGATGTGCAATAAGCCAAAAGCAGAATTAATATGAATTATTTTAATAACAGAAGAGAGATAGAGATTAATTGATTGGCTTATATTTCCTGTTTTCTAGCATTGAATAAAATTAATTTGGACCATAAATAGCTTGTTTCCTCTCAACACACTGTATATTGGTTGATTATTATTATTATAATAATTATTATTATTATATAAAGAACACCATTGGCTATTAAAATCAGCTTTTGCTTACACACAAGTTTCTGACAATATTTAAAAACAAATGAATAGGTTACACATTATATGGCGTGTCAAGTAGGCTATATTTTAGCAGAAAGTGTTGAACTAATGACACACTTTCAATCTTTTCCATGGATTTTCTTTCATGACCTGAAAGAGTTTTTTTTATTATGCATATATCTTATGTGTATGTGTATTTGATGTATTTTTTAGCAAATTAAATGTGTGTTTTTTACCCTGAAATTTCATATATGAAATATGTTAATTTATGTTTTTTACTGACAGTCACATACAGGTCCTTCTCAAAAAATTAGCATATTGTGATAAAGTTCATTATTTTCCATAATGTAATGATAAAAATTAAACTTTGATATATTTTAGATTCATTGCACACCAACTGAAATATTTCAGGTCTTTTATTGTTTTAATACTGATGATTTTGGCATACAGCTCATGAAAACCCAAAATTCCTATCTCAAAAAATTAGCATATTTCATCCGACCAATAAAAGAAGTGTTTTTAATACCAAAAAAGTCAACCTTCAAATAATTATGTTCAGTTATGCACTCAATACTTGGTCGGGAATCCTTTTGCAGAAATGACTGCTTCAATGCGGCGTGGCATGGAGGCAATCAGCCTGTGGCACTGCTGAGGTGTTATGGAGGCCCAGGATGCTTCGATAGCGGCCTTAAGCTCATCCAGAGTGTTGGGTCTTGCGTCTCTCAACTTTCTCTTCACAATATCCCACAGATTCTCTATGGGGTTCAGGTCAGGAGAGTTGGCAGGCCAATTGAGCACAGTAATACCATGGTCAGTAAACCATTTACCAGTGGTTTTGGCACTGTGAGCAGGTGCCAGGTCGTGCTGAAAAATGAAATCTTCATCTCCATAAAGCTTTTCAGCAGATGGAAGCATGAAGTGCTCCAAAATCTCCTGATAGCTAGCTGCATTGACCCTGCCCTTGATAAAACACAGTGGACCAACACCAGCAGCTGACATGGCACCCCAGACCATCATTCCTTCTCCCCAGTCTTCCTCCAGACTCTGGCACCTTGATTTCCGAATGACATGCAAAATTTGCTTTCATCCGAAAAAAGTACTTTGGACCACTGAGCAACAGTCCAGTGCTGCTTCTCTGTAGCCCAGGTCAGGCGCTTCTGCCGCTGTTTCTGGTTCAAAAGTGGCTTGACCTGGGGAATGCGGCACCTGTAGCCCATTTCCTGCACACGCCTGTGCACGGTGGCTCTGGATGTTTCTACTCCAGACTCAGTCCACTGCTTCCGCAGGTCCCCCAAGGTCTGGAATCGGTCCTTCTCCACAATCTTCCTCAGACCTCTTCTCGTTGTGCAGCATTTTTTGCCACACTTTTTCCTTCCCACAGACTTCCCACTGAGGTGCCTTGATACAGCACTCTGGGAACAGCCTATTTGTTCAGAAATTTCTTTCGGTGTCTTACCCTCTTGCTTGAGGGTGTCAATGATGGCCTTCTGGACAGCAGTCAGGTTGGCAGTCTTACCCATGATTGCGGTTTTGAGTGAAGAAACAGGCTGGGAGTTTTTAAAAGCCTCAGGAATCTTTTGCAGGTGTTTAGAGTTAATTAGTTGATTCAGATGATTAGGTTAATAGCTCGTTTAGAGACCCTTTTCATGATATGCTAATTTTTTGAGATAGGAATTTTGGGTTTTCATGAGCTGTATGCCAAAATCATCAGTATTAAAACAATAAAAGACCTGAAATATTTCAGTTGGTGTGCAATGAATCTAAAATATATGAAAGTTTAATTTTTATCATTACATTATGGAAAATAATGAACTTTATCACAATATGCTAATTTTTTGAGAAGGACCTGTACATATATGAAATCGGCAATTTTTGTAGTGTTTTGACACGTGTAGCAACTTTGTTTCACAAATAGGCCTATTAGTGGAATTTGAATATGTATATGCTAAAATATATTAACTGATTTCACACACACACACACACACACACACACACATACACACACACACACACACACACACACACACACACACACACACACACACACACACACACACACACACACACACATGTTGTGTTTCCATGTTTTATGGGGACTTTCCATAGACATAATGGTTTTTATACTGTACAAACTTTATATTCTATCCCCTAAACCTAACCCTACCCCTAAACCTAACCCTCACAGAAAACTTTCTGCATTTTTACATTTTCAAAAAACATAATTTAGTATGATTTATAAGCTGTTTTCCTCATGGGGACCGACAAAATATCCCCACAAGGTCAAACATTTCGGGTTTTACTATCCTTATGGGATGACATTTGGTCCCCACAAAGTGATAAATACACGCCACACACACACACACACACACACACACACACACACACACACACACACACACACACACACACACACATAGGTTAGTCTACCTATCATTATGAGGACTTTATAATGTCCTCATTAAGCACATTTATAGCATAATTCCCTTGTAACTACCACTTTGTAACCTAAAAATTGTCCTTGTAAACCACCTAAACATGCCCACACATACACACGCGCGTCACCATACACACAAAAGTCCAAGTGATATTTGTGTTTGGAGTGTGATCCGTTATTGCTGCAGTGTCTATCCACTGTGTGTGTGTGTGTGTGTGTGTGTGTGTGTGTGTGCGCGCGCGTATGTGTATGTGTGGCTTGCTTAGTGTCAATACAAACTGTCCGAAAGGTTTAAGAGGGGATGGAACTTACTTTTTCCCAGGCTAGTTGTACTCTGTGATTGGCCCATTGGCGAATTCGGACACTATCGCCGCCAAAATGTGCAATTCATCAGGTCAATGAAGTAGATTGACCTAAAGGTGTGGGGAGGTAATAGAGATGCTACAGTGACCCGTGTCTTATACGATTCACACAGGAATAAAATCTAGCCACTGTATTATGCTGTTTCGGGGCCAATCAATGATCTTTTTTTTTTGATCCAACAAAAGGTTGAAGACATTCTGGAGACATGGCTGAAGGTGAGGTCTTCCAGTGGGGGTCAGTGAGTGAAGAGAGACTGGAATAAAGGAGAGGGGGTGGGACGTACTCTTTCATTGTCTTTCAGATTTGGGGATCTTTCCAAAAGCCTTGTCATTTCCACGTCGATACCGCTAAAATGTGCCCAAACCCCTTTGTTTGTTCGTTTCTTCTGGCGTCCATAAAGCAGTTTTTATTGTTTTGAAATGTGAGAGAAAGGAAAAGTGTCTTTTTGAATACTCGGGATTAATTCGGACTCTGATGAACGAAATGGGCTCGGTGTATGATCAATATTACACAGGTGAGTCGGGGCACATTTGTGCTTAAGTGATTCATTTTGAACCAGTCGCGCGAATCCTGCGCAACTAACAACTTTAAATGCGCATTGACATGTTTAACTTTTACGAGGAGCAGCGAATGAGTAGATGTTTATATAGGCTTTATTCATTGACTTTGTAGAGTATGCGACGCTGAGACAGTTTAAGTATGATTTTAAAGAAAGAAACATCTATCATACGATTTATTTCAATCTGGGACAAGTTTAGAGGTGTAAAAATAGTGCACATTAGTGACGCGTGTAATGCAAAGAGTAGGCTAGCTATAGTGTCCACATTGGGCACGCTTGTCCAAAATATTCCTTATTTTACGTAATTGCGCTTACCAGATCTTTAGCTATCTGTTAATGCATTTGAATTTTATTGTTGTTTACTTTGTTAATATTGTGTTACTATTGCAGTTTATGTATTTTATGCGTTTTTTTTAAATATGAGTTTTTATGCTGTTATATTGGTAGTATAAATGCAGTAGGCTGCTGAAAGAAAATCCCAGGAATACGATTGGATCGGAGGCTCATTTTGGAACATTTCAATCACGCGCGCTTCGAAAACTCTTTTGGCATTTTCACGCACGCGTGACGGATTCATACATGCTGAAACTGCTGGGTGATAGCTCGCATAATTCCCTTTCTCGTTCGGTTTCGATAGCTCGGGATTTGCGCATGTCGAGTTGGGTGTGAATTGTGTTCTTGTTTGTGTGCTTTTATAAAGGGGGCTGTGTAAAAACTGAGGAGGAAGACGCGGGCTCGTTTCGCGGCAGTGGGGTTTGTAAATGGTTTAACGTGCGGATGGGCTTCGGGTTTCTGTCCATGACCCATCAGGAGGGAATCCGTCTGGAATCACCCGTGGATGTGTTCGTACATCAGGTGAGAACAAATTATTGCTGCTGTTTTTATGTATAAGGCCTTAATCTTTCCCTCGAGTCATCTAGCTTGTGTATTTTCTAATGATTCAAGTGACATTAATACAGACTATGCGTAAAGACATAGTTAAGTAACCTTTTAACTGCCCTTTATCAAGCTGTAATTCAGAGTTGGTGTTGATTTTATTATAACAACACATAAAACAACTTTAAATGCCACCATACATGTTTATATGTTCACATACACACAAAAAGAATATATTAAAAATGAACGTTAGATTGACAGTGATGTGTGTGTGTTACACTCATGAAATAAATGTCTGACGAGGGAGAAACCTTTAAAGCACTTTAGACTGAAGACTTTTATATCAACACCTTGACTCTTACAAATAAAGCTTCAGTAATAAAATCGTATATTTGTATAATTTCATGAGGTTTTGATGTTTAGTGCTTTAAGATTAGTGTATTGGTTTCTGGGCTCTCCTGTCAAGCTGTACAACCTTTTTTCTGGTTCAAACAAAATCATTAGTTGAATACACCTATACTATGATGGACATGCTTTCAAATACTGAGTTCAAAGTCATTTGGATGTTTATTATTATGAATATTATTATTTAATTATTAAATTAAAATGTGTCCTGCACAAATTCCCCCATTGGCCTTTATCTATCATGGCCTCCTAATAATCCCCATCCAATAATTGGCTCTATCTCTCACCTCTCCACCAATAGCTGGTGTGTGGTGAGTGTACTGGTTAACTATGGCTGCCGTCACATCATTCAGGTGGATGCTGCACACTGGTGGTGGTTGAAGAGAGTCCCCTGTTCACTGTGTAAAGCACTTTGTGTAGTGTCAGAAAAGTGTTATATAAATGTAACGTTCATTCATTCATTCATATTATTATTCAAACATGCCATGTGGTGTAGTCTTCCAGGAGTTTGTTTCCTCAACAATGACATAACCTACTCCGTAACCACCATAGTAGGCTGCAATGCATCGTTAGATAAACTAACTAGCTAGTCACGAGTGGTTCCCGAAACCCTACAGTAACTATGCCGCACATCCATCATTCGAACCACGTTGGTTCAACAATGTAGAGCTGTCGTTAATGATGTTACTCAGGGGGTGGAAATCAAGTGGACATGAAATATACACTTGTGTTTATATGCACTTTGTAAGTGTCGTACTCGTTATTACAGTATAAAGCAGTTCGGTCAGTAAGCAGCTCCACAGCAACATTATTTCCCCTACGCTGCTGTAAATAACGAACATGGCATCTGACTACTACTGTTATTTTCTTTTCTCTGTTATTTTGCTTTATTTTCACATTTCCTCCGTTACTTGTGTGTTTGTTTTCATTGTTACCTCTCGCAGCCAGGGGTGGACTGAGAAGAGTAATCGGCCCGGGATTTTACATAGAAACTGGCCCAAAAGTTGTCGCTGTCTGTTTCTGCATATTTACATTTTTTTTATTTTTTATGCATTTGGCAGATGCTTTTATCCAAAGCGACTTACAGAGCCCTTATTACAGGGACAGTCCCCCCGGAGCAACCTGGAGTTAAGTGCCTTGCTCAAGGACACAATGGTGGTGGCTGTGGGAATCGAACCAACAACCTTCTGATCACCAGTTTACCAGTTATGTGTATTAGACCACTACGCCACCACCACTCCACACCACCATATCGGTGACCCCTTCGGCATATCGCAGTGCCGTTTTGTGGCCCGCTCTGGATAATGCGGCGGCTCATTTCAGCTTAGTCCCGGTTCTCCCGATGACCAGTCTGCCCCTGATCGCCCCCAAAGTGCGTCAATCCAATGGAAAAATCCATTAGTGGAGGTTCCCGCTTACCTCCGGGGCACTAGAGCACATACATATGCACACTTTTCAAAAACCATTAAGAATGCCACTTTCATTCTTGAGACAATGAAAGATATAGAATTATATGGAGTGAAAGATGCAGGCTGGGTCTGGCAAACGGCAACTAACATACGATTTTCAAGTTGCTTTTCAGTGACAGAGAAGTTAAAACCCTTCATAATCTGAATTTAAATACAAAATGATGACTGTAAGGGGGTTATGATGAGCAAGGAGGAGGCAAGAACCGGCTTGTCAATATAAATGATAATTTAATGAAAACTTAAACCAAAAGCACAAACATAAACACACACATGACGGACATGCCCGTAATTCTCTCTCTCTCGAACTGTCGTCACCGGCCGCCTTTATCCCTTGCGTGCACCATCAGGCCGATTGGGGACCGGGCGGGTGACATTCTAGCCCGGGCCCGCCCCCCTCCGCTCCACAATGACCAAAATACTGAGTACATACTTGAGAGTTGGTGCATCACAGTAGCATTGGAATGCCAGATCAAATGTAAGCAATTATTGTGTGAATCATGTCACGCAATGTCATTACTTAATTATCAACTACCAGTGACCAATAATGTCATTAATTAACAGGAAAATGCATACATAATTTACGAGTTGGCTATTTCATATTGTCTCGCACGATGTTGTTTGCATAAACTTGTAGAGTTTACACTTCATCACGTGCAAATTCCAGGACGTGTAATGCAGAAGTAAGCGTGAGTTCTGCTCACGAGGTGTTTAGGACATACTTATTAATATTATTTACCCAAACCACTTATCTAAACTTAACCAATCAGTATAGTGTGTAAACATGACAGGAAGATGTTGTGTATGACAGAAGCAAGTAATTGTAGTGTATTAGATGGAAACGATGTCCATGTTATGACTTGTGGAAGTAGGAGAAGGCAGACGGGAGTGTGGATCCAAATGCGGTTCTTTATTGTCAAACAACTAACAACAGTGCAAAACTGGAGCAAAATAAAAGGACCACGATGGGTAAAAGAAACTAAAGACTAGATGACATACAGACGGGATGCGGGTAATGAAACATACACTGAGGGCAGGGAGATCCACGAACGGGTTAACAGTGGGGAACACGAAGAGCAGGGAGATCCTCGGACGAACACGCAGACAGCGAACATAAACTGTGAACAACAGGGAGAGAGATTAATAGCGAACATGTAACGTGACCTCAACATACAACGTCAACGAACGACAGAGGAAAGGGGAAACAAGCGGGTTTAAATAGACAGACATGGTGATAACAAAATAACAAACCGGTGCGGACAATAACACGGAGAGGGCGGTGATGAGTGAAACAGAAACCACGGTACAGACAACAAGGGATCGTGACACGGAACGTGATAAGTGAAAACGGAAAACATGGGACGGACAACACGGGATCGTAACTGTCCAGCAACGTCATTGATGTTGTGAGAATCATAGGAATTCAAATGAATCCCCCTGACAATTCCCCCATAAGAGTGTGTTGCATAAATGATATACTGTAAGTGTGATTAAGAATTCATGTATGGAATGAAATGCAAATCTTTATTGTTTTGCAGTGGTGACACACCATCAGATACACTACAACAGTCAAGTAACTAAAGCTGGCTATGTAAAGATTTTCTCTAAGATAATAGCCATGATAATATAAGCCAAACATGACACAAAACACATCCTATATTTAAATCCTCAGACAACTCTAAAGAGAGGCCTTCTAATTTTTCCCCATCCACAGCATGAAAACTATGAAAAATAAACAGCCTATTTTAAAACCAAAAACCCATTAACAGATGAATGCAATCATTTGATAATCAAATTAAGCTGTGCCCTATTACTATCACTAATCACTGATGAAACACTCACATTTAGCTAGTTCATTTAGATGATTATTAGCCGCCAAGATGTTTCAATCCATTCCTCAGGCGCATCAGTAGCAGGTGTATTAATGACTCTCCTTACAAATACATTATCTATGTGTGTATCAAATGCTCAACAATGGCGGCTTTACAAAGAATCCTACAGCTTGAGCACAGAAGGAGACACAGAAGTCAGGTAGTGCATATAAATGCCTACATGAGGACACATTTGATGACGACATCACAAGAAAATTCTGGATACCAAGGACCAAGATCTTTGAATTGCTGCAGGTTGTGAAACCACACCTTCATTGGGCCACAAGGAGAAACTCCGCCTTTAGTCCAGCAGTGCAGTTCTTAGCTTTGGGAAGTTTCATGGAGGTGGTTGGTGATGGCCTGTGGCTCAGCAAGGCTCAGGCCAGCAAGGCTGTGAAAGCAGTAACACCTTTGCTGTTACAGCTAATGAACACCACACTGACTTTCAGACTTAAATCCAGTCACAACAGTGCATTCACAGAATTTTGTTCAACTTCCTGAGGAGGAAGAGGGGGTCATGCTGGTGGTGCTGATGATGAAGATGCTGTTGTACAGATGATGATGATCCACTGAACCCACATCAAGACAGAACACATCCTGCAGGAGCAGAAGTCAAAGAACATTTCATTCAGAAAATATTTGGTTACGTTTTTCATTTTTAAATACAGTTTTGTTACTGTATTTTCTATTATTTCATCTGAATGACATGTGTCGTTGTGTGTTAATACAAATATTGTGTAATCTCCGACCATGGTCTATGGTTTTCCCCCTGCAAACATGAATTGAAAGACTGCTGCAAACAAGAAGTATACAGCTGTTTTCTATAACATAGCCTATTGAGAATATTCCATATTCTATTCTATTCTATTCTACTTCTGTGAACATTAAACTCAGAACCACTCACACAGACATGTTATTCCAAACAGAATTCAGATATATGGCCATACATGTATATTTCTACAGTTATTGTTCATTTATTTGGGCATATTGACTATATAAAATTACACTGTGATTTGGGAAATTATGTTTGACATATATGAAAGTGTAATATTTTGAAACATGTAAATGAATGAATTTTACACTTACATAGTGCTTTTCTGACACCAAGCTCAAAGTACTGCAGATATGTTGCATATATTGTATGTACAGTACAGATAACTATATATATCAGTGAAAACCATTAACATGCAGATTGTGTTTTACATATATTGTCATATGTGAAATTTCTCTTTGGGAAAATGTTGTAACAAAGATATTTGCTTGTAAATAATAAAATAACTCGAAAACGAAGCCAATCCTGTGTCATAAATAATGCCTTAGTAGGGCACTTCAAAGGGAGAACAATTCTGACAGTTATGCTGGAAGATTGTTTTAAACTGAATTTCCAATAAAAATAACTATGGGATTCAAGTCTGGGCTTTGTGTAGGCCTGTCAAGGAGATTCACTTTGCTCTTTTGGAGGTAGTTCTTCACCAGAAGTGAGGCATGCTTTGGGTCGTTAACATGCTGGAAGATGAAATGTCGACCAAACCAATCTTCTCGTAGTCTTCCCTTTTCACGATTCCTTAGACCCTGATGAGATTCCCAGTTCCAGATGCACTGAAACATCCCCACAGCATTATACTCCCACCACCATGCTTCAATGTGGGAACGGTGTTCTTTGGGTTGAGCGCCTCTCCCTTCTTTCTCCAAACATAGGCAACATCTCTATGGCCAAAGAGCTCTAGTTTTGTCTCATCTGACCAAAGGACACATTTCCAGTATGCATCCTTTTTCTCTAGGTTGTCCTTGGCAAACTTCAGTCTAGCTTGGAGGTGTCTCTTCTTCAGAAGTGGAGTTTTTCTTGGTCTGCAACCTTGCAGTCCATTCCTGTGCAGGGCTCTATCAACTGTCTTCATTGAGACATCAATCCCAGACTTGGCTAAATCATTCACTAGTGTCTTGGCAGATGTTCTTGGGTCTTTAGAAACCTCTCTCACCAGATTTCTTTCCAAGGTTTTTGAAATCATTCGCTTCCTGCCTCTGCCAGTCTTGTTCTCCACTGTGTGGGTCTCTTCAAACTTCTTGATAATACTTCTCACGGCAGTTCTTGACACCTGAAAATGTTTTGATAAAGGTGTATATCCTTCTCCTGCTTTGTGAGCATTAACAATTCTTTTTCTCAAGTCTAAACAAATTTCTTTTGTCTTTGCCATGTTAACAGTTTTATATTACTTCACTAGTTGTTTTGCAAGATACTAAACCTCAGATTGAAGTGCAACTTAAAGGCTTGGGGGATTACTTAGGTTAATTAGGCGAGTTAGGTTAATTAGGCAAGTCATTGGATAACAGTGGTTGGTTCCGTAGCCAATCAAACAGATCATTTCTTAAGGGGGCTAATAATTTTGAACTTAGCAGTTTTTTCATTTTTTAAATAATAATTTTATTCCAGGCATATTGAAATAAATAAGGCTTTCTCCAGAGGAAAAATATAATAAGAAATACTGTGTTAAAATCCCTTGCCCTCTTAAACATACAGCTTGGGAAATATTTGAAAAATAATTCATAGGGGGCTTCAACTGTATGTATATGTATATATATATATATATATATATATATATATATATATATATATATATATACACTCACCTAAAGGATTATTAGGAACACCTGTTCAATTTCTCATTAATGCAATTATCTAATCAACCAATCACATGGCAGTTGCTTCAATGGATTTAGGGGTGGGCCTGGTCAAAACAATCTCCTGAACTCCAAACTGAATGTCAGAATGGGAAAGAAAGGTGATTTAAGCAATTTTGAGCGTGGCATGGTTGTTGGTGCCAGACGGGCCGTCTGAGTATTTCACAATCTGCTCAGTTACTGGGATTTTCACGCACAACCATTTCTAGGGTTTACAAAGAATGGTGTGGAAAGGGAAAAACATCCAGTATGCGGCAGTCCTGTGGGCGAAAATGCCTTGTTGATGCTAGAGGTCAGAGGAGAATGGGCCGACTGATTCAAGCTGATAGAAGAGCAACTTTGCCTGAAATAACCGAGGTATGCAGCAAAGCATTTGTGAAGCCACAACACGCTCAATCAACCTTGAGGCGGATGGGCTACAACAGCAGAAGACCCCACCGGGTATCACTCATCTCCACTACAAATAGGAAAAAGAGGCTACAATTTGCAAGAGCTCACCAAAATTGGACAGTTGAAGACTGGAAAAATGTTGCCTGGTCTGACGAGTCTCGATTTCTGTCGAGACATTCAGATGGTAGAGTCAGAATTTGGCGTAAACAGAATGAGAACATGGATCCATCATGCCTTGTTACCACTGTGCAGGCTGGTGGTGGTGGTGTAATGGTGTGGGGGATGTTTTCTTGGCACACTTTAGGCCCCTTAGTGCCAATTGGGCATCGTTTAAATGCCACAGCCTACCTGAGCATTGTTACTGACCATGTCCATCCCTTTATGGCCACCATGTACCCATCCTCTGATGGCTACTTCCAGCAGGATAATGCACCATGTCACAAAGCTCGAATCATTTCAAATTGGTTTCTTGAACATGACAATGTCAATAAAACATGAAACTCTTGGAAAAAAAAAATCTTGGCATAACTAGTGCATAATAATTTTTATTTCAAAAAAAAAAAAAACATTTATCAGCTTGATTAAGTTCCAAGGAAAGCATTTTAATACCATGTTGCTTGGATGCACAACATGTCATTTTATAAATTATATCAATATTTTTTTGTAAACAATTTTGTGAAGCCAACATTAACACAAAGATAAATTTTTTTAGGTTACCCCCATTGTTTAGGTTACTTTGAAGCATTGGTTACTTCCTTATATTTGATTCTGAGACCTGGCATGTCTGTTGGCACAAAGATATGATGTATTTAATTGATACGAGTTGTCGTTCTTAAATCTCTCAGTTGTGCTCTGCAGTGATTATACCGGTGCTGCTACGAGAGCTTACCGTCTTCAGTCTGAGAACACTAACCTTCTCAATCAGCTATAATTCAACATGATATTGCAAACCGTGGATCACCTATCACTCTGATTCAAATGCCTCATGACTTCAGGTCATTGTGTAAAATTACCCAGAGATTAGAGCATCTTACGGGCAAGCAGCCCTGCACATAGTGTCAAGTGATCTCTTTGTAAGTAAGAGGTCTTTGGTTACCTCCAGAGTGGCTGCCTGGGAGGCTGAACAGAGGTTGGTCAGGCTTAGCGCAGATTGTGTCTAAGTCTCGTTGACTTCACATTATGATGTAACAATTGAGATCAACATGATATGAAAATATACCCAACATAATTAGCTTTTCTTAAAGGAATAGTTCAGCCAAATTCAACCCTCATGTTGTTTCAAACCCACATGACTTAATACCTTACTCTTTTTGGAGAGAATGTTAGGGACTGATAGCCTCAGTCACCATTCACTCTCATTGTATGGAAAAAGATGCAAAGAAATTGAAATGGTGACTGAAGTACTGTATATAAAGTATATGACTCATTACAGAATTAAAATGGGTTGTGATTGGCATTTCATGTTGACGTTAAGCATTGTGTTCTAGTCATTCATGTCATTTCGGAATTACCGTAACCATGAAATTACAACTTGTAAAAAGCATTCACATCTTCATAGAACTCGTAATTTGTGAAGTAGTAAATGGAGTTATTTGAAAGTTAAAAGAACCAATATGACAGCACACTCAACAGTTAAAGATAGTGAACACACAGTGTCAATAATGATGCCAGTTGTACCTGGAGCACTTTAGTTGTTAAACATTTTCAACATCATTTAGAGGCAAATTAATGTAGTGCTAAATATTTTGCTATTATCAACAACAAAGCAATATTGATGTTATGAGTGTTGCCATAGAAACGAATAACTGCAGAGGTCCGAAGATGTGAACAGCTCTGAGTAGAATCTTAAGTGTTGCCATCTCATAATTACACAAGTTCCGACACGTGTACACCGCTTTATTCTGAACTTGTAACAATAGTCGATAGACTGCAGACAACCCTTTTAGATCAATATTAAGAGTACATGTGTGTATTTGACCTTGGTTGTTCGAAGAAAGATCTTATGCCATTCTTGGGTTGTGTGGGTTTTGATAACCAGGAGGCACCCCAAAACCTACCCCAGTGTCTTTCTGTGGATGTAATTATGATGCTCAGAGAAGGGTGACTGCTGTGGGACCTACAAGGCTGTCATTGTCAGACACATGGAAGGAAATCCCACCTCCTTTAAATTAAAGAATCACTGGATGAATAGTGTTTGTGTGTGGGAATGACCAAAACAAGGGTAAAATGGCGAGACATTTCATTATTAATGGGAACATATCAGTTGAAAGATATGTTGAGGGAGAATGTTGGGAATGGAGACCAAGAGAATGGAGAAAAGGGGGGCAGGGAGGAAGTATTTGAGTGGAGGGGGTTGTTTGCTCAACTCATTCATAAAAAAGCCTCTGTAGAAAAAGAGGAGGGCGAGTGGTAGAGGAGGTCAAAGGATGGAGCCAGGGATTCAGGAAGCCTTGGCGGGGGTAGGGTGGCAGTTAGGCCTGATTCCTTTCTTAGCAGCCCTCCTACCCACCCCCTCTGTGAGATAAGTGTCAGGGTTAAGCTTGACATCATGTGAGAGCAACAGTGTGGACCACCGCGAGCCTCCCTCCCGGCGTAGAGGCGCCGTGTTAAGGAAGCTGTTACTCATATTTTGAAGTATTCAAAGGTGACGTTATTAATTTTTCTAAATTTTCAAATGCTTTCTTTATCCCAGTTTAAGATGCAGAGATAACTATCGGTATGCCATGGTTGATTTGATATGGTTAATACACTACTCAAGCTTGTAGCCTTTTTGATTGAGTTAAGTCTGTGACAAGGAGTCTCTGATTCTATTGTGTACTCATCGCCGATGGTCTTCGCCCTGAGTAGTCGCAGACATTACATCAGATTTCAAAGAAACCCATTTAAAATCTGTCCGACAAGTCATCAGGTGTGCGTATTTTGTCCTGTATTTAAGAAGGTCAGATGGCATCGTGGTGAAATCTTTCCAGATTGCTAATTTAACATTGATAAAAGTTGGACATTTTGGCCAAGGGTAAGGGTCTGTCTGAAAAGTCCACACATTGTTCTAAAAGTGTGGATTTATTTCTATATAAATGTCAGTAAGATGTATCAATGCAATCACAGTGTCAGAAAGATAAGAAGTACAGTTGAAGGAAAAAAAATCAAATGATAAAAAAATACTTATAAACCAACCATAATGTATACATAATATAAAATTAATTGATCATTTTTTTGTATAAATATATACAGTATCTCACAAAAGTGAGTACACCCCTCACATTTTTATAAATATTTGTTTATATTTTTTTCATGTGACAACACTGAAGAAATTTTACTTTGCTACAATGTAAAGTAGTAAGTGTACAGCTTGTATAACAGTGTAAATTGGCTGTCCCCTGAAAATAACTCAACACACAGCCATTAATGTCTAAACCGCTGGCAACAAAAGTGAGTACACCCCTAAGTGAAAATGTCCAAATTGGGCCCAATTAGCCATTTTCACTCCCTGGTGTCATGTGACTCGTTAGTGTTACAAGGTCTCAGGTGTGAATGGGGAGCAGGTGTGTTAAATTTGGTGTCATCCCTCTCACACTCCCTCAAACTGGTCACTGGAAGTTCAACATGGTACCTCATGGCAAAGAACTCTCTGAGGATCTGAAAAAAGTATTTTTGCTCTACATAAAGATGGCCTAGGCTATAAGAAGATTGCCAAGACCCTGAAACTGAGCTGCAGCATGGTGGCCTAGTCCATACAGCAGTTTAACAGGACAGGTTCCATTCAGAACAGGCCTCGCCATGGTCGACCAAAGAAGTTGCGTGCACGTGCTCCGCTTCATATCCAGAGGTTGTCTTTGGGAAATAGAGTGAGTGCTGACAGCATTGCTGCAGAGGTTGAAGGGGTGGTGGGTCAGCCTGTCAGTGCTCAGACCATACGCCGCACACTGCATCAAATTGGTCTGGCTGTCATCCCAGAAGGAAGCCTCTTCTAAAGTTGATGCACAAGAAAGCCCGCAAACAGTTTGCTGAAGACAAGCAGACTAAGGACATGGATTACTGGAACCATGTCCTGTGGTCTGATGAGACCAAGATAAACTTATTTGGTTCAGATGGTGTCAAGTGTGTGTGGTGGAAACCAGGTGAGGAGTACAAAGGCAGGTGTGTCTTGCCTACAGTCAAGTATGCTGGTGGGAGTGTCATGGTCTGGGGCTGCATGAGTGCTGCCGGCACTGGGGAGCTACAGTTCATTGAGGGAACCATGAATGCCAACATGTACTGTGACATACTGAAGCAGAGCACGATCCCCTCCCTTCGGAGACTGGAAGCAGAGCACGATCCCCTCCCTTCGGAGACTGGGCCGCAGGGCAGTATTGCAGCATGATAACGACCCCAAACACACCTCCAAGATGGCCACTGCCTTGCTAAAGAAGCTGAGGGTGAAGGTGATGGACTGGCCAAGCATGTCTCCAGACCTAAACACTATTGAGCATCTGTGGGGCATCCTGAAACGGAAGGTGGAGGAGCACAAGGTCTCTAACATCCACCAGCTCCGTGATGTCGTCATGGAGGAGTGGAAGAGAACTACAGTGGCAACCTGTGAAGCTCTGGTGAACTCCATGCCCAAGAGGCTTAAAGCTGTGCTGGAAAATAATGGTGGCCACTGGGGCTGCACGATTTGGGGAAAATGTCATATTGCGATTATTGAGGTTAATATTGCGATATGCGATTGCGATATAATAAACAAATAGTATCATGAGTCAAGTTGCTTGATTATCAAGGAAAATGCACAAATAGATTACTGATAATGCTGAAATGTGTATTTTTCAACTCAAACATACAAACTATTAACAACAACAACTATAACAACAACAGAGTGTTTTCAAATTAAAATATTTTTACAAAATTAAATAATATCTTTGCATTACTGCAAACTTGTTATTTTCTCAATATTACACCTAAATAAAATAAAACAATAAATAAGAACATAAAAATTTTCACGAAATAAGATTGTCCAAACAAACATTTAAGCAGGATGTAACATGTACTTTGTATAAACTCTTTTGAAAAGGAAACTGGATACAAAAGTGTGGTTCACTCAGTCAAACCACTAAAACTGTTGTTGTTGTGTGTGTGTGTGTGTGTGTGTGTGTGTGTGTCTATATATATATATATATATATCTATATATATATATATATATATACCGTAATTTCCGGACTATAAGCCGCAACTTTTTTCCCACACTTTGAACCTCGCGGCTTATACAATGACGCGGCTAATATATGGATTTTTCCCGCTTTCAAATTTTATTAAAAAAAAAAAAAAAAAAAAAAACAGTCTGTGACGTGCTCAGTTTTTTGGCAGCGTGAAGCTTTCATTAGACCAATGAAATTGCCGAACGGGTTAAGATCAAAACAACTTTTTTTTGTTTACTGTTTAGATTAAATCGAGCGCGCTCAAACTTCCCATCATTATGATTACGGTAGTAATTTTGTCACCCTCACCATGGCAAAGACATGGAGAAACGCATATGATGCTGCTTTCAAGTTGAAGGCGATTGATCTGGCTGTTGGAGAAGGAAATAGAGCTGCTGCACGGGAGCTTGGTCTTAATGAGTCGATGATAAGACGTTGGAAACAGCAGCGTGATGAATTGACTCAACTCATCACGCTGAAAAAGACAACTAAATCTGATGCTATTCAACTCCGACACCGAAGGAGATGACTTCAGTGGTTTCAGTGCACAGGACGAGGAAGATAGTGACCAATGACTTTATTGCTAGGCTACTGTTTACTGCAAATGTTTTATTACAAGCCGTGTGTGGCAGTGGGGGCGTGGTCAAGCGCCCGTCCGGGAGAGAAAAGCTGTAAGGGCGCTTACACCTGCGCTAAATTATGTCTAACACCGGTGTCTAATTTCAAGTGCCCTGCTTCACGTGTCCTTCTTGGGAAAACTGTCACACGGGCACCAGTGTGACAGTTTTCAGCAGGGCACTTGACGTTCCAGGTAAGGCTTTTAGTGGCCACAGCAATGTTTACAATCAATTTTATAAAGTTTCTCAATTCTTCTATGCGCCAACACTAGACTGACGTGTGTCACTCTCTCAGCTCTGTGGCTGCTGCCTTTTTATGCCGCTCTCCCCATGCTTACTGAAATTAGACACCGGTGTTAGACATAATTTAGCGCAGGTGTAAGCGCCCGGGCGCTTGACCACGCCCCCGCTGCCACACCGTGTTTCGTTAAAGCCTGTGTAAAGTGCATTTGTTTCAATGTACCGGTAGGCACCTGCGGCTTATAGACAGGAGCGGCTTTTTTATGTTCAAAATCATATTTTTTGTAAAAATCAGTGGGTGCGGCTTATATTCAGGTGCGCTCAATAGTCCGGAAATTACGGTATATATATGTGTGTTGCAATTTTAATGTTATTTTTCACATAAGATTGATGTTATGATGATTTCATCAATGATGCAACACATTGCAAGCTGCAGACAGCGGGGGTGAGAGACGAGCATCTTAGTGTTTGGTGCGCATCAGCCGGCGGAACTTTAAATGTCTCCCGGTTTTGACTCCCGCTCAGATTGGGTCTCTTCCGCGACTGGTTGAAGGGCTCTGACCACACCGAGAATGACAGTTTTGGAGTTTGTGTTTATTTACATGGCACGTTCCCATATTATATGAACTTTAATTAAGGATGAAATAAAGATATATCGCCAAGCTGTGATATGTGTTTCTATCAGACACTCGAGCTGCAGACAGCGGGGGTGAGATATGAGTGTTTCAGTGTTCAGTGTGCATCAGCCGGCGGAATTGGGTCTCTTCTGCGACTGGTTGAAGCAGCTCTGACCGCCCAGGGAATGGCAGTTTTGGAGTTTGTGCTTATTTACATGTCACGCTTCCGTATTATATTAACTTTAATTATTGATGAAATAAAGACATTATTTGTGCTTTATAAGCTGTGTGTTTTTGTGTTATTTTTTCTGACCACCAGTTCAGTGTCTGTCTGCTCGGTGTCCATCTTCACCTGATTTCCCCTCTGAACACCGGAAACTCACATGACCACACGTGCCACTCCCTAAACTGAGACTGACTGGTCATCTTTTTATTAGCAGTGTAGAAAATGGGCAAACAACTCTCAGAGAGAATGGGCTGTCATGTCCACACATGCACTTATTTATTTAATAAAATCGCAGCATTTGCTGTCATATAATCACACATGCTGACATCGCGATTGCGATATGATTAATCGTGCAGCACTAGTGGCCACAAAAAATATTCACAATTTGGGCCCAATTTGGACATTTTCACTTAGGAGTGTACTCACATTTGTTGCCAGCGGTTTAGACATTAATGGCTCTGTGTTGAGTTATTTTGAGGGGACAGCAAATTTACACTGTTATACAAGCTGTACACTTACTACTTTACATTGTAGCAAACTAAAATTTCTTCAGTGTTGTCACATGAAAAGATCAAATATTTATAAAAATGTGAGGGGTGTACTCACTTTTGTGAGATACTGTATATAATTGTATTTTTCATGTCATGGTTCTCATTTTAGCATATACACTCACCTAAAGGATTATTAGGAACACCATACTAATACTGTGTTTGACCCCCTTTCGCCTTCAGAACTGCCTTAATTCTACGTGGCATTGATTCAACAAGGTGCTGAAAGCATTCTTTAGAAATGTTGGCCCATATTGATAGGATAGCATCTTGCAGTTGATTATCAAGTTGTTGGAGATTTGTGGGATGCACATCCAGGGCACGAAGCTCCCGTTCCACCACATCCCAAAGATGCTCTATTGGGTTGAGATCTGGTGACTGTGGGGGCCATTTTAGTACAGTGAACTCATTGTCATGTTCAAGAAACCAATTTGAAATGATTCGAGCTTTGTGACATGGTGCATTATCCTGCTGGAAGTAGCCATCAGAGGATGGGTACATGGTGGCCATAAAGGGATGGACATGGTCAGAAACAATGCTCAGGTGGGCCGTGGCATTTAAACGATGCCCAATTGGCACTAAGGGGCCTAAAGTGTGCCAAGAAAACATCCCCACACCATTACACCACCACCACCAGCCTGCACAGTGGTAACAAGGCATGATGGATCCATGTTCTCATTCAGTTTACGCCAAATTCTGACTCTACCATCTGAATGTCTCAACAGAAATCGAGACTCATCAGACCAGGCAACATTTTCCAGTCTTCAACTGTCCAATTTTGGTGAGCTCTTGCAAATTGTAGCCTCTTTTTCCTATTTGTAGTGGAGATGAGTGGTACCCGGTTGGGTCTTCTGCTGTTGTAGCCCATCCGCCTCAAGGTTGTGCGTGTTGTGGCTTCACAAATGCTTTGCTGCATACCTCGGTTATTTCAGGCAAAGTTGCTCTTCTGTCAGCTTGAATCAGTCGGCCCATTCTCCTCTGACCTCTAGCATCAACAAGGCATTTTCGCCCACAGGACTGCCGCATACTGGATGTTTTTCCCTTTTCACACCATTCTTTGTAAACCCTAGAAATGGTTGTGCGTGAAAATCCCAGAAACTGAGCAGATTGTGAAATACTCAGACCGGCCCGTCTGGCACCAACAACCATGCCACGCTCAAAATTGCTTAAATCACCTTTCTTTCCCATTCTGACATTCAGTTTGGAGTTCAGGAGATTGTTTTGACCAGGACCACACCCCTAAATGCATTGAAGCAACTGCCATGTGATTGGTTGATTAGATAATTGCATTAATGAGAAATTGAACAGGTTTTCCTAATAATCCTTTAAGTGAGTGTAAGACAGGATATGCAATTTGTTTTTTAATTACTCAATGCATTTTTTTCTAAAACTTGCCATATAGTTTAATAAGTACACAATGCACAGATGTTTTGCAAAAATGTATTTAGTTAAATTAAAACATAAATCTACTTTACTCACATCGGGAATGCCTTGTCCTGTCTTATCCTTCATATCTAGGCAGATAATACTGCCAATAAAGTTAAAAAAATCTAAACATTATTCAATTTCTGTTGTGTTGTAGCTGAATTTATTTGTGTTGTGGCTTGATTTCTTTGTGTTGTGAACTTTTGTTTGTTTTGTAAATTTGTTGTTGGCACCTCTGGGCTACCATACCCATGACAAAAAGAGCCAATTAATTAAATATGAGCCAATTAATTAAATGTTGTTTTTTTGGCCATAGCCAACATACACTTCTGAACAATTTCACATCTTAAAATCTTGTGATAAACATTTGTCATGAGGGTCTCTAGATGATACATTCAAAATGTATTTCAAATTGAACCGTCTGGGAGTAGTTCAAAACAAAATTGAAATCTGAGATATACATTTTGTTTGACTCAACTCAGGGAATCAGGAAAAATTCTTTTCATTCTAGCCCATACGGTTGCGAACATATTATAAAAAATGTAAAAGTGCTTATAGTCCCACCTAGTAGTGGAATATTTTGTCTCTCAAATTTGTTTTTGTTTTTTGCTGCCAAGACATTTAGGGCAAAAAATATATAATAATAGTAATAAAAATAATAATAATGAGAATAATATTGAAAATCAAAATACAATTTTTTTATTTTTTTTATTTTCATATTTTCATAAGAGGTGCTTGACCCCTGTGCCAACTAAGTCTGTGTACTTTTGCGTCCATTCCTTTTTTCTTTTTTTAACCTAAAAATGAAAAACTAAAAATTGTTTTTTTTTTCTTTATTGGTTTTAACACTGATAAATAAAATAAGCAGATAATAAACTAATTTCCTGTTGATTATTTCACTTTCTATTTAAAAAGGAATAAACGAGATTTGGGGGAAAGGCTCAATTTTTATTTTCCTTCAGTGTTTAAAAAATTTATTTATGCCTTGAATATTTGATACGCACATGTGGGCGGCACTGAAACACACCTTTCATCTGATTGGTCAACTTGCCCCGTCATCTGTATCCGACTGCCTTCAGCTAGAATTTGAGTTATGATCGCTCTGCAAATTTATCTAAATGTTTACATGAGCCACTACTAACTGTAAACTATGCATGCCATATTTAACTTTTTTTTTATTTAATTTTATTTAAAAAAAAATTTGTATATGTATTAGTATCTTACAAAACCTAAAAGAACAACATTTTTTATTAAAAATAATATATAATAGACCATTTCCAGTCAGCATATGGCTAAGTGATGAGGCTTGTGATCTCTCATGTGTCGTCCATTAATAGGCAACAACACCATGATGTGCCCAGCAGCAAGATTCTAATACATATGGCATGCATAGTTTACAGTTAGTGGTGGTTCAGGTAAGGACAATATTTAATGAAAATTGAGACAAATTTGCAGAGCGATCCCAACTCTAATTCTGGCTGATAGGATTAAGGCAGTACAGAAGATGGGGCGGGTTGACCAATCAGATTAAAGGGCCTTTCAGTGCCGCTTACATGTGCATATCAAATATTGAAGTTGTAAATACATTTTTTAAACAGGGAAATAAAATGAAAATTAAGCCATTTGCCCCTTTCACTTTATGATTCAAAATGAAATAGTCAACAGAAAATGAATTTGTATCTTCTTATTTTATTCATCAGTGTCAAAACCAATAAAGAAGAAACCATTTTTTTGTTTTTGATTTTTGGGTTTTAAAAGTAAATAAGAATGGATGCAAAAGTACACAGACCCAACTATGTTGAACTACTTGTTACCCAACTATAAATTAAGGGTGATAACTTTGAACTTTAACAGAAATAGACTAATGCACTAGAAAACACAGAATTGAAAACATACTGACAAACAGCAGTAATGAAATATTTCTCAACACAAAAAAGCCAGCTAGCATGCAGCTAACAAGATTAAAGAGCCATCCAGTGACACTGAGATGGAGAATGTGTGGAATTTACAACAGATCATTGGGGGCTTTCATGTGTAAAAGCGCGAAGACAGCATTCTCCCAAGGCATGTCCTGGCGAGAAGATAAGCAATCTTCCAAGGGCTGATTTTAAGGTATTGGTTCAACACCACCAAGCAGATGTTCTTTTAAACAGCTTGGCTGACATTAACATGGAGACCAAAGATCTAGCGAGTTTGTTTGTGTTAGATGATAGCACCATTTGGCTGTTTTTTTTAAGATTAACGCAGAAGTGGTTTGAAATGGTAGATAGTTTCTTGAGGACCGTTTACATATGCCTGTGGAGCAACTATCTCAGGCATGCAAGGTTCCCCCACCTCACAGCACAGCAAATGCACAACACTGAGCAGGGTGAGATTTAACCAGATAGAATTATTTTGGGGGAGCTCATTGGCCCACCCCAGTCATCACAATAGCCACACTTTAGTTGTCTTACTAAAACTGAGATGTTGGTGCTAGTGACTGAAGGAGACTGCCTTTATCTGGTCATTTTTGTGAAAGCATCTTAGGTGTATCCTTCGCTGGCTATGATATCTGGCCATCCTGAATGTGGGGTTTGGTGGTAAGAATAAAGGTTGTGTCTTCAACCTTGGGACACTTTTAGCCCTGTGAATTTATAGGAAGTAAAAGCCTTTTAAAACATTTTTCACTAGTTTAATTTGTCTAACAATGACCAACAGTGTATGTCCATGCATCACAGAAGATGTAATTTTTGTCTTTTCTTCCCCATCTTACTAACAATAATGAAGTGCTTTGTTTATTTCAGTCTTTGTTTAGATTTGCACAGCTTAAAAAGTTAATTAAAAATTAAAAAAAATTAAAAAGGCTAAAATATATACATAAAATGCATTTAACTAAAAATATAAAGAATAAATGATGACGGTCTGATAAAAAGTCAGCTTTAATGAGACATTAAAATTTTAAATGCAGTAAATGCATAAATGAGTCTGATAGATCAGTTGAAATGTAAATGTAGCAATAGCAGTAATGTGCCTTTTATTTAATAAACGATTATATGCTGATGATGAGTTAATGAAAACAAGCAGTTAATAGTAGCAATTTTATTTGAATATTCCATATCCTTCTGTTAGGTAACTGTCCATGCTATACCCTAATTAAATGTAACTCTGTTGTCTGAAGCACAATTCACTGCTTTTGTAGACATGCAAAACCCCAAAACTATACTAAATGTTCCCAATAAATAAAGTGAATACCTTTTAATCTTGCTACAATAAAATTAAATAATCAACTTTTAATTAAGAATTAAGACAAAAAGTATGGATCCTTCTTATATCCTAAGATAAATCTAAAATGATACAGTAGTTAGTTCCAGTCCTTGAGTCTGATTGGACAAGAGGCATTCCATGAATGCTGATAAAGGAGTCATATCAGCACTGGTTTGTATCACTCTGCTTGTGTTTGTGTATACTACAGTGTAAGAGCAGTGCAGATGTGTCTTAGTTAGATCTGGAGCTTTATCCCTGTGACATTAAAGATATTAACTGGCAGGTAGTGATGAGCGAGTTGCATTAAAGATATTAGCCGGCAGGTGGTGATGAGCAAGTCGAGTTGACGTTGAAAGTATGTGCTGTAGTCAGAGAGCGGGTTTCATTGATGTCATCAGCTTGTCTCAGTCTATGATTGCTTGGATTACTACCTCACTATAGCTGAGAATTACATTTAAACTAACAACTTCAGCATTTCTGCCTATCACAGCTGACAATACATGAAGCTGCCCGAATATGATGCTTTCTATTTACACAGCGTTGCGTGCTGACCTATAGAACACTGAAACGCTAGAACATATTCTACTTAAACACATGGGACAGATATATAATAGTTCTGGGGGCTGAGGGCAAATTGGTTGACGTGAAGGGGCACAGTAGTCGAAGTGCCCTCTGTAGTGGCAACACTGCTTGGTCATTTCAAAAGCTCACTTGAATTTGTTGTAGATCATTAGCTAGCTTTAAACCAGTAGTCTTAGTAGGTACTTTACAAAAACGCTGTCTGTTAAGTGATTAACTGACTAGGCAATGAGGTAATAAGGCAACTGCCTTTGATTTCGGACACAGCCACTGACCGATACAGATCTTCAGATTTGATTAGCAAAGAGACGAGAGAAGGAAGCCATTTTGATTGGCTTCCTGCCCGGCGGTGCCTGGTCGTGAATATACTCACGGTCACCCGGTCCCTTATCAGGCTAATTAAGCCTCCGAGAGGGAAAAGACCAACGCGGATCAGCAGTGAGAGAGAGAGAGGAGAGAGAGATGAAAAAAAAACACTTACTCGCCAGTTCTCCGATACACTGTAGCTTGTTCCTCGGCCACTCCTCCACCCTCTAACGGACGACTGCCGTGCCTCTCCGGACGGATCGGAGGCAGTCTTCCAGCCCCTGGCGGACGGAACGCCCCAACGCATTCTCGGGGAACAGAAGGGGTCTCCCCCGCCCATGGCAGCGGTTCTCCCGCTCTAGGCGTTCGGCAGCGAGCCCCCTCCCCTGCTAACTCAGATAACCACTCTGTACAATTGTAGTGAGCAGAATATCATCTCAAAATGCACAACTCGTCGAGCCCTGAGGCAGATGGGCTAAAACAGCAGAAGACCATGACAGGTTCCACTTCTGTCAGCCAAGAACAGAAAGCTGAGGCGGCAGTGGGTCTACCATTTGTGTACCTCAGCAGAAATCCAGATTTGCCAGACCAGGTGATGTTTTTCCAATCATCTACTGTCCAGTTTTGGTGAGCCTGTGCACCCTGCAGCCTCAGTTTCCTCTTCTTAGCTGACAGTAGTGGTACCCAGAGGGGTCTTCTGCTGCTGTAGCCCATCAGCCTCAATGTTTGATGTGTTTTGATGTTTTTCTACATAGAACTGTTGTAACATGTGGTTATATGGGTTACAGCCACCTTCCTGTCAGCCTGGACCAGTCTGCCCATTCTCCTCTGAACTCATTAACTTGTCATTAACAAGCCATTTTTGCCCACAGAACCGCCGCTTGCTAGATGTTTAGTTTTTTGCACCATTCTCTAGAGACTGTTGTGCATGAAAATCCCAATCGTATGATTTTGTTCTTATGAATGTGCAAATGCCCGGACGTGTAATGAAGTAGTAAGCGGGAGTTCCATGAGCAATGTGTCAACATGCTTAATAATTTTATGCCCCTACCCAAACTCCTGTCTAAACCCAATCGGCAGATTTGACAACATGATAGGAAACTGTTGTGTGTGACAGAAGCATGTAATTGCCGCGTATTAGATGAAAATGATTTCCAGCGACGTCATTGGCTGTAGTGAAAGTCATACGAATTCATACGAATTAGCCAAGTTTAGAAAAGTCGTACAAATCCTTATGATTTCGCTGTGAGATTTTGCCCCCATTTCCATTAATTTAAAATGGCATGGACTCAAGGTCAAAACATGATGATTGTGCATGATGGAAGCAAGAAAATCTGACTTTGTGTACAAAGGTGTTAACATGACCAATGTCACACATTTTGACATTTGATTGGTAAAATAATGCAGAAAATTTTATAATTTTACATAACTTTTCTTTGTTTATATATATGATATATAATGTACTGTATGTTAATATTTCAAGTGTGTGCATGAGCACATATACAGTTTATGCATACATTATATATGCTGCTTGTAGGATAGTGCCACACAAAATTTAATTGTACAGATTATAATGACAATAAATATATTCAATTTATACAATCCTTGAACATTTTATTTACTCTGACTTTTAGACCCCACTTTACATATGTGTAACAAGGAGGAGGGCGTGGACGGGCCGTGATGGAGTACGGCCGGTGCTGAATCAGCTGATCAGCGGGAGGGCGAGATAAGGGGTGGCCAGAGATGCTGGTTCGAGAGAGAGAGATGCATGTGGCTGCATTGCATATGTGTCTGTTTATGTTTGTTTAAGTTCATTTATGCATTAAAGGTTTATGTTGATTGTTCAGCCGGTTCTCGCCTCCTCCTTGCCCGACCTTTAACTGCTACAAGATGTCATCAAGAAATTTAATATCTACATAATGATACATTTATATTCTTCATCACAATCATTTATTTGACAAATTGGTAAGCTACGTAGTTCCTTTAGCCAATGATCCAAGTGTTTGAAGCAGTGTTTTTACCATCTCTCTACAGAGCAAGCTTCATATGGAGGGCTTTCGCAGTCTGAAGGAAGGGGAAGCGGTGGAGTTTGCATTTAAAAGGTCTTCTAATGGTCTCGAATCCTTACGGGTAACGGGGCCAGGCGGGGCACAATGTGTAGGCGGTGAGAAAAATCCCAAAGGTGCCCAGAAGCGTCGTTCAAAAGGAGACCGGTGGGTGAAGAACATCTTTGTTTGGCCATGCTCTATGATGAATGATTTAAGACTTTAGACCAGCTCTAAGATCAAAGATGAACCATACATCTCTTAGGGTGGGCTGTAAAGTTGTCTCCCTTAGCCCTTTTTTATTTTTAATGTGTTACCATGGTAATTCACTGGTATTCTTTAAAGTACTATCATGGCACATTAAACATTCAGTGCCTTGGTATAGGTATTTATTTAGGCATAATCATCCTCATATATCAGGCACATCCCCATTTACTTGCAAAGATGTTGGTTTTGCTTTTTTCTTTGAGACTATTCCTAGAAAACCTTCCCAATTTTCTTTTCGTCCCTACTTTAAAGACATATTTAACTACTATACACAAGCATTAAAACATACGTACAATACAATGTATTGTAACAATGTTTTTCAGCAAAATTCTCACATGATTCACATTTGATGCTACTGCAGTTGAGGTACAGGTAGGTTTATGGGTTGGGGTAACCTTTGTTAACAGTGTAATTACATATGTAACTAAATTCAGGAACTTAAAAGCAAGTACAATGCTACAACATGTATGTACATAATAAGTACATTGTATGCTAAAGTTGTTAAAGACACCTAATATAAAGGTGGTACTTTTTCTGTTTTATAAAATTTGCCTAAATTTCACAAGCCACTGGTCATTGTTGGTTAAGCTACATTAAAACTGAAAGCTATTCATAACAATCATTACACCCATAATCAGTGTTGGGTGTAATCTTATTATCAAGTAATTATTTACAGAAATCGTATTACTTTTAATCAGTAAAGTAATCTGATTACTAGATATTCTAGATAAGTAATTTGAATGGGATTACTTTAAGTAACTTTCCCAACACATATTGTAAAGCAGTTTAACTACAGTAAAGACATTTATATTTACATTTATGCATTTGGCAGATGCTTTCATCCAAAGCGATATAAGGCCCGGGTATACTTAATTTTTCTGCGTTACGGATCGCGTTCAGTGCATGCACACTACAACTGCTTTGTGACACTCTTTTAGTACAGTCAATATCCAGCGCATGCACAGATGAGGAACACGTTCGCTGGTCAAGACATTCTAGGCGGCACACGGACAAGCCAATTTGTGTAACGCATACTGTGCGTGGAGTGAATTTCAAGGCGGATACTTTGGCCTTTACAGGGGCAATCCCCCCAGAGCAACTTGGAGTTAAGTGCCTTGCTGAAGGACACAATGGTGGTGGCTATGGGGATTGAACCGGCAACCTTTCTGATTACCAGTTATGTGCTTTAGCCTGCTATACCACCACCACCAACCCAGTAAAGCTACAGTTTTGCAAATGTGGCTAAATTACAGGCTATTAACAAAACATTTGTAAACAAAATTTGAAGCTATGGTATTTAATGGGGAAATGTCTTTTATAAATGTACAATTACTAGACGATGAGAGTAGGGTTGGCATTTTTTTTGCCATGTGGGATGCTTGAACATTTTGAACGCTTAAATATGGATGGTTGGATGTTTCGCCGTCAGACACCCTAATCCATTTTGTCGTATTTGCGAGCATTTTGCAGCTTCAATGAAGAACAGAATGCTGTGTTTCAACGACAGTCCTTCATGCGTATTGCCACTGGAAAAAAGGCGTCCTGTACAGAACGTCTTACCAACTGTCCATACAGGACAGTTTCCAACCCTAAATCGTAGCAAATTTGGCACAAATACAATTAGCTTGAACACATTAAACTTAAACAGATACATTTACACAATAGTAGTAAAACTAGAAAATGACTTGCTTATAAAGTAGAGTTAAATACTCTACTTTATAAAAATTGCATTTAGAAAGCTGCAAAAAAAGACCATCACACGGTGACAAGAATAATTTTTGCCATTTCGTTTAGAGAAACCCTCTGAATAAACGTATTCACTTTATTTTAGGAGAAGATGTCTGATTGTTGTCTCAGTTTTGCTTGGTTGGAACGGTTGCTAGCTTTTTTACATTGCACGCCGAGCCAGTGCATCGCGTCAATGTCAAAAAACGAATTATGCACAGCCATTGAATAGAGATATTGCTTTGTTCAAACACCAGCCAAAACATTTAAGTGTCAAGTACTTTCCTCACAAAATGGACTCACTTCCAATATGTTAACTTACCATATTTACCAACAGCCAGGTACAGAATACAACGTGTTTTCCTTATAAAATTTGAGGGCAATAGAGCACTTTAATACAAGTGTCTTTGTAACACGGTTAAAGGGAAATGAGGAGGCAAGAACTGGCTTGACAATATAAATAATATTTTAATGATCAACTTAACCAAAACACACAAACATAACCACACACAGGGCAACTGCCTGTAATTCTCTCTCTCTCGAACTGTCATCTCCGACCGCCTTTATCCCTCGTGTGCACCATCAGGTTGATTGGGGACTGGGCGTGTGTCGTTCCAGCCCCGCCCTCCTCCGCTCTACAGCCTTTCAATACAAGACCGAGATATGTTCTCAATTTACAGACCACACGTGCTGTTGTATGCATTTGTTTACATTTGGTAGTACACTCGGCCATATATGGGTATACTGTTAACCCTTTAGACCTGTGGCCACAAAGCAGGATTAAGAAGCTAGCTAGACAAGTTTAAACTTAGTTTAAGTGAACTCTGAATTCACGGTACCAGTAAAGTGGATACGCTTTCATCAGGGTTCCACACCATAGTAACATACGCTAATCGTCTAACCTGCTCCGGAGCAGTTTATGTTCTCGATCAGAGATCTTATCCAGATTCTGGACCAATCAGATGTGAGCAAAGTGACAGTCACTCCCCCCCAGTATGTCTCACTCCAGTTTAAAGTGCATTCAACGAGACAATTTATATAAAAACATTTTGATCATTATTTATTGCAAGACATATTTTTGGCAGTCTTGCATTTGTTTAAAGACTTTTTAAATAATTTTCCCACACTAGCCATAAAATATGTATGAATAAATAAACCTGAAATAATTATATAATTTCCATTAAGATATTAATACAATATAAATAATTATCGAATTAATATAAAAATGTAATCACTCCACAATATACTGTAGATATATCAGAAAAGTTTGAATGCCACCCAAACCCCTTCTTATAAGGATAGACTGGCAGAGATGCCATGAACATACAGAATTTCACTTGAAGCTCAATACAAGCACACCAAATGTGTCTTTGTGTCTTATGCTGGTCTTATGCTTAGAAAGAAAGAACAAATAAGTCTTTATTAGTTATTACTAGGGCTGTCAATTGATAAAAAAAAGTAATCGGATAAATTAAATGGTGTCCCGATTAATTAATCGCGATGAATGGCATATACAAATATTTGCTGAGAAAGCCCCTGTGGCATTCTTGTAGCAGAAGAGTTAATCATTAATAAGACAATACAAAAAGCAGCTTTAGAATACAATGTATTGTTTATTACCATATTATTGATCATAAGTCAATCATTGTCACACAGTTCACAGCAATCCATTTCACAAGTGAATTTGTCAATCAGAAGCACCGCTTCTGTCCTGCTTCGGCATGTGGTGTAAAACAGGCGTAAGGCTGTGTGTGTCATACAGTGTAACAAAAAACACACATGTAACGATTTGTCACGCTATACTGCTGCTCATTGAAAAAAGTAGCTTGCCACTGAAAAAGGTAGTAGCACTACTACTTTTAGTTAGTTGTTCCCCAGCACTGCTACTGAGATGAATGGCCTGATTGTGTTACTATTAAAGGAGCAATATTTAGCATTGACATCAAGCGTTTAAATTGGGTACTGCAGTCCAAATTCAAAATATTGCAGAGAGTTGTCTCCCCCACCCCCCTCCTCCCAGACTCGAAGCTCACATGGGTTTCCAGGTTGAGGACACGCAACAGGAGCGAGCAAACTGACAATGGCAAACGACAAGACTTACACTGTAAGTTGATCAGCTAATGTAAATGTTTGCAATTTTTCACATTTTTCAGCTCATGTGGATTTTTTATAACTCTGTCAGTGTTAGCTAGATATATTGCTGGCTTCCATGGCTGCAGAGCGCTGTGTTTTCCTGCTAACTTGTTTGAAATGGGAAATGGGCAGTGGGCAGGATCACACAGGCCAAAACACAAACAGAAATTCCGGAACGGCCGTTTCAAAGGAGAATATATATATGGCTGTAGCATTGTTTTCGGAGAAGCCAGTATTTCAACTAGCATGCTTCCTAAATATCTGATAACATATTATGATATTTTATGCTTTAGTACAGTAAATATATTACATATTGCTCCTTTAAAACATGGTGTTTTTTTAATCACTTTGAAACTGTTTTCTTCAGATTCTGACCAAACATGTCCTTCCCCCACCCTTTGCAGCGGTGACTTGACCTGCTGGATCAATAGGTTGTTTAAAATCTCATAGCTTTGAATTTAGGCACACTGGAGTCACCCCCCCACTGCATAGTGGCAGGTTATTGATAGTCACCGTCCTCTCACAATCCTCAGCTGTATCTAATCATGGTCAAGTGTGGATGCTGACTGATCAAAAAGATGGTGATGTGTTCCAAATGGACTACTAACATACTACTGACTGAATAGTGGGGACACTGTGTACTACATACTATTTATAAAAAATAAGTGAAAAATAATGCAATGATAATCATCGTGATTTTACACACCTGGTCCCTTATCAGGCTAATTAAGCCTCCGAGAAGGATAAAGGCCAACTGCAGATGGTGGTGCGAGAGAGAGAGAACGTTTACGGGCAGCTGACCATCATGTTTGTCTTTTGTTTACGTTTTCCATTAAAACATTATTTATATTGTCAAGCCGGTTCTCGCCTCCTCCTTTCCATGAATCGCTTTACACTGGTGCCGAAGACCCGGGAAGGAGGAGGGATACACCGTGGAGTTCTTGCCGCTACCATCCACCCCAACGGAGCAGCCACGGCCATCTTTTGGGGGGGCGGAGGAGCTCGGCCGCCTGGAAGTGGAGGAATTGGTCGCCGACCGCGAGGGGAGAAGGGGCCAAGGGCGGAGGAGACCCCTTCTTTTCCCTGAGAACGTGGCGGGGCATTCTGTCCAACATGGGCCGGAGGACTGCCTCCGATCCGGGGAGGCGTGGCTGTCGTCCAGTAGAGAGTGGAGGAGTGGCCAAGGACCAAGCTACGGCATATCGGAGAACCGGCGAGTAAGTGATTTTTCTCTCTCTCCTCTCTCTTTCCCACTGCCGTTCCGTGTTGGCCTTTCACTCTCTTTTAAATTTTACAGTGTTTTTTTTTTAGGGAGGAGGAGGAGGAGGGTATTACACTGTTACAGGAATTACCCCACCTATTTTAATTATTTTAGTTTCCCTCCCCTGTCCCTTCTCAGATTCAGGAAGGCGGGGATGGCCTGCCGGTAGACGGGGCTTAGGGCACACCCTCCCTAAAAAAAGGTTGGGGGGGTGTACGTCATGCCGGGGGCTCCCTGGCCTGAGAGAACGAGGGAAGAATGTGACGGGGGAGGGCGGGCTGGGCTGTGATTTTACACACCCGGCCCCTTATCAGGCTAATCGAGCCTCTGAGAGTGATATCGGCTGACTGTGGTGTGAGAGAGAGAGAGAGAGATCGTTTATGGGCAGCTGACCGTCATGTGTGTTTTTGTCTTTTAAGTTTATCATTAAAACTATTATTTATATTGTCAAGCCGGTTCTCGCCTCCTCCTTTCCATTAATCCCTTTCAGACTAATAAGTCATTTATTTATTATTTAATATACAACAATGATATGTGGTTATAACAACATGAGTAATAGGACTACTTTCATGTAGTACTTGCCAAATAGTGAGAATTTTAACTTACATGTTATACATGCTGTATAAATATACTTTTTTACATAAAATGCCCTAACTCATGATTTGTCACAATGCAGCAAGCATTTTTATAAATAATAAAATAAAATAAAATAATTATAGTGAGATTATAAAGAGGGATTATGTGATTTTTGTTTTTATTTTCATTACTGTAAACACTGACTTGTGTTGTCGCTTTCCTTCTCACGTTGATGTCAAAAGAATGTTGCAGCTCCAAGTGTTGTCCTGACTTAAATAGTTCTAGAACCTGAAGTGAGCGTGAAGAGTTGAAAGTGTTTTTGCGTTCACATCAGATATCATATAATAAAGCCTGACAACCACTAAGCCATACTAAACTTTATGTACAGATTTCCAATGCTGGCAGTGTTTTAATACATGCTTTATAGATGTTAAGATACATTTTCATATGTTACTAATGTTGAATAAGTGTCATTAAGCATGTATAACATGATGTAAAATGGTTTACTATTTGGCAAATATTGCATGAACGTAGTCCTATTACTCATGTTGTTATAACCACATATCAGTGATGTATACTGCATTTGGAAATTAAACATGCTGAAAAATGATCCCCATCAAACTATATGTGGATTATTGAAATAAATACTTTCTAGATTTTCTTTAAACAATAACAAACATCATTAGTGCACGCAGTCTTTCTTTCTCGTCATTTTCATCGGCAGTATAATTAAAATCACTTTGTAATTGTCACGTGTCTTTTGTCTCATCTTGTTTATTGTTGACAAAATAAAAAACCCTTCATTAATGTAAAAAAAATAATTTCTGTCATTTTGGTGACGGGATTAACACTTGCAAAGTTCACAGAAAATGTGCATTGTACGCTCAGAATGCGTAGTCTTCACTGCAGAAATGGAGTAGTATGTTCCTGTTCCAAACATTGCCATGGTCATTTGCCCACAATCTTGAAAGTTTAAAGCAGCGCATTGTTATTACCGTAACCTGCAACAAGGTATCAGTCATGCGATTTACGTAATCAGAAAACTTGAATGGAATTCTACATGTGGCAATTCCCATTTTGTAAAATGTACTTTTACCTGCTGGTTATTGATATTCTGTCTCTCTTTCCATGCCTCATGATGGAGAATCAGATCCTGTCCATTTCATTAATAACAGATGTAGGTGCCTAAGAAAGGTCAAAGGTGAATGCAGCCATAGCAACCCTGAGGTGTGATGTATGTGAGCTGGGTGGGGGGGTGAGCAGAGGGGAACAGGGATCAAAGTGCAAAGGTCAGGCTGCATATTGAAACAAAGAGCCAAAGAGATGTCCCACCTCCTCGAAAACCGCCTCCTTCCCCTGCCTGAACAATAACACCCTTAGACATGCAGAATAGTGGGGTACTAAACAACAATGTTGCATACCACTGTTTGAAACATTTACTGTTCCATTCTGTGTTCCATTTCAAGTACTGTGTGTTTTTACAAAATAGCTGCCAGTATAGGTACATACTGCACACTACTGAATAATCAGTAAGCTAGTGGTCCATTCCAAACAAAACCTGGCCAATGATTTCAAAAGTTATAGCGCCCTCTAATGGTCACATATGCAAATAACAATTATTTCTCTGCACCATTTATAGATGCTTCAACTGTGGAGGGCCGAACCATCACGCCAAAGAATGTCAACTGCCGCCTCAGCCAAAAAAGTGCCATTTTTGCCAGAGCATCTCCCACATGGTGGCCAACTGCCCAATCAAAGCACAGCAGTTATCACCGGGATCTCAGGGAAAGTCCACAACTTCAACAACAGGAGAAGATGAGGACATGTGCCACACCCCCTTACCCCTCGAGAGCTCTGATTAGATGCTGGAAATCATCAGGGAAACACAAGCGGCAATCAAAACGTTTCAATAGAATGCTGCTTTTGGAACTGACTCAGGTTTTTGTTTTTAAAACAGCATAAATGAATGTCTTCTCTCACTTTTGTACTTTAGTCAGGAAGTTTGGATGACATCAGATGAGAATTCATTTTCAAATGTGTAGAAAGAAAGTGGTGATCATTATCCTATCCCACTGTATTCTTTTTTTTAACATTTTTGGAAAATCTTTTTAAATCTACAGAGCCCCTGAAAGGACAAGGCAGGATTTTGTTTTTCTAAAATAGTTTTGCATGCTCTTGCAATTGTTTTCCTACAGTAACCATATTTTAACCATGATATTCATAGTGAAACCATAGTAATAATACAGGAAAATGAAAACTAGGGTAATAAAATCACAATTTTGTGGGTAGTTGTTTTAACACTTTTAAATAAGATTTTCATTTGTTAACATTAGTTAACAACATTAGTTAACATGAACTAACAATGAACAATTCTTTACAGCATTTATTAATCTCAGTTAATGTTAATTTCAACATATGACTTTTAAAATCAATGTTCTATATGTTAACATTAGTTAATGCATGAACTAACAAACTAACAATGAACAATTGTATTTTTTATTAATTAACATTAACAAAGATGAGTAAATGCTGTAAAATATATATTGTTCATTGTAGGTTCATGATACCTAATGTATTTAATAATGTTAATAAATGCAACATTATAATAAAGTGCCACCAATATTGTAGATGTAGTAACCATAGTTTTTGGCAGAAAAAACGTAATATTGCAGTAACCATGATTGTTTTAGGCTAACAATTTTTTATTATTATTTTATGTAAATCATAGTTTTATCCATATAGTAACCATGGTTTTACTATAGATTAACCATGTCTAATTTTGTGGTTACTATAGTTTTACCACAAATACCATGATATTTGTAGTAAAATTAATAACCACAAAATTAGGATTTTTTATTACCATAGTTTTAGTTTGGTTATTTTGGCGGCCTGAGTATCCCAGCGAGTATTGACGCTGACTACCACACCTGGAGTCGCGAGTTCGAATCCAGGGTGTGCTGAGTGACTCCAGTCAGGTCTCCTAAGCAACCAAATTGGCCCGGTTGCTAGGGAGGGTAGTCACATGGGGTAACCTCCTCGTGGTGGTGATTAGTGGTTCTCGCTCTCAATGGGGCGTGTGGTAAGTTGTGTGTGGATTGTGGAGAGTAGCATGAGTCTCCACATGCTGTGAGTCTCTGCGGTGTCATGCACAACGAGTCACGTGATAAAATGCGTGGATTGACGGTCTCAGAAGCTGAGGCAACTGAGACTTGTCCTCCACCAACCGGACTGAAGTGAGTAACTGCGCTGCCAATTTACTAAATAGTGTGAATTGGGCATTCCAAATTTTGAGAAAAGGGGATAAAAAAAAATATATTAAAAAAATTGTTTATTTTAGTAAAACCATGGTAAATTTCTTGCGAGAGAACACAAAATTATTGCGAGGGCACCCAAATCTTATTGCAAAGGAATGCAAAATTATTTTAAAAAATTATAATAATTCCCGCCCTGTCCTCTAAGGGGCTCCATATAAAACAGTCTTGACCTCACCTATTTTCTTTAGTTCCTTGCATATTTCCACAGACTTTATTTGGAGTTATTCCAAATCCCAAATATACCCGGCTAGTTCACCAAGATGTATGTATACACTGGTGGCCAAAAGTTTGGAATAATGTACAGATTTTGCACTTATGGAAAGACATTTTTACTTTAATTCACCAAAGTAGCATTCAACTGATCACAATGTATAGTCAGGACATTAATAACGTGAACAATTACTATTACAATTTGAAAACAATGTTCAAAACTTCTTAAAGTGCTTCAAAGATTTCTCATAAAACAATCCTCCATGTGCAGCAATGACAGATTTGCAGATCTTTGACATTCTAGCGGTCAGTTTGTCCAGAAACTCAGGTGACATTTCACCCCACACTTCCTGTAGCACTTGCCATAGATGTGATTGTCTTGTCGGGCACTTCTCACTCATATTACAGTCTAGCTGATCCAACAAAAGATCCATAACACTCTTTTCCATTTATCTGTTGTCCAATGTCTGTTCCTTTGCCCACTCTAACCTTTTCAAAAGTGTCTTTTTCTTTGCAATTCTTCCCATAAGGCTGCACCCCTGAGTCTTCTCTTTACTGTTGTACATGAAATTGGTGTTGAGCGTGTAGAATTCAATGAAGCTGTCAGCTGAGGATATGTGAGGCGTCTATTTCTCAAACTAGAGACTCTGATGTACTTATCCTCTTGTTTAGTTGTACATCTGGTCTTCCACATCTCTTTCTGTCCTTGTTAGAGCCAGTTGTTCTTTGTCTTTTAAGACTGTAGTGTACACCTTTGAATGAAATCTTCAGTTTTTAGTCAATTTCAAGCATTGTATAGCCTTCATTCCTCAAAACAATGATTGACTGATGAGTTTCTAGAGAAAGCTGTTTCTTTTTTTGCCATTTTTGACCTAATATTGACCTTAAGACATGTCAGTCTATTGCACACTGTGGCAACTCAAAAACAAACACAAAGACAATGTTAAGATTCATTGAATGAATCAAATATCTTTCAGCAGTGTTTGATATAATGGCAAGAGATTTTCTAGAATCAAATGATCAATTTATCATGATTACTCAAAGATAAGGTGTTGCAGTGATGCTGCTGTATAGATTTGATCAAAAATGACATTTTTCAAATAGTGATGGTGCTGTTTTTTACATCAGTAATGTCCTGAATATACTTTGTGATCAGTTGAATGCCGCTTTTAAATTGAAGTATCAATTTCCTTCCAAAACAGCAAAATCTGTCCATTATTCCAAACTTTTGGCCACATATGTATGCGTATATATATATATATATATATATATATACGCACAATATAAATATAAAACAATACCTTTTTACACACACACACACAATTGGCTGGTATATGACCTAGACATGTTCTTGACTGATTTTGTGAGACACACCCTGGATATGTTTGGCATGTCTATGTGTGAGAGACTTATTTAATTTTTCTCTACTAGCAAAGTGTCTTGGACTTGTACTGAAACTATCAGCACACATCATGTTTACAAATTACAATAAGCCTGGATATTACAGTGGTGAAATTCAAATCTATCTGGCTTAAAGTACATTATCTTGCTTACTGACGATGGAATGTATTGACATCAAGTACATTTGAAAAATCATACAAATTTCCCTTTTTTGCTGTTGTTTTTTAAGCGTATCAAGATTTTCTCAGTGTTTATTTTTTTCTGTCTATTACCTTCCATTCCGAAGGAAAATGTGGATGTTAAAAGAATGTGGCATAAGATCTTTGCTGATTGTAATTGTGCTTATCAAATTTCTGCCTTTTAGTATTGTCAGTCAGTCATTATTTGCTTGCACGTTTACTGGATAGATACCAAAGGCAAAGCACAGTGGGTTTACTGGAATATTTAATGCTATGTGATTGTAATGGAAGGCTCGTCCTCATTTAAACTAGGGAGTTCTAGGAATCTTCTTGAAGGAATATACTGTATTCTCAACTTGAAAACTCGAGCCAGAACAATAGCATGTTTTAATGATAATCACATGTTGTTCTTTGTTAAAAGACTATTCATTTTTTTGTTCTTTTTTATTTTTATAAAAGTTATAAGAGACTCCAATGATATGGCAAGTTACCCAACATTTACTCCATTTCTAGAGGAGATACTGACCAACTTGACCTCACTTTATTGTAAATAACTATTGTAATCTTTGTAAACCACTGTTATTTATTTGTAGCCACACAAGCTGACCTCAGACTAAACTTGTGAAGTTCAGACAGACTCTGTTCAATCCTAGTCACAACAAGACCTAATTGTTTTTTGTAGGTATATTTTTTCCTAGTAATTTACATACCAGTTGACAGGTAATCTAATAGGGGATCGAGAGAAGATTGCAGTATTAAACCATGCCAAAAATGACGATACTCTGATGCACTAAGTTTATTTAAGGGCATTTTTTTGTGGACTTCTATTGTAAAGTCATTTAATGTTGAACATGTATCCCCATGACTGCAGTCAACATATTAGAAGTTCTCTTTCTGGACAGGGAGGTTCTCAAATGTCACCACATTTGAGGAAAAGGCTAGCATAATGAATCGTGTGTTCTGTTTCTCAAAATCTCATAGGAAATGTTGAAAGGATTGTCCACCTCAAAAATAAAGATTCTCGAATTTTGTTCCAAACCTGTATGTCTAACTTCCCTCTGTGGAACGGAATAAAAGACTGTTTGCCTCAGTTACCATTCATTTTCATTGCATCTTCTTTTTTCCATAAAATGAAGGTGAATGGTGACTGAGGCTAACATTCTGCTTAACATTTATGTTTTAGTTTAGAGGGAGAACAGGCAAAATCTGGGATTTAGTGGCACCAAACGAAATTGAAATTAGTTTGTGTCAGTGTTCAACCATACCAGTCATAGAAACATTGGCTCAACCAATAGCATGATTTTGGGGTGGAACTCTGTTTGTCTGTCCAATGAAAGAAATGGCACACTTCAGCTTTCACATGTCCTTTTGTACTGTATGGATGACCAGTACTGCAGCATAACACAAACCAATTTGCTTTCAGCTAGAGGAAACTGAATAGGGTGAGTTTTGCAGCATTCAAAACTCAAACAAGATGTGATGAGAATGGTTGACCAATCAAAGCACTTGTGTTGAGTGCAGATAAAGTGTTTCTGAAAGAATGGTTGGAGTCAAACCACATCAATCACCTCAAAATGTGTCATCCGCTCAACAAGTGTGTTTTTGCTGTACAAGAGACAGCTTTGCCTCCCAAACAAATACAGTATAATCCTGTTTGTATTATCTTATAGCATAGTAGTAGGTGTTGGAGTAGAGTAGTCAGGGATGGGTGGATGGGTTTTTGCATCATACAACCAATTGAAACATGACGTTGGGGTGAGGGGTGTGAGGGTTTCTTTCTCATTGAGATGGTATTCCATTAGCCTGAGATTTGAGCCATTTTACTCGTCTAGCATCTCTTGAGTCTATTTCATGCCATTATTGTACATATTACATTATCATTTCCATATCTTGATATATTGTGTGGTTTTTTTTTACCTTAAATGAGAACAAGATATGCAACTTGTTTTAAATCTATACAAATCTACCTCAGGGTGTGTTGGAATGTATTCAGTGGATATTGTCACCAGGGCATTGTCCTTTTAAATATGAATGTGTATGGGTTTAATGTGTTTAATTTAAGAGAGAGGTGTGATTTTGTTTTTCAAATGTAGCTGCACTGTTTAAACTCAGTATTGGTAAAAAGTCATCAAAGTTTTGGTTTACATGTTGGCAAATGTTATTTTTTAATCACTGAGAGGTGCAACTGTAATTTTGCTTCAGTTATCATTTTGCTCTTTGTTTTTTGTAATATACTCTGAGATTGACAACTTAGGAATATGTTATAAGAATTTTGTGTTTCTAATTAATGATGAGGATAATCAATGTTTGTGACCTTGCTTTTATTATTACAAGTATTATTATTATTGCTTATCAATCTAATTTTTAGTTTGGTCTTGCTCACTGATGCTCAGGGTTACAAATGCTGTACAAACATGAAGCCCTGCTCATGTTCAGGTTAGTTTTTGTTGTGTTTTCCTTTGAATGTTCTACACTATGGTCAAGGCTGTGTGGTTCATTGTGTTTTTGTGTTTGAGTGACCAAAGAATGTAGCCACATTGACTATGTTTGTGGAGTGTCTTCTGCAATTATTTTAATGATAACTTTTCCATTTTCAATGTATTGTGATGAAGCATGCAAAGAATGTTGTGCCCGAGATGTGTTTTATTGTTAACATTGACCACTGCTTTCTAGTGAATAAATATCTTTTTATGAATTTTGTGACTGTATTATTTTCTTGGTATTTAAAAACATTGACCAATACAGCAAACTATTTATTAATTGATCAAGGTTTTTGTGTAGGTCGGAGCACGATTTGTTTTCATGAAAAGCTGATGAATTGTGTTGCACATACCAAAACTACATTGAACATGTGAATGAATGAACCCTCCTATTTTCGTAAGAAAGTGCACCCTACTTTTGCCCTTCACTTTTTTTTAAAGACATTAAAATCAATTCAAAATGCATAAATTCTTGATTGTGTACAACTGTGAAAGACTCCACTGTAATAAAAATCAGTTTTATTATTTTATAAGTTTATTGAATATTTATGGAGTAACATAATTTTGAAATATTCACAAATTTGAAGTTCAAAAACATGGCAAAATTTGGCAAGGGATGTCTTGTGTCATGATTATTTAAATCACTAATCAGTGATTTACTTTAATATAGCAACTTATAGATTTATTTACTTTTAGAAAATGAACAGTGTACATTTTAGTGTTACAATTTAAGTCCATGCTTATTTCACAGATTAATCTCTTTCGACCTCTCCACATCCATTGAAAACAATCTATTTCTTCCCACTTATGTCAAACAATTTGTTGCAGCGTTAAAGGGGTTTAGGAAGGTGCTGTAGTGTTTTTTTCTGACATCTAGTGTTTTAGGAGAAAATAACCTCCAGTAGGTTTTTTTTTTATCATGGGGCTTTTTAAGCCTTGCTTAGCCAGAAATATAACTATGGCAAAGGTCTCCAAGTATGTATAAGTGCATGCTGTAGACCACCAAATGGGGGCAGGATCTCCAAAAGAGGACGGGGTTACTCTAGAAAGGGCATGGCTACTCTAAAAGGGGTTGCACCAGCTCCAAAATGGAGTGTCACTTCCACTCACTGTTAAGTTTAGAGAAAGGGTTATGTAAGATGCTCCCTATATCTTTAAAGGAGGTTTGGATCTCCCATCGCTTTTTGGAGCAAGGTCTGGACTCTATGGCAGCTTGAATTGGCCTAGAACTGCCCATTTAGACAAGAAAATCCCTCTAACATCACTGCGGGGCATTTAGGGACAGGGTTATCAGGGATGTATCATATCATAATAAATTCTGACATGGGAAAATAAATAATTTATGTAATGGTGTGTGAGTCTCAGCGAGCGTTAACACTGAAAACACATGGGAAAAGAGCATAAAATGTGTAGAGATCCTAAGTACAGCACAGAAAACCTCATTATAGAGAATTTCACAGACATAACTAAAGTAAACAAAGTAGAAAATCCAGCTGTGCTCGTGGATATCCATTTTACTTTCTGTTTCATGCCTCAAATGAAAATCTTAATATCTTTAAAAGATTTGATGTCAATAATCTGTGATTATTTCGTCTCTATCCTCTGAACTATCTGAGGCTAGAGTCTCCATTCCCCTATCCTGGGACCCTGATGCAAGATGAAATGGCTAAGCAGCGCATCATGAGTATATAGTGACCGTGTCAAACCAGGCATTGCTTGGACCACCCAGGAGGACCTCTATAGCTGGGATAAGGTCCAGAATGCTCCACTTTCCGTTTAGGTGCAGGATGCTGGGCTTGTTTACTCACCGGCGGTGCTAGCTCCTTTCTACGGGAAATAACAGGGTTGGTGTTGGTAACACTCTGTTTGGTCGGTATTTCCCCGAAGTAGAGTGTGAGCGAACCATCTGGGTTACAGAGCTACCCTGCCTTGGCAGGACATATTTGTAAGCCAGCGATTGCTTCTTAAACGATTGAAACCTCTCTGTGAAATCATCAATAGCATCAACAAAAAGGCCCTGCTGACACAACAGGGCATCAAGAAGGGTGGCTTTGCCTGTGTCTGTCAGATCTGACAGGTTCAGCCAGATGTGATGTTCAGTGGACTCCAGGGTACCATAGACTTGCCAATAGCCTGGGCAGTGGTCTTGGTAGCCCGGAGCGCCAAATTCATGGCACGACACAGCTCTTAATGGGACTTGGGGTCTGGACCGTTCTCATCCAAGCCCTTCAGCAGTTTTGCCTGGATCTGCTAAAGTGTAAACTGTACCCAGCAGCGCTGATGTAAACCTACATGGCTTGGATGGGAGCACCAGCTTAGATTTACATGCCAGCTAGGAGAGGAGTGCCACTACTGCCTCTTCCACTGGGGGAAGATGGGAATATCCTCTAAACTTGGCATGGTCCAAAGTTGTGAAGGCCGATGCACCTGGGATGTAGGTTCTCGCCGATCACATGGAACGCCACATCTTGAACAGCTAGTCATGCAGCTCAGGAAAGAACAACCCTGGCCGGCGTAAACAAAAACTCAATACTGTCTATACCCTCTTTGTGCCTCACCTTCATATGGTTCTTTGAGAGACAAAGAAGGAATGAAGGATAAAGGATCGGCTTCCTCTTTTTGATGAAAGTAAGTAGAGAGCGCAGCGTCCTGAGCTTAATGCATTTGTTGTTAATGCAATCAGACCCAACGAGCACTGCTTCAGCATGAGTTTTACCTAGGCATAAAAGAGAGCGCTTGGGGGAAACACTTACAAAACATAGATTGTATTTATAAGACTTGCTCCAGAAAGTATATAATGCCTTCACAACAACACATTAACGCCTACTTATCACTTCCGTTGCCTGCCCAGTAGTGGTGAGCATTGTGATAGCAAGCAGATAGCAAGTTAGTCAAGAGCAGAGAGCCAGTCATAACAATAGGGGTTATGAAGTGTTAATGGACTGTTATCAAGTGTTAAAGGAAACGGAGCACCATAACTGAGCATTTCTGAAATTGGGTCAGAATGAAGGTGGAAAATTATCATGTTTAAAAAATATATGACTGTTTATTTGTGCAAAAAACTTTACTAATATTATAAGTGAACATATTAAAAGGCATGTCATGACCCCGAAATATAGTGCACATGTCATTTGGACCTCTTGTATGATACTTTATGGTATTTTTATATACTTTATATTATTGTTTACAGGTGAATGATGACAGAGTTTTAGTATTTAGTTAATTTTTTAATATTTAGTTTTTTAATGTTTTGAAATGATCAATAAATTGTTTCCTCCTCATATAATCATTTAATAAGAGATTCGATGTGATGAGGTTATCCTATCCTTAACATAAATTCACCATGACGGGGAATGATGGTTTCCACCGAAACACCATAGCTGCTTATTTTACTAATATAAATAATAATTACTTATTATGGGATTTCCTTCAAAAAGTGTAAGCAGCTTCAAAATATTTTATAATATATTCGAAATATACAATATATATACTGTACTTTTTTGAAACTACTTATCAGGACGAAGTCTTGTCAGAAACAGCCTGGTGTGCAAAAGAAAGAGGGGGCGGTGTTTCTTCTTTTCACTTCAGTTTAAAAGACAGGCGGCGGGTGCGCGCAAGAGGAGGAATCTTCGCGACAATGACGCGCTTACGGGCACGCGCTCACGGACACACAAGTCTCTGCGAAAGAGAGAAAGGAAGAGAGGGAGAGGGAGTGTGGCGGCCTCCGTTTATAATGGCTGCCCGAAAAAGAGAAGTGGCAAAGCAGTTACATTGGGTATAAGATTCGTCGTGCACAGGTAAATATTTATTGTGTTTGTGTGCATGTAGCGGCATTCGTTGTCTGAGCATGTGTCGGACGGCTGCGCAGGTGCATGTGCCCGTGCTGCTGGTGGGGTTTTGTTATGAAATAGACCTTTACTGATATTGCCACCGCAGCATTTGAGCACCATACACATCGAAATACACGCTGCTAGCATGCGTTGAGCTGTTATAATGTGTAATATCATGTAAAGTACAAGCTGTGGTATCCAGCTGGAAAGGCGAAAAATAGCGGCGCTGTTTCCTAAAGACACCGAACCAACAGGCCTTTACACAACAAAAGCACATGACTGCATTTCAGACACTACAGTCGAGTGTTTTCTGCTCGTGTGCGGCGCTGTCCTGCGTTCAATATTCAATCTGCGATTGTGTCATTTTGGCTGTGGCCTTTGATCGCTTCTCCTGTTTCCTCATCTCAAGCTACTTACACACACACACACGCACACACACACGCGTGTGTGTTGGCAGGGCAGTAACGTTTGTTTACTTTTGTACTAACGGCGGGATTTTATGTTTCAGGTCAGTCCGACTCAAAAAGCGAGAGTTTTCCTGTAAAAATGTTCGGGAACATATATAGATACTGTCAGATGACACATTAAGTAAAAGTGTGTGTGTGTGTGTGTGTGTGTGTGTGTGTGTGTGTGTGTGTGTGTGTGTGGTGCGCGCGCGCATAGCTTAGGGCAAGTTGTCACACGGTGATTTCACTACAAGATTTTTATTCAAAAGTCCAAACACACACATGCTTGTTTTCTTCAATGTTGCTTTAAATGCTTAAAATGTCTTAAATTATAATCATCTTAGCCTAAATATGATATTGAATTAAAATTTTGGACATATTTAACAAAGTAGTTAGTGAACTAGAGTCATATCAGCATGTTTTTCTGTTGGCCAAAGCAATTGTCTAATATTTATATATGTTACCTGTTACATTTCTGCTGAGGTATGCTTCAAAATTGTTTTACTCCATACATCTAACTGAGAAGGCATTAAATTGTACTGCATTTAGGCTGTTCTTGTCAGGTTCCATTGTGTCAACTTACCCCATATAGTGTGATAACATTCCCCAAAAGGTAAAAGTGTGTTAAATTAACTATCTTTTATTCTGGGCAATAATGATGGAAATGTTCAAGGTTTTTATGGCTTCTACAGAAACTGACTTAAAGAAAAAGTGTTACAGCTCCAGTCTCACCCATGTACACACAGATATAAATGAAGTCCATGAAGCCCCTTATTTGACTGCCTAATTTAAACATTAACATTAAAATGGAAACCATCTGATGCTATCCTGTTCTAACCACTGTTCTAACAATCTTATACTGACAACTGTTTGACAGTCTTTTTCAAGGTTTTTTCAGTGCATGATAAAAAGGTGATGAGATAAAGCGTGCTGTTGTGTTATCTCAAAGTTCCAGACTTTTGACTAATGACAAGTCTGTGTCATAATTTAGCTTACTGTGGCCAAGGAACACCCAGTAAGACAGCAAGAAACCATCTGACCATGTGACCAACCATAGTTTGCTTTTTACATAAATCTTAAAACTGATGCTATTGCAATATTTTAGACAGATGTGTCAGTTAAAAATATAAATAAAAATGACAATAGCCTGTCTGAAGTTACAGTCAGCCCCTCAAAAAGGAATGAATGGGAAAGTGCTTGAAAGTTGTGTTTTTTGGCTAAATATTCTCATAAATTAAATTTTTAATATTCTTACATGGGCTGGGATGAAGAGTTACATTGTAAAGCATATTTATCTGATGATATTTTTTTTTGTAAAATAAATTGTTAAATTACACAGTAATTTGACTAAAAACTGTGGAGACAGTGAATCAAAATTGAGGCAAACCATTTTATCAGTCACAGTAATGGGAAAACGTAATTACATGGCAATTATACACCTGATATGATAGCATTAGTGTAAGTGAACAACTACTCATAACGCCTCATGACACACTCACTATGATAATGAATCCTCTATTTACAGGTGAAACTCGAAAAATTAGAATATCGTGCAAAAGTTCATTAATTTCAGTAATTCAACTTAAAAGGTGAAACTAATATATTATATAGACTCATTACAAGCAAAGTAAGATATTTCAAGCCTTTATTTGATATAATTTTGATGATTATGGCTTACAGCTTATGAAAACCCCAAATTCAGAATCTCAGAAAATTAGAATCTTACATGAAATCAATAAAAAAAGGATTTTAAATACAGAAATGTCGGCCCTCTGAAAAGTATAATCATGCATATGTACTCAGTACTTGGTTTGGGCCCCTTTTGCATTAATTACTGCCTCAATGCGGCGTGGCATGGATGCTATCAGCCTGTGGCACTGCTGAGGTGTTATGGAAGACCAAGATGCTTCAATAGCGGCCTTCAGCTCTTCTGCATTGTTTGGTCTCATGTCTCTCATCTTTCTCTTGGCAATGCCCCATAGATTCTCTATGGGCTTCAGGTCAGTCGAGTTTGCTGGCCAATCAAGCACAGTAATACCATGGTCATTGAACCAGGTTTTGGTACTTTTGGCAGTGTGGGCAGGTGCCAAGTCCTGCTGGAAAATGAAGTCAGCATCTCCATAAAGCTTGTCTGCTGAAGGAAGCATGAAGTGCTCTAAAATGTCCCGGTAGACGGCTGCGTTGACTCTGGACTTAATAAAGCACAGTGGACCAACACCAGCCGATGACATGGCTCCCCAAACCAACACAGACTGTGGAAACTTCACACTGGACTTCAAGCATCTTGGATTGTGTGCCTCTCCATTCTTCCTCCAGACTCTGGGACCTTGGTTTCCAAATGAGATGCAAAATTTGCTCTCATCAGAAAAGAGGACTTTGGACCACTGAGCAACAGAACAGTTCTTTTTTTCTTTAGCCCAGGTAAGACGTTTGACATTTGAAGCCCATGTCCAGGACCCGTCTGTGTGTGGTGGCTCTTGATGCAGTAACTCCAGCCTCAGTCCACTCCTTGTGAAGCTCCCCACACATTTGAATGGCCTTTTCCTGACAATCCTCTCCAGGCTACGGTCATCCCTGCTGCTTGTGCACCTTTTTCTTCCACACTTTTCCCTTCCACTTAACTTTCTATTAATGTGCTTTGATACAGCACTTTGAGAACATCCAACTTCTTTTGCAATTACCTTTTGAGGCTTTCCCTCCTTGTGGAGGGTGTCAATGATGGTTTTCTGCACAACTGTCAGGTCAGCAGTCTTCCCCATGATTGTGAATTCAACTGAACCAGACTGAGAGACCATTTAAAGGCTCAGGAACCCTTTGCAGGTGTTTAGCTGATTAGAGTGTGACACTTTGAGCCTACAATACTGAACCTTTTCACAATATTCAAATTTTCTGAGATTCTGAATTTGGGGTTTTCATAAGCTGTAAGCCATAATCATCAAAATTATATCAAATAAAGGCTTGAAATATCTTACTTTGCTTGTAATGAGTCTATATAATATATTAGTTTCACCTTTTAAGTTGAATTACTGAAATTAATGAACTTTTGCACGATATTCTAATTTTTCGAGTTTCACCTGTACTATCATATTTACTATCATCTTTACTAATAAGTAATTCATTTACCTTGGAGCAAATGTAGGTTCCTGTAACGTAGTTCAGTTGAAGGGTGGTTATATCCGATTTAATTTTTTTTTTATTTATATATATTTTTTAATATGTTATTTTATAGATTTTTAATTCAGTTTGAAGTGCAGTTTGAATTTAGATATATCTTTTGGTTTGAGTTTTTCATGTTTCAATAAATAATTTAATTTCGGAAGCATAATCAATAAAGCAAGAATATTCACGATCCCTTGGTCGGAGGGTTGATGTAGCAATAATTTTGTATAAAAATGAAACGCATTCCATCCATATCACCCAGCCCTAATGTAATGTACTGCTACACCAGCATGAAACGTGAACACCAGTGGCATGGTAGGCTTCTGCTGTCAGCAACATCTACAGTTTTTAGAAAATTGCCATTGAGACAAAAGTCAGTCAGACACTTGATGCACGAGACCAGCAATGTCTCCCAAAAATGATTGATTTATCGCTCACAATAAAACCAGTAATGTGCGTTATGAATAGGAAAATAAAAATGTGTACGGATGGATGGATGGATTTCATTTCCTGCCAACGTTAAATTTGCTTTGCCGATCGCCGTAAAATTAAACCCTGCCCGTGTCCCAAAGTTATTCAAACATTGTTCCAACAAATACCTTTACCTCTCTATTCATGATTTTTGTTTGTCATTGCTGTCTTTTCTGCAACATAGGTGAGGAAGAAGAGGATGGTGAGCAGTGAGGCGAAGTACGAGCTGATCCAGGAGGTAGGCCGGGGCAGTTACGGTGTGGTATACGAGGCAGCTGTACGGCAAACTGGCGCTCGCGTGGCTGTAAAGAAGATCCGCTGTCACTCCCCGGAGAACGTGGAGCTGGCCCTGAGGGAATTCTGGGCTCTGAGCAGCATCCAGAGCCAGCACCCGAACGTTATTCACCTGGAGGAATGTGTCCTGCAGAGAGACGGTCTCGCTCAGAGGATGAGCCACGGCTCCAGCTCCTCACTATACCTAGAGGTACATTTCCCACAATGCACAGCTGAGACAATGAACACAAAGGGCATACAGTACATTTGAAGTTAATAGTGGGTCTCGTTCACTTAAAAATGCATACAAGTTACATATATACAAGCACAGAAAAAGTTCTTATGCAGAATTTCCACCGGATCAGGTGCGTACGAACAAATTTGTTCTTGGCCTCATTCTGAAATGAAAGTCAATTGAAAAACAGTGAGGATACATGCAAAAAAAGCATTCAGTGTACCATGTTTGTTTTTTTTAAGCGTTTTTCTCATTTTACCTTTAACCTAAATCTTATTTTTTATTTATTTATTTATTTATACTTTAGTTTAAAATGAAATTGACTTTAGTTAACAGCCAGGTATGTTTGCCCATGACTTAATTTAGTTTTATTTTGTTTTTTGTCATATCACAGTTACAATATTTGTCAAAATAATGGCAATTATGTCCAAATCGTTCAGCCCCACTGAAATTTTTGTCTGGTCATATGATCTCCGCATGGCAGCACTCATTAATGTGCAATATGAGTTTTAGCATGTGAGTGAACATCATTTCAAACACTTCAAATATACTATTCATTTCTTTTTGCTTTAAAGTTTCACTTAGTGCAATTTTTAATTGGCAATCTGCGTAAACAAAGTCTGGGCCACTTGCAGCTTATTCTAGACAAAAATGGACCCTAAAGCCCAGAGTATATTTCAGGTTTTGACAGGAATGCTTGGCATCTGCATACAGTCGAACACTAGCCTTTCAAAATCTTGCAGCAACTCAGATGTGAATGTTGCAACCTTGTGGACTCACTAATGAGTGGAAACAATTTAATGTGCATACTGCTCGCTCAATAGTATGCACGGTTATTTAAATAGTGTTGCACATGTTCAGTGCTCGAGCACACTGCTGATGATGAAATTTACACCACGCGTCCTTGGACTTTAGACAGTAAAATGTTGTTTGAGTTGCATGTAATCTGACCTGTTAAAGTTATTAAAGGGGCATTCAGTAACTTTTGTCTGTGTGTCATCTTGGACTTCCACTGATTGGATGCAGCATCATTTAAAATCAGTAGTTTTCAGATGTCATTGTAGGAATGTAGTATTCACAGTCAGTCATGTTTACTTTAATCAATGAATGAAAGTGTGAAATATCAGGACTGTTACTCAGATTAAGCGAGTAGTATTCAGCTGGTCATGTGATTCTAACATGTGTCGACCTTCTCCATGTAGAATAAAACAGCTTTTATAAGGTTACTGATATGACTGGAGTATTTTATTGTGAGTGATCATGATTATGGAATGTAACGTTCTTCTTGTTCATATCTAGTTTACTTGCTACTCTAAGATTTGATGCTATACATTTGCTAACATTTTTGCAAATCCAGTAATTATTTTTTCCTCAAGCCTACTTTGTTTCCCAGTACTGATAAAAACATGTGCAGCCTGACTCCCTGTTGTTGTGTAAAACCAGCCAATCAGATTAGAGCTAGATCAAGAAAGCTCTTGACATTTTAGTGTACATTAAAGGGGTCATGACATGGTTTTTTTTATTGTATTATTATGTTCCCTTAGGTGCAATTATAGTATTAATATATTTTTTTTAAGAAAAACTTTTAAAATCTAGTGATTTATGACCTTTTCCCACCCTGTTTCTCATCCTCTGATTCAAACAGTCTGTTTTGGGGCGCTTTCCATTTAAGACTTCAGTGTTAACGTCCACTGTTATGATTGGCTAACGTCAGTGCCTATGTATCAATTATTGACGCTTCCAGCCAGAACAATATGCAAGTAAACTAAGTAAAAACACTGTGATTATTCATAATGAATGAAATTGCGCTTTAAAAAGTAGTTTAAAGTTTAAAATAGATTACTTACAGTTTGCGTCATCGTTGTTCCCAGAATAGTCGGCACGGACTTATCTTTGAGCAACAGTTTTCTGGCAAAGCCAGCATCATATTGAGATTTGTTCTCAAAACAGTCATCCTTAAAATGTACAGAACAAACGCTTAAGTTAACACTGCCGTGACTGGGACGTCCGCAAAAAATAAACTGCATCCATTTTTCCCTGACGCCTGGATCTTTCGGCAGCTTATTCAGAGGTTTTGTTTGACCACAGCCAGGAACAGCACATCTGTGTGGCATCGTAATTTTCCTGTGCACAAGTAGTCTCTGTCAGAGCTCGCTGTCCATCGACTGAACACTTGTGAGGCGACGGCGATACTGAAATGAGCGTGAGTTGTCTTGGCGCTTATAGCGTAGTTATGTTGTGCTGGAGGCGGTCATATGCAAACGCTGTTACGTCACTTCTAACCGTCACGTCACTTCTAACCATGAATCCAGAACCAGCTGTATTTTGAGCTTGATTAAATAAATGATTCGTTTAGAATGGGGAGGACGTCTTAAAATATTAAACTTGCAGGACGTTTTAATGATACAAAGACCTCTTATATACCAAAAGATCAAGGCAAATTTGGTTTCTCATGTCATGACCCCTTTAAACATCAGATGGTCACCAAACTGACTGTGGCTATGCAACTTGAGGCTGAAACGAATTGGAAAATAGATGTGTGCATTTCTTTAACCATCCAAGACATTTTACTTTCATTCTGCACTCTGGAAAGATAGCCTCTAAAGAAAGCTATCTTATGTTGTGTTCAGAAAGACTGCTGTCATCAACCACTGTTTTATGAGAAAGCAGTGCTAATTTGATATGCCACACATGAATCCAGTGCAGAGGATATCAGAGGAAGGATGTGGTGAAATGTACCAACACGTGACATGTAACAGTGCTTCTCTATGGACAGTGTTGTTGTTGTGTTTAAGATAAGATAAAACTTTGTATGATGTGCTGTGACTGGCTGCCTGAGCAAATACATAAAATATATATACATACACATTTACACAATTGTATCCTGCAATGTATTTGGACACTTAAACCACACTTAATAGGGATTGGAATCTTAAAGGAATTCAGTTTCTGGTAAATTATGTTTAATGGCTCCATTTAATGATTCTTGTTTTTTTTTATTTAAGAAATGCAATTATCACTGAATTTACTGCTGTCAGTAGCCTGTTATCAAATCATGAGATTATTTCAGATTTCATTAAGAATTTTGAATCTCTGCCGGCGCCTTGAAAATTACATTTTTGGAAGGTTTGGTAGAACATGCCTTTTCACGTACAGTCACCAAACTATGTACACATGTACATCTCATCAAGCTGGACAACTTTCACAGTCATAGGCTCTGCCCAACAGGAAGTCTGCCATGTTGCATTGTTTGAAAAACGGATGCTCTGGAATTTGAAATACTCCTCCTAGGGGATTTATGTGACAGGCACCAAATGTGGACAAGATCATGCCAAGACATTGAAGATGCTAAAATGGCGAAGCGATATATTAATGGTGAAAAAATGAAAAAGAGGAAGTGCTCATATCTTTGGCGTGCTTTTAGATAAAAATGTAGATTTATGTTTGGTATTTGGGGCTGATCAGATGGATATGACTATTGTGGGCCACGATCATAGTGCCACCAACTGGCAGCAGGAAGTGTGGAACTTTTTATACTTCTGCGAGTACCGTAATTTCCGGACTATAAGCCGCAACTTTTTTCCCACACTTTGAACCTCGCGGCTTAAACAACGATGCGGCGAATATATGGATTTTTTCCCGCTTTCAAGTTTTATTTAAAAAAAAAAAAAAACATTCTGTGACGGGGGCTTGTAACAAAAATAAATAAGCTTTAACGAAACACGGTGTGGCAGCGGGGGCGTGGTCAAGCCCCCGTCCGGGAGAGAAAAGCGGTAAGGGCGCTTACACCTGAGCTAATGTCTAACACCTGTGTCAAATTTCAGTAAGCGTGGGTAGAGCGGCATAAAAAGGCAGCAGAGACCGAGTGAGTGAGTGAGAGAGAGAGAGAGAGAGAGAGAGTGAGTGAGTGAGTGACAGAGAGAGACACGTCAGTCTAGTGTTGGCGCATAGAAGACCAAGAATTGAGAAACTTTATAAAATTGATTGTAAACATTGCTGTGGCCATTAAAAGCCTTACCTGGAACGTTAAAATTCAGTGGGTGCGGCTTATATTCAGGTGCGCTCAATAGTCCGGAAATTACGGTACATGAAAGACAAAATATACTTATATTCAAGATCTATTCTCTGAAAGCTCTGCAATCTTATATGCTGCTTCTCAGATGAATGCATAATAAATAAAAAAATAAAAATCATAATTGTTTAAGATATTTAAAAAATTCTCAGATAACAATTTTATTCTTCTCCAGCATAGCGCCTAATGTACATTGTTTTACAGGAGTTTTTGATATATATTTTGGAAAACTAGCCAAAACAAAAATGTATTTTGTTGCAGTACTTGAGTTTGTTCACTTCGATCCATCTTTAACTCACAAAAAACAAACTCTCCTTTTAATAAAGTAACTTCTAGCCGATTTTCTTTACGATAAGAAACGCAGTGAGTCATACTGTATATTATGATTCAATGCCTCATGAGCCATCACGTAACAATCTAGCTGCAACAAATGCATGCTCGAGGGACAAGCGTGCCCGCCTCAGTGTGTGCATCAGCCGGGTTCAGTTTCAATCTCCACCTTAGATCGGGTCTCTTGAAGCGACTTGTAGAATCGCCGCTGACCGCACAGAAAAATGCATTTTGGGGTTTATACTAATTTACTTGACCTGCTTTCTTATTATTTGAACTTTACTAAAGGATGCATTAAAAGTGCAGTATGTACCTTTTTTTTGCCAATGTGTTAATGGCTTGTAACACAACTTAAAAAATTAGCCCTTCCCGGACTTCCTAGGTTGCCTATTAAAGCCTGTAGATTGATTTTCATGCGACACTAGGTAAGAGATGGAATCCAGCAAACGTCCGACTCCCAGCACAATCCTGACTCCTAAACACACACACACACACACACAAAATAATTGATCTACTGATTCCCGTCTGGCAAATCGGGAACGTGATCTTGGTCAAGCGAAAACTAGAATGAACATCGGCAGGGCATTTGATTCCTGCAGGGACCTTGCTTGCATAACTGCAAAGCATGTGAAATATAGTGCCATAAGGATTGATCTTTGTCATTTTAGCTAACTTGATCTTGCCTGCTAACGCTGACGAATTGAAAGCTACCTTGCTTCATACTGTCAAATAAAGTCTGGTATACAGGATAAATGTAAGCAAATGCGCTGGTTTCTTGATCGTAGTACAACATATGACTTACATAACATACAATAGTGCAACATAACAATGCAGTGCAACAGTAAACTGTCTGGTATAGTTCAGTAGTATGTAGCTGTATGTGTGTATCAGTATGCTATGTTAGCTGATTAATAGTTTTAGTTTAGTCTCAAAGTTCGTAGTAAAACAATCATAACGGTGTAATTTTAATTATGCTACATCTGTTAGCATGATACCGGTGAATCACGTACAGTCTCTTTGCACGTTACGTCATTGTTTTGGCCGATGGTCGTATCCCTATGGAGTGTGTGCATGAGCAGCTGGCTACAGTTCACTTAACAGCCACAAGTGTCATTAATAACAAGGGTTTATGAAGCTTACATACTGCACCTTTAATGATATAATGCAAGTTTTGCTTAAGCGGAACAGCATCTCCGGCACCATTTCATTTCACAATGAGAGTGCATCTAAATTCACTTATTTTGTATTTGTGTATAATTATCTTATACTCTACATCACCTGAAGCTGTTTGGAGAGTTTGTAGTGCTTCTGTGATTTGTGGTCTTCCTCTGCTCAATCAGGCGCAAGCTGAAGTGCTCTGCTTGTGCCATCATTAGAGTTTCGTGTGATCTTATGTTACATTAGATCAAAATGACTATTCGACAACAAAAATTTTGGTTGACTAATTATTTCATCCCTAAATCATGCCATGGTCAAAATCATGAGAAACTCCCCCATTCTGATGGTTGATGTGAACATTAACTGAAGCGTCTGACCCATATCTGAATAGTTTTGGAGTTGAATTAGTCATGAGTAAGAAAGTGTACAAGTGTACTTAATGAAGTGCTCAGTGAGTGTACCATTTGCAGTGTTACCAGATCTCACAGGAGAAACGAGGGACCTGGTCTTAAAAAAAAAAACAATTCCCAAAATATGTGATAAGTAATTGCATGCTTTTACCATGTGGGGGAATTATCAGCATAAAAATTACAACAAGCATAGTATACAGCAAGGGTGGGGAACCCTGCTCCTGGAGGGCCACTGTCCTGCAGAGTTTAGCTCCCAATCAGAAAAACTGAGGAATCTAATCATGGTCTCCAGGATTATTTGAAAAATGTAAGGGCAGGTGCGTTTGATTGGGGATTGAGCTAAACTCTGCAGGACAGTGGCCTTCCAGGAGCAGGGTTCCCCACCCCTGGTATACAGCCTATATAAAATAGCCTAAAATAAATGTCTTTTTAATAATTGTATTAATATGAAATATATCCCCAAAAATATTTCATACATATCTGGCCAACTAAAATCATTGAATGGCCTAAATCTCTCTCTCCAGCATGCACACTACTTGGACTAGGCATCAGTAAAGACTTGAAAAAACTGAAAAATGAACTTTTTATCTCTACCATTTTTCCTTGTATTTGGATTTACTTTGCATGTATATGTAGTATTTATAAATAGTTGTTAAAAAGTCTTCAACAAAAAAAAGAGTAGCCTAATTTGGTGTTATTCTGAATGTATTGTGATGAACTCTTGGGGATATCTATAACCAGTTACCAGCATTTAAAAGTAAAGTTTTCACTTTGATCCCATTTTCGGGTACGTTCTGCAAAACAGTTTGTTGGTTTTAATCATGTCTTTCATTTCTTAATTGTGAGACTTTTGAATTTCTAAATTTAGTGGAACTTATTCGTAGTTTGTGCTAAATGCCACCTGTGCTTACTCTGCTAGGACACCTGTGTGAACTTGAGATAAATTGACTTCATACATACACTAAAAATGACTGCCATATTAGTTGATTAACCAGAGGAATATCACCCTGCAGCTCTCACCTGGTTACCCACTGAAGTTAAGCAGGGTTGATCCTGGCTATAACCTGGATGGGAGACCTCCCTGTGGAAAACTACAGTTGCTGCTGGAATAGGTATTAGTGAGGCCAGCAGGTGGGTGCTCACCCTACAGTCTGTGTGGGTTCCAATTGCCCAGTATAGTGATGGGGATGAGGTCCTGACTCTGATCATTAAAAATGCTAGGGCATTTCTCGAAAAGATTAGAAAGATATCTCTTTCTCATATATGAATTGCCTACATCACTGTACTCCCACCAATAGCTGGTTTGTGGTGGCGTTCTGGCACACTATGGCTGCTGTTACATCATCCAGATGAATGCTGCACACTTCTGGAGTAGATTCACCCTCTACAATGTAAAGTGCTTTGAGTGCCTAGAAAGTGCTTTTATAAAAAGTAAGGTATTTCTTATAATTAATAATTGCAAAAATGGCAATTATTAAAAATACAAAATAAATGTGTTTTGCAATCATAAACTACTAAAAAGGTAATGGAAATTCATTGGTGAACCGTTTATTCATGCCATGAAATTCAAACAGTTTTAAGCGTGGCTTAAGTGTCCAAATACTTTAGGGATTACTGAATATTTAAAATATGTACTACATGGAATTTTGGAAATTGTTCTAACTTTGTATTTCTTTATATGCACTTAGTTGGTGGAGACCTCCCTAAAGGGCGAGATCACATTTGACCCACGCTGCGCCTACTACCTGTGGTTCGTTATGGACTTCTGTGATGGTGGTGACATGAATGCCTATCTGCTTTCTCGCAAACCCAGCCGCAAAACAAACACTAGCTTCATGCTTCAGCTAGGCAGCGCGCTCGCCTTCCTTCATCGCAATCAGATCATTCACAGAGACCTCAAACCTGACAATATTCTCATCTCGCAGGGCTGCAGCCCGGCCGGTTCACCTGAACCCACTCTAAAGGTGGCCGACTTCGGCCTCAGCAAAGTCTGCTCGTGTTCGGGACTGAACCCTGAAGAACCTGCCAGCGTCAACAAGTGTTTCTTGTCCACAGCTTGCGGGACGGACTTCTACATGGCCCCGGAAGTCTGGGAGGGCCACTACACTGCTAAAGCGGACATTTTTGCTCTGGGGGTGATTATATGGGCCATGGTGGAGCGGATCACGTTTGTGGACGTGGAAACGCAGAAGGAACTGTTGGGAAGCTACGTTCAGCAGGGGGAGGATATTGTCCCATTGGGGGAAGCTTTGTTAGAAAACCCCAAGATGGAGCTCCACATCCCTGCCCGGAAGAAGAGCATGAACGCTGGCATGAAGCAGCTCATTCGAGAGATGCTGTCTGCCAATCCGCAGGAGCGACCCGATGCTGTCGAGCTGGAGCTCAGGCTGGTTCGGATCGCATGCAGGGAACTCGACTGGGACACGTGAGAGGATGGTGTCTTGGACAGGCGTGAACTTTTTATGTATTTCTTGCCATCTAGGAAGACTTTCTTTTGAGCATCAGAACACATTGTTTGGAGGCAGAAATGGGTTTTTAGGGGGTGATTGCACTGGTCCTTGGTCTTTTCTACTCTTAAAAAAGGTGTAGTACAACACATCCATTGGTGATAAATGGCTTTTACAGTGATGTTAAATGCTGTTTTAATGTCTCAGCTCTCCACAAGCACATAGGGACTTTGGGGTCATTGAGGAAAAACATCAGATTTCCACTCGTTGATGACTTCCAATTTACCCGCATCACGCTTAGTGGTGCCAGAACATTCCAATACTAAGAAATCAGACAGCATGTAGGGCTGGGTGGTATAGCTAGAATAAAAGTAGACTTTGACTTAATTTAAATATATTTTTTTTAATCGTAGAAACCGTCTTTGCCAAGTAAAATTCAATTTTTTTATTTTTTTTGTCAAATCAATCAAACTACAGAAATTTGCCCTGATGAAAGTTTTTTGATTTTCTTCATACTTTTTCTGAATAGAAACATAAATGATGATGAAAATCAAAATGTCCTGGATCAATATTTACTTCTGAGTAATCCATTGTTTTGTAGGGGGGTCAAAATGGTGTTTCTTTTTTTTTTTTTCTCCTTCTCCCCACCTAGGATTTTGGAGCAAAGTTCAAAAAATTCTTAAAAAGCTGTCTGCATCATTATTTTAGTTTTCAACATCAATAGGTTGGTTAATTACTAAAATCAGTTGACTTCAGGACCCCTTGTTGCATTATATGCCAACGGTGAAAATGTTTGGAGTGAAGTTGTAATGCCTGTAACACAAGAAGTAATATAAAGATATCTTAATAATGTTTTAGTTTCTGGTTCAGAACAAAATGTACTTTTTGTATCTTCTTTTATAAGATGCTAAATGGTTAAGTCTCAGATATATGGGGCTCTCAATTTGGCTCCATTCGTAAATTTGCGAAATTCTACCAATTCTCTATTGTTGAAATCCAAATGTGGGTTACATGGTATGAAGCTAGTTTTTCTTGTCCAACAAAATGAAGGCCTGAAGTACAAATATATTGAAACTAAAATAAGTTGTATAAGAATCTGGGTGTCAGAGTCTTGGAGATCTCAAACTTGGTGGGATGGTCTACCAAGTAGTTTTGCTCCAAAAGCAAAAATGTCTCACATAGCCAGACCTTTCACTAAAACAGCAAGGGTTTGAACAATAAAGCAGCTTAGATTGGTCAAGAACTGCCCACTTACACAGGAAAAATTATTCATCACCGTCAGTTTTGCCATCATGTGCGGTTTAGGGGCAGGGTTATCGGAGATATATGATACCATAATAGAAGACTGACATGGGGTAAGAAATTATTTTTATAATAGCACTGCATGATTATGAGTAAGTACAGCAAAGAAAACCTCATCACAGGGAATTTCATAGACAAAGTAAACAGCAGAATATTAATGTCTGCATGTGGATTTCCACTTTACGTTCTGTAACATTGTTTAATTGTTTTCCAATTTTGTGTGCTATGTGCATCAGATGTTAGAGCACAGACTGAGCCATCCGAGGCTGAGACTTTTGACCCCATCAACAAAATACTGGATTACTCTGTAAATATAGATCCATGGTATATCATATTTAGATAATCGTTTATGTATTTCATCAGAAAAAATAAATATCAATAACAAAATGTTGAACCAGAGGCCTCTGGTTGAGTAAAATGCTGTAAAATTCTAGTTAACAACAATTAGTGAATTTTTCATTTATATGAACCAAAATAAACAGCCATTTTTACCTACAATTTATTTTTTAAAGCATATAAAATTCCACACAGGAATTCTGTGAACCATTTAGTGGTGGAAACAAATCATACAGTCAGTGTTTTAGATCGATTCACTGAAGCAGACGGTTAGAAATAACTGATTTGCAGCAATGAATTGAACATACCAACTCGAACTGAGTTTATTGCTGCCGATAATGAAATCGGACTACTAAAATATCCCCGTCTTTGCATGCTTATTCACAATATTCATGATAAACTCAATATTTCAGTTACATTTTATCAGCAACAATGTAATATTATATCTGAAATATTTTAGATATATTGCCCATCCCTAATGTAGGTTTGATAGAGCACAACAAACTCATGGCCTCCATTATCCTTGGTAACTCCAGTGTCTTTCCATCATGTTCTCTTTGAGAGCTTGTCCAACATCACTCCCGGTGCTAATTCAACTTCTAATGCAAACGCAGGTAATAACGGCCTCTTATACAGCCACCTTGATATTTTAACAGCTTTTGTACAACGGGATCAATAACTGTTTTCAGCACTTCGCTCAAAGGGCTTCAGGGAGTTGTATTTGTATCGCTCAATTTGAAAACAGTGTTTTGTCATATTTTCTAAAAAGTACTTCACAAGGCAATAGATTCTAGTCAATATTTCAAAAGTGATTCGCTAAATGATTCTGTTGTCCTACTAAATAAATAAGCTTGAATATTCAATGATTACCTTCAATAAAATAAAATGAATAATTCATTGAGGAAAAAGAAGTTTCAAGGTAGTTCTGTCTAAATATAGTTGGCATTGGCTTCGTGCTAGAAATTCTCTGATCTTGGTGCGATAGAAGGCTTAATGCAAATGTGAAGAATGGGTGTCTTTCTGCGCTTTACTCTGTTTAGATCTGGCTCAACCAAAACATAATCAGCCTGATCTCATGAAAATTACATGACTGTGACATATTTTTGCGAAATGACTTTACGTGGTTTATAACATGCGTTACATGCAGTTCTTATGTGAAATGTCCACTGTGTGGCGCTGAAAGTGAGGGAAATGTTCTCCCAAACAGATGAGGATTTGAAGGTTCACGCTCTATCGAGTTTGAAATCAATAAAACCAAACTCATTACCTAAACCTAACCGATTGTGTCAGAAAAGCAAATGTGAGATGAAAAACATGATTGCTGTAGCAACCACATCATTTCGTGGTGCTTTTGTCACATTCAGCTTGTGTCAACTCGTCCTTTGTTCAAACGCATCCAAATTGCAGGATATACTGACAGAACGTTGTACTTGCAATGCAAACTCAAATGTAGTTGGTTATGTATTGCTAATGTTAAACTGTATCGCCTTACATGTCATGCACAATAGTGAAAGTGTTTAGATGTCATAAGATAGCATTGTGTGAAAAGTGTTTATGAACTGTTAATCTGCCATTTTACTTGTGATTTGTGTGAAAGTCCTTGTTGTAGCGCCTCTAGTGTTTATTTCACAAGGAAACTGCCGCGATACATGCAACAAGCCAAGTAAAGCTCATTTGGCAAAAATGTAGGTCTAGTTACATGATTTAATGAGACCTGGTTTAATGTGATGTAAAACAACGCCCTTAAATGAGGTCTTGGGTATACTGTCTTTTCTCTAGAATGTAGCCGAATGAAATTTGTCATCATTTATACAATTTAAGTCATAAGAATAAATCAAAAAAACCTAATAAATATTAACTACCCTATATGCTGGTCATGTAAGTAACAGGGTTGACCGTAAAGAAAGAAAAATAATATTATTAAATGCCTAATAACATAAGTGTTGGTGTTGCTATTGATTGCTCCTTACAGAAATGATTCACACATACCCTGCCAGTCAAATGTTTGGACACACCTAATCATTCTTCATCATAACTATTTTTCACACTATAAAGTAACAGTAAAGTCATCAAAACTATAAAATAACAACTGGAAGTATAGGAATTATTTTGAGAAAGAACTAGGGATGCACTGATGTCACTTTCTCATCCAATTTTGATATCTGAAATCTCAGTATTGGCCGATCCCGATACCAGTGTTGATTTTTGCATAATCCGTTTAGAAAATCTTGACCTCATTTTGTGGAACTAATTGGGGTTCACTTTAATAATAATAATAAAATATTATTATTAACAAAATACAACAGTAATATATTTCAGTCATGCACCTTTAACTTGAAAACCCTCTGGCTTCTATTTGGACAATCGGAATATTCCAGGAATTCCTGCAAGTGTCTGTATGAGGCTACTTCACATAGGTTTCATTAGCTTCTTATTCGAATTCTGTGAAATGCTCCTCCGGTGCTGTTCTAAATGTATATTATAAGTGAACCGAACTTTTGAGCATCTACATCTGAGATGTTGTTCAGGAGTAGCCTCACCAGCTTGCATGTGCTATGTGTGCGTGTCAACAGAGCAGTGCCAGTCACTAATGATTCATGTAATTCACAGAGATATAGTGTAAGTGGCTTTGAATAAAAATGCTTTTATTGTTCTTTTATGTCAGTGTTGGAGCTTGACAGTAACTAACATGACTAACACACAGAATCAGTTGGATTGGGATCAATATACCAACCATCTAAAAACGTCAGTATCGTAGCCAACACTGATCCAGGTATCGGATCGGTACATAACTAATATGAGCTTCAAAGTCGTCACCCGTTGTGTAGATTCCAGCTCCGCACACTCTTGTTATTCTTTCACGCAACTTCATGAGGTGCATCCTGAAATGTTGTTTAAATAGTATTTAAAAACAATTGCTGGACACTTACCTGTGTAATAATTTAAACAAACAAAACTTTAGATCAAAAGGTTTTTAAGATCATGAAAAAACATAATTACAATTAAGTATGTCCAAACCTTTGATTGGTACTGTATATTAATGAGAGACATAAAAAGACACACACACGTCTTTGACACTCAGTACCAGTGAGGTGAATTTGATCGTTCTTGCCTGGAGTCTCATAATACTGAATCTTCCCGATAATCCCTTCCGCTACGCTCCTGACAGACTTGTGCTAAGCCTGTTATGTTTTTGTGGCATCAGAGGAAAAATGAATTCTCTGGGACAGAAACCTCTAGTCATTTTGTACAAATTTACAGGCATATCCGACAAGACCCTTTGTGGCAGTAGCATCTCTGTCCCTTTAAACACAGAACAGATCCTTTTTTTAAGTGACAAGGGACAGTAATATTTACATGTATTATGCTGTGTGTTTATTTTTCTTTGGTGTTTTACCCTTTTTCAAGTGGGGGATTCTTTTAAATGTCAGAACCAGCAAAGATTTAATTCCGAGCAATGGCTTAAATCATCCCTCTTAAAGATTTTGTTTTCCTGCATTTATAAACGTGTCACTCCAACTGTGGTATTTTCCTATAATCCATATTATTGCAAGAATAAAGGATAAAAGGATTATTTGTTCACAGAGCCACAACTTTGTGATCACCCAAATATTGTTTAATCTGCCTTTTCATTGAGATTACCATCATTTCTGCCTTATTTTAAAATCCCATTGACCTGGAGCGCTTGATTCGTCCATCTATTTCCTGAACAACAACCGGAGTTCTCTCAAAGGACTAAGCTTCATTTACCTGAACAGCACTTGGTTTTGGTGGTTGGAAACGATTGCTTGATTTGGAATTGTTGCAGATTGTCAGTATTAATAAATGCATAGGAGAACATCATTGATGGGGCATATGTGCCCTCCTAGTGCGATGCTGAAATTTACGGTGCAAACGTTGAATATGTGAACAGCCGACATGCATATGAATGTCATTGGTTAGAATGTAAGATTGGGGTCAAGCCCTTTTTTGTTTTGTTTTTTATGAGCAAATCACAGGTGGAGTCCTGTGGAGTATCTCAAAGCAATTGTTCACCCAAAAGTGAAAATTGTAATTTACTCACTCTCTTGCTGTTCCAATCTTTTGTGAATATCTTTATTCCATGTAAGGAGATGTCAAGCAAAATGTTCATTTTGTATTTTTCCATACAACAAATGCATATAGTGACCAGTTGCTGTCCGATTCATGCGCAAGTCAGATGATGGCTTCGTTTGATATGCAAGTCGTTATTCACTAGTAATGTTCCCCTCTGCAGTAGCTGTCAAATTTACAGAGCGCCTTAGAGGACAGGGAGGGAATTTATGTTTATGAAATATTTTGCGTTCCCTTGCAGTAGTTTTGCATTCCCCGTACACTAGTTTCCATTGCTTTCCTCACAATAAAGTTTGAGTTCCATCGCAGTAGTTTGCGTTCCTTTTCAAGAAGCTTTGTGTTCGTTTACAATAAGTTGCGTTCCCTCGCAAAATGTTTTTGTTCTTTCAGTTCAGTATGCATCCCTTCACAATCGTATGCGTTTCCTCAAAGATTTTTGTTCCATAGCAATATTGTGCATCCCCTCACAAGATGTTTTGCGTTCCCTCGCAATAGTTTGATTTCTCTCACAGTACATTTTGCCTACCTTTGCAAAAGTTTGTTCTCTCACAAAGTTTTTGCGTTCCTTTCCCAATAGTTTGCGTTCCGTCACAATACCTTTTATCCTTTCCTTATGGTTTCAACTATGCCATACTATTTTGTTGTAAAATCCTAGTAACCACAAAATTTATCTAGCTCAGCTATGGTATTTGTTTTGCATAAAAGGGATCAAATTTTTACCATGATATTCATGGTAAAACTGTACTAAAGGAAATCCAAAACTGTGGTAAATAAATCATAATCATTCTGCAAAAAACAACAACAGCTGTCACTGCATTATGGTTCATTAGTTGTACAAGTAAGGGTTTTACTGTAGTAAATCTGCAGTCACGATGTAATTGTTTTTTGTAGGAACAATGCTTTTAAAAACCATGATGCATGTACCACAAATTAACCATGGTGTTACTATAAGAAACCAACCAAGATTTTATTTTAAAAATTTTTGCGGAATGGTTTTCCTTTATTATTACTATGTACCATGAATATCATGGATATAATAGTGTTACTGTACTAAAGCCATAACCACAAAATTGACCATGGTTTTACTATAGTTACCATATTTTCACCATGATATTACAGCATTATTATATGTTAAACCGTGGTTAATTTTAGTAAGGGATAAATAATGGTGTTCCGAGGAAATGCAAAACTTATTGCGAGGCTTTGCAAACTATTGTGAGGGAACTCTTATTTGCATATTTATTGCTTATTTTTCAAACTTTCACATTGCATTCAAGTTAATAAACATGAAAGAACCAATGGCATTTGGCACCATTAATGTCAAATCGACAAATTTGAATATGCAAAAGTGTGAAAGATGTGTGAGGGCTGTGGCAGAGGGGAAGATTGTCAATGATTAATGACTTAAATCAACAGCTATCATATGGCAATTAAAGATTAGGATAGTAGTGCACAGGTTGAATGCACTACTTTTCTGGTGGAATGATATGACAGAGAGAGAACAATGATGCTTTTCATTTTTGGGTGTCTTTGAAAGACAACAGCATATCAGTTAAATGCATTTTAAAGATAATTCACCTACTTGTACAAGTACCCGTTTTCCCCTTCCTAACATCTACAAAATCAGAATAAAATCACAATAAGCTGGCCATTTACTTTGATCTTACAGGAAGATATACCTATTCATTTTTTAAGCAAGGTTTTTGCTCTTCTATACATACTGTACATGAACACCTGATATGCACAGTGGAATGGCTGTGTTGTGTGCTGTGTGAGTGATTTGTTAAGTTTGTATTGTGAACGGGGCTGTTGCATTCTGTGGTTGGCATTGGTTGTTATAAGTAGCGTGTTGACCTGATCACATGACCTTATGTGTGTTTCTGGATTTCTGTGCAGTGTCAGATACTGATCTGATCTTCTGGCCTAAGGGTGAAGTTCCTGTTAAGTGTGTTAAGTTGTTGGAGCACAACTGTATTACAATTTTGTAAGAAAGAAAACCATGTTTTTCAGAAAAGCACTATGAAACATTTCCCTCAGTATCAACCAGCTCAGAGATTCTCCTCAAGCCTACTTCTACTCAACATCTGCTATTGGGAGCTGTGGTGATGCACTGTGACTTGAAAAGTGCTTTGACTTTTGCTTTGTTTTCCTTCAACACTTTGTGTTCTTTTAAATTCATTTGAGATTAACAAGTTCATGAGAGGGAATCTTCAAAGTGAATGTGTAATTTATTGTTGGGATTGGCTTTATTAAAAAAAAATAAAAATACTTGTATCTTGTTTTTTTTTTATTGAAGCATTTGCTTATTATGGAGCTTTTACAGAAAATGTGTATTGACCATGTACAGATTACATTAGGTGTTCATCAGACTCGGCCCACTTGATCCAGAGTTGAGTTGTCTGACAGCTCTCGTCAGGGATCCCCTAAAAACTAGTTTGATCTGAAATGCACCAAATGTAATTAAACTAGATCAGAGGAATGAAAAGCCAATTATTTCTGCATTTAATGGGGAGTTTGTAGGATCAAAGTAAGTAATGTCAGCATCAGCGGAATGTAAATGAACTGAATTGATTGTCTGTAGATAAGTAATAAGAAGAGGTAAGTTAACCATTTGGTAAAATAATGTACAGGGTTGAGAAGTTTTGAAAATCTTTGTATTACCTTGGTACCATGATATTTTTAATTTATTTTAAAAAAAAAAAATTATGACAGTAATAAAATTGTACCATGATTCTTTTCTGTTAGTGCAATGTGCCTTTTAGGAGCACACTCTTTAAATAAATATTCCAGGTTCACTACAAGTCAGCTCAATCAACATCATTTTTTGGGCACAATGTTGATACCACAAAAATGTATTTTGAACTTTTTTTTTTTACTCTTAGTGCAAGGACTGTCAACAGTTCCTTCAGTAAACCCAACAAAGGTTTCGAGGCTCTTGAAACATATTTTTAAGTTCCTTGAGCAGCACATAAATATAATATATTTGGCTCTTTTAAAGGGTGTTTGGAGGATCTCCAGAGGGTTCCACCTGTGTGGGCAGCTGAAGAAGCCTAAATGGTGCTCGAGTATCGTTTACATTCTGTATAACAAACATTCCATTTAGTCCCTATTAATCATAAAAGAAAAGAGGACATAAAAGTTTAAGGTATAATTATAAAAAAGAATGCAAAACGCTGTTTCAAATAGTTAGCTTAGCACATGAACTGCATGAGATGTCCATTGCGGATTTGAAACTACAGATCCCATAATCCTTAGCGACTTCCGCAATTTTCCCAGCATTCCGCGTCACGGTGCAAAATGGCGGTGAGCGTAAGCACAGACATTGCTGGCTTTGACTGTCCGTCATGGTGAGTCGAGGAATTTATCACTATATTATTATACTGAAAAAAGTACTGCATGCATGTGTGTGGAACTGATAAATGAATAATGACCGCACGAATATAATTATTGTGTATAGGCGTGTACAGTAACTTAATACACACCTGCAATAAAAGCATGCATGGCTCATTCATTTATTACTTCATATATTCTGTTAAGAATTTGTCTTCGGTCTCTCTTTTTTATATCAGATTTATAATATATTTTCAGGTATATTTAAGTGGTGCTTTGTGGATTCCATTATTTAGTGTTATACATGAACAAACATTAATCATTATGACTGATCTGATTTTATTTAATAGTAATATTCTCATTTACAGGAAGCATTTTCAACGAAGCCTTAATACAAACCATTACTGAATGTTACTGTGAAATGCACACCTCTGTTTTTGCATGGTGCACGTTTATGGCGTATCCTAATAGTCAGCATATTAATTAAATGAATTAATTGTTTTATTATGTGTATTTAATGTTATCTCAGGGCGGGAAAGCCTCCACCTGGCCTCCATCTGGATGTGGTTAAAGGAGACAAATTAATAGAGGTAAGACTTGTTTAAATGAACAGTGATGGAAAGTAGTCATTTCATATGGGGAGCTTTTTGACCCTTGCACTTTGACCTAACACTGCTTTAGGTATGTTTGGAATATAAAACCAGCATACTGCTTACTTTTCAGGTACTGCATATAATAATGATAAAAAATATTAAAGAATCCAAAATCTATTATTTGACATGTATATTTATATAATAAAATGTCTTAACCTTTGGCTGATCGATCAGATAATGTGTCAAATAAAAGATGTTGCTTGTTGCTCTGAAGTTTATGTCTGTGAATAAAGAAATAAGCTGTATTGAAATACGCCAATGTTGTGTCATAAACAATAACCCAGGTATTACACTCTTATGGTCCGCAGAAACTGATCATCGATGAAAAGAAGTTCTATCTGTTTGGGAGGAATCCTGATCACTGTGACTTCACAATAGACCATCAGTCCTGCTCGCGTGTTCATGCGGCGCTGGTTTACCATAGACACCTCAAGAGAGTCTTTCTCATCGACCTGAACAGCAGTGAGTGCAGCTCTGCAGAACTATTACAAAAAACACATTTATTATTTGTTTGCTCTTTTCAAATCAGACATGATTTGACAAGGAAGACATATTTATTGTAGATGAGCAATAGCTGTGGAGTTTTTTTTTCTCCATTATATTTTTCTAGGTGAATCTCAGGAACCCTGTTAAGAACATGTTTGGATCATTTCATCCCAAGATCGAAAATAACAAAAATACTAAATGATATGGTGCATAAAAGAAAAAGAAGCCTTAATTTAGGATCATTACGATTTTTTACGATGGGACATTATTTTTGATCTCTGATATTATGATGTATAAATACTTGATAGTTTAAATATTATTTTATACTTTCCTGCATTACAGTAACAACATTAACTTTTCTACATTACGGTAATTAGAATTGGGGGGTGAAATGCTAACTGAAATGAAAAATGATCAAAATGATAATGTCTATTTAAGGAAGTTAAACTCAATCAAAAGCATTTGTGACAATGTTGATTAACACACACAAAAAAGACGTCCCTTGTTTATAAAAAGAAGCAAAAATGTAAGTTACAGTTTATGTCACTTACAATGGAAGTGAATTGGGCCAGTACATAAACATTAACATACAGTGAGGAAAATAAGTATTTGAACACCCTGCTATTTTGCAAGTTCTCCCACTTAGAAATCATGGAGGGGTCTGAAATTGTCATCGTAGGTGCATGTCCACTGTGAGAGACATAATCTAAAAAAAAAAATCCAGAAATCACAATGTATGATTTTTTAACTATTTATTTGTATGATACAGCTGCAAATAAGTATTTGAACACCTGAGAAAATCAATGTTAATATTTGGTACAGTAGCCTTTGTTTGCAATTACAGAGGTCAAACGTTTCCTGTAGTTTTTCACCAGGTTTGCACACACTGCAGGAGGGATTTTGGTCCACTCCTCCACACAGATCTTCTCTAGATCAGTCAGGTTTCTGGGCTGTCGCTGAGAAACACGGAGTTTGAGCTCCCTCCAAAGATTCTCTATTGGGTATAGGTCTGGAGACTGGCTAGGCCACGCCAGAACCTTGATATGCTTCTTACAGAGCCACTCCTTGGTTATCCTGGCTGTGTGCTTCGGGTCATTGTCATGTTGGAAGACCCAGCCTCGACCCATCTTCAATGCTCTAACTGAGGGAAGGAGGTTGTTCCCCAAAATCACGCAATACATGGCCCCGGTCATCCTCTCCTTAATACAATGCAGTCGCCCTGTCCCATGTGCAGAAAAACACCCCCAAAGCATGATGCTACCACCCCCATGCTTCACAGTAGGGATGGTGTTCTTGGGATGGTACTCATCATTCTTCTTCCTCCAAACACGGTTAGTGGAATTATGACCAAAAAGTTCTATTTTGGTCTCATCTGACCACATGACTTTCTCCCATGACTCCTGGATCATCCAAATGGTCATTGGCAAACTTAAGACGGGCCTTGACATGTGCTGGTTTAAGCAGGGGAACCTTCCGTGCCATGCATGATTTCAAACCATGACGTCTTAGTGTATTACCAACAGTAACCTTGGAAACGGTGGTCCCAGCTCTTTTCAGGTCATTGACCAGCTCCTCCCGTGTAGTTCTGGGCTGATTTCTCACCTTTCTTAGGATCATTGAGACCCCACGAGGTGAGATCTTGCATGGAGCCCCAGTCCGAGGGAGATTGACAGTCATGTTTAGCTTCTTCCATTTTCTAATGATTGCTCCAACAGTGGACCTTTTTTCACCAAGCTGCTTGGCAATTTCCCCGTAGCCCTTTCCAGCCTTGTGGAGGTGTACAATTTTGTCTCTAGTGTCTTTGGACAGCTCTTTGGTCTTGGCCATGTTAGTAGCTGGATTCTTACTGATTGTATGGGGTGGACAGGTGTCTTTATGCAGCTAACGACCTCAAACAGGTGCATCTAATTTAGGATAATAAATGGAGTGGAGGTGGACATTTTAAAGGCAGACTAACAGGTCAATGAGGGTCAGAATTCTAGCTGATAGACAGGTGTTCAAATACTTATTTGCAGCTGTATCATACAAATAAATAGTTAAAAAATCATACATTGTGATTTCTGGATTTTTTTTTTTAGATTATGTCTCTCACAGTGGACATGCACCTACGATGACAATTTCAGACCCCTCCATGATTTCCAAGTGGGAGAACTTGCAAAATAGCAGGGTGTTCAAATACTTATTTTCCTCACTGTACATTGCCATTTTTTCATTTTCCTGGTCAATGACTGTATTATACTCTTTGCTAGCCAGGATAGTGTGCGGGAAAATACTCCGGAACCCAGATGGCTGAAGAGTGGGCGGTCACTGTTGAGCTCCTTAGCCACAAAACATAAGCATTATAGGTGCTAACTTGATTTTTATGTGATAAAATCGCTTCCGATCCTTATCTGTATAAAGTTATATCCAGTAACAGGGTTTTGTTCTCATTTGTTTTCATTAAGCAATTTTATCACACTGAAATCATCTTAACATGTATGTTTGTGTTTTCTTGAGGCTATACTTTTAAAACGATGCATATTTAGCATTTATGGACTGGCCACATTTACTTCCATTGTACAAACAAAGGAGGCACGTCAAAATTTTGTGGTAATCAACTTTGTCACAAATGCTGTTAATTGAGCTTAACTGAACAGTTATGTGGTCCTTAAAACAGGCATAATTTATTTAATAAAATATCAAATTTCTTATATCTTTGTTTTGATTTTGGTATGAAATATGACCTGCACATGTTCTTGACAGGTTACATAAGATTCACCCAGATACCGTTGAAGTGCAGTGCTAATTAGGACCGAATCATTCAACATTGATTTAGTAATGCTTGATATTTAAAGTACATGTGAAGCATTGGTTCTGTTTTCATGATCTACATCTCTCTTCATTGCAGCCCATGGCACATTTCTGGGCAGAATTCGCCTTGAGCCTCAAAAACCACAGCAGGTGCCAATCGACTCGACCATGTCGTTTGGAGCATCGACACGAGTGTACACACTGAGAGAGAAACCACAGACGCAGAGTAACTCTGCTGCAGGAGACAGTAAAGGAGTGGAGGATGAGGAGCTCAAGGGATTACTGGGACTGCCAGAGGAAGAAACAGAGCTTGAGGTGCGTGTGTGTGTGTGTGTGTGTGTGTGTGTGTGTGTGTGTGTGTGTGCGAGTATTAATGGGCTAACAGACCATCTGATGCATTGTAGTAGGTGGTAGGTAGGGCTTGCACAGCTATTTATTTTTACTGTTTGACTAGTCATTCAGAAAATTAGTGGACTACCCGGCACGACAATGGTTACTTTTTGTAAATTAAAAAACCATACAGCAGGGCTGTACAGTGTGCATTTTTCTAGCATTTGTGATTCAATTAAATAAAATGTTTTACATTATATAACATTTGATTATATATTTGGTTGAAGTCAGAAGTTTACATACACCTTAGCCAAATACATTTAAACTTAGTTTTTCACAATCTCTGACATATAATCGTAGAAAACATTCCCTGTCTAAGGTCATCTCACTACTTTACTGTTATTCTGATATTTCACATTCTTAAAATAGAGAGAATTATTTATTTCAGCTTATATTTCTTTCATCACATTCCCAGTGGGTCAGAAGTTTACATACACTTTGTTAGTATTTGGTAACATTGCCTTTAAATTGTTTAACTTGGTTCAAATGTTTTGGGTATCCTTCCACAAGCTTCTCACAATAAGTTGCTGGAATTTTGACCCATTCCTCCAGACAGAACTGGTGTAACTGAGTCAGGTTTGCAGGCCTCATTGCTCGTACATGCTTTTTCAGTTCTGCCCACATATTTTCTATCGGATAGAGGTCAGGGCTTTGTGATGTCCACTCCAATACCTTGACTTGGTTGTCCTTAAGCCATTCTGCTACAACTTTGGTGGTCATTGTCCATTTGGAAGACCCATTTGTGACCGAGCTTTAACTTCCTGGCTGATGTTTTCAACTTCTTCGCTGATGTCTTGATGTTGCTTCAATATATCCACATAATTTTCTTTCCTCATGATGTCATCTATTTTGTAAAGTGCACCAGTCCCTCCTGCAGCAAACACCCCCACAACATGATGCTGCCCCCCCCCATGCTTCACGGTTGAGATGGTGTTCTTCGGCTTGCAAGCCTCACCCTTTTTCCTCCAAACATAACGATGGTCATTATGGCCAAAAAGTTACAAAAATTTAATCAGACCAGAGGACATTTCTCCAAAAAGTAAGATCTTTGTCCCCATGTGCACTTGCAAACTGTAGTCTGGCTTTATGGCAGTTTTGGAGCAGAGGCTTCCTTGCTGAGCAGCCTTTCAGTTTATGTTAATATAGGACATGTTTTACTGTGGATATAGATACTTGTCTAACTGTTTCCTCCAGCATCTTCACATGGTCCTTTGCTGTTGTTCTGGTATTGAATTGCACTTTTTGCACCAAACTATGTTAATATCTTGGAGACCGAATGCATCTCCTTCCTGAGTGGTATGGTGCCTGCGTGGTCCCATAATGATTATACAGATGAATGTGGTACCAGACTTGTGGAGTTCCACAATTTGTTTTCTGAGGTCTGAAAAATGCAGCTGATTTCTTTTGTTTTTCACATGATGTCAAGCAGAGGCACGGAGTTTGATGGTAGGCCTTAAAATAAATCCACAGGTACACCTCCAATTGACTCCAATTAGCCTTTCAGAAGCTAATTCTCTAAAGGCTTGACATTTTTTGGAATTTTCCAAGCTGCTTAACAGCACTGTTAACTTGTGTGGGAAGTCTGTGTAAATTTCTGACCCACTGGAATTGTGATATAGTTAATTAAAAGTGAAACAATCGGTCTGTAAACAATTGTTGGAAAAATTACGTGTGTCATGCACAAAGTAGATGTCCTAAATTACTTGCTAAAAATATCGTGGTTAAAAAATAAGTTTTAATGACTACAACCTAAGTGTGTGTAAATTTATGACTTGAGCTGTGTGTGTGTGTATATATATATATATATATACATACATGCATACATACATAAACAGTCAGGTCCATAAATATTGGGACATCGACACAATTCTAATCTTTTTGGCTCTATACACCACCACAATGGATTTGAAATGAAACGAACAAGATGTGCTTTAACTGCAGACTTTCAGCTTTAATTTGAGGGTATTTACATCCAAATCAGGTGAACGGTGTAGGAATTACAACAGTTTGTATATGTGCCTCCCTCTTTTTAAGGGACCAAAAGTAATGGGACAATTGGCTGCTCAGCTGTTCCATGGCCAGGTGTGTGTTATTCCCTCATTATCCCATTTACAAGGAGCAGATAAAAGGTCCAGAGTTCATTTCAAGTGTGCTATTTGCATTTGGAATCTGTTGCTGTCAGCTCTCAATATAAGATCCAAAGAGCTGTCACTATCAGTGAAGCAAGCCATCATTAGGCTGAAAAATCAAAACAAACCCATCAGAGAGATAGCAAAAACATTAGGTGTGGCCAAATCAACTGTTTGGAACATTCTTAAAAAGAAAGAATGCACTGGTGAGCTCAGCAACACCAAAAGACCCGGAAGACCATGGAAAACAACTGTGGTGGATGACCGAAGAATTCTTTCCCTGGTGAAGAAAACACCCTTCACAACAGTTGGCCAGATCAAGAACACTCTCCAGGAGGTAGGTGTATGTGTGTCAAAGTCAACAATCAAGAGAAGACTTCACCAGAGTGAATACAGAGGGTTCACCACAAGATATAAACCATTGGTGAGCCTCAAAAACAGGAAGGCTAGATTAGAGTTTGCCAAACAACATCTAAAAAAGCCTTCACAGTTCTGGAACAACATCCTATGGACAGATGAGACAAAGATCAACTTGTACCAGAGTGTTGGGAAGAGAAGAGTATGGAGAAGGAAAGGAACTGCTCATGATCAAAAGCATACCACCTCATCAGTGAAGCATGGTGGTGGTAGTGTCATGGCGTGGGCATGCATGGCTGCCAATGGAACTGGTTCTCTTGTATTTATTGATGATGTGACTGCTGACAAAAGCAGCAGGATGAATTCTGAAGTGTTTCGGACAATATTATCTGCTCATATTCAGCCAAATGCTTCAGAACTCATTGGACGGCTTCACAGTACAGATGGACAATGACCCGAAGCATACTGCGAAAGCAACCAAAGAGTTTTTTAAGGGAAAGAAGTGGAATGTTATGCAATGGCCAAATCAATCACCTGACCTGAATCCGATTGAGCATGCATTTCACTTGCTGAAGAAAAACTGAAGGGAAAATGCCCCAAGAACAAGCAGGAACTGAATACAGTTGCAGTAGAGGCCTGGCAGAGCATCACCAGGGATGAAACCCAGCGTCTGGTGATGTCTATGCGTTCCAGACTTCAGGCTGTAATTGACTGCAAAGGATTTGCAACCAAGTATTAAAAAGTGAAAGTTTGATTTAAAATTGTTAATCTGTCCCATTACTTTTGGTCCCTTAAAAAGTGGGAGGCACATATACAAACTGTTGTAATTCCTACACCGTTCACCTGATTTGGATGTAAATACCCTCAAATTAAAGCTGAAAGTCTGCAGTTAAAGCACATCTTGTTCGTTTCATTTCAAATCCATTGTGGTGGTGTATAGAACCAAAAAGATTAGAATTGTCGATGTCCCAATATTTATGGGTGGGTGTGTGTGTGATATATATATATATATATATATTACACACACACACCGATCAGGCACATTAAAACCACCTCCCCGATATTGCGTAGGTTCCCCTCATTCTGCCAAAACAGCACCAACCCGCATCTTGGAATAGCATTCTGAGGTTCTACACTTCTCAGCACAGTTGTACAGAGTGGTTATCTGAGTTACTGAAGACTTTGTCAGTTCGAACCAGTCTTGCCATTCTCTGTTGACATCATGCATCAAGGCATTTCCGTCCACAGATCTGCCTGTCTGGCACCAACAATCATGCCATGGTCCAAATCACTGTGATTACATTTTCCCATTGTGATGGTTGATATGAACCTTATCTGAAGCTCCGGACATGTATCCACATAATTTTAGTCACTGCACTGCTGCCACATGATTGGCTGATTAGATAATCGCATGGAAGAATGTTGGTGCCAGATGGGCTGGTTTGAGTATTTCTGTAACTGCTGATCTCCTGGAATTTTCACACACTCTAGAGTTTACTCAGAATGCTGCCAAAAACAAAAAACATTCAAATACAATTGTAGTGAGCAGAAATTAATCTCGGAATGCACAACATGTCGAACCTTGAGGCGGATGGGCTACAACAGAAGAAGACCACGCCGAGTTCCACTTCTGTCAGCCAAGAACAGAAAGCTGAGGCTGCAATGACCCAATCATGTGTACCTCAGCAGAAATCCATATTCATCAGACCAGGCAATGTTTTTCCAGTCTTTTAACTGTGCATTCTGTTCTTGGCCGACAGAAGTGGAACCCGGCGTGGTCTTCTACTGTTGTTGCCCATCCGCCTGAAGGTTCCACATGTTGTGCATTCCGAGATGATATTCTGCTCACTGCAATTGTACAGAGGGGTTTTCCGGAGTTTCTGTGTCCTTTCTGTCAGCTCAAACCAGTCTGGCCTTTCTCTATTGACTAGGGCTGTATTCAACCAAAGAAAATCTTGGTCGACTGAAGTCCTGAAGTTTTCGACTAAAAATCGACTAAAATCGACTAAAAATGACGTTAGAAAAAAAACCGTTAAATTAATTAGCTGCGCACTGTGCGCAGTACTTGGTAGCCTTGATGTCCGCCTAAATGAATTATAAATAAACATAAAAAACTAGTAGGCTATTTGCAGTATATTAAACCGTTTTTGACCTAATTATTTTGCACTGAAATGAGTCTGACACATGAATCTGTCGGCTCTGACAGCGTTGCATCACGTGCACCTGCGCAATATCATAGCCTATGATTTCCGAAAATAGTAGGCCTACTATGTTGTCATGTGATATCATCACAAGAACTGTTGAGGAATATGCAACATAATTTAGACAATTATTTTTGTCATATGTTATAATAAGAAGTTATAACTGTCAGACACTATCATTTTTCAGAGACACGAATAGACTATTAACTTAAAGCTTTTACTCTTAATAAACACAAAAGGCACATCCACTTTAATAAAAAAAATAATATTTATTAAACAAACCAGATCAAGAGCAGAAACGAAATAAAGTGCATAACTGAAAAATAAAGCATCTTAGGCTCAAAACTAACACAAAGTGGGCACAGCGCAATTGCGCGTTAGGCTCCAAATTAAAAATAATGATAATAATAAAATGCCCAAATCCAATAAATAATACTAGAAATAAATTTGCAGTTTGCACAATAATAAAAGGGAACCATACAAGTAAAGTAGGCTACAACATGTTATTCAGCCAAATTTTAAACGAAACAAAATAAATAAAGTGCATATACAACAACAAGGTATGTGAACTCAGAACAAATAGGCCTACAAAAATAAATAAATCAAATGCCCAAATCCACAAGTATTTCAAATAAATGTGCAAAATTGTTATTAATGTCCAAAACGAAATAAAGTGCATAACAGAAAAATAAAGCATAGGCTCAAAACTAAAACAAACAGTGGGCACAGCGCAATTGCGCGTTAGGCTACAAAAAAATAAATAAAAATAAGTGCCCAAATCCAACAATACTTTAAATAAATGTGCAACATTAAAAAATGTATTAATGTTCAAAACGAAATAATGTAAAAACAATGAAATAAAACAAATGGCTACTCACTCACAGGGAGTACACTTCAATCAGTGTCCACTCCAAACTTTTTTGTGTTGTGTGCGAGAAACACAAGCATATCCACGTTCTTTGGAAGGAGACAGCTTCTTGCTTTATTGACAATAAATCCCGCCTTGGAGAAAATGTGTTCAGAAGGCGTGGATGTTGCAGGGATACAGAGCAGTCGCTTTGCAACTCGGGCCAGGTTCGGGTATCTGTCTTGGTTTTTTTTCCACCACCCCAATGGTCCGGAGTCGATTTTGGTTCTGTCCTGAAGATAGTTTTTAATTTCTTCTGTCACTGTGCTTCTCCCACCTGATTCTCTAGAAACCTCGTCGTCCTCATCTTCGCACAACAGCATAGCAATCTCCTTCTCTTTGTCGTTTTTCTGCTTTTTTGACATGTTGCTCCTCCTCACTTCCAGGTTCACCTGTGCCTGTGACTGCGCTCACTGCGCTGAGTGCACTCAGTCGTTCTGCTAGCTGTGCAACTACTGTATAGGCCTCGTCTCGTTTGGCATCATCCAGAAAAGACAGCTGCTTAAAACGAGGGTCTACTACTGCAGCTGTAATGTATACACTGTTAGTCATCATCATTCGGTTTTTAAACTCCCTCCTACTGTAAATTTCTTCGACCAGCTTGCTTTTAATTTTTTTGGTAATGGGGCTGTCATCATCCGCGATGGCCAGGTGACGTTTCTTTAAGTTTGCCAGCATGGGTACTGTTGCAGACAGGGACACGTTGTCCTCTTCAGACAGCAGCTCGGTCAGGGTTGTCATCGGTTTCAGCACATTTTTAATGTCCTCTACCGCATTCCAGTGTGCTGTGGTAAGGTCCAGTGTACTGCTGTCGCTCTTCTTTGTAAAGTTTGGGTCAGACAGCACTGCGGTAATGGGCCAGCGTTGCTCCAGCAGTCGCTCCAACATCGAAAATGTTGAGTTCCAACGTGTAGACACATCCTGAATTAGTTCATGCTGAGGGACGTTTTGCTGCTCCTGCTTTTGTTTTAGCCCAGTTTTTGCTTTGTGCCCCTTTTTGAAATGTCCCACCAGATGACGTGATGCAGCCACGGCACGACAAATTGGATCTTGTTTGAGTGCAGCGTTAATACAGAGCTGCAAAGTGTGCCCGGCGCACCTGACGCCCTGCATCTCTGGCCATTTATGTGATTCCTTTAGTGTTTCCACACAGAGTGCCATATTAGCCGCGTTGTCACATACAATAGAAATTCTCTTTGCTTCTTGAATTCCAAATGAATCAGCAACTTCAGATAGTCAGCGCAGCAATGTTTATTCCCGTGTGCGCCTCTTCTATTTGTTTTGTCTCAAGCACAAGACTCTGTGCTTTCCAGTCTCCATCAATGAAATGGGCAGTCACTGTCATATAGGACTCCATTCTAAGAGATGTCCACATATCTGTGGTCAAGCTCAGTGCCTCGCTGTGTTGTATTAACTCTGAAACTTTCTCTTTGAGTCCCGCATATTTTGCGGTTAGTGCATGCATGATTGTGTGGCGTATTGGCAGTGTATATCCAGGTTCCAAAACTTTTAACAGGTTCTTAAAACCTTGGCCCTCCACAACAGCAATGGGCCTCATATCCTGAGCAATAAAGTTAACAATTCCTTCCGTGATTTTATTTTTCCGTTTGGATGATAAAGGAGGCTTAAAATCCAGCGTGGTGTGGGAAGGGGATACTACCGTCATTGCGGATGGGTGCGCCTGCAGTTATAAAACGATTATTACACTAAAACATTGAAATATGCCAATTCTGATATTTTCATATAACGTTAGCCTACTCAAAACTTGTCTGCGTTAGGGCAACCTAACGCAGACAAGTGAGCTTACCGCTTTTAGATGATACGACATATTTGTCGTCGAGCTGTGGAAGGCAAACTGTTTCTTGCAAACTTTGCATTCTACCTTTTTCCCGTCAATTTTGACAAAATGCTGCCACACTGTCGACATGTTGGACGAGGACTGACTAATATAATACAATAAATAATATTCCGCATATAGCCTATCTACCGCTCTTCTCCAGTGTGTTGGGCTAATCCAAAAAAAGTGAAAACAAGGGGAGTGTTCTGAAGACAGACTGTTACCTGTGTAACAGGGGTACTCTGAAAACCCCCCCATTAGCAGTTAGTGCTTTCCACCTGATGAAATGAGCGCGCCTCAGCGCGGCAAAACTGATGAAATGAACGCGGCAAAAAATCGACCAATCAGAATTTTGGTCGAACCAGAACGTATCGACCAATTAATCGACTAATCGACTAGGACAATACAGCCCTACTATTGACCTCATCAACAAGGCATTTCCATACACAGAACTGTCACTCACTGGTTGTTTTTTGTTTTTGGCACCATTCTGAGTAAATTCTAGAGACTGTTGTGTGTGAAAATCCCAGGAGATCAGCAGTTACAGAAATACTCAAACCAGCCCGTCTGACACCAACAATCATGCCACAGTCCAAATCACTGAGATCACATTTTTTTTCCCATTCTAATGGTTGATGTGAATATTAACTGAAGCTCCTGACCTATATCTGCATGATTTTATGCATTGCACTGCTGCCTCATGATTGGCTGATTACTGTAGATAATCACATAAATAAATAGGTGTACAGATGTTCCTAATAAAGTGTTTGGTGAGTGTATATACAGTTGTGACCTGGAGGAGGGCGGGTCCGGGCCGTGACTATGCACACTCGGAGCCCAATTGGGCTAATCAGCCGAGGAGAGGGATAAATGCAGCGGAATACAGCAGTTTGGGAGAGAGAGAGCTACACGCAGCTGCAGTGTGTGTGTTTGTGTTCTGTGTCTTTTTGTTTAAGTTCTTCTAAATATTATTTTGACTGTTCAGCTGGTTCCCAGACACGCCGTCGCCTGGCCCTCAATCACTCCACCCTCTGGCAGATGACAGCCGCTCCCCTTGAGGACTGGAGCCAGTTCTCCGACCCCTGGTAGATGAAACGCCCTACGCGTTTTGGCGACTGGTAGGGAACTCCTCCGCTCCAGGCGGCCGGCAGCAAGCCCCCCCTTCCCTTGCGGATGGCGGCCGTGGCTGCTACTATGGGTGAATTGCAGTGGCGAGTACTCCCCGACAATATAATGCCAATATAACAAGGTAAGGATGGCATAGGAGGAGGTGGGAACCGGCTGAACAGTCAAAATAACATTTAATTCAACAAAAAGACACAAAACACAAACACACACACACGCAGCTGCATGAGGCTCTCTTTTTTCCTGAACTGCTGCGTTCCGCTGTATTTATCCTTCTCCTCGGCTGATTAGCCCTCTTCCTCATCATAACTGTATACAGAATAAATATAATTCATATACATTGTGTTGTTGTGCCAGAGAAGTACAGCATTGACTAGGCAATACACAACTTTTTTAACAAACTCATACCATCACATGCTAATGCAGTTTGCTTCAAACATGCTTTGTAAATGCAAAGCTCTCCAGGTTCACTTTTTTTTATTTTCATGTTATTCCAAATATATTCGTCTGTTACAGTTTACTAAACATAATAATGGCATATAAAAACACTTAGACACAGTTTTTGGACAGAGAATTCTTCCTCCTGATGTCATCATGTATAGAACAAATGCAACTTAAGTCATGTGACCCACTACTAGTTCAAACAGATCAGGTTTTCTGCAAATCTAATTGACTAGTCCGTGTAACCACTCATTTTGAGTAGTGTCCCTGAATGTGCTTGTTTGTTAGTCCTGTTTGTGAGGTTCATGGCATGGAGTATTGAGAAGGTAATAAAGAATGTTTCTTTATACAATAATTAGAAAGTAAACAAAAATTCCTTGAGCACAACTGCACATCTCAAAAGAGAAAGAAAAATGACCCCACTGAAAAAGTATGTGTGAACTCAAAGCAGAGTGGACATCCATTAATCTGATGTATTCATTTGACACAGAACCTGACAGAGTTCAACACAGCTCATAACAAGCGCATCTCCACGCTCACCATCGAGGAGGGAAACCTGGAGATCCAGAGACCCAAGAGGAGGAGGAGGAGCTCACGAGTGTCCTTCAGTGAAGAGGAGGAGATAATCAACCCTGGTACACTACACACACTAACCAGATGAGCATACAGGAGCAGTACACTTTAAAAAAATATAGTTGCTAACATCCTTTACATGTACAAGTGTCTACTGAATGTGCTAAATAATATACAGTATGTACTGTGCTCTATGGTAGTATTCCGATGGAAGTCTCCCATCTTTCTGCTATTACTCCATATTCCTACAGTCTCTGCTCATTCTTTGTCATGTTGTGTCTCATAGCAGTGTTCAGTAGTTTTTCTCTTTTCACAGAGGACGTCGACCCCTCTGTAGGGCGCTTCAGAAACATGGTGCAGACAGCTGTGGTCCCCATTAAGGTAAAATCATTGGCCTCCTCCATTGTTTCACAGTGTCTGCATTGATTTTAATGGATTTGAGAACTGCCGTTCTCGCGATACAATTAAAGTTCTTTGTTGCATAGCTCACAAACAGGAAATTGTATAATGTGGGAATAATGGTTTCTAAAAGGCTGCCTCAGTAACGTAATTTCTCGCTCCTAATGTATAGATACTATCTCCTGCCCTTACCTGTCTGCACTCAGGCCTCTGGACATTTTTCTTTGCTGTAGTCTTCCTGTTCAATGAGCGTGATTCAACTCCATGTACAGAACTATGAATATGAATCATTACAAATGTAATTCATGATGTGATTCCAATTCCACATAGCAGTTCTGGATCTTTAAGGATTCCATTAATGATTCTTTTAGTACATTCAAGGAATCACTAAATAATTGATAGATTTTGTATATACACGCATGCTAAACAAAAAGACTGTTTGGTAATCAGTAAATGTTACGGCCCCTAACTTGTCTGTTTGCGCATGTCTGTAAGTTAGGTAGGCCTGTTTGTTTTTGTATTTATTACAAACCCGAACATGACCCAAACTCGAAGTCATACTTGGAAAAACTGACCCGGCTGTTTCGGGTTACAGACCTCTATTCAGGTTCAAGTGAAATGTTCATTTCAGGGTTCTTAAAGTCATGGAAAACCTGGAGATATTTGTGCTCTCTAGCGACGTCTGTGGTTGCGGAAATGCAATTGGCGGAAGAGCACTTTACATATGTCGTGTTTCGAAACTACTGCTCTGGCGGATGAATCTCATGATTTGAGTTTATTGCCTGTGTGTGATCATGACAGGAAGATATTCAGAGCCGGATTCACAACGGGCTACTTTCATGTTGCTATTATTATGTTAAACGATTAAACATTTAAAAATGAAATATTGCTTGCTTTGATGAAGATAAATAATTATATATTTTTATATATTATTAATAATAATTTACATATTTTGAATTAATTGTAAACGTTTCTGACATTACATTCGAAACACTTTTACATAGAGAACACTGCTGAACCACCACCAGTTACAAGAATATTTTAATGATTATATTAGGTGTTTTATCAACTATAAATATTTGTATTGGATTATAAATTTAAGAGATGAAACTTGTAATACTGCTGATTTGAGTTCTTAATTTAAGACTTCATTATTTTGACATTATTAGTCTTGTCAAGTAAGTCAATGATGAAAATGTTACTTGACGGTGGTTTTTTGATTTTGTCAACGATAACGACGAAGAGATGGAAAAAGGCGCATCATGAAGATTATTAAATGATTTTATTAAACCATACTGTTGATGAAAATGAGGATAAAAATTATACTGCAAGATATAAATAGAAGAAATTTCTTGACAATCTGTATAGAAGATATTAAATATGGATTAATCTAATTGTAACGCTTGAGCTGCATGTTGAACGCAAATTGAACCACTTTAAAATGGGGTAAATACAGTGCATCCAGAAAGTATTCACAGCGCTTCACTTTTTCCACATTTTGTTATGTTACAGCCTTATTCCAAAATGGATTAAATTCATTATTTTCCTCAAAATTCTGCAAACAATACTCCATAATGACAACATGAAAGAAGTTTGTTTGAAATCTTTGCAAATTTATTACAAATAAAATAAAAAAAAATCACATGCACTTAAGTATTCACAGCCTTTGCCATGACACTCAAAATTGAGCTCAGGTGCATCCTGTTTCCACTGATCATCCTTCAGATGTTTCTATAACTTGATTGGAGTCCACCTGTGGTAAATTCAGTTGATTGGACATGATTTGGAAAGGCACACACCTGTCTATATACGGTCCCACAGTTAACAGTGCATGTCAGAGCACAAACCGAGCCATGAAGTGAAAGGAATTGTCTGTAGACCTCCGAGACAGGATTGTATCGAGGCACAGATCTGGAGAAGGGTACAGAAAAATGCCTGCAGCATTGAAGGTCCCAATGAGCACCGTGGCCTCCATCCGTAAATGGAAGAAGTTTGGAAACACCAGGACTCTTCCTAGAGCTGGCCACCCGGCCAAACTGAGCAATCGGGGAGAAGGGCCTTAGTCAGGGAGGTGACCAAGAACTCGATGGTCACTCTGACAGAGCTCCAGCATTTCTCTGTGGAGAGAGGAGAACCTTCCAGAAGAACAACCATCTCTGCAGCACTCCACCAATCAGGCCTGTATGGTAGAGTGGCCATAGCCACTCCTCAGTAAAAGGCACATGACAGCCCTCCTGGAGTTTGCCAAAATGCACCTGAAGGACTCTTAGACCATGAGAAACAAAATTATCTGGTCTGATGAAACAAAGATTGAATTATTTGGCCTGAATGGCAAGCGTCATGTCTGGAGGAAACCAGGCACCGCTCATCACCTGGCTAATACCATCCCTAGCATCATGCTGTGGGGATGTTTTTCACATTTACATTTTACATTTATGCATTTGACAGATGCTTTTATCCAAAGCGACTTACAGAGCCCTTATTACAGGGACAATCCCCCCGGAACAACCTGGAGTTAAGTGTCTTGCTTAAGGACACAATGGTGGTGGCTGTGGGGATCAAACCAGCGACCTTCTGATTAATAGTTTACCAGTTATGTGGCTTAGACCACTACACCACCACCACTCCACAGTGGCAGGAACTGGGAGACTAGTCAGGATCGAAGGAAAGATGAATGCAGCAATGTACAGAGACATCCTTGATGAAAACCTGCTCCAGAGCGCTCTGGACCTCAGACTGGGGCAAAGGTTCATCTTCCAACAGGACAACGACCCTAAGCACACAGCCAAGATAACAGAGGAGTGGCTACGGGACAACTCTGTGAATGTCCTTGAGTGGCCCGACCAGACCCCAGACTTGAATCCGAGTGAACATCTCTGGAGAGATCTGAAAATGGTGCTCCCCATCCAACCTGATGGAGCTTGAGAGGTCCTGCAAAGAAGAATGGGAGAAACTGCCCAAAAATAGGTGTGCCAAGCTTGTAGCATCATACACACAAAGATTTGACGCTGTAATTGCTGCCAAAGGTGCTTCAACAAAGTATTGAGCAAAGGCTGTACATGATTTTTTTGTATTTTTTATAAATTTGCAAAGATTTCAAACAAACTTCTTTCATGTTGTTATTATGGGGTATTGTTTGTAGAAGTTTTAGGAAAATAATGAATTTAATCCATTTTGGAATAAGGCTGTAACATAACAAAATGTGGAAAAAGTGAAGCGCTGTGAATATTTTCCGGATGCACTACCTCATTCAAATGCATCCTATTTATATATCCACAACATTTATGGAACAACTTGCATCTATACAGTGAAGCGACATGTACGTCAGAATATGTGTTGTGTAACTTGCGTTGTGAATACGCAGTTTCCATAAGAAACACACTACATGCAATGTATATCTTTTCACAGAAAATTTATAATTCTTTAAATCATGAATAATTCAGAATACAGGTTAACTTCTAAAAAGTGGCTAATTCTTCAGTCTATTCATTATTATTTCAGGAGCTCATGTTTTTCACAAGGACAGTATGTACATTTATACTCTGTTTAATACATGTTTATATTAGACATTTTTTATAATTTATTTCTAAATATTTGAATAATTTATTTTTTTCAATTTGATAATTGAAAAAAAATTGTTCAGTTGGCATGTCATCAAATAAAATATATTGTTTTCATTTACTAAAATTGTAATTTTTGTAAAACTGACTAAAATGAATTAATATCACATGATGAAATTGACTATTTTTAAAGGACATTTTTGTCAAAAACTAAAACAGTTACTAAAAACTGAACACGGCAGTTGATAAAGCAAGTGAAACTGTAGGCCTAATAACTGTAAAATAAAAACATAAAATGAGCAATAATGGGGATAAAATATACTTTATTAAACATGAAAATAATATGTACAAGTCAATTTCAGAAGTCATACGTATAAATGTACAGTATCTTCCCTTGTAAATGGATCGCGATTGGTAAACACACGAGTAATGTTCAATTCATAAAAGCATGACAACACTACCAGAGAACATACTGTATCCAATTCAAAGCATTAAAGGAGTTACAGAACTTTGCCAAACGGATAACAGCTAAACATCCATCCAGACTGCAGTGATGCTGTCCTGAACTGTGTAAATGTCACTGAACTGAACAGTGTAGTTTCTCCAGCCGGAACACGAGACAGCCGGTACTTCTGTCCTGTGTTTACGGATATGATGTAATGACGCAAGGATGAACGTCAAAATATAAATTATTTTCATAGGCTTACTGTAGTAAATCAGGGGTAAGATAAGGACAATGTTTTGAACATTGATTGTTAATGTACTCAAACAATAATGGCAATTTGTTCATTTTTTAATAAACAAAATCTTATGTAGTGCAGCATTCAAATAATTTTTCAAGACTGGAAAAGCTATAGAAACTTAAAAAAAAAAATAGTGCTGTTGATTTAAAGCAATATTTCAGTACAATTTATACAAAAACCCATCACACATTAAAAATGAAAGCAATTAATCATGTCCCCAGAGTGTAATTCAAGTTTGGAGTACCAACTTTTTCTCCAGGGGGCAGTAAGCCAAACTCCAGCTATATACACAGACTTCGTTTAACTTGACTCGGTGACCTAAAAGCGTAGGTTTTATAATGCGATGGAATCAAGATGAATTTAATTAAGAAATGGATTACTGTGAAATGTGGGATAATGATAGTCTCATGTTTAATAATATGGAAATAAACAATATATTGGATTCTAAAGCCACTTTTTGTATTGTCTTTTTGGTTACACATTACAATAATTCCATTCATTACCATTAGTTAATGCATTGGGTATAATGAACAAACAATAAACAATTTTTTTACAGCATTGTTTCGCCTTTGTTAATATTAGTTAATGAACATACTTAATAATAATTTGTTAATTGTTAGTTCATGTAAGTTTATAGTGCATTAACTAATGATGATATACTAGGCTGTCAATTTAACCTGTTAATTTAGCACGATTACATTTATTAAAAATAAAGTGTAAAAAAAAAAAATGACAGCATGAAGAAAAATCGCATGCCCCCGGACCATAATAAGGAAGATTCCTGAGAAACGCAAGCTTGTAGTACCACCCCTGTTTACTCCAGAGAGCAGTAAGTGAAACTTCAGCTGTGTGGCAATGTGCAGTTTATACAGTGAAGAAAACAACATTCAGCAGAACAACGCAAACATGCATTACATTCTTGCACTCAAAACACTTGGAGCGCAAATTCGAACTAAGAGATCTCAAAATTTGTTTAAAGATTGAGTATTAAAATGTATTTAACTTGACACAGTGACCTAAACATTTATGTTTATAATGCAATTCACCTGGAACGCTACACAAGCATGTCTGACGCAGCTGTTCATTGACGGTCTCTTAAACAAGCCCTCATAATAAATCTCCAACTGATTGACAAATTCACTTGTGAAATGGATTGATGTGAACTGTAAGACAATGATTGACTTATGATCAATAATATGGTAGTAAACAATACATTGTATTCTAAAGCCACTTTTTGTATTGTCTTATTAATGATGAACTCTTCTGCCACAAGAATGTAATGCATTATAATTATCTGAATATTTTATATATAAATATATATTATTATATATTTTTGATATATTTAAAGATAACTATGTATAATTATTTCATCATTATGTACTGAATTATTGTTATATGAGGGGCTTTCTCAGTAAATATTTGTATATGCGATTAATCGCGATTAATTCATTGGGACACCATGTAATTAATTCGATTTAAAAGTTTAAGCTATTGACAGCCCTATAACAAACACAACTTTTGATTTAAGAAATGTATTAGTATATTTTCATAGTATTGTTCATTGTTAGTTCATGTTAACTAATGTTAAAAAATAGAACCTTAGTGTAAAGTGTTAACGTCTTTTTGCCTGCTTTAATGCATTTTAATTATCTGTATTATTATTATTTATAATGATTTAAATATAAGTATTTTAAATTCTTTTAATAATTATAAATTTAATTATTGTTATTTGAGGGGCTTTCTTAGCAAATATATATATACGATTAATTGGATTAATTAGCATACCATGAAATTAATTTGACAAAGTTTTAATTGATTGACAGCCCTAAAAAAAACTTAAACCCCTGACATATTATAATGTATATGATAGTCTAGTTATACTTAACTCAAATATTTTATTCAGCTACATCTTGCAAGCAAAGTTTCATTTTACACAAGAGCAAATCTTTTTGGTGAGATAATTGGTTCTTTTGAATGAGTTGGCCAAATCGGTTCACAAATCTTAAAGATTCATTACTGAACTCTTCTGAATCAAAATTGATAAAAAAAATCCTTATCCAGCAATCACCAATGACTGGAAAGCTCTTGGGAAATAATTTGTCTAAAAATATTGGAACTCCAACCGCTCCAACTGACACTCTTGTCAACTTGACCAATTCATTAAAAATAACCGGCTCATAAGAGTAATTTGTTTGCGAATCATATTGCACTGGTCATGTTGTATGCTGCTTGTTAAATGCAACCATTAAACACAACACAATATAAAAGTATTGTTTATATAAAAACATTATTTCACAGCATCCAGCATTGGGGAATGAAAGGAGATGTTTTATAACTGTTAACAAAACTTGATGTCATGAAAAAAATTGCAAGAACTGGTTTTTGATTCCCTACTAAAATACTGTCTCACTCACGTATTTACCACAGAAGAAGAAACTGGAGGCTCATGGTACATTGGGACTGGACGACATCATAGCACGCCGGCTACAGAACTTCCCTCTCAGCGCTGGGCTCTACGGCGACTTGCCGCCCACCAGTCATGAGGCAGGTGTACAAGGGGGTGGAGCTCAGGGTGGCGGGTCTTCTGCCATGTTGGGCGGGATGCCTCTGCCCTTCCCCAACCCTGCCCCAGAGGTCGATCTCTTGCCCGCCACAGTGCAGCCCCCTGCTATGCTCAATCCCACCCCCGCTCCCGGACCCTACTCGGCTGAACCCCTCAATGAGCCACGCAAGAAAAAATATGCAAAGGAGGCGTGGCCTGGCAAAAAGCCCACTCCCTCCCTGCTGATTTAACATGTTTAACTGTAAAACAGGATAGCCAGAGCCTATAGACAATAAAGTTGAAGATGACTATTTCAAAAATCTGCTCTGGAGATTGGAGTACTTCTTATTTGAGGATATTGTTTCCATGCAACATATTTTTAACAGATTAGGTACTTAAACTGTTACAGGATAAGGCATTACAGTAGAAGTTTTGGAAAGGTGAGTCACCTGCAATGGACACTACAAAAACTGTGGCTGTTTCTGGAATTTGGTGAATTACTCAAGTTTAAGTATTTCACCCCAAAATCAGAAGAAAAGAAAAATAAGAAATTATATTTTGCATGAAGAAAATAAATCTTATGTTATGTTGGATTTTTTGCAGTTCAACATTATTTTCATAATAATTAAGCACATATCCCTCAATACTTAACGCTTCACAATAAGGTTTGCTCAGTGGTTCAGTGGTTAGCAATCGCCTCACAGCAAGAGAACTGCATGTTCTTCCCGTGTTTGCGTGAGTTTCCTCCTGGTGCTCTGGTTTCCCCCACAAGTCCAAAAACATGCAGTTTAAGTGAATTGGAGACTCTAAATTGCCCTGTAGGTGTGAGTGAGAGTCCCCCAGCCACTGGGGGTTTGTCAGGAAGGGCATCCAGTGTAAAACCGGTGCTCAGGCAAATATGTGGATCATGGATGGATACTACAGTTGCTGACGTAATTAAAAAACAAATGATTGAATTTAATAAAGTTAACATTAGATTATTCAGTATAAATAAACACATTTTATCAATTAACATTAAAGATTAATAAGTGCTGTTTAAAAATATAGTTCATTGTTATTTCATGTTATCTTAATGCAATAATATGTTAACAAATGGAACCTTATTGTAAAGTGTTACCTTTATTTCTTTTGATATTGGGCTAAAATATAAAACAGACTTATTGATCTTCCAAGCCTGATCTTGACCAGTTTCATGAGATTCATCCAGGAAGGATGAAGTGATGTTTGAATGAATTGCACCTCTTCGCTTGTTTCAGGCATTCCTGACCGGAACACGCTTAAAAGCTTGGACCATATTCAATAGATATCAGCAGGCGATTGAGTAAATGTATTCTCACTCACGTTAAAGAGAAAGCAGAATTTGTTGTCAGCCACACTAATGGTAAATAGCAGCCATTGCATTTTAACATTAACACGTATTTAATACTTGTTTTCAAATCCTAAGAGCTTATTCCTCTGGAAAAATGTTCACCGTTTAAGATGTTTTTGTATTAAATATTTGAAATACAAACCAAACCATTGAACTCAACCAAGTGTTACCTTACTAAACCATAATGCTGTAGGGTCAAGTAACATGTTTGTGTGTTGTTATGAGACTGAGTGTTTGTATTACACATAGGACATTTTTTAGGAAATATTTCAAAATACTGTGGCTGTGTATTGGTTTTCTAGCGAGAAATTGAAACTGAACTTCATACATCTGCTCTTATTGTGCAAAGACATAAATGAGAACGGAGCGATTTATGTAATCTGAACGCAGGGAATTGCCTTGTAATTCTAAGGCAATGTGAAATGTTTTGTTAGCATTTTATATATATTTTTTTATATCTGAATGGATCTTGCTTCCCATTGTGATTGAAAGCACACATGAAAGTGCTTAACGTGGAAAGATGAAAGGAATTCCTGTCATTGTTGGATTATTTGTCTAATAAATGGTATTCCTTACTCTCAACATGTATGTCAATGAAGTGCAGTAATAACTTGGGTTTTAATTTTCTGAAGATTTCATAAAATTTGGCCTCACTATTATGTTTTTCTCGTCCACACAAACAACATTTCCTTCCACTGAAAATGGAGACACCAAAAACACAAAAAAAAAACGGATACTTTGGGAAATCAATGACATTAAGAGACTGAAAACTTGAGATTTCAAACCTAGCAAAAATTAACTTTCTGTACCAAGTTTGTGTAGATAATCTCTTTTGCCATTTCATAACCATTAAAATATAAGAACTCCTGTATTATTAGGCATTTAGAACTGTTTTAGTAAAGAATATTCAGAAAAGAATATCCATTATCATTGGAACTAGCGTTGGGAAGTCCAACTCATTTTAGCAAACCGGTTAATTCGAACTGTTTTAATGAACAATTTTGATTAACTGATTCAGCTATTTGTTTTTTGTTCACTGTAAGCCTTAATGCTTAATGTATTTGTGTAGGCAAAAATTCAATCATACTAATTAGTTCAAATAAATTAACCTGAATGTGTATTTAGAACTTTTTTGTTTGAGTTAACAAAACTGACACCTTTTAAGTGACCTGAATTGTTTAAGTGTTTTGAGTTTAATGAACTTGGCTCTTTAAATTAACAGGAACTTAAGTTGAACTGAAACTGGGCAGGGGATTTCTATTTCCCAGCATGGGTTTTGGTGACTACCATTATGGTGAAGCTTGATCTTAGGTTGAGGACTGGTACAAGTAAAAAAAATAATCTATATTGCTTTACTTATTGAGCAATTGCTATGCTAAAGCAACCACATGTATGTTAGCTCCAATACCAACCAAGCTCTAAAAAGAGGTGTTTCCTGTAATCTCAGAACCTGTTAATATTAACTCCTCGCATGGTTCGGGACTCCGTTTAAGTCTAGACTAAAGACTCATAATTTCATCCAGGGATACACTTAATTTATCCATCAACTAATAGTTATGCTGCATTATTTGGGTCTGCCTGAATCAGAAACACTTCACATATTCTATAATCATGCTTTAAAGTGAATGGCATCTAAGCTAATATTATTCTATTTGTTTCCCTGTCTTAACCTCGGGATACATATCCTGAGGTTATCAGTGCCTGTCAGATCCAGCTCTGGACCTACTTGATGTCCAACTGCCACATGTTGCCGAGTGATTATGACTAACTGCAGCTTGTGCCAGCAAGATATCACTTCAGTCTACTATGCTGGACTTCACAGATGATGAACTGATGCAGCAAAAACCATAAGACATGGGCTACTTCACTGGCAACTGCCTAAAACCTGGACTTAAGATGAACTGCCACAAGCTTCCAGTCGAACTGCAGTGCACCTCACTGACCTCTGCCTGCATCACCTTGGTCAAAGGATGAAATGCATGGATACAAAATGAATGACCAATTAAGGCCGCCTTCAGCCATATAACAAAAGACAATGCATCTGTGTGCCGTTCCGCAGTTATTTCAGAATGGACTTTGAAGACTTTAGTCATTAATCTTACAGTTCATACAAAATCTTTTTGTTTAAACATTGACCCCTAACACTTAGTTTACTCATTTTAAACTATGACTTGCACTGCACATAAATAACGAATATTTGCATTATATTCATGATGTTAGTCAGAGGGGAACTGGCCCCCACAGTGAGTCTGGTTTCTCCCAAGGTTATTTTTCTCCATTAACCAACATCTTAGGGAGTTTTGTGTTCCTTGACACAGAAACCTTGGGACACCCTGCTCACTGGAGTTCTAAATACAAATATTATTTATTTATTTATTTTAAGGCACAATTTACATTTATGCATTTGGCAGATGCTTTTATCCAAAGCGACTTACAGTGCACTTATTACAGGGACAATACCCCCGGAGCAACCTGGAGTTAAGTGTCTTGCTCAAGGACACAATGGTGGTGGCCATGGGGATCGAACCGGTGACCTTCTGATTAACAGTTATGTGCTTTAGCCCACTATGCCACCACCATCACTCTAAGACATTACAGCTTCTTTTTCTGCCAAGCATTTCTGTAAAGCTGCTTTGAAATGATTATATGAAGTGTTATGAAAAGCACTATACAAATAAAAATGACTACTTGACCTTTCACCTTAGCGCCATCTTTTTGACATTAGACTTACCATCACTTCAATGACATGCACTGTATAAAAGCTATAAAAAAAAGCTCCTAGATCACTTCTAATTTTCGACAACTCGTGTTGTCTGGAGTTTTTTTGTCTTTTTGTCTCCTTCAATTTCTTGGAAAGGATAGCTTTTCATTGTTTTGTCAGCAAAACGATCCAAAAACACTTTAAACAACTGTACAATCCATTGAAGATACTATTACCTACAAGTAAAAAAAAAAAAAAATTATTCCATCAATTGAAATCCATCATGGCTTTTTACTGTAGACAAGATGTTAGTGATGCTTTTTCCCACTAGAGGGTGCTGTGTGACAAAGCTGCCAATGTTCTTTCGATCGACACTATAATGCATGCTGTGGGCATATGTCAAGATTTGAACGAGAGCTGCATGTGGGAATTCTTTCTCCAAGATTGTACGTGCCATTTATGATAATGACTAAATGTTTGACCAAATAAATCCATAAACGTCCCTCTAAGATAAATACATGCATTTCTATGCGCTAGCAAAGCAAATTAAATCGCAAAATGCATTTCTAATTTGCATTTAAGTTCCACCATATGCATCAAAGATATTGGATATCATTATTAATGTATTGCTAAAATTCTTACACATTTGGTGACTCAGTTGCAGGTTTCACTTTTTCGGAAGTGTGTCTTTGAAGCCCACTATTGGTCTCACGCACTCCTCTACGACTGTACTGTCTCACTGCGCGGATAAATGGCACCTCGTTAATCAAATGTGCATGAGCGCGCTCAGGTTGCCATGGCAATAATTATCAGAGCTGCCTAATTAACTTTTTCAATTGCTTAATGATATACGACCCTATGAACTCCCCTCTGTTTCTTCCCTCTCTATAATTCGGGTTGATGATTTTCCCTCTTTATTTTTTCTCCCTCTGTTCACTCTCGCTGTTAACCCGTGACCACCATTTTACGAGAATAAATTAGGAGCAGATTGCCTGCCGATGTAAAAGTGCAGTCCGGTTCCAGCTCTGCATTTCTGCGCCATCTAACTGCCAGGTCAACAGGTGTGTAAAAGGTATGGTTAAAAGAAAGATAAAATGTACAGATTTACTTTTAAATTATGCATCCAGATTGTGTTCGGTGATAGATTTATCTATCTAATAGTGTGGATTGGTGACACGTGTCTATGTAGAACATCTGTGGCATGCTGTCGATTGCCACAGTACATAATGTCAGCTCATCCCTCAGTTGTTGACAAGGTGAGACTTAATGCCATCCTAGATGTGTATTACTTTCTTCCGCAGAACACAAATTAAGATTTTTAGAAGAATATCTAATCTCTATAGGTCCTCACAATGCAAGTAATAGGTGCCCAAAATGCGACGCTCCAAAAAGCACATAAAGGCAGCATAAAAGTAACCCATAAGACTCCAGTGGTTAAATCCATATCTTCAGAAGTGATATGAAAGGTGTGAGTGAGAAAAAGATCAATATTTAAGTCCTTTTTTGCTAGACATTCTTCTCCCTGACCAGTAGGGGGCGTATGCATGAAGAAACTGAATAATCAAAAACAGAAGAAGAAGAGTATGAAGACTTGCTAAAAAAGTCTTTGGTTTGACTGAGCAGGGAGGAGAATTTATTGTAAAACTTTATTCAAATATTGATCTGTTTCTCACCCAACCTAACATATCTCTTCTGAAGACATGGATTTAACCACTGGAGTCACATGGATTAGGCTACTTTTTTTGCTGACTTATGTGATTTTTGGAGCTTCACAATTTTGGCACTTATTCACTTGCATTGTATGGACCAAAAGAGTTGAGATATTCTTCTAAAAATCTTCATTTGTATTCTGCTGAAGAAAGAAAGTCATACATATCCGGGATGGCATGAGGGTGAGTAAATGATGAAGAATTTTCATTTTTGGGTGATATATTCCTTTAAAAAGCAGAAATGTACAGACTAAGATGGGAAGGTTTTATAGCACTAATGTAACAAAGAAAGATACAATTATTCATATTTAGTGTGTTATTGATTATTTATCTGTGTATTTTATCATTCTTGTGCTGCTTGCCACAGAAATGATGGGAAATGTAGTTTTGTCATGAAAGCAGTCTTATAAACTGACTAAATGAGTAGTATTAGGCACAGGGTTGGGAGGGTTACTTTTGAAATGTATTCCACTACAGATTACAGAATACATGCTATAAAATGTAATTTGTAACGCATTCCTTTAGATTAATCAAGGTCAGTAATGTATTCTAAATACTTTGGATTACTTCTTCAGTACTGGTAGATTTTTTCACTTGTTTTGACTATAAAAACTCTGTTAGTACAGTAAGATAAAATACACATGTTAAAAATACATTCTCTGAAAAACCCAAATATCTTATGCAGTGTTGTTTCTATAACAAGATTAATCAAACTGATCTTGTTTTAAGGATTTTAGATATTTTTACAGGAAAACAATACAAAAATTATTATCAAGAATACAATTTTTGCCCTAATATCAAAGATCTTACTAGAAAAAAAGAAATTATGATCCAACGTGAATTTTCTTGAAAAAAGAAATATGATCGTGTCTGGGAACATGTGCGTGTAAAATGGCTAGAAATAGTATTTTAGCTTAGCATAAAGCTGACAATTTACACAGAATTATTTCTATTTCTTCTGCTCCAAACTTACTTCAAACTTATTCTCTGTCTGCTCGTATGAATGTAACACATCATAAGAAAGTGTTTCACCGCTGTTCAAATGCACTTTGGATCACATCATTTATACACTCACCTGAAGGATTATTAGGAACACCATACTAATACTGTGTTTGACCCCTTTCGCCTTCAGAACTGCCTTAATTCTACGTGGCATTGATTCAACAAGGTGCTGAAAGCATTCTTTAGAAATGTTGGCCCATATTGATAGGATAGCATCTTGCAGTTGATGGAGATTTGTGGGATGCACATCCAGGGCACGAAGCTCCCGTTCCACCACATCCCAAAGATGCTCTGTTGGGTTGAGATCTGGTGACTGTGGGGGCCATTTTAGTACAGTGAACTCATTGTCATGTTTAAGAAACCAATTTGAAATGATTCGAGCTTTGTGACATGGTGCATTATCCTGCTGGAAGTAGCCATCAGAGGATGGGTACATGGTGGCCATAAAGGGATGGACATGGTCAGAAACAATGCTCAGGTAGGCCGTGGCATTTAAACGATGCCCAATTGGCACTAAGGGGCCTAAAGTGTGCCAAGAAAACATCCCCCACACCATTACACCACCACCACCAGCCTGCACAGTGGTAACAATGCATGATGGATCCATGTTCTCATTCTGTTTACGCCAAATTCTGACTCTACCATCTGAATGTCTCAACAGAAATCGAGACTCATCAGACCAGGCAACATTTTTCCAGTCTTCAACTGTCCAATTTTGGTGAGATCTTGCAAATTGTAGCCTCTTTTTCCTATTTGTAGTGGAGATGAGTGGTACCCGGTGGGGTCTTCTGCTGTTGTAGCCCATCCGCCTCAAGGTTGTGCGTGTTGTGGCTTCACAAATGCTTTGCTGCATACCTCGGTTGTAACGAGTGGTTATTTCAGGCAAAGTTGCTCTTCTATCAGCTTGAATCAGTCGGCCCATTCTCCTCTGACCTCTAGCATCAACAAGGCATTTTCGCCCACAAGACTGCCGAATACTGGATGTTTTTCCCTTTTCACACCATTCTTTGTAAACCCTAGAAATGGTTGTGTGTGAAAATCCCAGTAACTGAGCAGATTGTGAAATACTCAGACCGGCCCGTCTGGCACCAACAACCATGCCACGCTCAAAATTGCTTAAATCACCTTTCTTTCCCATTCTGACATTCAGTTTGGAGTTCAGGAGATTGTCTTGACCAGGACCACACCCCTAAATGCATTGAAGCAACTGCCATGTGATTGGTTGATTAGATAATTGCATTAATGAGAAATTGAACAGGTGTTCCTAATAATCCTTTAGATGAGTGTATATATAAATGTTTTCCATCTGAAAGGGACTAAATATTAAATGAAACAAATGACAATAAAATATAAAGTAATCTCTTCAGTAATCAAAATACTTTTTGAATGTATTCTAAAAACCAATTATTTAAATTGTAACTGTAGTGTAATACAGTAACTTATATTTTGTATTTTAAATGCGTAATTCCATTACATGTATTTTGTTACTCCTCAAACTTTATTAGGCATATCTGTGCTTAAAAAATACAAAAAATGCATACCAACTAAATTGTACAGTCAAGAATGATCCTGCCATTCTTGTATTATTCTTATTTTGGCGGAGTCGTGACAGTTTCCTCCACCCATCTCTCAGGTTGTTCCATCTGCTGGTGTTTTCAACTCTTCCTCGTGTTTCCCCAGTTGATGCTCAGCAGCGTAATCAGTGTTGCCATGGCATTGTGTTTATGGGCAGCACCTGGTTTTAATCCTTCCATTTCCTTTATATTCCCTCCTTTGTCTTATCTGAGTTGTCAAATCATTTTATTCCTCGTGCCCAATCAGTTGTTAGCATAGGCGGAAATCGCGGGGGAGTCAGGACCCCCCCTATCTGAGGGTTGTCCCCCCCCAAAATATCATTAAAATATGTGTATTGTAAATAATATAATGATATATTCTTAAAATAATTGTTTAAGAAATAAAATAACACAAATGCAAACGGGGCAACAACAAAAAAAACTTTATGTCCCCTTCAAAAATTGCTCTTGAGAATTGTTATGTTTATTGTCCCCCCCAAGATTTTGATGACATTTTCACCCCTGGTTGTTAGTGTAAGTTCCTTGTTTTTCTGTTTTTATTCACTTACTGTTATTAATTAGTTATTGTTTTTTTTCCATTGTGAGAGTTTTGTTTCTCTGTCTGCCTTCAATTTTAATTTACTTCATTCCTGGATTTGGGTTCTCATTCACATTACCAGTTCATGACATAACAATTCGACCAACTCTGAACCCAGCAGGAATTATTTATTTATTTTCTTTTGTCCCAACTTCCCCTCCATGACTTCGAGTTATGCAGGCAGAAAGGCTCTTTGAGCTTCGGCAGGGGAGGATGTCAGTGAGGGATAATGCAATTGAGTGTTTGGTGCTTTCTTCAGTGGCGGCCGTTACTAGTACCTCTTACCACTCTGAAGAGGAGGAGAAGGGCCCCTACTCTTCGGGTATTGCCTGTGCCCTCGGCCATGGAGGCCGTTTCGCCATCACCGCCTCTGATCACGGCCATGGAGGTCACTCCCTTGTCACTGCCAGTGCCTACGGTTGCAGATGCCGTTTTCCTGTTGACTGACTGTGCTCCCATCCTGGAGCCGTCTGTCCTTGCTCCCGTCCTGAAGCCGCCTGTCCAGTTACCTATGGCCGTTGATGAGCCTGATCAGTTCCCTGTGGCTGTCGACGAGTCCATTCTGATCCCTGAGACTGTCCAGTTCCCTGAGACTGTCGATAAACCTGTCCGGTTCCCTGAGACAGTGGATAAGCCTGTCCAGTTCCCTGTGGCCATCACGGAGTCTGTTCAAGCCCCCGTGTCAAGTCATTCCTTCCAGCCAAGCCCAGTTTAGTTGCTCCACCCTGGCTTGCTCTGCCTGTGCCACCCTGGCATGTCTCGGCAGCTCCACCCTGGGTTCTCTAGCCGGTGCCACCCTGGCATGTTCTGCCCTTGACCACACCTTATTCTCCGTTTATTTGGTTTGGACTCATGTTTTCTTGTTCTTGTCTGTTCTGTATTATGTAGTGCCGTCCACTTGTTTCCCCAACCCTCCCTTCCCATAGTCTGCCCTTTCATCTAGATTTGTTTTGTCTTGTTTGCTTTGCTGGAGTTTTCTTTTCTCTCTCGAGTTTCTCCAGGTGCTGCTCAGCAGCGCAATCAGCATTTCCATGACAATGCTGATTAACGCTGTTTGTGTTTATGGGCAGCACCTGGTTTCAATCTTCCTTTATATACCCTCCTTTGTCTTGTCTATGTTGTTGGATTGTTTTGTTCCTCGTGTCCAGTTGGTTGTTACTGCAAGTTCCTTGTTTTACTGTTTTTGTTCCCTGCTTGTTATTTTGTTTTGTTTTATTGAAGTAATTTTTCTTCCAATGTGAGTTTTGTTTCTCTGTATGCCTTTTTTTTTGTTTAATAAATGTTTTGTTACCTCATTCCTGCATTTGTGTCCACATTACCAGTTTGTGTAACATTCACAATTAAAAATTAATTTGACAAATATAAATTTGCTTTCACCATAATTCTTTAATTGACATGCCCCCAACTCAGAAAGACGGTGCTCAAAGAAAGCCCTGAGTTTCTCACTGGTCATAGAGTGCAATAATCTGGTTCCCAAAGTAAAAATCTCATTCATTTATTAAATAGGGGAATTGATTATTTACAATAACTTGTAAACCTTTTTCTAAAACCTCAAACCGAGGTTGTAAATCGATGGTATGCTTAGTCCACATTATTTCAACTTCATTAAAAAAAATAAAATAATTAATAGCAGAATTCCTGGTGAAGGACTACACTAACTATCAGGGTTGTGGACTCGAGTCGCATGACTTAGACTTGACTTGGACTCGAGTCACAAATTTGATGACTTGCGACTCGATAGTCAAAGAAGAGTTGCAACTCGACTTGACAACAATGACTTGACAAGGACTCAAGCCCTCTGACTTGGAAAGACTTGATACCTTCTAAAATCAAACATCAGATTTGTACATTTAAAATTGTGCAGCAAATCAACGATTCATTTGACCCAAAAAACAATTCATTTTATTTACAAATCTGCATTTCCCCGCTCCACATTCAACCAAGCAGACAACCAACCAATCAACTTTCAGGAGAGTAGGACCAAGTTTGAAGGTCATGCATTCAAGGATGACACAACCAAAATGATACCAAAGGTAATTTCATTTGGATATAAATTATACAATATCGAAGGCAACAAAAGGATTGCAAATTACAGACGCTTTATCAACAACTTCCTGTTTTGTGAAGCATCTGAAAACCCACAGACATATGTATGTTGGGATTGTTAACTTTTAAATGTCAGCTATGGTTCAGTAGCATTTCACTTCCTGTGTTAGCTGGGTTAGCTAGCTAGCTACTATGGATGGGACGATACATACAATTTTGATATATTGCGAACTAAAAAAATTACAAACCATATCGAGGCAAAACTCGTTATTGCAAAATTTGCAACAAACATCAAACATCATAATCTCTCAATCGCTTGATTTTACCGCTACTGTTGATTTTTCTACACTGTTACAGGGTTTGCACAAGGTCCCTGAAGTGCTTACAGTTAGCTTTTAGAAATGTAAGTACTTTAATACCTGGAAAATCACCTTTTTTGTTGAAAAGTGCTTGAGATTAAAACGTGTAATGTGTGTCCCTCAAAGATTAGGCACATTTCACTTTGACCCCAGTCTCATGATAACACATGGAATGTTTAAATTCAACATGAAACCAAAACTGACTGAAGTTAGTTGAGCTCTTAATAGATGTTCCTGATCATATTGTGAATGATTCTTGAGTGCATGTTATTTAAAAAAAAAAATATATAATAATCTTTGCTACAGCCCTGAAACAACTTTTCAGCTGACATCACCAAGTTTTCTTATTTTTCAGTGCCTCCCATACAACCAGCTGTAATATAGAGACCACTTTTCATCATCCTATACATTTTCAATGGACAAAATATTGTCTGTGCTATTCCACACATATGGAATATTGCTTTAAGAGTTCGTGTGATCACTAAAATCTTGTATGAATCTTGAATGAAAAGTGTGTGTGTGAGAGAGTGATGAGCACCCGGGGCAGCAGGTGACTTCTCGCGACAGGTTGAGTGAAGGGGCCAGTGAGGACCTTTTATCTCCTGTTCACTCACTCAGTGTGTGGCGCAGTCAGGCAGAACTCTCAGCACAACACCTGCTGACACTTGCACTGGCCCCATGCCTAACGTCATACACTCTGCCGTCAGGGTGCACTCATAAGGTTACACGGCTCTTACTATGAACGCCTACTGCTGTCAGCAAATCACACTCGATCTATGGCACTCCACCCCATGCTTACGTCATTATAGGCATATAAACCAGAGCCTAGTGCCACACCATCAGAATTTTCCTCTTTCAGGGTAGCGTAGTCAACTCTCGTGCTCAGGATCCCTAAAACCAATGCTTCGATGTTTGATGTGCACCCAGTAAGCAAGAACGAACACTGTTCTTCTCCTAGCGTACTCCTAAAGAGGCATATCTGCAAAACAGTTCTACCTATGCACTGTGTTTACATTGCACTTCTAAAAGAGTAAATTGAAGAAAATAAACTAAAAGAGTCACTTGCTGAAACACATCTTTTTAAAGACAGCAATGTTTATGCAGGTGTTTTCCAACTTTTGATCGATACGCATGTCCGATGGGCCTCGGAACACTGCGTTCATGGCTTGCTTTTACTGAGAAAGTGAAAGCCAGTCCCCCTCCCTCCTGCTTCGCTCCTTCTGTGCCTACTGAGGGACCACATGGAAGAGGACCGCATGGACAGGATTTAGAGTATGGAGGGAGGATTTGTTGCCCTCGTTTCCTCCATATAGAGCGTCTTCACAGGTTCAGTTTGCCAGTGATGACCTACACCCTACGATCGATGTGCATGGTTCTAACCCATTTGGCAGTAAGTACAGAGAGATATGCTATATCGCTGGAGGCCTCTGATGCTGAGACCTAGTCACACTCAGACACTTGATGAACAGTGTCTGTATTTCCACACGAGCAGTGGAAAACAGCGCTGTACTTGTTTCAGTGACTAAGTTGATCAAAGTTCTCTGCCGGGTAGGCGAGAGACAGCTCGAGTAGCCCATGTCTGATGTGTCCGAGCACTCTCAGCTGGATTAACGTTTTACAGAGCTGGAGCAATCACGCAGGCCTACCCGGCGGATCTGCTATAGGAGAATGTTCCAAACCTCGAGTCCCTTCAAGAGCTGCATTGCTGCCCAGGTCTTCAGTCTTCCAAATCTATGGGTAGCCTGGTGTCTGCTGAGCAACACATCTGTGATGCTATTTAGGTTTCAATCAGCTAAGAAGAAATCGCTGGCCTAGGCACATCCTGCCCAGGCGGGGTAGTTCTGTAGCCATCGCAAACTTGTAAGACTTCTGCGGAACACAACTGAAAATAGTTTGAAGGATGTCTCAGCTGTTATTGTCTATACAATGTCAGACAATGTGGTCAAAAACAGGGATGTACACAATTTTTAATTAACCGTTTTTAATATTTGGTTAACCGCAAGGGTTCACAAATGGTTATATGCAATAAACATTCTTTATTCCAGAATCCCAACAAAAAAACTAGGGATGTTCGTCTAACACACTCAAAATAGCAGTCTACAGTGAGCAATGAGTTTAAAAAGCATAGATCTTCAAATGATTAAACACAAATAATCAATCTGTTACTGCCTCCAACATTGTATTTTTAACCGACGGAAAATATGTAATTTAAATGCTAAACCATATATTTGCTCTGCCCAAGCAGGTTTACATTTTGGTGAGACAGTGAATGCTAGGATTTTCAAAAGCATGGTTGTTACATTGCTGCAGATTATTAGCCTCTTCAGATGCTTGGGTTTTTAAATGGCTTAGTTTTATCTTGTGGGATTATTGTCTGCTCACTAGAGCAAAAGAGAAAAAACGCTGGCATAACGTTTATAGAGCACAAAACTTCTGGAAGCATGTTTAACAGTACATCAGTCACATGAAATCATGCAGCCAACAAAAGAATCAGAAAACAGGTGTCCCGAGATGCGTATATATATATATATATATATATATATATATATATATATATATATATATATATATATATATATATATATATAAGTTATTTTTAACTTGACACAGTGTCTAACAAATGTGATGGTCCTGCATTAAACAGAAAAAATTAGATGTGGCGAAATATTTAAAGACGTCAATCCAGTGTGTGTTAAGATTGAAAAACAAATGGGAAAACAGTGCAGACACATGCAAAAATTTACAACCTGGCCCAAAATGCTTTCTCTGGTCCAATCTGCTTTGGGTCAGATTGCAGACCTATATTGCATGTGTGTAAAGGGGGTTGCACACCAGACACATCTGGTGGGCATCATGGCACATTTATAAAATAAAAAAATAAAAAATGTCTATGAATGTACACACACCACCATCACCACTCATCGTTTGTCAGCAGCTCCCACCTACAACTGCGGAAGCTGCTCAAATTTCTGCTGTGCCACAGAGTGTAACTCGATTGTTTTCCAATAAATTCGACCCAAATCATTATCAATGGACATATATTATTTACTCTAGCCTTAAGAAGGGAAAAACCTTGCTAACTTTTGTGAGTAATGTCTGTCATGTGAACCTCATCGACATGCCCTGTGTTGATGCCTGTGCCATGTCCTAGCCGCAATGTGGCATTGTGCTTCTCGTCCGGTGTGCGAACGCCTTTATAACCGAACATTAATTTTGGTATTCAAATACAGACACGTTGAATGATTAAACGAAGATCGACAATCTTTGAACATACCTCATCAAAAATTGTCATACTCCGAAAAGGACATAAAGGCAGCATAAATGTAATCCATGCGAATCAAGTGGTTTTATCCATGTCTTTAGAAACGATGGATTAAACCAATCTTCAAAAAAAAGTTAGTTATTTGTGTTCTGCAGAAAAAAAGATGTCATAAGAGTTTGAGCAGCATGAGAGTAAAATGAGAGAATTATCAATTTTGGGTGAACTATCCCTTAGGATAGGGAGGGATCAAATATCATAATACATTAACTTTGACAATCTTTTCTCTCTCAAATTTTCCCTGAAATCTCTAGCAGCCCCTTATAGCAGCCTGGGGGTTCCTGGACCCCAGTTTGAAAACACATGCCCCATTCTGAACACACTTATCAAGTTGCCAAAACTGGATAGTCAATATTCGTTTACACATTCCTTTCTGTCTACTACTCCAATCTATGGCCTATACACACTGTATCACTGTATTTCTGGGAGCCAGTTTTCTTTCCATTCAGCCTGAGAGAAAATCGTCTCAGTCCTGGTGTGTGAATGGACTTTTCATCTGAAGTTTGTCAGTAAGTGAAATTAGTTTCTGATTTGGTGTGAATTGGCCTTTATTGTGGCATTAACAAACCTCAGTTCTCAAGGGGCCATTAGAGTTAGCTTCAAATCTCTGTGCCATTTTACTGGACATGTTATTATTCAGTTAGCCAGCTATGAACATGTTGACAGTTTAACTTATTTTAAAGTCACTGTATTGGTGTAGAGTGCTCATGTAGAGTTTCCTGCTTTACTCTCTCTCTCTCTCTCTCTCTCTCTCTCGCTCTCATGCTTGTCTGTGATTGTCAGTACATCTCTTTTAGATTCCCATCTGAGATATAGTAATGCCACTGAGCTTTGGAAGATTATAATGGTGACAGTATAGTTGGCAAAGCAAAGGACATGTACTGACATCCCACTTCCTCCTTAAAATCCCCTCCTCAACTGCGGGGTGAGATTTATAAAAGGAATTAATCGCTTGTGTTGGATTGTACAGGCTAAGTCGCTCTCTCAGACAGCCACAGAGAAGGAGATCCCATCAATTCTCCTCCTTTATCATCTCAACCCTTATTCTTCTTCTAGTTTAAGTGCACTTCCAGACCTAAATAGTGAATGTGAGCCCTATAAAGCGGGAGGCCATATTTCAATGTGGTTTCCACATCTTAAGAAGAAAAAAAATAAACTGGAACTCGACTCACGCAAGCAGGAAGTATTAGTCAAAGTACTCTGTGTTGCCAACCCAGAGGGAGCGAGCCCCAGCACTCTCTCTTTGGACAGAATCCCATAGCCTCAAGCCAAACGCTTTACCCTCCCTCCTCCCTCACTTGCGGTGACATTGGGAGGCCACATTGTTGGCGGTGTCCCAGGTGTGAGGTGGAGACGCATTCCTGGGATGGCCATCGGCTCTGCCGGGGAAGAAACGCCCAACCGCCCCCTCTCCTGCACTTTGCCTCACTCAGACAAACAATCAAAAACGATGACTTATGTAACACAACACCAAGTGGGTTGTGGAAGTGAGAGATGAAGGAGGGTTGATGAAATAAGGAATGGCAGAGAACTAGGTAATGATGAAGGCAACTGAGGACACGTCAGAGAGGACGAGTAAAAGATAGATTAGAGGGAGCGCAGAGGGTAATGTAGAGAGAAATGGGACATGGCCAGGAAAGTGCTAGAGACAGATGTTAAAAAAGAGATTGAAGATGGGTGATGTATATATTAAGGATGAATGTAACTTATATACTAATTTGAATGTAAAGGAGAGGGGATGTGTCTGTAAGGGAACCATCTGTCTGGGGAAAGTCTCATGAGAGTTGCATGCAACATTCAAACACTGTGTTTATTGCTTTTGTTTGTAGTCTCACATGAACCCTGCACGAACCCCTACCCTGAACCTAACGTTGCCCTTAAACCTACCCCTAAACCTTACTCTAACCATAACCTTGTGACTCTCGTGAGACTTTCCCAGCCCAAGGGTTCCCTTCTTGACAAGATCAAGGTGAGGAGGTGTATAAAAGAGATTTTAGCAAACCAAAGAAAAGTTGAGATGAGGTCACTACACTAATTAGGGTAGAGGGATTAATGAAGAAAAACTATACTGTATTAATATATTTTCAGAAGAAAATGTGTTTTGCTTGCCGGTGCACCAGTTGCTGTAACAATGGAAAAGGAGAAGGGTGATTGCCAAGAAATTAGTATCTGATTGTTAAAGTGTTCTGAGTGGTTGGTTATTAGCCCAATATAAAAGAACCCACCTCAAGTCTCTATAAGTTATTTTCCATCATCAGGCTGAAAGGTTCTGAGCACGGTGAGTAACGGTTCCAGTAGCATTTCTAATTAAGTATGGTTTGTTGCTTAAACCATTCCCGGCTCAAATTTCTCATCGTAGTAAGATAACCATTCTCATGACAGAGAACAGTGCTGCTGGAACACCTGTAGTGATGTGGATCCTCATGATTGGTTACTTGTTCAGTCAGTCTTTTCACAGTGACAAATTTCATAAGACCTATTGTATATGTTTACTTTTATGAGAGAGTACATTATGTAAAAAAACTGACATCTTTGCGGCTCTTCTGCATGTAACCGATCTAAGCTGGCATACAAAATATACAATACATACAAAATATATAGGGTATTCAAATTAATAAATATAATTTTTTCCCGTCTGTTGTATTAGTTTTTTTATTGCCCCTAATTTAAGATAAAGTTCCTGAATATTATAATTTACATATTTCAATTAACATATTATTTGTTTTTTTATATTTTGTATTTTAATGTAATGTAATTTATTATCACGGACAGTTGCATGAGACAAAAAAGGTCTGAACATCAACCATAATAAGATGACACTGAAATGCAGGACTTGTCAAATGTACTTCTGTGTACAAATTTGAAGGCTGCTTATGGGATCAATAAAGGCAGGCTAAATGTTAAATTTACAACTATACATTACTTTACAGTGAGCGTACAACCTACTAGCCAAGTCTTGCATTAAGAACTGGTGGTACAAGCAAATTAAGCACTCAATTATTTACAAACTAACTAGTAGATACTTAGTTCCCAACTTATACATGTTATGCTCAATCAACAGCATTTTTGGCATAATGTTGGTTACCACAAACATTGATTTCGACTTGCCCATTCTTTTCTTTAAAAAAAAGTTAAAACTCAATGTCACTTTGAGGCTCTTAAACCCATTTCACCTCGCAAGCTTGCGCAAGGTGTCTGCAAAGCTACAGCGCAACTACATCATAACCACAGCTGCAGATGTGCCAGGGCTTTTACACTGGAAGCATTTTTGCAGTGTCACAGCATAAAGTATACAGAAAAATAACATGATTTAACTACATTGAGTATTTCCTTATTAATGATCATAACTTATAAAATGATTGATAAGTATTACAAACTTTATCATAATGAAATCTTTTTTAAATGATGCTGATGTAACCGAATGTGTAGAACTATGTCATTTAGGTGGAGCCAACACAAGCTCTGATCCTTAAAAACATCATCATTAAGTGGAGAAACATGAGGGGGATTGTACATTTTGTACATGTTTGTACATGGGGGATGAGCCTATGAATGTTTTGCACAACACAGGTTAGCAATCACTCAGTTTGGATTGATCAATCGTCTTTATAGTCAGAAATGCATTAATACAACCATTTTATAACGATATCTCTTTGTTCAATCATCAGCCAAAACTGTTAAATACTTTCTTAATGAGAATAAAGATGCACTTCCAAAAAATAAATGTTTACTATCCACTTTCAGCCGAAGTAATCCCGCATCCTATGTTTTTTCTTTTGTTAATTAAAGGATTAGTTCTCCCTAAAATGAAAAATTATTCATGATTTACTCACTTATTAGCCTTATTAGCAAATGTATTGTTTGTCCATACAATGAAAGTGAATGGGTGACATCAGGCTGCTGGCTATTTGATGGTCCAACAGGCATATTTAGGCAGCATAAAAGTAATCCACATGACTCCAATGGACCGCCAGCAGACTGATGGCACCCATTTACTTTCATTGTGTGGACAAACAGAGCTGAAATGTGCTTATAAAAATCTTCATTTCAGTTCTGCTGAAGAAGGAAAGACATACACATCTGGGATACCAAACACTTACAACAGATAGAGTAAGAGAATGGGATGTGTATTTGGGGACAAAGCAGTAACTCATTTCACTGTAAATATTTTTAAGCATATTTATTTGATGCCCTAGTTTTGCTTCCCTATGTCAGACCCCTTAGTGCACTGCGCAATAGTATAATCTACCTTCCAGAGCTCTGATGTAAATGCTTTAGGCCCGCTTCAAACCCAGCAGCAATTGCATGTTTACTTCATTTAATTTGCTGTCAAAGAGATTCTCTATCGCCTCAGAGAGTGTGTGCGCAAGTGTCAGTGAGATGGAAACTGAACAGTTGAGTACGGCAATTAAAGATGGAAGACCTGCTATGCAGAGATAGTTTGATAGCTCCTTCAAGCTCCTAGTTTAGATTGAACTAAGGTTTCACATGCGTGTGTGGCCTTCAGCTTTAGGGCACTTACACTCTAGAGAGAGCTCTGTCAGAGAGCATTTGATGGATAGGAATGAGTATGATCTGTTTGAGGGTGTGGAATTAGGCGGATCAGTTTGAAATAAAGCAGCAAATTGGATTTACAAAAGCACAACTCTACAATTCTCATTGGTCAACTGATGCCTACTTCAGAGTGTGTTTCAGCAAAAGTTAAGGTGGTAACACCTTACATTTAATGTTCCCTTTGCTAAGGGTTTATAAAGGGGCTCATTAAAGACCAATTACTAATTTAGAAATGCATTATAAATCATTGATATTTATTTATAAGACCATGAATTAAAAGGGTGACGGTCATGCAATACTTGCCAAAAAGTTAGCCATTTTACCCTACATGTTATAAATGCTTAAAAAGACATTTATCATTAGTAGCCTTAGTAATTGGTAACACTTTACATTAATGCTCCCTTTGTTAAAGGTGCTATATGTAAGATTAACAACAAGTGTTTGAAATGGGTACTGCAGTCCAAATTCTAAATATTGGAGAGTTGTCTGCTCCGCCCCTGACTCGAAGCTCATGCGGGTTGCCAGAATGTTGACGTGCAAATTAGCCAACTCAACATCCGTTTTAAAGGATTTCTGGACTTTAAGCTGTCTCCATCTTCCAAAGGCATCTCCAATATTTATCCTTGTTTTACTACACCTCTGTTCATGGTGGTTTTCAGATGGATGACGAGGCTTTTTAGGTCGAATGGAATCTGTTATTCTGATCCAGTTCGTTTGCTGGCTTCCATGGCTGAATAACGCAGTGTTGTTTGCCTGCAAACTTTTTCATATCTGGTAACCTGGGGGTGTCAAAATACTATTGGTGAGTGGCAGTGGGCGGGATCACACAGGACAAAACATAAACTGAAATTCAGAATGGAAATTTCAAAGTAGAATATACTGGCTGTAGCACTGTTATCGGAGAAGCCAGTATTTCCTAATTTTCTTATGACATATTATGGTCATTTTATGATTTAGTACAGGAAAAATATTACACATACCTTTAAGGGTTTTTGGGGGGGTTATTAATGATCAATAACTCATTTAAAAATGTATAATAAATGAAATGCAGTTATAACAACATGAATAAAAAGTAACCCATGAGAATGTACTACAATGTAAAGTGGACATATATGATTATTATATGATTATATATTAAGGAGTTGCCAACATTAGAAACAAATGTACATGAAGTTCATTATGGTTTGATGGTCATCAAGCTTTATTATTGTATATATAATGTGGACGTGCATGAAGAGCTGAAAAGGGTTTTTGTAGAGGACCTAACTAGGACTAGTTAAAACCATCCTTTTTACATTAATGTCACAATGAAAATGACAACAAAAGAGAGTCATGACATTTCAAAAATAGTCTATTTTTGCGGCACTGTGACATATATCATGAATCAGACCACTGTCAGTAGGTACACAAGCCTTATTGCTTCATAAACCTTTTATTAAAAGAACATTAATGAAAGTGTGACCATTAATATTTTATCAACTTCTTGTGGTTGTAGGACACAGCACCAATTTTGCAAATCCCTTTGCATTTTTCCTCTATGCCCTTGCAACACAACATCCCTATCTAAATCAGTATCTTTCTATCTCAGTATCTCTGCAGCAACTCTAGTGTGAAACTGTTGTGATTACTTGAGGACGGAGGCCTTTTCTCAAGCAATTATAGGCAAATAGCATTTTAACACAAGAAAGGACTGTTGAATGTTGTTAAAATGTATAATGACATGGAGTTTTCAATTTTGGGTCTTTTGGTATCCTAAAAAAATGTATTCCAATGAATGCTGGATCTTTTGAATGCCAGCCTCAAGGCAAACTGTTTCAATGCCATATATATTTCGACAGAGATAAAAAATAAAGAAGCTTTGACAGGGTCCTGTGCATTTATTCAAATATTTTATTTAATTGGTCATTTATCTTTCATTTTGACAGAAACTGGGTCACATTGAAATTAAAGTAAAAATGATTGACTATAAACCTATCAAAATGGGTGATTCTACCGTAACTTGTCAAGAAAATGTCCTGGGCTGCTTTCCCAAAAGCATTGCAAGCGTAAGTTGATCATAGAGATAATTGGCACCAAATGTGTCTATGATTTACTTGTTTGGGAAATGCTGCCCTGGTCGTACTAAAAGGAATAGTTAACCAAAAAATGACAATTTGCTTATAATTTACATCAATGCAAGTGAATGTACTCCATTTTTTGACAGTCCAAAATGCATATTTAGGGTGCATCAAAATAAACCACATGACACCTGTCGACAAATAAAGTTCTTCTGAACCCAAATGATTGATTATTTTTTAGAAACAAAACAATACTAATGTACTTTTGAACTACAAATGTTCGCTTCCATACATCTCTGTGACGCTCGCTAATGAGAGGGATAACGTAAGCTCGTTGGTAAGGTCACGTGTCACATGGAGGAGGCAGGAAGTACGTCATACGTGATAGCCTTCGTAGCCCATCTATGAGCCTTAGGTGCCCAAAACCCTGTTGCCGGTTTGCGGTTGGTCCCTCTTCAGACCACTGTCAGTAGGTACACAAGCCTTAATTTTTCAGAGATGATCTGACCCAGTCGTCTGACTATAACAATTTGGCCCTTGTCAAAGTCACTCAGGTCTTTGCTCTTGCCCATTTCACTTGCATTCAACTGGTTGTGAGCTTACCATGTAATTTACCCAGACCTTTACATATGGCCTTGTTAGGAGATGATCAAGATTGTTCGTTTCCCTACGTGAGTGGTCATACTGTTTGGGCTCATCAGTGTACTTTCTCTAATACTCAGGGCCAGAATCTGCAGATGTTTTTTTTTTTCTGAAATTTTGTTGCTAATATTTGGGAGAAATCTGCAACATTTTAAATGTATTAACTAGAGCTGAGAGTAATACATTCCTTTGGTGGCTAAAAGCATTATCAAATGTGCCCAAATATTTCATAAAAGAACACAAGGGGAGGGAAACATGGAGCTTTGTGAATGACAGGTGCTTCAATGCCTGCTTATAAGCTTATAGAGTCAAAGCCTCTTTACCACATGATAATGGAGTTTAACTTAAGTAACTAAATCACAATTACAAATGAAGTTGCAAAGGTGGGTCACATTAGATTAGACACATTAACCAATTAGCAGCATGTGTCAGTTACAATAGATGTCTGACCATTGACACTTTGATATGTTCCAAAAGTGTTCCAGAGGTCAGACATTCAGGGCCTTAATTTCAGGTACATCGGGGAAAAGCTTCATAATGAATGTCAAAAATAATGACAGTATATGCAAAACATGAACTAGCCTGTTCAGCCAACACTACAACACTGACTTCTGCTGTTTTGTACCATGAAAGAAAGAGAAACAGCTGGGTTCTGATGCAGCGTTCTGATGATTTAGAATAAATTCAATCCCAATGCCTAAACCTAACCATGATTTTAAGAGCAAAATCAATGTTGTATTCCACAAAAGAAAAGAAAATGGCAGTTTAGAAGGAGACAAAGGAGGCGTACTACAGGTTATTTTCATACATCTGTTTTTTATTACACAATATGGAACCAAATTTGTTCACAAACATTTCCTTTCAAATTAAGTGTTTTTAGGAAGTTAGTAAAAATGGTATGCATGTACTGTATCAATTTTAATTTGTGTTTGTTGATTGGTTTGTTGAGTGTGTATGTAAATAGTCATACGTTTTTGCCAATGATGATCTTCCCCATCCACCATAACACTGAAATCCCACACTTATTTAAATATTGAAAATCTGGGAGTCACGTGAAGACATACGAGGAGCAGACATGTAAACGGTGAGCTCTGCGCACTTTGTTAGTTTTTAATTATTTTTATGTTATAGTCTGGTGAGATTCGATACACCCTGCTACATAGCTGTTCTTTTAAATCAACATGGAAAGAATTCAAAATCCTCAGGCTCTGGAGATATAAAAGACACTTACGTGCTCAAGCTGAAACCTCTGACAGGCCCGCAGACCAGGGATGGTTCGGTGGGAGAAATCCAGTGGCAACAGACAGGCAAGTCTGTGATGCTTACGAAACTGTTGCTGACTTGGAGGATCTCGCTGTAATACGTTGATCGATTACGGCAATGGAAGAAAATTCTCTGAGTTGGTTACAAGATTGTCGGAGTTCGAGAGACGGATCAATTATCTGGAGTCATCAGAGAGAGACTTATCTGCTAATCCGCTGGTGACCAAGATAGATGTGGAACACATTTGGAAAAAAAGGGAAGACCTTGAGGATAGGAGCCGATGAAATAACGTCCATATTGTTGGAATTCCTGAGAATGAAGAAGGCCGAGATATGGTAAAATTCCTAGACGAGCTCTTCCCGAGTCTGCTCGATATAACAGGCCATAAACTGGAAATCGAGCAAGTTCACAGAGTCCCGGCTTGCAGATCCACTGAGGGAGACAGGCCCCGATCAATTCTGGCCAAATTTCTGAGATCATCTGATAAAGATCTTGTGTTGCGCGAGGTGAGGAGCAAAGGAAAGCTTTCTTGGAAGAATCACAGCATCTTCTTGTTCCCAGATTTTGTGAATTCGGCAAGAGTGAAACGTGATCGTTTCAAGGAATGCAAGTAACTATTACACTAATGGAATATTGCATTTGCTCTGATGTTTCTGGCCAAATTGAGAATAGATACTAAAGATGGCCGCAAAATATTTACATGCCCACAACAAGCGATTTCTTTCATAAAATCAATGGACTCAGGAAGTCATTGTGTGTTTCTCACATGCCTCCAAGTGGGCTGTCTCACTGAATATACTCCGGACTGTCCGAGGAAACTGGGCGCCTTTTTTGTTTCTTTTTGTGCTGGTTGTGATTAGCGGCTGGAGTTTGTTTTGTAGAATAACACTCCTTCGGGACAGTTTGTGAATCTGCAAGTTCTCTGTGCTTATGCCTCCTATTGTCTGGAGTTTATTTTGTGGAGTATTTTTTGCAGGACATTGGAATAATTATGTCATTTGCTGCACTATTGAAACAGCCGGCTAACTCAACATTCCTTTGACTGTCCAAGGAAACTGAACGGCTTACATTTTTTTTTTGTTCTGTTTCCGCTAGCGGTTTTGTGGAGGAACACACCTTCGAGACAGTTTTGTGAATGAATCTACACGTTCTTTGTGTTATTCTGCCAATTGGCTGGAGTTTGTTTTAGATGTTATTTTCTGTTGTGTAATTCTGTCACGCAGAATCTGTATAGAAGCACCAGACTTGAGCAATCTGACAGCAGTTGTCGCAGGGACTCTCTTAGGCTGTCATGTAGAGGGGTTAATGTGCATGTTTTTCTTTATTCTGTTTCTTTGGTTTGGGGAGAAGTTCAGGGTATGATTGTTGCACTAATTCGGAATGTGGTCTTTATAATTTTATTTTTGACATGCAATCTATTTTTTCTCATACGTCAAAATGTCAAATGTTGATATGAGTGGACTGTCTCTCTCCATGTGGAATGTGAATGGGCTGGGACACCCCATAAAAAGGATTAAAGAAACAGATTAAAGATAAATTAGGAATAGTCAATATAATTTTAGCAGAAATTCAGGGGGAAAGGTTGATTTTGGCTAATATTGATATTATACCTAATGTTGATGATCAGGGCTTTTTTATAGATCTTGAAGGGATGTTGCAAACTGCTGGCACCCCTCATGATATAATATTGGGAGGAGACATTAATCTATTGATGAGTCCTGGATCATAGTGAAGCAAAAGTGTCAACATTGACACTTCACACGATTTTTAAAAATCTTGGTCTTACAGATATTTGGTGACTTTTGAACCCATCTGGTATAGACTATAAAAAATTTTCATCAGTCCATAAGATTTATTCTAGAATATATATATTCTAGAGGGGCACCTTTGACGTCATCGTTCAGATGAGGACTGTTTCTGCAAAGGCGCCAAAATTGGGCACTTAGGGAATGACAACGGGTTGCCATACACCACTAATAAAGGCAAAAGCAGTTTCATGAACTACAAACTGATCTATAAAATATTTTTGGAATTTTGGAAAATTCTGGACCACAATTAAAATGTTGACCTTTATCATCCCATGAATTATTTTCTTAGAATAGATACAATACAGTATATGATACACCTACATGTTATTCAGGAATTTTAAAGCATCAACAGCTAGTTCAGTGAATTTCTTATGGTAGGTTTATTTTTAGAATCACTTTCTTTATAGAAGCATTAAATTAAAACTAAAACAAATATGAAGCTCAAGACAATTCAGGGAACAAACAAGAATAAGAAACCATTGTTTTTGTAACATAAATTTTAATAAATTAGATAAAATAACAACATATAATACATATTGTGGACAACTTTCCCCACATGACACAGAACTTTTCTGTTAACAACCTACTGCTATAAGTCAAATGTGTTTGTATTGTGTTTAATTGCAAAAAACAAACAAAAAAATAAAACAAGCATTTATGTTTCGGAGCGAGAACAATGACAAAAGTATTTGAATCTGAATTTTGTTAATATCAATTCTAGACATGAGACATTAACATATTTGACATTATATACTGTATATATGTGTATTTTTAATAATAATAATTATAATAATAATAATAATATATATATATATATATATATATATATATATATATATATATATATATATTATTATTATTTAAAAAAATTTTGGATTATGAACATTTACACCACCGAAAATGAGTGTTTTGAAACCGCACTCCATTACGGATATTTTATAAACTGGAAATTGAGGGTGTTTCTCAATGCTAAGAACAAAGAGAAAGGACATGCGCTCTTATGAAGACCAGTCTTGCCAAGCTACCTTGCAAGAATGAACTTGGAAGATCAGGAGGACTTAGAATTAATCTATTGCTAGCTTTGAGATGTTACAGTCACAGCACATTTAAAGCCATTGAGAGAACTACAGGCATTATCACACCAGTGACAGCATTATTATCATGACACCAGTGAGGTTTTGCAGGACTAGTGACACATTAAAAGAATAAAGTCTGTTAACAAAACAACAAATGCTGATGGAGTATAATGACTCTCACAAGCTGTCAGTCTTCTGCAAGCTTACAGTGGAAAACCCTTGAGGCAAAAGACAACAATAAATATCCTTCGACTGCCACTGTACTGCCGCTATGACTTCTGTGACTTTAAATGGGTTCCTGCCCATAAGTCACCATCTGATGAATCCTCGATATTCGGCCTGATCAAGAACACATCAGGGTAATTTCATGCTTTCTAAGTACTTGTGTTCTTGAGTAGTAGAATTGAACTTCAGCAGTGGATGATGACATCAAACAAGTTTACAAGAACGTAAGAAAACACAAGATAATTTAATGTGCATAAATTAGCTGCGTTTCCACTATTGGGCCAAATCAGGGCCAGTTGTATTCCTACTGTCACTTCCAGTGCTCCATCTTGCCTCCTCTGAGCTTTCTCAGGGTCAATGGCCAAGTGTCCTGGTCCGCGATTACCCTTGGGTCAAAGAAGGCCAACTGAGGATTGAGGCGGGGTCAATGTCAAAGTTTTGCTGACTCATGTCAGAGGTTTAAGAACCAAGATACACATTTCCCAATTTTTCATATTGTAGACTAAAATGTTCATGCTGATCAGTATTTTTAATCATTAGTAGTATTCATAATCATTTATTAGCATTATTGATAATTTGTATTACATTATTAAACTTATGTCAAATGTTATGTTGTGTAAGTCAAGGCATATCTAAAGCCTAGTGTAGGTCAAGGTTGCATATGTAAGTTTTATATAGGTTGCATATGTGCTTTTACGTCATGTGTCTTGTATGCATTCTTACAGCTATGTGTAAGCTTTATGTAGGTTGTATGAGTAAGCTTTCCTTATATGAGTTGAAGTTGCATGTGTTTACGTGTGTTTTACATTATAAGGGGAAGGGATGTTATTTTAAACTGCTATGGTATGCTTAAATACACCCTGCAAATGTCACTCTACAGAGAAAGACGAGAAAGACCAAGCGAGACCGAGAAAGATGAGAAAGAGAAAGATGGGAAAGGCAGATAAGACAATCGCATAACACCATTATAATTAAAATGGTACTTTCTCTCCTATGTCTGATAACTAAAGAATTAATAAATGTAAAATTTATTGGCAAAGTAACTGGTTTGGCTCCATGATTTCACAATGGGGAAAAATATATAAATTTAAAGTCTTCATTTTGACGTCTTCAGGCATCTGTCTTAGAACAATCAGGTAAGACTTTTTTTGTGATCATTTTGATAAGTAATCAAATAGTTGGTGTTGCCAAGATTTAGTAAATGTCAGACATAGCTTAATTGAAGTTCCTAAATTTAAGGCTAATTTAAATTTGATTTGGTTCATTTGAGTTGATTTGGCTAAGTTAGGTTTATCCGGTTGGTTGAGTTGATCTGATCAGTGACACTTCAAGTTTTAACTTAACTAAGAAATTTACCTTGGAAAAGAGGCAAATTAAAGCTATGAAACAAGGTAAAAATAGGTCAGGTGTCATGACCGGAAAACCATAAATGGTTAGCTAATCAAAAGGAGACTAGGATTTCTTGATCATAGCAATTCAGTTGGTTGTTATGTTTATGTTTAAAGAAACAGGAGAAAGGGGAAAGAAAGAAAGAGACAAAAGAAATAAAGAAATAAAGAAATTTCATAAAAGCTGTAAAATGAAGATAAAGTTTCAAGGAGTGTGCAAAATCTCCTTTTGTTAAGTTTAGTAATCATTCGGGTGGGGTGAGACATTTGTTACTCTCACAGAGAGAGCTGTAAAATGGGGGAGAGGGCCCCTCCCTTACTAAGAAGGCTTTTTCTGTGACTGGTAATCGTCTCAGTCGTAATGTAAAACAGATGTTCAGTTAAAAATATCTCAATATAGTTAGAGAGAGTAAGATAACTTCCCCTGCTCTTGTCATTTGACAAGGACACACAGACACCTCTCTTTCCTTACGCACAAACACATAGCCCTAACGTATGGCTGCCATTTCCTTTCCCCTCTCTATATAAATTAAGTTGGTGCTCCAATCACAAATGCTGACAAACACGTGTGAAACCTAAAACTTAATTTTTAGGGATAAAATCTATACTTACACAACTGAAAAAAGTGAGTGCAGCACCTATCAGACAAGTAGCTGATTTTTATCACCAGGAATAATGGAAGTTTTCTTCTCGTTTAATCTGTTATGTAATCAATCAGAAGCCTGTAAGAGAATAATGACTGAAACATTTGATTGTTAACCCTTACCAACTGGAACGTTCAAATTTGGGAACAATTATTCCCATGGTTCCTGTCTCAGTGTCTTCGCCGTCCAATCACCGATTTTATTTCTGAAAACTGACAGATACTCATGACAATATAGGCTAAAAGCAAATATGATTGCTTAAGGGGTTACTGGGTGTGACTAATAAATGTATCGTCATCATTTTCATCCTCCATTTGCCTGGGCGGAGCCAGAGAGGATATCCTGGGAGATTACCTCCAGTGTTGGACTTACTACTTCAAATTGAAAACTGAGGCGATCTTTCGATGTAAGACAATTATTTAAAATGTGTTGTTTATATTGTCTATTGAAATTCAAAATGTTTTAGTTACAAAGCATTTATTTGTAGGAGTAATGCTAGTTATTTCTGGAAAAAATTACATGACCGTCTGCGTTCATCGGACAGGCAGCTAGCCTCTATTTTAAGCAGATTTCTGTGAAACTTGCTAAATAAACATTAGCTAGCAATACTATGTACATTTTTAACTAAATAACATTACTTTAGGCAGATTTTTCACAAGCGGAAAAATTGGCAAAGAAAAGTTAATGTGAGGCAGAGTCCAGACCTTTTTTTTGATGCTGTTCAGACCTGCCTCGAAACTGGCCTGCTAGTTAGATAAGTTCTAGCTTGTTGATTTTCCCATGTAATAAAAAACATGATAGATAACTTTCTATAATTTAGTAGATAGCCTTACCCATCCATCACACAGATATGATTTTAGATTGAGTGTAGATTCTTGTTCACAAGGAATGTATGAGAGGGCTGTCTGCAGTTGGACATTCTGGTTAGTCTGATAGCCTTTGGTGACTATTCAGTGTACGGATTTGTGAAGAACACATTGCTGTGCTCGTCGAATGTGCTCGAACCCGCAAGGGGGCGGGCACGGCCTGGGTGTGATAGGCCAATGCTATGGCGTCAACCACCCAGTGGGAAAGCCTCTGTTTGGAGACAGCGTTCCCTTTCCGCTGTCCCCCAAAGCAGACAAAATCTGCTCAGAACATCTAAAGCTCTGCGTGCGTTCCACATAAGTGTGCAGGGCGGGTTCTGGACACATCAACGAAGGGACTGGATCTGCCTCCTCCCGGGGCAGCACTTGCAGGTTTACTACCTGGTCTCTGAAGGGAGTCGTAGGAACCTTGGGCACGTAGCCCGGTCGCGGTCTTAGGACGATGTGAGTGTCTGCCGGACCGAACTCCAGGCAGGTGTCGCTGACAGAGAACGCTTGCAGGTCCCCGATCCTCTTGATGGAAGCGAGCACGATCAGGAGGACCGTCTTCAGGGAGAGGGCCTTGAGCTCAACTGATTCTAGCGGCTTGAAGGGGGATCTCTGAAAGCCAGAGAGGACCACTGAGAGATCCCAGGAGGGGAACAGGTTTGGAGGGTTCGACCTCCAGGCGCCTCTAAGGAACCTGATAATCAAGTCAAGTCAAGTCAAGTCAAGTGGTTTTTATTGTCGTTTCAACCATATACATTTAGTACAGTACACAGCAAAACGAGACAAGGTTCCTCCAGGACCATGGTGCTACATAAAAACAACAAAGGACCAACACAGGACCACATGAGACAACACAACGAAATAAAATACCTATATAAAATACCTATATATACCTATATAAAGTTCACGTGCAAACATGTGCAAAGTACGGGACAGTACAACAAATTACTGACAACAGGACAATAGACACAGTGCAGCGCCGACCAGTACTCAGTAGTGCAAAAAGATGACAGTTTCTAAAAACGTAAACATAACATACTATGAGATAGTGTTCTATGCACATAGCAGTTATTGAGGTAGCAGACAGTTATAAGTGACAGTAATTAAAGTGCAACTCAGGACACGTGTGTGTGTGTGTCAAACCAGTCTCTGAGTATTGAGGAGTCTGATGGCTTGGGGGAAGAAGCTGTTACACAGTCTGGCCATGAGGGCCCGAATGCTTCGGTACCTCTTGCCAGACGGCAGGAGGGTAAAGTCGTGCTTACCCAAAGACTTGCTGTCTACTGTGTTCTGGTGGGCCACAATAGCGGCAACATACACCTTCACCTCTGTGGGTCTTCAGACCGGGAAGAACACCAATTCGCGAACAAGCGCCACTTCAGGGTGTAAAGTTGCCTGGTAGAGGGAGCTCTGGCTTGGTTGATCTTGTCTATGACAGCATTTGGTAGGCCACTTAGATCTTCCGCCTCCCGTCCAGGGGCCAGACGTGGAGGTTCCAGAGGTCTGGGCGTGGATGTCAGAGGGTGCCCCGTCCCTGAGAAAGAAGATCATTCCTCAGGGGAATTCGCCAGGGAGGGAGACGGCCAGTCCAAGTCCGAGAGGGCCAGTAGGGGGCCACCAGAATGACATGTTCCTTGTCCTCCCTAACCTTGCATAGCACCCGTGCAAGATGGCTCACTGGGGAAATGCATACTTGCACTTGGGGGTGGGGGGGGCGGTATCCGATGTGTTTAAGTATGTTTGCAGAACTGTAACCTGCTGAAGACAAGAATGGCTGACACAACTGAAACCGAACCTAAACAATAAGATGAAAGAAAAGAAAATTAGTACCATTGTGTGAGTGGGAAGGGCCTTGAATGTGGTGGGCCTTTGGGGACCAGAATATTTAGGTTCTGGCATGTCCATGGGGAGGTGAAGAGACAAAATGTGACCTGCCAGGGAAGCATGAGTCACCACTCTCATCTCCTGTAGTGACCTCACTTAGACCATTATGGGATTTTTTTAACCTAAAAATGTATAAGAAGTTGAAGAGATAGCCTGTTGATGAATTGAATACATTTACTAGTAAATGTTATTATCAAAATGTAATCAAAGCACTTTTGGTCAAGTGCATTTATTCCGGTTATGTTATAATTATGAATTTTGCAGATCATTTGTGTATTTGTCCTCTGAGGTGTAGCTGAGGTCTGTCCTAATGTCAAGAATGCAGTCTGTGCTTACTCATTTAGTCAGGCTACTGGAGAGCAAATATACATGCTAGTTGCAACTATCATTAATAATCATTATTAATATTCATAATCATCTAGTGGCATTACTGATCATTTGTATTACATTATTAAACTGATGTCATTAAGTTATGTTGTATAAGTCAAGGTTGCATATGTGCTTTTACATCATGTGTCTTGTATGTATTCTTACAGCTATGTGTAAGCTTTATGTAGGTTGTATGAGTAAGCTTTCCTTATATGAGTTGAAGTTGCATGTGTTTACGTGTGTTTTACATTATAAGGGGAAGGGATGTTATTTTAAACTGCTATGGTATGCTTAAATACACCCTGCAAATGTAACTCTACAGAGAAAGACGAGAAAGACCAAGCGAGACCGAGAAAGATGAGAAAGAGAAAGATGGGAAAGGCAGATAAGACAATCGCATAACACCATTATAATTAAAATGGTACTTTCTCTCCTATGTCTGATAACTAAAGAATTAATAAATGTAAAATGTATTGGCAAAGTAACTGGTTTGGCTCCGTGACTTCACAATAGGGAAAAAGACAAATTTAAAGTCTTCAATATCTAGCTACCAACTTATCTCAACAGATCAATGTAGAATGAGAATCATCAGTACTGGTCAGTAGTAATATTTGGGCTGATGAAAATGTGCAACATCAGATCAACCACGTCTGCACAACAAAAACTTGATTCAGTATATTTTTGCCAAACTTTCGAAGTTGTGTTTCCAGCGCATAATGGTTCAGGTTTGGGGAAAAACAATTGTGGACACAGCACAAATCTGTGTTCATTTCGAGGGCTAGCTAGTCTCTAGGGTCTGTTATCTCAGCTTGAGAATCCCTCTTGCATGTGAAATGGGCGCAGTGTATTACGTTGGCACCATATCTGCATATTAAGGGGCGGTACTAGGGCAATGCTGCGGGGCTATCGGCCCGATGGTGGAAATGCGAATCGGTTTTGGTCTCGCAGCTCGAGGCTGTTGGCCCCAGCAGACCAGTTGATAACCCTTTCTCGCACTGGCATGATAGTGGAAAAACAGCTATTGAAACAGTGTGTGATATTTGTATTCGGAGTTCTGAATTTCTTCTTAATCTGAAAATGTGAAGCTTAATTTTATGATCTGAATATTACATCTATTTGACCCATAAAAAAATCAAAGCAAAGACAAATCCACTGTTTAAAAGCACACATTTTTTAAATACAACACAAAATTATTCAGATAAATATTCGATAAATATGACAAATGTTTAGAATTCAAATAAACAAAATTCATATTCAAATACTTTAGTCATTGATCTAGCTCCATATATAATTGGACTTTGGACTTTTAACTAGGGATACACCAATCTGATACCTGGATTGGTATCGGCTCCGATACTGATGTTTTTAGATGGATCGGTAATCGGTCCGACGAGCCCGATCCAAATCTGATACTGCGTGTTAGTCATGTTCGTTACTGTCAACCACTGAAGTAGTCCATTTGACTCTTGCATTTGTGCATCTGCATTTGTGCAGGCTGGTGAGGCACATGGTGGAAGAGAAAAACTAGTATCGGTGCATCCCTACTTTTAACTTCCTGAGACCTTGCATCCACACGCGTGGACATAACGTTTTGGCTTTGTTATATGCATACTGATTTAAACTGACTGATCTCAGTTCATGAGACTCTAGGCTGCCATTAAATGGTTACACTTTCGATGCACCAAGTCATGTGACAAAACAACCCAAAACGTTTGTCTTTGGGAGAAATGGTAACAAAACTACATCTGGTAAGAAATCTCATTAAGTTCTTACATCGTAACCTGTTTGAGTTCAAATATTTGAGTCTTTAGTTTCATCCGATATGCCATTTTAAAAATGTCATCAATTTAATGTGAAACGCCACACTGTCAAACTCACATTATCACATTGAGAATCAATGGATGCATCCAAATGTTGGAAAATTTTGCTTTCAGAGGCTGTATACGGAGTTAGGATGAAAATAAAGTGCATTTTAAACTGTTCTGAGACCAGTGCAGACAGACAGCACACTGAAGGTCATCACTAATTAGGGAGCAAGGGAGCATCCTATAGCTTTACTATGGAGCTAAGCGCACTCAATCCTAACATCAAAAGTTCAGTTTCAGGCTGCAGATGATGTTTGGATCACTCAACATATTTGACAAACATTGGACAATGGGAATCAGTACATATATTCAGAATTTGTCATGCTGAATTTTATTTTAACATGGTTGGCAGTGATTGGATGATCACTGATAATCTGACTTTTTTAGCTTGGTATTAATTTAAATGTCACAATTTAGGGGGGGGGGGGTTCTCAGGAGGTTAACCTTTTTTTGACAAGTTTTCTGTTTGGCAGCTTGCCCTGTCTCCCCCATAACACAATTTCTGTGATTTTGTCAAGCAGCATAGGGTCTTGTGATTTTTGCCCCAGGTCTCTTTCACAGCAGAGAGGAATACAACATTAAATCGGTTTAACTGGCTCACGTTCCGTGTTTTCATTCCACACTGTACGAGTCACGGCGCATTCCTGTAACAACTTCACTGCGGTACAGAAAAATCTTCTTTCCAAAACCGCAGGCCCATGTGTTGTGAATTAAACCTCCGTTTGTTCTCATTTACAACATTTCTCTCTTATCCCTACCTCCCTCTGCGTGTAGCTCTCTCTCTCTCTCTCTCTCTCTCTCTCTCTCTCTCTCTCCCACATTTTGTGTTGTAAAAGCAGCATTTAATCATGATGAAAGCATTCCACTACAGAGCATCGGAGGATTAGGTTGCCATTGACGACCAGCTGTCAATGGTCCACCGTTACGTCACCGTTGGGGGATTTTCCACAAGAAAAGGGGGTTATGGCTTTTACACATTAACATCCTTCCCTCCCACCTGTTCCGCAGAACAGCCAATGAGCGCAAAGAAGCGCACGAAGGAGCACGCTGATTGGAGGGGGAGCGCGCCTGTGAGTCCCTCCCGCCTGTCGGATTAAATAGAAGGTGATACGCGCGCTCTGGCTCGCGGCGTGGGCGGAATCCCCTTCGGTCAATTTATCAGCGAGTCACACACGGAATGTCACATTCACTCGCGACCCGCCCACCGCACTTGTTCATAGACAAGTGAACAGGGGACGGATGACAGGAAACGCTTGCCAATAACCATCATCCCCAAAAGAAATATAGCCCCCCCCTTCCCGTAGCCAAAGCACATTTGGCAGACAGTTTTGGCGCTTCAGTGTCTCTCAAGGATAATATGATGTTGGGAGGAGATTATCTACTGACATTCATCCGTGAATGGTTCCTCTGGAGTGTTTTGTCAGGGGAACTAACGTAATGTGGGCAGTAAAACAAGCGTTAAGAGCCCGCACGGTCAGTGCAGGTCGCTGATTTTACGGTGTCTGGTCACATCCCCTCCCGTGCCTGTCAGTGCAACAGGTTGCATTGCATTTCACAATATACTGTAAACGCCGACACATTCTACAATACAACAACAGGAATGATCAATGCATTGCTATATGGCCATATATTTAAAATACACATTTGAACAGATATGTTCATTCTGATATAACAATTACCGTTTCACTAGTGGAGTTTGAATATGTACATATAAGTTAAAATATATTAATTATACATAATTATACAGTATATGTTCTTCTATGGCCATATATTAGATTTCTGTATGGGAATATCAGATATTATGTTCAAAATACTGGTTATTCCCCAATATAGACTACGTTGCTTGTCAATTTCGTCATAACTCACACACACACATAGGCTAATGGAAATGCTTATATGTGAATCTTTCTCAAGAGCCATGAATGTTGTGTGGTAGAAGATGCGCGCCCCCGGATAAACCTGTTCTAGAGGGAGTGACTTGATTCACGCGCCGGCCAATTATCTGATAGCAGCATTAGTCAGGTCTAGTCATCTGCAAACAGGCGTGAACCAACGTGGAAGGATTGTTCGTCTGAATATTTTATCTAACGAAAAAAAGAGAGTTTTTCTTTTCTTTGTTTTTTTGTTTTTTTGGAGGGGTTTTGAATCGCGGGGTCTGTATTATGTGGAAACGACGCGGCTCGAGCGCGTGAATTCCGCAGGTCCATTCACGGCGTGTCTACTATCAGTAATAGTGACTGTGCTCGCGTAAAAAAAACGGTTACAAATCTGCAGGAGACAATAAAGGGACTGGAGAGCTCCAGACAAACGGAACCTGTGGCCAGACTCCAGAGGAAGTAAACTGATTCGCCCTTTTTGATGAGATTTACAAAGCGCTGCCCAGTCTGTCTGTCAGAGAGATCAACAGTTGGTGCGAGCGCGCGATTGTGGGGACTTTGCATGTAAAAGACTTCGATTTGGCACGGCTCACTATTATGGGTGTGTGATTTCAGCACCTCAGCCTTATGGACACCCGACTGAATTGTTTAGTAATATGGAAGAAAGACTGTTGCACATCGTGATGCATTGGATGCATTTGCGCGTTTTGTAGACTACCTTTAAACAAGAATGAGCAGTCTTTTCGGTGCTTTTGCTGATATTCGCGTATTCCTTCTGCTGTAAAAGACTACAGACAAGGATAACAGTCTCACACACCCATCCTTTTTTTAAGGGCGCGTTTGTTTTTTTATTTTCTCTATTGACCTTGCCTGGCGCGCAAAAGCAGCATGTTAATGATGGAGAGCGGCGGCATAGACGCGCATCAGGTTGATCTGGACGCGGACTATGAGCCGCACTGCCGCCCGAGGTCATGCACCTGGCCGCTACCGTGTCCGGAGGAGGAGAACCGAGCGCTGCCCTTGGCGTCTGTGAAAGTGGAGCCGTGTAACGTGCCGGTGTGCCGAAGCGGAGGGGCGCCGACGGAGTTCAAGCATCCAGCCGGTGCCCCTGCTCCTATCGCGGCCGCCCCGACGTGCATGTCCGGCGCCGCGCTGGATGTGGCCGGGCAGCTGCGCAAATCCAAGTCATCGCGACGAAACGCGTGGGGCAACCAGTCGTACGCGGACCTGATCACGCGTGCCATTGAGAGCACCCCCGAAAAAAGGCTCACCTTATCCCAAATCTATGACTGGATGGTGCGATTTGTGCCCTATTTCAAGGATAAAGGAGACAGCAATAGCTCCGCCGGATGGAAGGTACAGTTGCCACATGATCACTTTTAGAAATATCATAACTGCATGACACGCGCTTTGTGTGTTCATTGCATATAGGTACAAAATGATGGCTCAATGTGACCGCTCATGCCCAATGCAAAGGGTCATGGCATGGTTTTGTGATGGGAAAACCTATGGCTTAATGCTTCATGTTTTCATTGTTTTCAGAGTTCAAAGTTCTTTAGGCTTTGTATCGCCTTTACATTATTATAAATGAAAAATATTATACATTTATGACGCAACAAGGGCGTTTTTAAGGCATTGATCGTTGATTATGCACGCGTTCTATACGCGCGCCGCGTTCTTATGTACAGAAGGCAGGTCACCTGGGGGGCAAGAGTGGATCTGGTCATCTTCCCCGCTCGCTCAGCTCCGGCGTCGGCCACGCACGCACGTACGCACGCACGCACGCCTGTCTGTCTGTTGTAAGATCTCCAGCACGCCTCCCTCCCCTCTTCTGTCTCCTCTTCAGTCCTGACATCCATCCCCAAAACTATGGGAAATAAAATAGGCGGTGTAAAATTGTAATTAAAACATTACATAATCGAAAAGTGTTATTTAGTGAGGCAAATGCAACCGCATAATTGCACCACATTGGTTGGTGTACCAAGAAAACATGCTGGATGTTTCAGCTGTTCATTTTTATGTCATATGCTTGAAAGATTTTAATTAGATCAGATTTTATATTTTGAACTGTAAGCACATGCTCTCAACTACACATGCTTCATGCAGAACCCAAGGGACCCTCCCCCCTCTTGCTCTCTCTCTGTCTCTCTCTCTGTCTCTCTCTCTCTCTCTGTCTGTCTGTCTGTCTCTCTCTGTCTGTCTGTCTCTCTCTCTCTCTCTTCCCCCTTAATTCTATTTCTTTCCCTGGTTTGCGGCTTTCTGGCAAACACTGTACATCGCCAGGTCCAATTCAGAAAACATCCAGAATGTGAGGCAATGTTCAAAACATTCCCAATATGTGGAGATTTCAAAAACTCATGGCAGTTGAGTTTGGGACAATCCTTACAGAATAAAAAACAGGAGAACATCATTTTATAAATTACATGTTTTATGTCATCTTTTTGAGAACATTAATACATTGTTTCAGAGTGGAATTTGTGAGGAATGTTCCGGGCTCAATACAAGTTAAGTCCAATCAGCATTTGTGGAATAATACTGATTACCACAAAACGTATTTTGACACATCCCTCCTGTTCTTTAAAAAAAGAAGCACAAATCTGTGTTCAATGGGACACATTTTCGGAGGGTTTAAAGGCAGAAATGTGAAGCTTATAATTTTATAAAAGCACTTACATTCAATTTTCTGTTAAAACTTGTGTATTTTTTGAGCTGTAACGTTGTTTCAATTGTTGTTTTTATGGTATTTTTGGGTTTTACTGTAAAGCGTTTACAAAGTTGTAAAACTGGAAACAACTTTACACAAAAAACATTAGTAAGCAATTTTATCACACTAAATCATGTTTACACATATATTGTTTATGTCTTGTGTCTATACTTTTAAAACAGTGAGTATTTTAATGTTTACAGATTGACCCCATTGACTTCCATTGTAAATGTCTCACTGGAACACACATTTGTGCTTTCTTTAAAGAAAAGTCAAGTAAAAATTAAATAATTAATTAATGCCACAAATTGTGTCGATTGAACTTAACTTGCAATGAACACAATTATCCCTAAAATAGTTCTTAAAACAATACCCATTTTTAAGCAAATATTGTTCTTTAATACAAATACCTGTACTATAAACTGGGTTTAAAAGGATGGCTTAGACTTGTTTGTCTTTATCTTTTGTTTGGGAATGTTTTTGTTTTTCAAAGTGTGTGCAATAGTTGATACACACTTTTATGACATCATCAAAACAGCAATAACAACGGCAGTCCGTTTTTTAATAATTCTAAATGGGATATTTACTTCTCGCTAGATCCTTGTTTTCTCATAGGTTATAGAGGACAAAGAGTGGGGCTAAACTAATCTTAAGCCTTTAGTTTTAAAATGAAATTAAATCTGCTTTAATTCCTTATGACTTGTTTGTGCTGCCCATGGATGTACAGCTGGATGTCAGTCATATGTTCCCATAAGGCTCCGCAACAAGGCGAGAGATTTGATTGGCTGGCAGGAGGCAAAATGGAGAAAAACAACTTGATTCAATCAAAATAAGGTTGTGGAAAACAGACCCACAAGCTCACACATGTTGGCCCCGGAACAGTTGGCATCGTTTTTTAATGCGCATTTAATTCTGACACGTTTGCCATGAGCTCACAAACAATATACACAGATATGTACACAAACACACACATATTTACTTCCATATGTACGGAATCTCATTTATCACTCACATACATTTCTAGATAGACAGATAGAGAGATAGATAGATTGTCTAAAAAAACAAAAAAAAATAAAAGCGTTTTATGTGCTTCATTAATGACTAATTAATTTAAAAATACATTACTAATAATTAATATGCTGTTACAATAACATGTGAAAAAAGGGCGACTTTCAAGCAATACCAGCCTAATATTGAGCATTTTACGTTCATGTTATAAATACTTAATAAATACACTAATCAAAATCCTAAAGTGCCCTAATTCATGATTTTTTGACAATCCAGCAAAAATAGGTTATTGTGTTGAGTTGGTATTGGTTAAAAACTGCGTGTTGTAATAAACACATCAATGATTTAGAATGCATTTATAAATGACTTATTAGTCATTAATAACCATTTATAAACACTTAAAGCAATCATTAATGTAATGTGTTACCAAAATATGAATAGATAGATAGATAGACAGACAGACAGAAAGACAGAAAGACAGACAGATAGACAGACAGACAGACAGACAGACAGACAGAAAGACAGACAGGCAGACATACAGAAAGACAGAAAGACAGACAGATAGACAGACAGACAGAAAGATTTTTCTGAATCTATATACGTTTGAATCTAGATAAGTTTTCTCTGAATGTTTTGTCTTTGCATGGCATTATATTTACAGAATCTTTAAAAACTGAATTGTACACCATAGGCAAGTTGTTAATGGGATTTGATCAGGTGGGGTTTGGAGCAGAGAAACATCAGATAGAGAGAGAGAGAGAGAGAGAGAGAGAGAAAGAGAGTGTGCCATTAAAAGCACTTTTTAATAGCTGTTGTGTAATACCGTCTGAGAACTGCTCATCTCAACTGTGGCAGCCGGTTTTGTGTCTCTTGACTGGCCTGGCTTGGACACCCATCCTTGCCATCTTTGGCATCAATTAGCTGCTATTAATAGGCCTCAATTTGCTGTAAAGACTGGATTAATGTCGTATGATGGGCAGGAGGGCCCATAAGAATGCTCCACACACACACACACGCACGCATGTACGTACACAAACGCACGCACGCACTCACACACACACACACACACACACACACACACACACACACACACACACACACACACACACACACACTGCTCATGCAAATGACCAAGGCTTGTGGTTCAGGGAGGGATGCAGTGTTGAAGTGTTTTTCTTATACGTTCTCATTCTTTAAAAGTGTTTCAGCGTTTCTGTGGTGTAGCGTGAGGTTTTCACATGAGCCCAGTGATGTGAGGCATCTCATATAATCGTACACCAAGAGTGTGTCACATCCTGTTACTGATCGTGACTGCCTAGATGCATGAAAACACTAATCAGATTTCCTCAATCTTTCCAAAGTATTTATTGTGCTTGTCTTTGATTTATTCGGTTACATGCTGGGGCTCACCGTTAATGCATATGCGTCAAGACGAGAGAAAATAGTTCATACTTTCATCAAGACACAAAGATGTTATCTATATCTATACCTTTACCCAGGGTGAAAATGCATTGCTCAGAGGTTGCTCTTTCATAGTTTGGAGACTTCACAGGGTTCTTATTTATGTTTAATTTCAACATGTATCATCATTTTCACTTAAAATTCGAATAAAAATACAAAAATAACAAATGCAAATAAAACTAGACACAACTGGTTTAATGACGGAGTAAGAGTTCAAATGAGTATAAATAGATAGATCAGATCATTTGGTCTTGGAAGAATTTGATGTGAAATGTTGGTAACACTTTACAATGATTTCCTTTGTTAAGGGTTTACAAAGGGGTTCATTATTGACTAATAATACATTTACAAATGTATTATAATGCAGTAATATGCAGTTATAACAACATATGAAAGAAGGGTGGCTTTCATACAATACCTGCCATTAATGCAGCCATATCTCATGAAAATTACCCGACTGTAACATTTTTTGCAAAATTACATGACATGGTTCATTACATGTATCGCGGCCCTAAACTGTGTGGCACAAAATGCGAATTATGTTTTCCCCCAAGCAGATTAGGGTTAAATGGGTTATGCTCTATTGAGTTTTAAATTGACAAAACCAACATCCCTACCCTAAACCTTAAACCTAAACCTAACCGGCAGTGTCAGAAAAGTAAATGTGAGATGAAAAACGCAATCTATTAAATATTCGTCTCACATGTCGAGTCACATGGTCTTCAGGACTTGTACCCTGGTCTATTGCGTTACAAGTGCAACACTCTATCAGTTGAGCTACTGATCAATTTGATTACATTTGAACAAGTTTGTAAATGTAGTTGTTATGTAATGCAAACATTAAAATGTATCGTCTTACAGATCATGTGCTATAGTAAAATTGTTTAGATGTCATAAGATTGCATTGTGTGTGTAAGTGTAAGTGTTCATGAAATGATAATCTGCCGTTTTACTCGTGAATTGTGTGAAAGTGAATAAAAGTCACTGTTGTTGTAGTGCCTCAGTCTGCCTTGATACGTACAACGAGCTATGTAAAAATAATTTTGCACAAATGTATGTATTGTAATATGATTCTATGAGACCAGGTTGCATTAATGTGAGAGTATTAGGTAAACAGTATGAAAAGAGTAATGAAATAGAGAAATAGAGGAACATGAGCTATAGTGGCAGTAATTTTCTAATAGTGAACTGGGTTCTTTTGCCACCCAGACTGTGGCAGTGCTGGCCAGCCTGGCATTGATACGGGGCAGGTCTATGTGCCAGGCTATTTGGCCAGAGCTGTGGTTCAGTTGGATGCCCTCAGCTCTGGAGAAACACTGCCATTGTTATGACCACAAAGACTGTGCCACAAAGTCTGGTATCCAGAGGATCATTCGGGGGGCATGACTCTGGCAGAGATCTTCTGCTTTGCAGTTAGGAAGCTGGATGTTCTAGACTAATAATTACAAAATATAAATAGCTTATAAGTTGGCATATAGAAATAAATTATTATGGGAGTTATTAATGCAGGCATCAGTGTATGTGTGAAAGATCACAAGGGCTACATGAGGCTAGTCTCAACCTCAAAAGTCATGCTGACGACCATTCATGGACCACATGATGCAGATTAAACACACAAAAATGGCAAGAACATTTGAAACTATCAAGCTCCATTTTGATCAGTTTGCTGCTACGCTTCGGATTTGGCAGCCTTTTACAGCCTGGTCTCATAGAATCACGTTACTACACCTACATGTAAGGGGGGTACAAAGGAAAGGAGGAGGCAAGAACCGGCTTAACAATATAAATAATATTTAATTAAATAAAAAGATACACACATATAGGGCAGCAGCCCGTAATTCTCTCTCTCTTGAGCTGCTGTCTCCAGTCGCCTTTATTTTTCGCTCACCTCATCAGGCTGTTTGGGGTTCAGGTGTCCATCATTCCGCTCGGCCCCGCCGCCGGCATGACGTACCCCCCCTCCCCCCTCGACAGGGCGAGAGAGAGAGGAGAGAGAGAAGAAGCTCACTCACTGGTTCTCTGATGCGCCGTTGTGTGGTCCCCGTTCAATCCTCCACACTCTCAGGCGGATGACAGCCGCTCCTCCCTGGGTGGACCGGAGTCAAACCTTCGACCCCCAGCAGACAGAACGGGACACTTCTCTGCCCCTGGCAGCAACTCCATCGCTCCAGGCGGTCCCGTCCCTCGCGGACGGCGGCTGTTCCCCACATCCGGGCGGTCGGCTACTCCGTGACTTGTAAGGCGATACTTTTTACCTAGGGATGTCACAAAACCTATATTGGTATCGAAATTGTGTCCGATACCCCGCTCATTTACCTATACTTGTGCTCATAAAAATACTGAGATACCAAATAAACTATACCATCTGACATACGAATGTAATTTGTAAACATTAAGTGCACACATTAAAATCACGATATATCCTAGTTTGATTTTTCAAATGCAAAGGCTGCGATTTAATGAGATCAATACTGTATATAGTTGATGTGCTGCACACTTCAAAAGTAATTGCTTGTGAATGTGTGAAACTGGTGTTGTGCTGATGCTCATATCTTTAAGAGCTCCTTGGCTCATACACACAAAACACCGTAGTGCATTGTGCACTCTGTTTCTAGCAGAGAGTGAGCAGAGCGCTAATTCACTTTGTAGCGCAAGGCACATACAGACTACATACTTATTTCATTAAATAGCATAATTTTGCGGTTTAATGATCATATTGGGTAACGTAGCGACCTGCTTTTCCAGAGGTGAGAAGTTATCATCAATAATACATAGAAACAGAAAGGGCTTTACTCCAAAATAAAAGCTTCCACCAAAATAAAAGCTCAATTTAAATAAAAAAAAGTACGACAGAAATATATCACTACTGTATAGCTATGTAATATTCACCGTACTACTACTACTACTAGTACTACTACTACTACTAGTAGTAGCAGTAATAATAATAATAAATCAATACTAATTGTAATATCTCACATCTGTGATGGTCTGTATGCAACACTTTATTTGACAAAAATAATCTGGATTGTGCTGTAAGGGTTGTAAAAAAGCACTTCATTTGATACAAATAATACAATATTATGTTGAAAACTATTGTTCTATTTTCATTTCATTTTGATGATAAACTGTTGATAAATAATTTGGATGAATTGAACAAGAAACAGGTATCATATTGGCAAGTTCAAAAAAGCAAGTATTGGTCCAGATAAACGTTTTCCCAAAATGTGTATCTGGACATCCCTGATTTTAAAGTGTGGATTACATAACCAACTACATTTACAAGTTTGTTTAAGTGTGATCAAATTTTGCGGTTGCTCAACCGATACTATCTTTTCATAACACCAGTTCTCTTACGAGAGGTTCTCTCGTATTGCGTAAGCTAGCTTACGCTACGGGAAAGATTAATCTTTTCTGAGATATTGAAGCCAAAAAATTATCCTTAATTTTTGTATCCATTGTCAACGCAGTGCGGCAGCTGCAGACCTTGAGCGGGCTATCTAGCGAGCTCATAGGTTGCTCTGCGGCAACTGCTGCAGCCTATAGATGAGCTTGGGTGAACTCGCATCCAATGAGAGGCGTCCGCGCGCTCACTGCATCAAAGCCCGCCAAAATGGGCGTGACTAGAGTGCATATAAGCGTAGTTCGTAGGCTGGAACCCTGATTTTCATCTCTTCAGCGAAGCTCTTTGCATCACTGAACTGGAAGCCGCGTCGCCGTTCGAGGGGCATCAAGCAAGCGTGGACAGCGCTCGAAGAAGCCGGCCGTCTTCGCCACCTTCAGCCATCCTGCGAGCTACGCCATCCGGCGACGTATCCTTTTAAAAGCAAGCTAGTTCTTAAGAACTTCACAAAAGTATGGCGTCTTTTTAGATGCCTCGCTCACTTGCCTCATGCCGCTCCTCTCAGCACGGAGACCGCCACATCATCTGCGCTCTCTGCCTGGGACTGGGGCATGCAGAGCTCGCCCTGCGCCCGGCGGATGCGATCTCTGCGAGGAGCTGCCGATGTCGACCCTGCGGGCTCGACTCGGCGCTCAGGACCGAAGCGCCGCGCGCCTTCCGTTCAGCCGCGCAGTAAAAGCGCCGCTCTCAAAGGCTGCCGGAAACAATGGTAGAAGCGATTGCCTCGCCGGAGCCCATCCCTCGAGCATCGCCTTCACCCTCCCCTGCTCTGCTGCCATCTCGGACGAAGAAGCGGAGGATAAGGGCTGTTCCATCATGGCTTCGGACAGCGAGGAGTGGTCAGGCTCACACGCCTCCTCCTCGGCCCAGGAATCCAGCAGGACCAGCGCCGGGTCGAAGGGAACTAACACGCCTCCTCACACAGGCCGTCGACCGCCTCGGGCTCGAGTGGTCACCGCCCTTGAGCAGGCACCCAACAGACTTGACGGCTGCTTTCTACAGAGCCGCCGCCCGCAGCACCCGCTACCCGGGCCGCTCCCTTCCTGCCGGAACTCCACGCCGAGCTTTCCAAATTATGGAACGCGCCTTTCTCGGCCAGGGTCCGATCCCACGTCTCCACCTCTCTTGCTCGGTGGACGGTGCCATCCCTCCGGTCGAGGATGCGGTAGCAGCACACCTTTTGCCCGCCCTCCGCGAGATGGCGGTCTAAACCAGTGCTCCTGTCTAAGGCCTGCAGAACAACTTCCGCCTGTGTTGGCCGCGCCTATTCCGCCGGCGGCCAAGCTGCATCTGCTCTGCACTTTATGGCCGTCCTACAGATCCTCCAAGCGAACCTTCTGCGGGAGTGGGATGAGGAAAGTAGGCATCCAGAGGCGGTTGCAGACATACGGAGTGCTACGGACCTCGCCCTCCGCGCTACCAAAGCTGCAGCCCAAGGTATAGGGAAGTGCATGGCCGCGCTGACTGTGACCGAGAGACATCTGTGGTTAACGCTAGCCGACATGGGAGAAGCAGAGAGCTCTACGTTCCTCAACGCACCGCTCTCTCCATCCGGTCTCTTCGGCTCCGCGGTGAGTGGTATCATTGACCGGTTTTCAGAGGTCCAAAAAGCCACACAAGCCATGAATCTCTTTCTGCCTCGTCGCGCTAGCTCCTCTGCAGGCCGCTCACGTGATCAGCCTCCTGCACGAGCCTCTTCACAGCGCCCAGCTCAACAATCTCAGACTTCTCAGCGTCGACAGGGCGGCCGCCCTCGATCGCGCTCAGACAGCCGCCGCAGACCGCCGCCCCCCCGCGGGCCTCGATTTCAGGTAACGCTGAAACCAGAGCAACCAAAGTCTTCCTAACTTTGTTGAACAAACGACGGCTCAGTCCCACCGCGGCCGGACCACCGTCAAAGCTTTGCCCCCTGTCAGTCCCCTTCTCTCAGGCTACTACAGTGGTGAATTTAGCAGCCAACAAGCCGGCGACCCAAATAAATCTTGTAAAGAGCAAACATGTGTTATGTGTAGAAAATGTGCCCACAACCCAGTGTTTGCCCCTACACACAAGCATAACACATCCCGTGCCCCTATCAGAGCACGCTCTCATAAAGCGGTTACGAACCGCTCGAGCGTCAGAGTCAATGAAAGCGCCCACAAATGCGTCGTAGCGCCCATTCTCTGGCAGCTCTGTCACACGACCAGCCCTATGTGTAGAAAATGTGCCCACAATCCAGTGTTCACTTCTGCACACAAGCACTGCATGTCTCGTGTCCCCACCAGAGCACGCTCACATAAAGCGGTTACGAACCGCTCGGCGCTAGAGTCAATAAATGCGCGCGCCCATTCTCTGCCCGCTCTGTTACACGGCCAGCAAACATTCCTCTGTGTGTAAGTCCCGTGCCCATGAATATGCTTGCGCATCACGTAACAGATGTGACTCTTTCCCCATTCATTCCAATCGGAAGTCACTCACAAAACAGCCTGTTCATGCTGTCTGCGAGCAATCATGCATGAACACACTAAGCAGCTCACACATTTTGTTCAGCTCTGTGTGCAGCAATCAGAGCAAATTGGCCATTCACCCTCTAGCGTTACGCTTCAAAGCGTGGAAAGCTATTCCAGGGATATCCAAGTGGGTGTTAAGCACAATACAACAGGGCTATTTGCTACAGTTCGATCGCCGCCCTCCTCGCTTCAGAGCTGGCTCGAAACCACTGTGAACACGGAAGCAGCGTGCATGCTTCGTTCAGAAATAGCAAGCCTTCTGTGCAAAAGGGCCATAGAGAAAGTGCCACCCTCTCTGAGCGAGTCGGGGCTTTACAGCCGTTATTTTCTTGTTCCCAAGAAAGACGGCGGCCTCAGACCCATATTAGATCTCAGGGTTTTGAACAAGGTGCTTGCAAAAGACCGTTCAAAATGCTTACAATCAGGAAACTCCTCGCGTATGTGCCAGAGGGACTGGTTTATTTCTCTCGATCTGAAAGATGCATACTTTCAGATTCAGATAAATCCCGTCACAGGCCATTCTTGAGATTCAGCCGACAGCCAGGTTTATCAATACACCGTCCTCCCGTTCGGCCTGTCCTTAGCACCCTGTACTTTCACGAAGTGCATGGATGCGGCGCTCGCATCCCTGTGGAGTCAGGGTTTGGGAATTTTGAACTATTTGGACGACTGGCTGATTATGGCACAGTCACATATGGAGCTTCTGTCTCACAGAGCAGTTCTCCTCAGCCATCTGAACAGTTTGGGTCTTGCAGTCAATTGGACCAAGAGCTCACTACAGCCCAGTCAGACAATTTCCTTCCTTGGAATAGAACTAGACTCCGTGGCAATGACGGCTCAGCTTATCTACACAGCGCGCGCCGTGTTCAGCGACTAGCCACATCTTTTCAGATGAACAGCCTCACGCCTCTGAAGAAATTCCAGAGAGTGCTAGGTTACATGGCCTCAGCCGCAGCAGTACTTCAGCTGGGTTTACTGCACATCGCCCGCTTCAGCATTGGCTAAAACACCCGGCGTCTCGCTGGGCTTGGGCCACAGGCCGCCAGCCCATCAAGGTGACTCAGACCTGTATATCAGCTCTGCAGCCCTGGACAGTGGCCGAATGGTATCAGCGGGGAGTGACAATGGGAGCTGTATCTCACCGAAAAGTCATCTCGACAGGCAGCGTCCAACACGGGTTGGGGCGCGGTCTCGCGAGGGCTCTCCGGTTTTCGGCCTATGGTCAGTTCAGGAAAAGCTCCTTCACATAAATTGTCTGGAAATGATAGCGGTCGAGTGCGCGCTCGTGCGCTTTCTCCCGGTCATTCAGGGTCACCACGTCCTGGTCCGTTCGGACAACAGATCTGTGGTATCCTACCTAAACCGTCAGGGCGGTGTCAGATCCAGGAACCTCTTCCATCTGACAAAACGCATACTGAGTTGGTCCCAGTGCCACCTGCGCTCGCTGAGGGCGATGCACGTGCCAGGCCACCTGAACGGCGGCCCGGACAGACTGTCCAGAGACAATATTCCCCCAGGGGAATGGTCCCTGCACGCTCAAACAGTCCAGGCGTTATGGCACCTATTCGGCAGAGCAGAGATAGACCTCTTTGCGTCCAAAGAGAACTCTCACTGCCCAATATTTTTCTCAGCGAGGGCAGCTGGCCCAGGACTGGCCCAGGCGCCCGCTTACGCCTTCCCTCCCGTCTCGCTATTGCCACAGGTAATGCAGAGGATCAGGAAGCAGCGTCACTCGGTGCTCCTCATAGCCCCGCGTTGGGAGAATCAGACATGGTTCCCGGAGCTTACGCGGCTGTCACTGACAGCGCCGTGGCCCATCCCAGTGAGAGCAGATCTCCTCTCTCAAGCTCGCGGCACAATCTGGCATCCCCACCCAGAGCGCTGGGCGCTGCATGCGTGGGTGATCAACGACTACCCGTCGCTTTGCCAGGAGTAATAAACACCATCATACACACTAGAGCCCCTTCCACGAGAAGACTCTATGCGTCAAAATGGTCTGTGTTCTCAAAATGGTGCACCGACAGAGACCTGGACCCGCGGACATGTGGGGTGTCGTCGCTGCTCGTATTCCTACAAGAGCTGCTGGATAAGGGCAGATCCCCATCCACGCTCAAAGTGTATGTGGCGGCCGTTGCGGCGTTCGCTGAACCCCTGCACGGTCAGTCATGGGGTAAAAGCGAGCTGGTCATCCGCTTCCTCAGGGAGCTAGAAGGATGAACCCCGCGCCCCCATCGGTTCCTATCTGGGATCTTTCTATAGTTCTCGAAACTATGAAAGCCCCCTTTCGAACCACTTCAATCCATGGATTTGAAATACCTTTCACTCAAAACCATTTTTCTGACTGCCCTGTCATCAGTCAAACGTGTGGGAGACCTTCACGTGCTGTCTGTCAGCGCTGCGTGTCTTGAGTTTGGACCAAGTGACTCCAAGGTCATTTTAAAGCCTAGACACGGCTATGTTCCCAAGGTGATCGGTACTCCTTTCAGAGCACAGGTCATTTCCCTATCGGCGCTGCCAGCACCCGATAGCGAACGCGACGCCAATCTCCTTTGCCCGGTCAGAGCACTGAGATTGTATACTGCGCGCTCTGCCGCTTTCAGACGGCGGAGCGCTGAGCAGCTTTTTGTTTCGTTCGGAGGGCGCACCAAAGGTCTCGCCGCCTCGAAACAGACACTATCTAGATGGATAGTGGACGCTATTGCTGCTGCATACGCGTCAACAGACCTGCCATGCCCGTTGGGCATTAGGGCTCACTCCACTAGAGGCATGGCATCCTCGTGGGCATGGTCCAGCGGGATTTCCATTCACGACATATGTGTGGCAGCGGGATGGACTCCCCCCTCCACCTTTGTCAGATTTTACAATATGGAAGTGCCCGCTCTGCAGGCAAAACTACTAGCGGTTTAATACGCTACAGCTCCCCTGATGAGCTGCACTGATGGGTCACATTCCACACAGACCGGCACCGCCGCTCTGTCGTTCCCTTCCCACTATGTGCTTATGTATTACACAATCAATGACCCGCATTCTTGCCGGCCAAATATTATTTCCCCACTCATAAGGGCTCCCCGGGTCCCCCTTAATTCCCTGGGGCTCATACAGTGGATGCTTGGCGCGCACGGCGTTGACAATGGGTTCCCGTAGCGTAAGCTAGCTTACGCAATACGAGAGAACCTCTCGTAAGAGAACGTATCGGTTACCTAGCGTAACCTCGGTTCTCTCTAGATGAGGAACGAGTATTTGCGTAGCCGGCCGTGCTTCGCGCCACGGCGACTTTTCGCTTCAGTCAATGAAAACCAGGGTTCCAGCCTACGAACTACGCTTATATGCACTCTAGTCACGGCCATTTTGGCGGGCTTTGATGCAGTGAGCGCGCGGACGCCTCTCATTGGATCGCGAGTTAGCCCAAGCTCGTCTATAGGCTGCAGCAGTTGCCGCAGAGCAACCTATGAGCTCGCTAGATAGCCCGCTCAAGGTCTGCAGCTGCCGCACTGCGTTGACAATGGATACAAAAATTAAGGATAATTTTTTGGCTTCAATATCTCAGAAAAGATGAATCTTTCCCGTAGCGTAAGCTAGCTTACGCAATACTCGTTCCCTCATCTAGAGAGAACCGAGGTTACGCTAGGTAACCGATACGTTTTCACATTTGCAGTCACTGTTTGACATTTTACCGGTTACTCACAGATGGATAACATAAACAGCGAATCGCATATCTGTGATTGAAATCAATTCATGAATATTAAATAAGTTAAGCACCATGGCATTATATTGTTGGTTGTGGGTTGCAAAGCAACTTTCTGTAACATTCTAACACTGAATCATTCCCACTGTATGCCTTTGGCAATGCAATGTAGGGTAAACCCAGCAACACATGATCATAACCCCGGGATAAAAAGTGTTTACCCCCTTTCAAAATGAAAAGTGTGAAACATTGCTTTGCTTGTGGTTAAAAGCGGGGTTTAAAAATATGATAACTCAGATTAAAAAAGCCCTTCTGAGCACTTCCAAAGAAGAACAAGCCACTGGATTTGGATAGTTTGCAGAAATCTTTTAAATATATTCAGGAGTTTTGTTTGAATTAGTTTTAAGCCAGATTACCAAGAAGTAGATTCCGATTTGTCTGTGAAATCATCAATAGTTAAGAAATTCACATCACAAAGTCTTCACATATGTTACACTAATTTCTTAGGTGTTGTCCCTACAAACGTTTGTTAGTTAGACATTATGTAAACAAATTGTTGTGGTATCATCAATTTCATACTGTGGTTGGACGTTTTATAATATAATCAGCGGCAAAGTGGGCCAGACTTGGCATTGGCATAATTGTCAAAAGTCTGGCTCTGTGAGACTAAATTGAGGCAATAAAAAAACCCTGTAATCTGCAAGAGGGATTTGACTCCACTTGGCAACCCCATGTGTTGACGCATGCATTGAATGAGACCAGGTTGGAGAAAGTACCAGTTTGACAATGTTTGATGAATATATATATACAGTCTCTACTTTATATTTTATACTAACACTACAGTGTTATACAGTTATATGGTTCGATACTACTTGTGTGTTGTTCCATGCATGTTCTGGAATTGTTTAATTGTGTGTGTGTGTGTGTGTGTGTGGGATTTCACGTCGAGGGGGGAGGGGGGTGCAGCACTCGTTAATAATTCAGATGAGGCTCGTTATCACGGCTGCACAGATCTCCCTCTGATTCCACCTTAATTAAAGCCATGAAGCTCTGCTCACACACTCTCAAACACACACACACATGCACACACACACACGCAAACACACACACACACACACACACACACCCTCGAGTGTCACATGGGCGTTCGCGCCTTTTCCATTGTAGTTTCATAGAAAAATGCGACAGTTATGTTGCTATGAACCATATAATATTATCAGATTCACTGGCGGGATTTTTCACCTATTCCCAATTTTGCTGGCCGATATGTCAAATATTCACAATATACTGTATTTGCGATGATTTTACTGACAATATATAATTATGCAACATTGTGAACTGGAGCATTGATTCATTTGGCCATCCGTTGTCTCACATCTCACTTGTACGAGAGTGTTAAGTTTACTAGTATTTCTGATAAAATCATCATTAGAGTTGGTAAATTCAATCCATTTCAATGACTGTAAAAAAATATTTTATTGCTGAATATTTCTGTCTTATTTGAAATGTTTTAGTAAACATATATGAAGGGAAACATTGCTGTGTATTACTATTCATCGTAATATTGGTGCATATAAATGGAATTAAATTAATTGTGAATAACACTGTAAAAAAAAAAAAAACTAAACCATTCATTTAATTAGTCTTCTTGGCAATAATGGCTATTCCGTTGAAATGATGCTCCTATGCTAAAAAAAAAAAAAAAGAGAAAAAAATCAATCACCATTTTAAGAATTTAAAATAAATAAATATATATATATACTGAATATTTACAAAAGTTGACAAAAAAAAAAAAAAAAAAATATATATATATATATATATATATATATATATATATATATATATAGCTGTATCAGCCAGTAAAACTATGTTTGCAGCGCTAAGCCATTCGATATCACTCAAAATCATTGTAAGTTAGATGAAATCACCAAAACACCAGACCATTTGTGACCTTCAGCCCTGACCGCAATCTCTTAGAAACTTACAAGAGCCTGTACACATTAAAGACAATTGACTCCGAAGCCTGGCATGTGCTGCTATTATCAGGTGCTTACATATTTAATCAGATCTTCATAAGATTCCCCCCCACCGGAGCGCTGGGCAAACGGAGATTGATGAGCTGTAATGGGCGAGAGACGAGCAGCCATGATTAATGCATGTGCAGAGGAAATCCTGGCAGTGTGGCACGACGGTGTTTGTGAGCTCCAGTAGAAGTTTCAAAAAGGGTTTGGGATCCATTCACTGTTTGTCTAACCCTAGCAGGGTTGGGGAGTAACTTAATACATGTAACGTATTTAAAACATTGCGAAGTTCTGTGAAACTCTGCCTTTGACACTGAAATCGCCTCAAATCTGAAATCGGACACCCGGACCCGTATTTAAAATACAAAATCTAAGTAACTGTATTCCACTACAGTATCCACTACATTGGTAATTAGAATACAGTTACATAAAACAATTATTTTGATTACTGAAGAGATTACTTTGCATTTTATTGTCATTTGTTTCATTTAATATTTAGTCCTTTCAGATGGAAAACATTTCTACATATAAATGATGTGATCCAAAGTGCATTTGAACAGCAGTGAAACACTTTCTTATGATGTGTTACATTCATACGAGCAGACAGAGAATAAGTTTGAAGTAAGTTTGGAGCAGAAGAAATAGAAATAATTCTGTGTAAATTGTCAGATTTATGCTAAGCTAAAATGCTATTTCTAGCCATTTTACACGCACATGTTCCCAGACACGATCATATTTCTTTTTTCAAGAAAATTCACGTTGGATCATAATTTAAAATTTTTTCTAGTAAGATCTTTGATATTAGGGCAAAAATTGTATTCTTGATAATAATTTTTGTATTGTTTTCCTGTAAAAATATCTAAAAATCCTTAAAACAAGATTAATTTGATTAATCTTGTTATAGAAACAACACTGCATAAGATATTTATGTTTTTCAGAGAATGTATTTTTAACATGTGTATTTTGTCTGACTGTACTGACAGAAACAATCTACCAGTGCTGAAGAAGTAATCCAAAGTATTTAGATTACATTACTGACCTTGAGTAATCTAATGGAATACATTACAAATTACATTTTACAGCATGTGTTCTGTAATCTGTAGTGGAATATATTTACAAAGTAACCATCCCTACACTGAACCATAGCCTAGCAAACAAGACGTTTGACTATCAGCATAAAGTCTGGTACAATATGGAATTGATTCTGGCCAAGAACTGCCCACTTGGACTGCCCAGCATGTAAAGCGACCAAGCACTGTTCACTCTTTTATGTGTGCTTTGGAGTGGGTAAATGCGGCATATGCTATGTTTCCAACCAAGCTGCATATTTAATTCATGCAAAGAAAATCTGAAAATTGCAAAAACAATTTGTGACTATAGCACCATTTCCATCCCATGCGTCTTTAATTAAAGGTGAACTCAGTAATTTTTTCCTCATTAAAAAAGTTGAACTCCTAAAGACACGAATTGTAATTTTACAATATATATAGCAAATCATGAGCACTCACATTAAAATAAAGACTCCAGTCAGTGTAGTGATATCAGTGTAGAATCACATGACCAGCTGAATACTACTCACTTAAGTAACAGTCCTGATATTTCACACTTTCACTCATTGAAATAACACTCATTAAATACCATGACTGACTGTGAATACTACATTTCTACAATGTCATCTGAAACTGAAAACTACTGATTTTAAATGATGCTGTATCCAATCATATTCAGATCAAGCATGCGTATATGTATTTTTGCCTGTTTTGAAGATATTATTCGCATCTTGATATTTCCATCCATAATTGTATTATGCAAATTTCCTAAAAAAAAAACAAACTAACGAGCTCCGAGGTGAATCACAACATTACAAATTTGATGTGATGCAAAAACTTATTTGAAAATTAGTCAAAAAGACAAAGGTTCAAGACTGTGTACTAAACATCTTTAATGAGGGAATGAACTACAATCACAAGAAGCAATGCGAAAAACATAATTGAAACAAAAACAATATAATGATATATATGAAATATATGAAAATATCGATTTAAAGTTGTTGATTAGAAGCAAAGAAACAATATATTTAAAGTATAATATTCAGATACAAATATACTATAAGTAATGTAAAGAGAGAGACTCTATTGCGTCATTCACAGTATAGTGGGCAGTCTCTGCAGAGCTATTTTTGTGCACTTTGTTTGCCCCGATTCTCTGAGTGGTGGATTTTTTTCTTCAGGATCATGGGTAGTGTAGTTCTTCACCAGTAATTTAGCTATTAAACACAATTTTTAACACGTTAAAATAACGCAAACTGATGGCTTCAGCAAAAGCATATCTCATCGATTAACAATCTCGGAGCTCACAGTACATCTGTATTAAAAGTTTATAAGTTACTGTTAAAAATCAATTCCCCTATGGAGAAAGCACACCTATAGCACACCTCTTCCTCAACAAGCTGTATGATCTTGAGGCAGCACATATTATAAGTAGTTCAATTAAAATTAGTTTATTATTTCGATTAACAGCCCTACACTCTATATTGCTGGTATGTCCTGCAAAGAAAAGAAAATACAACCTGTTTCTCTCTCTCCACAGATTTCATTTTCATCTTTCTGGCTCAATAAACGCCTGTATTTTATTTGCATAACTAAACGGTAGATAAGCCTGTGTATTGGTGTAGGGATGTGTGTGTGTGAAGCAGACAGTGTGTGCATTTTGTTTGTCAGTTTGATGAAAATGGGTCAGGATTCAGGCCGGGCGTTTAATATGCTGCCCATGTCACTGCTAACTCTCAGACACGACACATAGCCTGGAATGAACCCTGTGTCCCTTTAGTCTCCCTGTGTCTTGCTCCCTGCTCACTAGTCTCTTTCTCGCTCAGTGTCTCTCCAGCTTTTATGCTTTCTGTCTTTCCATCTTTTACACACTTTTAATGATCCCCATTTCTCTCTATTTTTCTAGATTCCTGTTGGATTTTCTATCATAATTTGGAACCAATCGTAAAAGATACAAATGGAAAACAAATGTGATCCTACTGGATAAACTGACAGTTTTCTTTTTTTTATTATTTCAGTTTATTCAGTAGGATATTCTCTGATTATTAGAGGACTGTCATTGATATATTTACATTAGCTGATATTTGAATTTGAAGCCTAATTTGTGTGCTTTCCAATTCACTCATTTGGGTTTCTGATTATTGCCTGGCGTAATAGCTTTGCTGGGGGTGATATAACATTTACTGAAGCAGGTTGCAAGGTACTGGTATCACAACACAGGACAGTATTTTAGAGCTCCTTGCACAGGACGCATACGTTCATTTTAGAATGAAATTGACGTTGAGGAGTTTGCAGGTTAGTGTATGAAACTGGTGTAGCTGTGCAAACTGAATGATTCAAATGTATTATGTTATTTCTCTGTATTTATCTTTGAGGGGGTTTCATTCAAGCTGTCAAACCACAAAAAGAAATACTTATAACTGAAAATGCACTGTGTAGGCTATATGAAAGATGCATATACACAGTATATCATTCAGTGATGGTTAGAGTAAATAATTGTTGTCCTTTAATAATGACTTGGATTGAATTTAGTAAAAAAAACTGCACATTTTTGAGCAAGCCTGCTATGTGTATGTACCATAGAAAATAATTTAGTTTGAATCTAGAATGTGCCATGTCATCTATTGTGCAACGGGTATCCTATTTATATCTGAAAATATATATATTATCATCGGGAAAATCGTACGATTATTGATGCGTGAAAAAGGTAGTTCACCTAAAAATGAAAATTCTGTCAATATTTACTCACCTTCATGTCATTCCAAACCCATGACTGACTTCATTCCATGAAACAAAAAGAGAGCTGTTTATGAATGTTAGAATGTTAGCATCAGTTGCTATTAGCTTTGATTGCATCTTTTATTTCTATATATGAAAATTTATTTTCCACACATTTCCATACATGAACGTGTGTGGTGATTGAGGCTAAAATACTGCCTAGTATTTCCTTTTGTGTTTCACAGAAGAAATTCTTACTGGTTTTGAAGAAGACGAGGGTGAGTAACGAGATGACAGCATTTTCATTTTTGAGTAAACTATCCCTTTAAGGATTAGGATTGAAATTACAATGGAAATCCAATAGGAATCCTGTACATATTTTTTGAGGAATTTTTGACTGGGGAGTAATCTGATCTTCATCTAAGATTTTCTTGTCGTTACTCCAAGTGTATTCCTTGCTTCACACACACACATTTTAATTGGTTAAGTTATTGTCTCTGTTGATCTATAGCTTCACTCCAGATTTTGACTACATCAAATCCTGGATTCCTTTAATTGTCTTTATTGTCTTTGATAGCTTGCCATCGGACTCCATCAGTGTGTTAATAATAACAGTAATCTGTGTATTAACTAGTGCCAATGAAATGAGGATGGTAAGGAAAACCACGAGGGAATAAAAAAGTGGGAAAAGACTGTTGAAAAAGGGGTGGTAGGAGTAAATGAGAAAGACATATACTTGAAGCAATTCTTTGTGTCAAACAGTGTCAAAGCCAATAGACAAAGTGTAGACAGCATATTTAATTTGATGCAAATGAAAATGAGGCTGTGAAGGATTGAAGTACAGTCTGCTCAATATGTTGTACTGTTGTGTATCTTGGTGTTAATCATTCAATGAATAGTTCCTCCAAAGAATGATAATTCTATCATCATTTACTCAACCCCATGTTGTCTCCAACTCACTGCAGTAAAAAAAATGTAATAGTATGTCAATATGCTATTCTTAACAGAGTCAGTGAGAGCTATGCAAAGGAAAAGACACAAAGAGAGGACAAGAAGGAGAAATGTTAAATCCTTAAGAATAGTAATTGAGAGACACTTAAAGACAAAGAAAGAGAGAGAGAGATGAGTTGGACAGAAACGAGGAGAGACGGTTGTGATTGCGTGACTGTGAAGGCCTGGCTGAGTTCTTTTCTAAAGACAAATTATGAAAGGCCCGAAGCCAATAGCTATGTTTGGAATGACATACTACTACCACACTTCTTGTATTCTTCTTGTGTACAGTATGCTAATATTCTGCATACATAGAATAACCAGATGATAGAACACCCTACTACATTTGTGCAGTATTACACTGTAAACTGTCATACAATGCAATGTGTTTAACTTGTTCTTACAGTTCTAGTATGACCAATAAACCAGAGTGCACCTCTGTGCACCAGTAATATCAGTCAAGATTTTTTTTCTTTACTCATTATTTGATCGGACTGCCTAAAGTTAAATTTGAAGTGTGCGATTTCTTAATTATTAATGTCGCCAAACAGAATTACAATAATATTTAGCATTTAAAAAAAACAGTTTTTTACAAGGTTTCTGGGTTGATCTTCATCTAAGTTACAATAATGAACAAACACAATCTGTTTTAACTAATAACACACAAATTATTGTGTTGTTCTTGTAAATATTGAATACATCATTCAAACATCCACAGTGAAGGTTGGAAAAAGTATGTGAACCCCTAATGACGTAAACAAAACTAATACGAGTCAAGAGTTGGCAAACCTGGCATCCAATTATTGAAACAAGAGTGAAGTTGTGAGTTAAAGCACTAAAACCGTTTGAGTTAGCTATTCAAAAGAAGCATCCGCTGATGTGGACCATTCCTCGTAAAAAAGAGATCTCAGAAGACCTGCAATCAAGAATGGTTGTTTGCATAAAGCTGGAAAGGGTTACAAAGTTATCTTGAATAACTTAGAAATTCATCTGTTTACAGTTAGACAAATTGCTTATAAATGAAGACGATTTAGTACTGTGGCTACTCTCTCTAGAAGTGGCTGTCCAGCCAAGATTAATCAAAGGGCCCACCACAGAATGACCAAAGAAGTAAAAAAGAACCCTAGAATTGCAGGATGAAAAGACATGAAGGAACTGGTTATCATCTCTGTTCATGAGTCTAATATACAGAAAACATTAAACACGCACAGTGTCTATGGCAGGACATCATGAAGAAAGCCGCTGCTTTCCAACAAAAACATTGCTGCGTGCTTGATGTTTGCCAAAGACCACATTGACACTCCACATTGCTACTGGGAAAATGTTTTGTGGACTGAGGAAACTAAGGTTTCATTGTTGGGGAAGAACACACAGCACTACGTATGGCGTAAAAAGGGCACCACATACCAACATAAAAACCAACAGTGAAGTATGGTAGAGGGAGCATCATGATTTGGGGCTGCATTGCTGCTTCGGAGCCTGGAATGCTTGCCATCAACGAGGGAAAAATGTATTCCCAAGTTTATCAAGATATCCTACAGGATAATGTCAGAGCGGCTGTGCGCCAGCTGAAGCTTAGTAGAAGTTAGATCATGCAGCAGGACAATGACCCTAAACATATAAATAAATCCACTACAGAATGGCTTCAAAAAAGAAAATATATTTTTTGGAGTGACCCAGTCAGAGCCCAGACGGGGGAATAACCTCAAGAGAGAGACGTTTACACCAGCTATCATAAGAATATGGCTGATCTGAAGCAGTTCTGTAAGGAAGAATGGTCCGAAATTTCTTCTGAATGTTGTGCAGGTCTAATCCGCAGCTTTCAGAAACACTTGGTTGAGGTTATTGCTGCCAAAGGAGGATTGATCAGTTATTAAATCCAAGGATTCACTTACTTTGTCCATGGCACTGTGAATGTTTAATGGGATGTGTTCAATAAAAACATGCAAGATTATAATTGTTTGTGTGTTCTTAGCTTATTCCAAAGGGTTCATATACTTTTTCTTGCCACTGTATATACTGCAACACTATGTCATATTTTGGTTCACTAAGACCTAATAATATTTTGATGGTAGGGACATAACTCCCAAAAATGAATCAGGTAAATGGGGTGGAAAGAGGTCCTGGTTTACAAAAGAAGTCAGGTATGAATTTAAGGGTTTAAAACACAATATCTATTAGCAATATGGTAACTGGGTGCCAAACATTGAATTAAACATGCTGGCAATGAGGTAATGTGACATGTGGCATACTACCATACTACTGTTTGAAAAGTTGTGTAATGCAAACTGTTTGACATACTGCATACTGAGAAGTGTACACTGAATACAGCCTACTATTTTACAATACGCAGTACACTAGTATTTCATTTAGAACATTGGCAAACTCTTCCTCTCTCTAACCTCTATTTAACCTGACCCTTGTCTTGCTTTCTGTGTCGATCTCTATCTCTCCCTCTCTCTCTCTTTCTGTCTCCCTCTCTCCTCCTGTCTCCGTTAATGATGTGCTCGGCCTGCCGAGCTGAATCTGAGCAATGCCCACAGACAGCGCCACTGAGGCGGAAAGACACACACGGACACGTATGAAAAGCGGCATATCGCGCTGCCCCGTTCACCCAGCATACATGAATAAACCCACATTGACGCGTAATCTCTCCATCACGTGTATGAGCGGACACAGCACTGCAGCACATGTAGAGTTCAGGCTCTCTTTAATCCATGCTAATCTTTACTCCAGTCTTGATAGGAGCTAAAGCAAATAATGGGAGAGGTCAGGAATGAAGGTCAGATTGTGTTTTAAACTGGGTCCACTTTGAGTCAACACATAACACAACCGTATGTCCAGACTGTAGTGCTCACTAAGAGAATGATTTTCATATGGTCTGCATTGCTTCGTATTTCCTTGCTGGATTGCTTTAATACTGAGAAAAGACCAATGGGTTCTCATAGTTTTCAAAGTGTTCCAAAAAAAAAAAAAAAGTGTTAGTTCACTGTCATTTCAAACCTGTATGGCTTTCTTTATTCTGCGGAACACAAAAGGAGATTAATTCAAGAATATACATATCAGTAGTAGTAGTAATTCAAGCAAACATATAGTAGTCCATATTTCTTGTACACTATAAGTCTTCTGAAGCCATATGATACCTTTATTTGAGGAGCATGACAAGTTGTTATTCAGTGAAAAATGTCCCCTCCTTTAAAGCTTGTGCATGTTTAAACTTGGCATTTTAAGAAGTAAAATCAATGATAATCACTCCTGCCGATACACACGGTGCAACGCACATTGATGTGCCATATTTGAAGACATGCAAGTGTGAATTAAATTTGAGAGCAGTGGCAGAGGGCGGGATCTTTAGCAAATGATGTTGACATACTGCAAGAGCGTGTAACATACAGCCTTAACTAAATGCTTTTGATTCGGTTTGCTCTGAGCAGCAACTGTATTTTTTGGTGTTCCAAGGCCTCCTTTCCAAAATGGTTAGAATGAAAACAAAAAACAGAACGGTTAATAAAATGACATTACTCTATGTTAAGAGCTGCAGTGCTGCCAGATCTCATAAGAAAAATAAGCTACCTGGTCTGAAAAAAAAAACAGTCCCCAAATAAGGGACTTTCCTCACCAAAATAAGTGAAAATAAACTCTCCAATTTGTTCCCATGTGGGGGAATTATCAGCATTGAAACCATTACAAGCATTGTATACAGTAGCCTATTTAAAATCATATATTTTAAATAAATATGCTGTGCAAAAGATTACCGGTAAGGCAGTTATTAAATATGTTGTATAGTGAGCAGGTTCAGAAAGTAAGGTGGGCTTGGGTAAAAAAATGCCACCAGAAATCATAAAAATGCCCCTGAAATCCAAAATGTGGGGGAAAATTGTGCTCATAATGAATGAATCTGTTTTTTTATTTGTAACATCTGACATAGCACTTTATATTCCATTATAGTCCAAGGTATACATATTATTGCTCAAACTAATTTGTTTTTGATGTATGAGATGATGATGTAATTCTTAAATTCTAAATTTTCAGTCTTAAGAATTTGTATGAATGAATTGACTAAACTTGACATTTTTAACATTTACAAGACACAGCTTTAAATAGTTAGAAAACTAAGTTCAAAAATGCCCCTCAAAATCAAATTTGGGGGACTAATATAGCCCTTTAATGTTAAAGGTTAAGTTCTGACACTGAGAGTGAGGATGTTAATAAAAACAAATAATAATTAGCACGAATCATTTTTTATCAATTCAATCCATACAAAGTGCAGTTAACAACAAACAAAAAGTAAATCATTATGTGGTGTGAGCATCATACGCCTTTAAAACAGCATCAGTTCTCCTAAGTCGATCTTGTGCACAGTTTTTCAAGGTTGTTAGCAGATAGGTTGTCCCAGGCATCTTGGAGAATTAGAAAAATGTTCTTCATTTATGTACCTTCAACTGTTTATTATCCCTGGAGCGAATAGGAAACACAGAGAACACCAGATCCATTCATGCACATTTCTACGGGAACTCTTATTTTGGCAGCTGCATTTAGAAGAATTAAATCTGTCATTCACTGAGGAAACTGTACTCAGGTCAGAGCATTGTTTCTGATCAAGTTTACATCTCCTCTCAACTCATGTATCAAAATGATCTTTATATAGTTTTATTATGTACACTCACCTAAAGGATTATTAGGAACACCTGTTCAATTTCTCATTAATGCAATTATCTAATCAACCAATCACATGGCAGTTGCTTCAATGCATTTAGGGGTGTGGTCCTGGTCAAGACAATCTCCTGAACTCCAAACTGAATGTCAGAATGGGAAAGAAAGGTGATTTAAGCAATTTTGAGCGTGGCATGGTTGTTGGTGCCAGACGGGCCGGTCTGAGTATTTCACAATCTGCTCAGTTTCTGGGATTTTGACACACAACCATTTCTAGGGTTTACAAAGAATGGTGTGAAAAGAGAAAAACATCCAGTATGCGGCAGTCCTGTGGGCGAAAATGCCTTGTTGATGCTAGAGGTCAGAGGAGAATGGGCCGACTGATTCAAGCTGATAGAAGAGCAACTTTGCCTGAAATAACCGAGGTATGCAGCAAAGCATTTGTGAAGCCACAACACGCACAACCTTGAGGCGGATGGGCTACAACAGCAGAAGACCCCACCGGGTACCACTCATCTCCACTACAAATAGGAAAAAGAGGCTACAATTTGCAAGAGCTCACCAAAATTGGACAGTTGAAGACTGGAAAAATGTTGCCTGGTCTGATGAGTCTCGATTTCTGTTGAGACATTCAGATGGTAGAGTCAGAATTTGGCGTAAACAGAATGAGAACATGGATCCATCATGCCTTGTTACCACTGTGCAGGCTGGTGGTGGTGGTGTAATGGTGTGGGGGATGTTTTCTTGGCACACTTTAGGCCCCTTAGTGCCAATTGGGCATCTTTAAATGCCACGGCCTACCTGAGCATTGTTTCTGACCATGTCCATCCCTTTATGGCCACCATGTACCCATCCTCTGATGGCTACTTCCAGCAGGATAATGCACCATGTCACAAAGCTCGAATCATTTCAAATTGGTTTCTTGAACATGACAATGAGTTCACTGTACTAAAATGGCCCCACAGTCACCAGATCTCAACCCAATAGATCATCTTTGGGATGTGGTGGAACGGGAGCTTCGTGCCCTGGATGTGCATCCCACAAATCTCCATTAACTGCAAGATGCTATCCTATCAATATGGGCCAACATTTCTAAAGAATGCTTTCAGCACCTTGTTGAATCAATGCCACGTAGAATTAAGGCAGTTCTGAAGGCCAAAGGGGGTCAAACACAGTATTAGTATGGTGTTCCTAATAATCTTTTAGGTGAGTGTATATATATATATATATATAAAGTAAACAATATATATATATATTAAAGATCTGGAATGGTGGTGTCCTGATACATATGCTAACTGTTAGGTCAATAGGTACAAGTGTTTTCGGTAGAAGATGAATTTTGAAGTATATTGATATGCGAGTATGTATAAAGGCTGTTGAACAGTCTGATTGAGTATGTGTATAGACTTCAGCCTTTTAATGAAGTTCTCCATTAAGTCTCCCAAAGACTTCACATTCCTCATAACCCCCCCACCACGCACCCCCGAGCATACACATACCCAAATGACCCATACCCCCACAACGCAACACACACGCTCACGCACACAAACACTTAAAACACACATTCCTAGCATCCTCATTAGCAATTCATGAGCTGAGTCTCATTAGACACTAAGTTTTAGCGCGGGCCTCTGAAGTAGATGGCTAGAGCCGTTATAAATATTTCATACGTCTTCCCATTGAGGAGCTAAAAAAAAAGAAGTTGCTTCGCTTCGGCAACAAAGTCGCTCGAGCTCTCCTCTTTTACTCCTCTTCCTCTATTTTCCCCTTCTTTTTCCCCTTCGTTAGACCGCTCCTATGGACTGCATCTTTCTTTCCCGCTCTGCCTCTCCGCCCCTCTCTCTGGAGTGCAGACCCTAACTCAGACTGACTTAATTGGGCTGTCTTTGTTCAAAGAATTGTGGACCTACCTTACACTTTCCCATAGATTCAGTCCACAGAATGAGACCAAACCCATAAGAAATGAAAAATCACAACTGATATCTTTTCAAAATCTCAACTGCTTCTCTTATACAGCAATGAGAGTAAGTGGACAGCATCTCCGTTGAGAAAAAGAGCCAGTAATATCACATTTAGGTAACACTTTACATGAATGTTCCCTTTGGAAAGGGTTAATAAAGGTTATTTTATGACTAATAATTAATTTACAAATTCATTATAAATAATCGATGTGCGGTTATAACAACATGCAAAGGGTGACTTTCCGGCAATACCTGCCAAAGGTGAACCATTTTACCTCATGTGTTATAAATGCTTAATAACACTTAGCATTTATAAGGAGTTGGCGACATTAGAAACCTGTACATGAACTTCAGTATAGTTTAATGGTCGTAAGGCTTTATTACATGATTATATAATGCTGTGAATTTGCAAGAAGAGCTGAATTGTTTTTGCAGAGGACTTTAGGTAAATTGGGACAGCACTCTGATTCACAATGAAAGTGTAGCTATTTTTTCTGCATTGTGACATAAATAATTAATTTGGGCATTGTATGTTTTTGATTATCATTATTATGAATGAATGTATTAATAAAGCATTAAGTTAAAATGCTTACTGTTTGGCAAGTATTGGATGAAAGTTTCCCTTTTTATTCATGTTGCTATAACTGCATATAAATGATTTATAATATATTTATAGATGACTAATTAGTCATTAACAGTGTTGGGTTTAATCAGATTACAAAATAAACCAATTACTTTTGTAGTCAAAAGTCCCTTCACACATTTCAATACTTGTAATCAGATTACAGTTACTGACTCAAGAAGTAAATTTGAAGTACATTTCTTGGGTTACACATATTTCTAAAATAATATTATTTATGTAAAACACATTTAGTTCATGAATTATGTTCACATGTACATCTGTTTGTGTTTATGTCACAGCTGAAGGGACAACAACAACAATTGTAATCAGATTACAAATGCAGTGAAGGGATTTGTAATTTGTATTGGATTACTATTTTTGAGTAATTTACCCAAACACTGTTAATTTTTGGACCTAATCAAATGGAACATTAAAGGTAACTCAGTAATAGTTGCCTCATTACTCTCATCACTCACACTAAAATACAGTAAATACTCCAGTCATATCAGTAACCTTATAAAAGCTGTTTTATTCTACATGGAGAGGGTCGACACATGTTAGAATCACATGACCAGCTGAATACTACTCGCTTAATCTGAGTAACAGTCCTGATATTTCACACTTTCATTCATTGATTAAAGTAAACATGACTGACTGTGAATACTACATTCCTACAATGACATCTGAAAACTACTGATTTTAAATGATGCTGCATCCAATCAGTGGAAGTCCAAGATGACACACAGACAAAAGTTACTGAGTGCCCCTTTAACATAAAGTGTTACCTACCTTTCCTCTTGAGTTTCTGAAAAGATTGAATCAATGAGCGCGTGTACATGCACGTTCTTACACCTATTATGCATAATAAACCCACAACACGTGTGGTCATGTAAACACAATAAACCACATTCCTTTATCTGTGTAAAGGCCATAAATGGCTTATGAATAACCTGATCGACACGGGTAGATTTTTGCCCATTACGGCAATTTCACGTTGTTTATTTCAAATGTCATGTAAAAGTGTCTTTCTGGCTTTGTCAGATTTTTTGAAGAGTAATCAGCATATTGGTTTATATGTAAACAAGGTCAATGTCACAAACTTTCATCAAGATATCAAAGTCTGCAATCAAAACATTTGATATATGCATTTCTCATTCAATTCTTTCAAAGACTCTTTTCTGAGCTACACTTTCCACTTTAATTTAATATACTCTTACCACATGCTAAAATGGTCTCATTTATATCTCTTTACATTCCAAAGCAATTTTAAGACACATCTTTGAGATGATACCAAATTAATCATAACTGAGAACTCACTGTCTCCTGAGCTATGAAGGAGCACCTGCTGAGAAATGATACAGATGCAGAGGAACATGGCAAAGCCACTGAAATGTTAAAGGAATTTTCTGGGTTCAATACAAGTTAAGATCAATTGACAGCATTTGTGGCATAGTGTTGATTAAATAGTTTTGCCTCTTCCCTCCTTTTCTTAAACAAAAATAATAATAAAAAGAAGCAAAATCAAGGTTTCTGTGAGGCACTTACAATGGCATTCAATGGGGTCCATTTTTGAAGAGTTTAAAGGCAGTTATTTACATTTACATTTACATTTATGCATTTGGCAGACACTTTTATCCAAAGCGACTTACAGTGCACTTATTACAGGGACAATCCCCCAGGAGCAACCTGGAGTTAAGTGCCTTACTCAAGGACACAATGGTGGTGGCTGTGGGGATTGAACCGGAAACCTTCTGATCAACAGTTATGTGCTTCAGCCACTACGCCACCACCACTATTTGAGCTGTAGAGATGTTTAAATCGGTTTAAATCAGCTGTAAAAAAATTTTATACAGAAAAGGTAAGAAAGCGATTTTATCACTCTCAAATCATATTAACACACATATTGTCTATGTCATGTGACTATACTTTTAAAGCCTTTAATGTTTACAGATTGGCCCCATTGAATTCCATTGTAAGTGCCTCACTGGAACACACATTTTTGCTTTTTTATTAAAAGAAAAGGAGAGTAAATTTTTTGTGGTCATCAACATTATGCCATAAATACTGTCGATTGTGCTTAACTTGTATCGATATTCCTTTAAGGTGAAAGGCAGACAGATAGCAGAAAGTGAGACAGCTAATATGGGAGAACCCCAAGTGAACCCTGCAACCCCAGTTAAGAGATTGGGGGAATCTAAGGGATCTGACATTGCAGACACGCTATGCTCTAGAAATAAGCACATGCATGAATAAGTCAATAATGGCTGTCCTGAAATATGTACTTAAAAACAAACAACAGTGTGTGTGTGTGTGTGTGTGTGTGTGTGTGTGTGTGTGTGTGTGTGTGTGTGTGTGTGTGTGTGTGTGTGTGTGTGTCAATGTGGAAGGGCAGACTCTCGAGCTCTGAAAGAGCGAGACAGACACCACATTCCCTCTGAATGAGAAACAGACACAGACAGAGGGATGAGAGACAGAGATGTCTTTAACAGCGATTGTGATCCGACCGTCTTTTTGAGTCTATGTGCTTAGCCGAGGAAAGAATTCAGAGATTCCACTGCCTCCAACAACCCCCCCCCCACACACACCCCACACACACACATGGGTGAAACCAACTTTATTCCCACTTTATCTGTGGGAGAATATGTGCCAGGGTTCCTCTGCCTCTCATTTAAACAGAACTGTCATGAGAGCCATAATCAAACCAAAAACACTTCACAAAGGGAGAAGAACACGGCAATATGGAACTAATTCTGATCTGACGGCAGCCAAAAAACCCATTTAGATTGGAGACAGCAGATTCGCTCCCCTTCTCTCCTTATTTGACCCTCTTCTCCTAAGCTTGATCAATATCACCTCATTTTGTCTTTGTCTTTCCACTTTTTCACTGCTTGCCCTTGTTCCCGGATGTTTGTTTTCACACAAGCACCGTTGCATTTTGACACAACGTTATTTTTTGCATCGCCCCTGAATTAGTCGTTTATTGAGCCTTACTCGTTTGTGTTTTGTCAAGCATTTTTTTATAAAAAACACCTGCACAGCAAATTTATGAATGTTCAAAACACAATGTTAAGCAAATCTGGTGTTCATTTTGTAAGATTTTACACTACTGTAGTTATAAAGTGTTAACTGCATAGTGTTCCTTGTGGGTGTTAACATGAAATCAACTTCTGCGCATGTGCAAAGCATTTATCATTTTCCCCGCCACTTCTTCACCAACTTGACTGGCTGGTTGTGCCTGCGCCACATTTCAAGGTATGTATTAACTTCATTAAATCACTAAAACACACACTTTATGTAGTCTTTATAATAGGCGGGTTAATGTTTGAACTCATGACAGGATATTATGTCGGATAATGTGAGTTGGATCCATTTTTTGACCTGATTGGTTAATTAGAAGAAATATTTCTGTTTTCACAAATTATTAAAAAATATAGTCCATGCTACATTAACCTATTGATTTAAGTTTATGATTATTAATGGTAGTAGTCGTTACTATGTAGTCAGCTTTAAAATGTACCTGTTGTTTAAATGAATGTGCAGGTGTTTGGCTGTGAGTGACATACGTATTTTTATACATCCAGATCCCATTTTGGATCAGCCGTCCCCTGTTCTGACTGATGGAAAGTCTGTCAGCAAGTTTTATTGAAAGCAATGGAGGCAACACATCTAATGTCTGCCCTTCAAAGAGACCCAGTTTGGAAAACTCTGTGTGCAAAAGTGTGCTCTGTGTCTATGTACATTTTGGAGCTTCAAAGTTCTGGTCACCATTCAATTGCATTGTAAAAAACATACAGAGCTGAAATATTATTCTAAAAATCTTCATTTGTGTTGTGCTGAAGAAAGTAAGTCATACATGTCTGGGATGGTATAAGAATGAGTAAATTATGGGAGAATTTATTTATGGGTGAAGTATCCCTTTAAGAGCAAAACTGGTAAACAGTAATTGAGTGAAACTACAAATCAATGATGATGTTTTATTTGCAATGCATTTAGAAGGATACTTTATATATTAATGCTCACATGTAGAGCACTTACTGAATAGTTTTTGTAGATTTCGTGTCAAATGTAATTTTTATGAACCTGTCCATGCATTCAGATTATTTGACTAAATGCCCCAAAAGCTATGGATAGTGAACACGGACCTGTTTATCTGCATTTGATAAACAGACATCTGATAGATCTGATTCATTTATACATACAGTGACAAAGAGATGTATTTTTTCAGCACTTCACATAGATGTTTAATTAATGATATGAAGGAAGTTTTAATGTGTATTTATTTAAAAATGTTTTACCTGAGAATATTTTTTTTTGATGCTTTAAAGGATGACACGTGTTGTGTTGTTTCAGCATTAAACATGGATTGTTAAATTTGAGGATGTTATTGGGGATTTTAAGGAAGACAAGTTGTATTGTTTCAATAAATGCATAACTCCCTTTCTGATTGTCAGTTTTTTTCTTTTTTAATAAAACACTTAGATTCAATTTGAAATATGTATTAATCCTAATTGTAATGTTGCTGTTTTAATATCAAGTATGAAATATCAGTATTAAAACAAGTTTCAGTGACCTGTGGAAGCGTGTTTGGGATGCAACACCATTGAGTGTTGATGTTTACACACTTATATATTACATTTTCAACACCTGAAGTGTTTAAACTAAAATTGTGTTCATATAAGTAACACTTTGGCCAGTGTTAATTGAACACTGAATGTTCACCCAGGAAGTGTTCATTTTAACACTCGCAGTGTAAAATTTCCCAACAATATTTGGCTGTGTGCTTTGACACGTCTCTTATTTCAGGTGTAGATTTGATAATTCAGCACTTCATAACGAAGCTAGTAGCTTTGTGAAGTAGTTAACTACAGTAAAAGTAGCGCCACCGCTAACTTAACTACTTTTTCAGTAGCATTAAAAAATACTTCAGCTGTTTTTAATATAGTGTAGCCTTTAAAAAAACATGCACATTTTTCCTTGTCCCCCCCCCAGTTCACTAACCTGCAAACTCATCAACTTCACTTTGTTCATTCATGAAGTAGTACAAAAATTGTTTTAAATTCAGACTGCAATCTCCTGCACCACATCAGTTCGTCCTGTCTGTTTGTGTATGATACATGCTATATTGCCCTCTTGTGTTCTCCCAATTCTGTAACGCCAGACTTTTAAACAGAGGCCAACTGAGTGAATGGAAAAGCATGCAAATTGGGCTAATTTAAATGTTGACTAAATGCTAAATATCGAAGCCTCAACAATATATCGATAAAATAACATTTTACTCAAGAAGAAAGACATTTTAAATTTGAAATATATGTATAAAATCATGAATACTCACACAAGATGAGGACTGTAGTCATATCAGTAACCTTGTGGTTTAAATCTACAGGGAGAGGGTCCCCTCAGGGGGGCTGCCATATTATGATCACATGACCAGCCAAACACCAACTTGCTTAATCTCAGTAATCGTCCAGTTATAGGACACTTTCACTCATGGATTTAATGAATCATGGCTGAATTTGAATTTACTACGATAACTGAAAACTATTGATTTTAAAAGATGCTGCATCCTCACCACTAGGTGTCACTGTAAGTCCAAATGACACTAACAAAAAAGTTACTGAGTGCACCTTTAATGATTCTCATATGTTTAGTTTGTTTGGAGAGTTCATGTAAATAAACCGATTTAAAAAATGATTCACCAATGACAGAAGATCCTCTTGTTTATTGCTAAATGTTCAATTAAATATTTATCTATTTTAAATGGATTAAATTATAATAATATCATCTGATAACTGTTAACATCTCAGAACAATGTGTTATGAGGATTTATGTCCCTTTAAGTTGCTGAAATGTAGCCTCTTTTTCAAAACAAAGCTACAGTTTGAAAATAGCTTCAACACTGGAAACATGTCGCCAAAGAGAAACTATAGTTTGGCGTTTGGGAAAGTTGAGGCTCTTGTAAAAGCAAGTTTTAGAGTAGTTTAATGAGTGAGCCTCGGCCACTTCTTGACAGCACACGTTGGGAGGTGCCATTTAGAGCACTAGAGTGTTCACTTTGTACAATTAGTGGTAGTTTGCAGCCATCTTGTGCAGTCACCGGCGCGCTAGCACAATAGGACATGGCGCGGTAAGCCAGCGAGCCGTTTCATGAGAAAGAGCATCTGAAAACGCCGCTCCGGAAGGCGCCCTCGCTCTGCTTCTTTAAAAGCGAGTCTTTCATTTTCCTCTGTTTCGAACTCTATCAATTTTCACAACACATTCTCCCCCCTGGTTTTTTGGTTTGTATTCCACCCCTCCTCCATTGGTTCCCTGCTTGCTGCGTTCTTTATAAAGTGTTTCTCTTTCAACATCTTACCCATAACCCCTCTTACACCCCACCCCACCCCCTCACCTCAACACACCCTCATGCTCACTCTGTCTCTCTGACATTCAGATCCCTGTGTTCTTTTCTTTCTTTCTCTCTTTTGCTGCCTACTATGGTCAGGTCTCTTGGGGAAAGACAGTTGGCAGGAAGCTGGCTTGCTGCCATAGCAACAGGATCCCTCCCTCTCCCACAGGTCTCCTTAGCAACCGGTAGCTTGGCATTGTTGTAATGAGCAGACCCTATGTGCCAGGCTAAGAGCATGAATGTGTGAGTGTGTGTGTGTGGATGTATGTAACAGAGAGCATCTTTGTGTTCTGTTTCTTATTGTAAAGATTATCGTGAGACCTACGGTTACCAAATCTGAAGAGAATGGAAAATGTTTTGTGTGTTCTAAGTATGTTAGAGTCTTTGTCCTTTAACATGAACTTCAATATTTTATATTAAAGTGAGCATTTGAACCGCATTAATATTGCTGAGTTTTAATTAACAGTCATGTGATCAGGTGCTTCCCAATCTGTTTGGGGTTTGATTAAAGCGATCAGCTCATTCCACGCCCTAGAACCGAAATAATCGATGCGTGACTTAATTAATGATTTACTAATTAATTGTGCATGCTCTGCCTAGAACAGAGGGTGACTTTGTGCTCCATGATAAAGTCAGTCATAGCTGTGTGTGCTTGTGTTTTTGTTTGCGAAGAAAATATAGAATAGAATATAGAATATTTTAAATTAAATTTGTAAAATGAACTGTTTCCATGCAGCGTGTTAGCCTGATTTGACTAATATATATATATATATATATATATATATATATATATATATATATATATATGTATATATTTATTTACTATTATTTATATTTCCTTATGTAATATTATTTTTGTGGTTTTTAAATGGGGATCTATCACAGCAAAGTTTCTAATGCAAGACTTGTGCTCCATTGAACTCCACTGTTTTCTTGTTTTAAGCACACTCTAATATATATATTTATATATATATATATATATATATATATATATATATATATATATATATATATATACTGTATATGCTAGATTTAAAAATAAATAAAAAAAGCCATTGTGGTAAAAACAAAATAAAAAAAACCACAGTCTTAATTTCTAATTCAAGTACATATAGACCGATGATCCAATACATTGCCCAATATGCTGTTGGTTCTCCACGTGCCGCCAAAACAGTGCCCACCTTCCAAAACATGGACTCTACAAGAGCCAAGAAGGTGTCCTGTGGTATCTGGCACCAAGACATTAGCAGTAGATCCTTCAAGTCCTGCAAGTTGTGAGGTGGAGCCACTGTGGATTGGACTTGTTGGCCCAGCAATCCCACAGATGCTCAATCGGATTGAGATCTGGGGAATTTGGAGGCCTGGGCAACACCTTGAACTCTTCATCATGTTCCTCAAACCATTCTCAAACAATGTGTGCAGTGTGGCAGGGTGCATTATCCTGCTGAAAGAGGCCACTGCCATCAGGGAATACCATTGGCATGAAGGGGTGTACCTGGTCTGCAATGATGTTTAGGTAGGTGGCACGTGTCAAATTGACGTCCACATGGATGGCCGGACCCAGAGTTTCCCAGCAGCATATTGCCCAGAGCATCACTCTCCCTCCACCGGCTTGTCATCTTCCCGCAGTGCATCCTGGTGTCATCACTTCCCCCAGGTAAACTACGCACACGTACACGGACGTCCATGTGATGAAAAGGAAAATGGGACATTCCTCCAGCATTCAACACATTGAATACGGGAACTCAATGTTTGCTTACCATCTAATCTACCCAGACCTTGACACCTGACCTTGTTTGCAGATGATCAACGTTATTCGCGTCACCTGTGAGTGGTCATAGTGTTTTGGCTAATTAGTGAATGCTTTTTTTTGGGATGTTCAGATATTTGTGAAATATGAATAATGTGACACATGTTAAACAGTGAGTATTTTAATGTTTAAGGATTGGCCCCATTCACTTCCATTGTAAGTGCATAAAGTCGATTTTTTTTGTGTGTGTGTGTGTGTGTGTGTGTGTGTGTGTGTGTGTGTGTGTGGTTATCAACATTATGCCATTTGATTGATTGATTGGGCTTAAGTTTTATTGAACCTGGAGTATTCCTTTAATTCAAGATGCAGTCTCTGAAAACAAATATTGATACGTTTTGCAAGTACATTTATGTTTTTTTATTTTGTATGTTCTTTTTAGGATTTTCTTTTTTAGGATTTTTAACAGAAGACAAAGCAAAAATACTGATGAAGAAAAGGTTTACAGATTTATTTATTTTTAATATATTGTTCCATTTGTATCATTGTAGTTAGTCACGAACAAAATTAGCAAAGTATATCGCAACAAGAAGTGTCCATCTGTGCATGTAAGATCCAGGTGTAGGACCTCAATTCTTCTGAGACAGCAGAGTCTGTGCGATCTCCCACAGGCTAACACTGCTCCCGACTCTTAGCGCTGCCCCAATCTGGGCTTCATGCCATGCGACGTCCGGGCAAACGTATGCCAGGGGGCGGCAGTGCAATGCCGTGCCCACTACACCACAGTGAAGGACTGGCTTTTATGCCCTGAAGGTCTGGTCAGCTCTGGCACGAAGGGTGGATTTTCCGATCCCCTGCACCGCTCTCAGATGCTCCTAAATCTGCCCGCTCTATTTTTAAATCTCCCTCCCTCTCTCTCTCTCTCTCTCTCTCTCTCTCTCTCTCTCTCTGTCCATCCCTCACTTCCTCCCACTCCCTCTACCTCCCTCAGGCTCTCCCATCTCCCAGGGAACTTGGCCCAGCTCAGCCAGCAGCTCCAATTAGTGCTCAGTCCAAGGGAATGGCGCGCACTCGCTGGCTACTCACACCTACAGGCCTCCAGGGGCCTCAACTTCTTTTCCGTACCCAGTCAACCTCTCTCAGGTTAGGCTAAATCCCCAGACGCTGCCCCTCCCTTCCTCCCTAGTCCCTCTGAAGGGTGGGCATTCCACAGGGATGTGGGTGGAGAGAGAGGCCTTCTGTCGCCTAAGGGTTGGCTGTAATGATGGCTTTGCTCTGTTTTTAGGGTAGTTGTATCATTAGTGGTTCACATTTTTATTTTTGTTATTTTTCATTGTTAATTTTGCCCATTATCACCACAGAGAGACAAAACATTAAATAACTCTATGCAGACAAACATTAAGATTAGAAAGAAGAAGATTTTTGAATCACTGTGATTCTTTTATACTTGTGAAAGAAAATGAAATAAAGACATTTATATTGATAAAAATGACTATTTCTATACACATAAAGGCTGTATTCTTCAAACTTTAGGTTCATCCAAGAAACCCGTAGCAATGAGCGCATTTACATGAACGCTCTTACACAGATTATTCTTAATAAAACAACCAGACAACACTTAAGAAACGTAATAAACTATGTTTCTTTATCGGCGTAAAGGCCATACATTTCTATCGAGAAGACACGCAGGCTTGAGTGAGGTTTAAGATGACATTTATTTGATGAATGTAAAACAGAAAAGTAATGTCTCTCTTTGGCGTAGGCCCCGTCTGCGGTCCGAGGGAGTTGTACTTGGAACCATCATATACTGACGGAGATAGGAGGCAGGGGCGAGGAGCCTACCTCCGTGCGAGACGGGGCTCAACTGGTGGTGGTAGGGTGGTGGAGGTTGCCGGTTAGCACACTGAAACAGCAATGTGATAGATTGTGAGCAGACTTATAAAGAAATGGCTTACATGTGATTGGCTAGGAGATACCCAGCTAATGATGTGATGATGTACAGCTGCTAGTCTTCCCGCTAGAACTACGCTGCACTTACATTTATATTTATCAAACATATCCTACCTCTTCTGCCATACATTCGCTTGCAAAAAACGTTTTATTTTGATTCTATTTTTTTATTGTTATCTCTGCCTGGTTGCTGCATTGTTTGTGCACTGGAAGCTTCTGTCACCAAGACAAATTCCTTTTATGTGTAAGAATACTTGGCAATAAAGCACATTCTGATTCTGATGAATAACCCGATCGACACGGGTAGATTTTTGCCCATTACACCAATTTCCTGTACCATGTAAACACCTTACCCAGTGTTCTTGCCGGCTCATCCAATGTGTGCACGTGTTGAACGCGTCTCTTCACGGTCTTGATGAACAAAAACGTCTTTGTGAATTCAAACTTTTGAAGGGTAATGTATTCCTGAACAAATTAATAAAAATGAAGTCCGTATAAGGCAATTCAGTTCATTCAGGGGCCATCTTTGTAACAACCACAGGCAGGTATTTTCTATCTGCTTGAACGTGCAAAGTCTCAAAAACTATCAAGATTAAGTTTCAATAACATCACCAATTAAAATCTGACAATGGAATTATCATTTTTGCTTCAGGAGTTCAAATCATGCTAAAACCTCATATGGTCCAGCTAATGTGTATGTGCGAGTAAAAGAGTGGAAAAAAAGTGATTGGATGTTTTAAATAAGGGCAGGACTTCCATTGTTCCAATGTTATGATTTCCACTATTCATTGTACTTTGCGTGGTCTGTCTCCACCTTCTTATACTGTTTCTGTTAATAAGTGAATTATATGCTATATTACCCAGAAATAATATTGTTAGCATACTTCCGTTAGCATCATTATCATGTATGTGTCCTGTTCGATACAGTAATTTCATATTGGCATATCTCTCTGCGCTCACCTTCCACCGTTCCCATTAATCGCCCGCGAGTTCTTGCTTTTTCACAAACAGCCGAGCGCCGCCCGTGACATCACTCACAGGAAGTACATCTTTAGCGTTGGCTAATTTCCATCGATTGCCTCCAGACAGGCTTAGCAGACGCACCCTGTTCCCACACACAACTCTCATTTTAAGTCTCCTCGCCTGCAGGAGTTCTCACTCACTCTCTCCCTCTCGCACAATGAAAGCAGTCAGCGCTTTTATCTCCTACCCCACTTGTGCTTATTATCAAATAAATGCGAGGCAGAGAGATACCCATTGACAGTAGCATGCATAATAACTGCTGGCTGTGTGAAATGGATTAATAAATAATGGGTGAACGCGGCTGAAAACAGCTTTTCCAGTCCTGCGAGTACACAAGAATGCTCGACAGAACAATTCCCCAACACGAGCCGTGTGTTCCGGACCGCGTCAAATTGAACACTGGGCAGAATGTAAAACAGAACGCTGCCTTGAAAACTCTGAGGAGACTGCTCAGTAAATTAGAATGATCCTCAAAATGAAAAACAGATCGCTTGGCAAGTGTTAGCATAGTTTGCTAAAACTTTGAGGTAGCTAGCATCTTAAACATTGCCCTCTCTTTTTACCGAAATGTACTGTAGATACAGAACACATGAGAGAGTCTACAGCAGTCATTGCATTTTGTACCTGAGAGAAGCTGAATGAAAAGTAATTTTTTTTGCAACCTTGTCAAAATTGTACCAGCAGGGGTGTAGATTCTGGGCAGGTATTGGGGGATTGCAGTTTTTTTCTGATCTTCATAGAATTAGTTATTACTATGACATCTTAATGTACCCCCCTTTAAAATTCCTTTTTCCTATAATGCCCTAAGATATCCTTTCACCCTACGGATACAATCACAATTTCTCCCTGAGTTCTCTAAAAGTTTTCTATTTGATTGTATATCCAACACCTAAAAAAACCCATTGCATTAATGTAAGCTTTTCTCGCTGTATGATGGTTTGTTTTTGATGTTTCATGGGAATTGTTAAGCCAGAACTTTCCATGTAAAAGCAGCCTTTTTTATGACTGTGACGACTGTGGGCATACAAGACCAACATAAAAACAAGAGGGTGGGGGTGACCAATGGCGCCTGTTGGTCAAATAGTTCATAAATCCCAATTTGACAAATTAAATGAGCATTCATTTAAATCTAAGCAGAAACAACTACAAGTATTTCATCCCCAGGTTGATTTCCCTGAAAACTGCAAACACTATGGGGCTGTAGTGTTTTAACTCAAGTTTTGAAATTTTCTTGATTTGTCAAATTTGATCCCTATGCCGATTATTATGTCCGTCATCACTCTTTCTCTACGCATCTCCTACTGGCCAGCATATGATCCCTTCAATCCCCATTACTTTGTTGCATTCCAGGGGTCACAGTCAGCTGTGGGGCAGCCAGATTTAACTAGGATTAGCCCCAGATTTATCTGGATTATGCTGGCTGGAGTGGGATTAAGCCTGACTGCCAGATTGTTCCGGCTTGCAGGGCATATTTGAAAGTGTCTGTATATCAGGTTGTGTTTGTATGAGCGAGTATCTGTACTGTGAAGCAACGTTTACACCGGCAGTGATATTGTTGCTTGGTGCCGTTAGACTCTGTGATCTGTGATGCTGGTGGGTGTTGCTACTGCTGCCACCACTCTAACGTTATTGGTGGACCGCACAACTGGACATAGAAGCTTTTGAAATGCTTATTACATGATGATACTGCTGATAAAATTAAGATATCATTCTAATTTGACTAGGAATCAGTTCTCTTGCCTCCAGGGACCGCATTTTATATAACATGCAGCAATGCACCATATCATTAATCAAGACAAAAAGTTATATCAATATATGAATCATACTCACTCAGAATGCCGACACGGTTTTACACGCATCGTTTTATTAGCCCATATCCATGTAGTTACAGACAAATGATATAGAACAGTGAAATCGCTCACAGAAATGTTTTAATTCTCCTGTCTTGCCTGTATTTGTCTCGAGTACCTTCACTCTCTGCCAGGAGACAGATGACGTGAGCTCCGCTGTCTTCAATCTCATTGGTAGTCGCTTGCGAATGTCATAGAGTTGAAATTTTCTCAACTTTTCTTGTATCTCTCCACTGCGATCTCGGTCGCCAATGGCCGCGACAGTTCGTGTTGCTGGAAGTCGCTGTGCTCTCATTGAAAATGAGTGGGATCGTGTCGCTGTCTCGCGCGATGTCACTGGCAGTATGAACAGGGCTTTAATGAGTTTTTGAACATTGCCTGGCCTGAGTCTATCGCAATGTTCTATTTGGACGCTCAGCATTAAATTGCTGGAGGTCACCAAATTGCTTTAGTGTTGATGCATCATTACTCGTCTGCAGTATCCAACTGTATCAGGAGGCAGATCACATAAGCTTTACTGTCTGCACTACGATTGGTAGTCGGCATATCTTGTTTTTGCTCATTTGCATAAAGTTAACTCTGCTCAACATTGTTGATTCACCAGCGATCGCTGTAACAAATGTTGCCTAAAATCGCAGACTCTCCTTGAAAATAAATGCAAATCGATGTCAGTGTGAACATTACAAGTGTAATCATTAGTGTAGCAAATCACTGGCAATATTTATATTTCTAAGCTTTGTTAATAAAGTACTATCTGCTAGGTTAAAGTTGAGGTGTGTAATTTTTCGATGTTAAAATACTTTCTCCTATTCCAGCTTAATATGCAGAGACAATTATAAGTAGTGATGCACCAAAACCTCAAAATTCTCTACACACTGAAAACCAAAAATTTAGATTTTAAATTAGACTTTGTTTGGAATAATTACATTCTAAATGTTATTATTAAAGATGCACCAAAACCACAAGTTTTATATAACTACACATTTGATAATAAAATAGAGTAGGCAGAAAAGAATTACATAAAAATGTGTAGCCTATTAAAGGTGCAGTCAGTAATTTTTTTTCCTCATTAAATAAGCTGAACTCCTAAAGACATGAATTGTAATTTTTCAATATATTTAGGAAATCATGAGCACTCACATTAAAATGAAAAATGTAAGCGGGGCCTCACGATCCTTCTGGCTTTTTGGGTTTTAAGCAGGAGGTGTCAGAAAAGTTACCACAGGGATAACTGTCTTGTGGCGGCCAAGCGTTCATAGCGATGTCGCCTTTTTGATCCTTCGATGCCGGCACTTCCTATCATTGTGAAGCAGAATTCACCAAGCGTTGGATTGTTCACCCACTAATAGGAAACATGAGCTGGGTTTAGACCGTCGTGAGACAGGTTCGTTTTACCCAACTGATGATGTGTTGTTGTAATAGTAACAATAATCTGCAGAAATTAGAAAATTGTCTGAGGCCGAAGTTTCGGTGCATCCCAAAATTTAAGTAAGTCAATCGTGGGTTTAATTTTTCAAAATTTTACACACTATGTCACTGTGATGCTATAATAATAACAGTCTGTGTGTTTCAGCGGCAACACTGACTCAACCAATGGCATGAGTTTAGGGCAGGACTATCTGTTCGATCAACAAGAAAGCTGTTTGACAACAAAGTTTAATTTTGCAATTCTGTTTGTTTGCACTAATGGGGTAGAAATTACACACTTCAACTTTAATAGTTGCAGATGAGTATTTGGAGAGTTTGGAGAGAAAGTGTTTGTTTTTGTGTATTAGAGAGAGCCAAAGCAGGTCATAAGCAGACGGCTACACAGCTGACCAGTGAATGACTCAGAGGCAGAGGAGCTTGAAGGTGTCTGGATCAAATTCTGCACCACAGACCTGCTATTTATAACACTCACCACCGGCCACACAACCACCACAGCAATTGTGACTTCATGAATAATCCGTTTTTATCAAACACCACAACCACTGAGAAAAGCAACTCATGCACTACCTTATTCTCCCCATTTTAATGGAGCCACTAAGGGCGAAAAGTGGATCTTTTCACTGACTAAATGATGATGTGTGGCCTTTTAAGTCTGAATGTTGTCATGTTTAAAATATGCGATCTTTCTACAACAAGCTTATGTCTAGACGGCAGTTTGGTGAGTTGATCCGTGGAGTGGCGGGTTGCTGGTAGCTACTGTGAAGTCGTGCTGCCTATAGTTGACTTGCTAATCACTGTTCCTCTGAGACAGCTCAAGCGACGGTGTGACTGCTGATGATTGAAGCTCTCTTGTGAGTTGGGCAAGTCTTCTGACTGTCAGAGATGAAAGTCTGTTTGCAGTATACCTGCAGCATCAAACGGCAACTGCCTCTCTCTTCCCCCCACATTTCGCACATAGCTCCTCTCTTCCCGAATCCACAGTAGTCATGGTTACCCTTGCAACAAAGCACGGTCGCCAGAGCTGTCAGAGCATCACGCTCAGATCACCTCTCGCAGGTCGTTTCAGTAGGCAGATCCTGGTCGTGACGCCAGGCTTCAATTTGTCTTTGATTAAGTCGGCCCTGGAAGCATCTGGGTCTTCCACCAGCACGGGGGCTCGTGTAATTTGGCAGAATAGCTGGTGGAGAATAAAGGCCTATCCTGGGGGGTGAGAGAACATAAATACATCTTCTTTATCCAATTTCTCACCGCTCTGAATGGAAGCAGCAAATCTGCCACTAGTGTTGGGGGAAGAATTAGCCCTTCAGGTGTGAGGTGACACTGAAACAGCATGCAGTATCAGATTAGCCTGCTTTACAGTCGATATCCAGCTGTAGTGTAAATATTGCCTCGGTAATTGCCTCTTTTCAGTGACTGATATCTGACCACTCATGAGCGGTAATGGTTCTCAGAATCACTGCAGAAAACAAGAGGCGGCTTTCCGTAAAGGCATGCGATGGGGATTATGGAGTATAGATGAGCTGATAGACGCACTCAAAACATAATTGTATTGTGGATGATTGAGGGACATGAAGTAGATTTGTTTTGTCTTATTTGCATTTTTTGTCTTTTGCAGAGCAGGTGAATGAAATTAGTGTCATGATTTGTGGCTGGATGGAGAGAGAGTGAAAAGAGAGTGATAAACAGATGCAGGGACACAGGGAAAGAGATGAATGTGTGTGAGAGAGAGGGAATCTGATAGACGGTGGGTGAAGTGATGGAGAGGGGGTATGAACCCTTGAGAGACTCTGTAGCTTTGAGAGTGAGAGACTGAGTGTGTATGTGTGTAAGGAGTAGTGCTCTCACTGCATTAATTTTGCTGTGTACACATGTCAACACATTAAAATGGATTGTTGGTAATGTTGAGAATTTGATAGACCGATATGATTTTCCTGCTAGAGTGAAAGAGACAGGGAGAGAGATCAGTTGGTGTGAACACTAGCATACTGTGGTGAGAGCACTCAGCAGGGAGTAGCAGATTGAGGGATCTGGCCCTGTCCTTTTTAGAGAGAGAGTTAAATAGATAGAAAGATGTTGTTCCAGTCTACTTTGAGTACTGGCATCACACTGTTTCACTGGATAGCCTTGCTCTTTCTTTTTCTTTGCCCACCTTCTTATCCTGTAAGAGCAGTACATCTATTCCCCTACTCATCAAAATTAGCTGTTCTCAAAGGAATCCATTTTACCCTTAATAGAAACCTATCAATTAACGAAACACATTATATACCGTATATATAAGGGTGATTTGAATCATTTCTTCAATTTTTGTGTGAAAGTAGAGGATAAATACACATTGTATTAATATTGTGTGAACTTAACCCTGACATACATTTCCATATTATAATGTGATCTAAACCAGAACATGTGAGTGAGGCGGAGCGGTGTGACACTTTGCTCAATAACCCACTCCATGTGCATTGCGCTCTGCTCAACCGCTCACAGCATGTACACGGTGGGGTGGCTACATTGGCCCGAGCAACTGCCCCTTTGCCCACATGGTCTGCCCTTCTGGGTGAAATATAGGCTATATTTATTAAATTATCAAATGCTTAGTAACATACACATCTGAAATGATGTGATTGTATTGTTGTGTTTTAGTATATGAAATCTCGCTGTTTATTTTGTAATGGCTTACAACGGCTATTAAATATTCGGGTCTACCAGATCTCTGCTATTATTTGTAATCAGTTAAATATTTCTCTTTTAGCACACTAAACATCTTCAAATAATGCCTTAGCAGTTTTTTCAGTTCTAAATGACCTTTATTTACTTTAAACAAGTCATCAAACATGCCTCTACAAGTGATAAAACATGTGTGGTGGCGCTGAATCTCGCATACATGCAAATTTGCGCTTTTTAGTTTAAACTAGGTCTGAGTGACACAACCGACCAGAAAAACACAATCTTTTCAACTTCAAAGTTTGTTCTAGTCATTTATGCAATAATGAAAACAATGACTAATACCAGTAAATACAGGAAAAGTGAAATTCATAATTGATCTTCAGTTGTCTAATTAGGTTACTGTAGATTTGATAAATTAATAGGTTACTGATTTAATGCTATCAGACATTATGTTTATAAATTAAATTGAGCAATTTCTCATCCTAATTTTGTGTACAGTCTTAAAGGGTGTATTAATTTATCCAGAAAAGAGCAGTGAATGTTTTTCTCTTTTTCAGTATTGTTGCTTGATGAATATTCTCTACAATTTTATATGTACTAATCATATGCAATCTAAAGGACTATGGTTATTTATATAATAGTTATTATATTAGTACATACCATGTGCCCCCTTTGATTTTCCTTGATATTTTTAAAGCAGCATAAAGTGAATCTAGACATTATATGCATCAAAAGATCATGTGTTGTGCATGCACTCGTTATATGTACAGCAGGGTTTAACCATGGATTTAACAAGTAATAAATATTTGTCCTGCACAAAGTGAGATTTTGTCCAATACCGTATATATTAAATGAAATCATGTTTAATGATCCCAAAACAAATATAAATGATTTAATTCACGAATTGCACTGCCTTTGTTTAAGAAGTGATGTCGGAAGATGTTATCCGCAACCACTAATCTAGAGTCAGTTTTTTACATTTTACTGGCTTTGTGAAACTTTCCAGCAGTTATGTGCACTTAATCCCGGAGCAGAAATCGAAAGCAACAGGCAGTTGATTAAGTGAGATAATTCCTCAATCATATACTCTTTGTGAGAGCGTAAATCTTTACCAATCAAATGCTATAATGAAGGCATGAAAGCAGAATGCTGTGCCTGCAAATTAGTACACACTGATCTGCATGATCATATGTTTATTCGTTTTGATGCAGGGATTTTTTGTGTGTATTCACCGGGAATCAAGGAAATATGCTTTTCCAATTTACAGTATTATCAAGTGTACATATTCAATGTTCGCAACCCCGCAGAACCGAGCTCACATCTACCTGGCAGCTGCACCGACGAGATTGCAAAACAACAAGATACCTTACTCTCTACTTATCTATTAATTTAATATCGAATGGTAGTGTAGCCTGCTAGCTCACCTTTTGCTGCACTACCATATTTGTTTAGCACATCCTCTTGCTTTCTGGCAATGTGACGTATTCCGAAAGGAATATTTGCTAATTCTCATGGTCTCTCCACACTCCCTTTCGATTTCCTCATTCTTAACTTTGATTTATACTTTGCATTTATATAGGCTATAAGGTTTGCAACTTCACTAAAACAATGTTTGAACTCCCACAATGTTTGAAGGCATATTGCTTATTTTGCAGGTTCCCAAACCAGCATATCACGAAACACAGCGAGCAGCGCTCAGCAAAAGGAGAAGATTCTTCAAAAAGGCGCTCTCCACTGAGGTGGATTTATCACCGCTCCGCTCACATGCTCTGATCTTAGCCCTAAAACACATTTCCATATATCATAGTGTAATGTGGCACTCAATGCTGCTCTCTAATTCATCAACATTCTTGACTCCATTGTAGTAATACAGCAAAGAAAAAGATGCATTTCTTTGCTGCATCTGTTTCACTGAAGCCTCTCTCTCTCTCTCTCTCTCTCTCTTGTTTTTGTTTCCTTTGTCTGGTGATCCTCCAAGATTGCAAGCGTGCCAGAATCATGGCTCACTCTCACTTTGTCATCTTACTCTCTGGCTTTCCCTCATATTTTTGCAAGACAGCAATCGATAGATGTGTCTGTGATCAGGTTGCCACGTGTGATTCTTTTGGGTAACCTTGATTACGGTTGCATGTGGACTCCGCTTGGCTAGCTGCAGTGTGAGTCAGAGCAAGCGTGCAGTGTGCAGGAGAAAGTCTGCTTACAGTATTGATTTGCCTGAGCAGCCAAGAGGGATTTCACCTCTTCTTGTACTGAAAGCCCCCAACTGCTTAAGGGTTTTTGTAGGAACTTATCTTGTGTTCTACAGGAGTATTATATTGTGATGTTATTACCATGAATGGTCTTATTTTAAATATCTGTTGATTTAAATTGCACTTAAGATTGAACGATTTCATTGAATAAACCATTGTATAAAACTTAATTGTTTAAATATTTCCATATCCTACATAAGAAAAGACACAAACTGGTGTTGCAAACATACCTCAACTCAAAGTTTGAACACTAATGTCTACCATTTTCTCTTTTCTACAGAACTCCATCAGACACAACCTCTCTCTTCACACTCGCTTCATCCGTGTGCAGAATGAGGGAACAGGAAAAAGTTCTTGGTGGATGCTTAACCCAGAGGGTGGAAAGATGGGCAAAGGTCCCCGTCGCAGAGCTGTTTCCATGGATAATGGAACCAAGTATATGAAGAGCCGAGGCCGGGTCAGCCGGAAGAGAGCGGGAGCGGTGGGAATTGCCCGAGAGCTTGGAGCATCTGGAATACAGGGATCACCAGAACATGGAAGTCCAGCTGGAAAGGGAGCAATGGGAGTGGGGGGCGAAGAGTTTGATGCCTGGATAGACCTGCACTCCAGAACCAGTTCCTCTACGTCAACGCTCAGTGGATGTCTATCACCCATTCTGGCTGAAGCAGAACCTGATGAACCAGAAGAAGGAGGGCTCTCCTGCTCAACCTCTCCTCGACTCTACCCTAGTCCCTCCAGCACTAGATCTCCAGCCCTGGGAACAGGGGGGCATTGTCCATCTGTCGAGCTCCCACATCTTGCTGATCTAACAGGAGCCATCAGCTTGGAAGAGGGCTACTCCCAGCCTTTGCCACTTAAGCGCAATGGCTACCACTATGGCCCTGGAACCAAGGCAGAGACCTCCTACTGTGGAACAGTATATGGCCAGTCATCCATGGGCATGCTTAGGCATCATACACCTATGCAGACTATCCAGGAAAACAAGCCTTCTACCTTCCAGCGTGCCCTCAGGGCATACTCAGAAAACAATACCCTCGAAAGTCTGCTAGCTGGGGGGCCACAATACTGTGGTAAGGACATGGTTTTAGGGCAAGGAGGAGCATCCCATTCACTTATGTCACAATCTAACAGTGCTGTGCACTCTCACAGCCAAAATCACAATCATAACCCCGAGCAAGGCAACAATCCCAATCAAAGCCTTCACAACAGCCATGCAATGAATCATGAGCAAAATCAAAGCGATCATCACAATCCCAGTCAAGCTCATAATAAGCATCATCCAGGTCTTGACTACAGTCATGGCCAAAAACACCACCGTGGCCATGACTATGTTCAATCTCACGACCACAAACTTAATGCGAGTCCCAATCCGAATCACATGCACAATCAAATGCAACATAACAACTCCAGACAACCAGACCTTTCTCCCAGGGTCAACAATTACATTTTGCATCCCTACAACCACAAATCATCCAACCTTTATGGCCCTCGCGCTCACCTCCCTTCAACTGCCCTGCCTCCTAACCCTGCCAGTGTCCTGGATGTACCCCAGGACCCCTGTCGCCTGGCTTCAGCGCCACACCCTCGACATCAACCCTACCCAGGTGCCCCCCTCCACCAGGAAATGACAGAACCTTGGCATGGGTACTACCACCACCCATCACAGAATCCTAATTACCATGGCAACCATCAAGCTAACCATCACCAGGATCCTCACAACCGGTTGCAGTCTGACCTGGAAATGGATGTGCACCAGAGCAGTCTGGATTGTGATGTGGAATCAATTCTCCTGAACGACTTCATGGACTCAACAGAAGGAATGGACTTTAACTTTGATGGGACATTGTCACAGGGTGTTGGCTTTGGGATGGGTTTGGGGATGGGAATGGGAATGGGGGCATTTGCAGGTCCTCAGCAATCACACAACAGCCAGAGCTGGGTTCCTGGGTGAACTCTGCAGAGATTGAGAGCCTACATAGAGGCAAAACTTCAACCATACAGCCTTCTGAAGGGCAGCAGGTCAAGTTGGGGACTCAAATAAACAATTTGACCAAGATTCCCTTTTGCTGATGTCAGATTCTGGACTCATGATAATCCCCTGCCCCATCCCCTTAAAATCTTTCCCCTCCTTCCTCTCACCCTTTTTTCCTTGCTATGGAATAATGTCATGGTGCCCTAACAGTCCTTTCTGTGGTTCAAGTCCTTCAGTTTGTGCTCTATTTATCACCTCCATCTCTTATCTGGGCAAAAGCTCCAAAGCACTTTACATTTGTCGCCATCCATTCTGATGCTGTAATGATCACCCTGCGACCTCGAAGGAATCACATTGTCCTCTGGCCTGGGTTTAATGTATGCAAACGACTTTGTTATCCTTCCTGAACAAAAAAATAAATAAATAATTAAGCGTTGGTGTTGTTTTGCTAAACATGAGTACAGGATTGAAAAGTTGCTATAGCTGTCTGGGTGTCTGTGCTGTCATTTGTGTATTCATCAGTGTGTGTGGGTTGTGCGAGCATGTGAGTGTGGAGCTGCTTTACTTTGGTAAATGAACAAACCTCCTCCCAAGGAGGTCTACTGGATGTCCCTTTATTGTGGGCCAGGACAGACATCCATCAGATACACTCTATTGATATTCAGCATATCCTTTTTAATCTCCAAAGTAATGCACCAGCTATGCATCACTGTTGCAAATAGAATGTGATGCTCGGAGTGCACAGAGCTGTTTTTCCCGCGGACACACAATGACTTAATGTGTTTTGGCGAAAGTGATGATTAAAGTCACTCTGCAGTAAGTGGGGGGAGTCAGGGAGGAGGCACTTGAAGGAGGTAGGTAGGGCAGAGATTGAGGGGGAAAATGAGAAATGCTAATATTCTCTCTATGCCCCTTCCTCTCCATTCTGTGAATTTATAAAGCTTTCGATATAATGAAATAAGGAACGATCCAACAGTGCTGCAAATCCTGTGCAGGGCTCTTTCCTGGTTCACCTCAGACTAACTACTCTGTGACAGCCTTTCTCCATCAGCAACCAATGCACTGGCTTGATTTTGGCTACATTAGCATCCTCCTTTTTATTCATTTTAATATTTTTACTATCCTCCTTCCTATGCAGTGTTACTTTAGATAATCAATGATGATTGATCACATTTCAAGCCTTGTCAGTCCTCATTAACTGTGTGTTCATTTAAGACAGAGCTGGAATTTATCCTTATCATTGCATCTGCTTGACAAAGTAACTATTAGATGGTAGTGCTACCTCAAGGTTGTAAAGGGAAAGCATCTCATATCTGGCTCATGGTTATAACAACTTTACACAATGACTATACTCTGTAATGTACACTATTGGATTGCATGCTAATTAATTCAGTCAGCTAGCAAAAAATGGGTGCTATCTTCTTTTTGAAGACTTCATATTGTAATTAAGTGCAAATGTTTATTTTCTCTTTCTGAATGTAACATAACACCAAGAATTCTTAGGGAAAGACTACTCTAGTTATGACATGATTATGGTGTGGTTGGAGGAAACATATGGGCCACATTTAGGCATTTAATGTCCAGTTGTCTTATCCTATTATGACCACTAAACATACAGGAAGTCAAAGTATTTAACTGTTACAAATATAGGAAAAATCTAAATATTTTATGTAGATTTTTTATTACGAAACGTTTTAGATATAAAAGATGTCTAACTGCTAGCACGGAAGCAAAATGAGGCAACTTCCAGATTTTCAATGACAGTGAGAAGTCAGCGCTTAAATTGCTCAATTTTGTCAGGGGGGACAGGCTCAAAAATAATAATAGCATACTATTTGTCAAATATAAAAAATATGAATTGGAAAAGTCAATGCTCTCAGAAAATTGGAAACTTACAAAGTACAGCTGTAAAAATTACCATTTGAATCAGCATTTCTCTGATCAACCATCAACGAACCCCATTTTCCAAGATCAGATGGTAAAATGACTGTAACCCAGCAATGTTCCATAATTCCAAGAGTATATGCACACTACTAAACAAATTCAAGATGGATTTCATGACTACCAGGATAAAGTTGCTGTCTATGGCCAATCACCACATCTATCCATTGTCAAACCTTTATGGAAAGCTCTGGAGTGCAGAGAGTAGATTCCACAATCATTATCACAGAACTGATGGCTTTCAACATTCCAAGAAGACCTGACATTGTTGTGAAGTTGTTGTCCTCGGTATTTCTATAATGCTTGATATCTTGGTTATTTCATCTACTCTTTGTATCTTTTAGGTGCTAGCTCAGAGGCTGAAAACTGCCCACAGATACACGACTTGGATGTAATCTTTGTGTTCTGCTTTAAATTTGATGAGGAAAAACGTACATGAAGAAAGAAATGGGTAGGGCAGTTACAATAGAGGAAAATGCTGACAGAGAATGTGTTGAAAAGGACAGCACTAGGTTGATCGAAAGAAAAAAACTTCACAGTTACAAATGGAGTATATGCATGTGTGTTTGTGTGTCTGAGAGAGTCAGTCAGAGTAGCATCCTTCAGCAAAGCTGTTTGAATCAGGCCAAATGTCAAGTGGCTCTCCACAGCTTTTTTCACACGGCCTGATCAGATAGCCATCCCTCTTTTGCACTCTCGCTCTTTCCTGCAAAGGACAATGATCCCTGTCTTCATCCCATTCTCTTTCATTCCCATCTTTATGTTGTTTTCGAGGTGGCCAGGAATGAGTTGTTCTCCGACAGTAATTTTGATCGCTGGCCCACGCCTGCCTCTGTACTCAGCTTCATGTTTGCGTGTGTGTGTGTGTGTGTGTGTGTGTGTGTGTGTTTCTAGCACAGTGACGTACCTGAAATGAGTATGAAAATTAACTGAAATTGTGCCCTGATAGTTACTATGCCTGGCTATCAATAATATAATATCCACAGTTTATATTTATTGGGTATAAAGATAGGTTTGTGGGTGACGGTATGGAGCTCCTGTATCCGATCCATTTATATGACAAGATCATGATTCTATTACAGTTCATTTCTGTTTCATGCTGTATAAAAATCTGTAATGAGAAAATTGTATAATATTTTTTGACAAGCAAATATCAGTTTTATTATTATTTTTTTTTTCTAAATGATGTAACTTCTCATCTTGTGGCTTGTAAAATAAAACAAAAGAGAACTTGAAAAAGCGTGTGTGTGTGTGTGTGTGTGTGTGTGTGTGTGTGTGTGTGGACAATCTGGAGCCTATCGCAAACCGGCTTGCTTTTTGAGAACCGAATGGTGATGTAACAGGTTACATAGCTACATGGTAGTTTTACGTGACTACCTAACCTGACCACAAAATGTACCACAGGTTGAACCACAGTGTTTGTGTACAGCTGTTAATTCGATTTTTGAAGACATATTTAAACATACTGAGTAATTAAATTCAATAACATTGCTCAAGATGACTGGTAACGTGGGTACATTATTTTGTATGATCTTTATAAAGTGGCATAAACTGTAAACAGTAAAATCGTTATAAACGTTTGTTTAGCAGATATATGTGAATTTTTGCCATAGCATATAATATTAATTTGCTTATATATTGTATTACATATATGCTAATAAAACCCCCAATTTTATTTAACTGAATCAAAATGTATTGATAAACAGCAGCAATGCTTCAAAAAAAGAATGCAAAGTCCCTTTAAAGAAATGCTGTGGGCACAAGTGAATCAGTGAATCATTTATACATGAACTACTTTATTTATATGAACTGTCCAAAAGAACCAACTCATTAAAATGAATCAGAGTTCTCAATGCTAAATAGGCTATGTATAAGTGAATACGATTTTTTTTAACCGGTTCATTTACATGAACAACTGATTCACTTAAATGATTTGGGGTTTCCCAGCATTGCATGAGAGAGAGAGAGGACAATTTAGGTGTGTGTTTGATTACTCTCTCAACTTCATTGCTGCGTTCACAATACAGTGTGACAAATGTTGCATTTTGTGACACTACAGTGCTATTCCTTGCGAAAACAGCTTGTTACTGGAAAACCGGCAGTATAGTGAAAATAGCTGAACTACTTTAATGCTACCAAAAAACTTTAGTAGTGTTGCTTCTTTAGGTTAACTACTCCTAACTACTACATAGTTTCTGCTAAGAAATTTTGGTGCTGCCAACATGTCAGGAAATTATAAAGTTTGCTGGACAAATTGGAAAAAATCCTAATTTCTGTGTTTATTTTGCATTGTAAACACAATGGACTATGCATAATATTGTAATATAGGCAAATAATGACACAGTCAATTCAACTGAATGATAAACATTTGCTGCTTTTCCATAAAAAAATGGCCATCATGGAATTAGCGTCTAATTAAACAAATAAACAATGAGGGAAAAACAAAACAACTAAACTGCAATCTGCCACATATATTTTCATTTATAAATAAATATTAAAATAACAAATCGTTAGGTTATATCTAGTACTGTCAGGCGATTACAAATTGTAATCGCGATTAATCGCACAATTATGCGATTAATCGCAGATTTTAAAAGTGCTGAAATTTGACACTATATGTACTTGTTTTCTTGTCAAAATTCATTTTTATATTAGAAAAGAAAAAAAAAACAATATGTAGCAATATAATGATTTATTAACATTTTCCAAACAAAGCCTTCCACAATATTCAGATAGAAATGCACTAAAATATCACCAATTCAAGAGCATTAAACGTTTCCCAAAGTCTAAGTGAGAGTTTGACTAATTAAAAGAACATAGTCCCCACATACGTAGGTTGCATGTTCATTGCAGGTGGCATTAAATCTCCTAAACTCAAATCCTCCACAATATTAATCTGCTGGTAGACTGTGGCTATCTGCTTTGTTACAGCAATCGTGAAGCTGCGTTCATGTTTGAAGTCAGAGCGTCAAGTGCTGCTTTGAACTCGCCATGAAACGTGCTTGCAAACAAAGACGTCTCATTCTGCATTTTAGTGATGGTTAAGATTTGGTGTGCTTCTGTGCAGTGATAATTTTTTTTCACAGTTTTTTATTTTAGTCATAGTCTTTTGACGAAAATGTCCTTTAAAATTAGTCAATATTTCATTATCTCATAATCATTCATTTGATTCAGTTTTAGTCTGACGAAAATTACATAATTTTAAATATATTCAACAGCAAACATTCACAAGGCCCATCTCTGAATTTGACAGCAAATTTCAATCCAGGGTCTCCACAAAGGTTCTGGAACTCCATGGTGGTCCATGGAAGCACACATGTTCGAGCTAGAACCATACTACAATCACACCTTCATACTCATAAAGTGCACTGCAGAAAGCTACAAAAACTTCAGGCCCCACTTCATTGCCAAGGAAACATGTGCAGCATCACACCCCAAACTCTGGGCAAGCTTGTACTGCAAACAAATTTGGAAAATAATTATCTTTTCTTTTATAACAATATGTAACAAATATATATAAAAAAAAGAGATGAGATGTGCATTATACATATTAAAAGGGGTAGTTCACCAAAAATGTAAATTCTGTCATCATGTACTCAACCTCATGTCCTTTCAAACCTGTATGACTTTTCCTGTGGAACACAAAATATGTTTTTTATATAATTATTTGTCCATACAATGACAGTCAATGGTGATCAAAACAATATTGTTATATTGCATGTTGCAAAAGTATCTACATTGCAAATCAAAACAGATAGTATAATCTTTTTTACTCAGTTATTGTTGTCCATTCTCTTACCTGTTAAAACAGCTCTTCAGTGAAACCAGGCTACTCTTATGATTATTTTCCTTAGTTTTGTCATAGCACAAAAGCGTTTTGCTTTTGTGTCCAGCATTTCTCTAAAACGTGAGATGCACATCATCCTATTGTCCTTCTTCTCCAGAAGACAGCAATGCAAGGCTGTTTTAATGTAAATCTGAAATGAGAAACTTCTCAGTGCGGCCATGCAAACCGGGAATAATGCAGACTGCTTTTGCCAGTGTGTGGGATACAACCCACTACAGTCACGGATTAGGATTCTCTGGCGGTGAAGCTGTTGGCATCACTCTGTATACTTGTGGCATCAACTAAAGGGGGTGCTGACATATTGTTTTAATATTTTCACTGGACAATGTGTCCGACAATGTTTGAATTTGTCTGACATTAGGTCATTTTAACCAGTAATTACTGGCTAACGGATTAATTAATCCTATCCAGGGACTAAAAAACTAAATGGATTTTCATTTTGGATTGTTCGGAGTAGAAACTGTATTTTTTCGTTCCGGTTCTAGCATTCCACTGTCACCTTTCTAATTGGTAACTGGTCAGAACTAAATAAAAGTACGGTTAATAACCTTTTTTTCTTTTAAATAACAGTATTCTGTGTTAAGGGTGTGTGATGTACCAGTTGCAGTGTTACTAGATCTCTTAAGGGAAAAAAGGGACCAGGTCTGGAAAAACATGCTCAAAATAAAGGACTTACCTCAAGCAAAATAAGTGATAATAAGCAATAAAACAAATTTCCAGCATGGATCTTCTGCAAGATCAATAAATAAACTTCAATTGGTTCAAAATGCAGCAGCCAGAGTGCTGACTAGAACCAAGAAATATGTTCATATTAGCCCCATTTTATCGTCGTTACATTGGCTACCTGTTAAATTTCATATTAATTAAAAAATTTGGTTAACTATGTAAAAAACTTTGAATGGTCTAGCTGCACAGTACTTAAGTGACCTTCTACCACGATATATTCTATCACGTTCATTATAATCACAATATAATCTGTTAATAGTTCCTAGAATATCAAAATCCACAAAAGGAGGTAGACCCTTTACCTATTTGGCTCCTAAACTATGGAATAGTCTCCCTTACAAGGTTCAGGCAGTGGCATATGAAGTATCCCATGTCTTATGGTTGGAGTTGGCATTAGTTCATCCTCTGAATCCATCATAAAAGACTGAAGTGATGTCTGGCTGGCAGTGGCTGCAATTAGTCGTCATCACTCAGCGACACATAGCAGTCCGACACCAAGCAGGAATGGAGCTGGATCTAGCCTGCTCTGGTAACCTAGGGATACGAATCATATATAGAATAATATTAGCGTAGATGCCATTCAGTTTATTGGAGAGTTATAGATTCCCCTTCTGTCACTCACGCAACATTATGCAGATGTAGTGACACTAGGGTTTGCTCTTAGGAGACCATTTGAACACCTTCAAATCTTTGAGAAAAGCCAATGAGAATAGGCGAGTAGATTTTACATGCCACTCCCCCGGACATACGGGTATAAAAGAGAGCTGGAATAGAGTTAATTCAGAGTTTTTCTTCAGAGCCGAGTGGTTGTGTATCAGCGAGCTGAATCCACTGCTGTTCCAATTCACCTCTAAAGAAGAGTTTGCTGTTGGATATATGGCACATTCCAGCAGCTTTCTCTCCATCTGCATGCTTAGTGCAAAGCAACGTCCCTGGGTGCTTCAACAGTGCTAAAAGAGGGTATTTCTTCTCTAAAGAGTAATATTTCCTATATTAGACAAACACATTGACGTTGAACATCTTTTTATAGACACGTCTTTTTAAAGATACCTTTCCATCTCTGTGTAGTTCCTGGGTGTGGTCCTTACCTTTCTGACTCTGACAGCCACGATTGCAGCCTTAAGTGTTTGGGCAGTAAGCGTTCATGGATGATTCATGTTCTCACTGTGAGAACATGACAATGGCAACGTTGCGGTCATGGCTTTCCTTCTTCTGGGGGGAAAGCCACTTCAGCTTTCCCCTCTGCTGGTTTTTCTACCTACAGGTACTGCTGCCTCTAGTCCCCTTCTTCCCGGAGGTGCATGACGAGCTGACAAGGTCGTGGAAGGCACTTTTCACTGCCCGAAACCAATAATTTAGCTCGCCCACTCTCACTACCCTCGATGGCGGAGCAGGCCCAGGTGGAAAAGGCGATTGCGGCACACCTGTGCCAGCTGAGCGCCACCACCTGGCGGAGTCGCCTGGCACTCCCATTCCGAGCCTGTAGGACTATGTCATCTCTGGCAACTAAAGACTACAGCGCTGCCAGGCCAAGGCGCTAAAAGAGCTGCACAAGGGTAGTTCTGATCCTGATGTGCTACAAGATCTGTGTTCGGTGATCGATCTTCCCCTCTGTGCGATGAAGGTAATGGCGCATGCACTCGGGCAAACAATGTCCACTCTCGTGGTCCAGGAGCACTACCTGTGGCTGAACTTGATTGAGATGAGGGACGTGGGCAAGGCACATTTCCTGAATGTGCACATCTGCCAGGTTGGCCTTTTAGGCGACACCGTTGAGGACTGTGCCCAGCAGTTCCGAGGCCGAGGCCATCCAGCACATCTTGCCCTCGTCCCCCTGCGATGACACAATCCCAAACAGTTCCGCCCAGCCTGAACAAAGCTCTAGGCTAGGCGTAGAGCCCCCCACAAGAGAGTGATGCCCCCTGTCTCTCGACCTGCCGCTAAGATCCCCAAGATTGTTCCCAAGCACACCAGAGATAGAAGACCCGAGAAAGGAGATGACTATCAGAACTCTGGAGCTGGTACACAGACCACTCCATCCCCCGGTAGAGGGCCGGTAAGAGAATCTTTTGTTCCCCTTTTCTTTTACGGTGTTGTACACCGCAAAGGCTGCCCACATTGTCAAAAAACAGCGAGGGCTTCACGAACGCGACTCTCCGCCTTCACATGAACCGCTACACCACATAAACCACATGAGACTCTATAGCCATGGCCAAAAGTATTGGCAGTGACATAAACTTGGTGAAGTTTGCTGCTTCAGTATTTGGAGATAATTTATTCACATGTTTCTTTGGTACCCTGGTGAGTGTTTCATACGTTTTAAAGGCTTTATTTGGCAAAAACACTACATTTATGCAACGAGTCAATATTTACAGTGTTGACCCTTGTTCTTTATAACCTCTGCAATTCGCTCTGGCATGCTGGATATCAGCTTCAGGGCCAAATCCTGCCTGATGGCGATCCATTTTTGACTTATTAGTGCTCTTATTTGATCACAATTTGTGGGCTTCAGTTTGTCCACTTGCCTTTTGAGGATTGACCACAGGTTCTCTATGGGATTAAGATCCGGGGAGTTGCCTTGCCACATATCCAAAATGTCAATGTACTGATCTCTGAGCCACTTCATTATCACTCTTGCCTTGTGACATGGTGCTCCATCATGCTGGAAAATGCACGGATCATCACCAAATTGCTCCTGGATCATTAAGAGAAGTTGCTCTTGCAGGTAGTTTTGATACCATTATTTTTTGGCAGTGATTTTGGGCCGAATTGTGAGAGAGCCCACTCCCTTGGATGAAAAGAACCCCACACATGGATGGTCTCAGGACGCTTCACTGTTGGCACGACACAGGAATGATGGTAGCGTTCACCTTTTCTTCTCCGGACTATCGATTTTCCAGATGTCCCAAACAGTCGGAAGGGGGCTTCATCAGAGAAAATATCTTTAAACCAGTCTGCTGTCCAATACTTCTGCTGTACTCCCTGCAGATTTTCAGTCTGTCCTTGAAGTTTTTCTTGGAGAAATGTGGCTTCTTTGCTGCCCTTCTTGACACCAGGCCATTGTCCAAAAGCCTTCGCCTCACAGTGCATGCAGATGCACTCACACCAACCTGCTGCCAATATTGAGCAAGCTCTGCACCAGTGGTGACACGATTCCTGACTCCTTAGGAGGAGATGGTCCTGGCGCTTGCTGGATACACTGGGACATCCTGAAGCCTTCTTCACTGCAGTTGAACCTCTCTCCTTGAAGTTCTTGATGATCCGGTAAATGGTTCTTTCAGGTGCAATATTCTTTGCAGCAATTTCCTTGCATGTGAGGCCATTTTGATGGCTGCACGTCTTACTTTAGAGGTAACCATTGCTAACAAGAACACAATGACTGGAAGCACTTCTTCCCTCCTTTTATAGCAAACAGTGTGCTCTTACAATCCAATCAGAATGGTAGAGCGATTTCACCTGACTAGTACTTGTTCACACTTTCCCAGGTGCTGCTGATATGATTAGTGAAATGATGTTGGCTGGTCATTTTGTGCCAGGTCAAAAACTGAAATTTGGGTAAGTACATTTTTTTGGCCAATGAAGCTTTTTGCAATTATTTAAAATGCATCTGATCACTCTGCACAATAATCTAGAAACAATGTGAATCAAAACCACAACAACTGAAGCAGAAAAATTTGCTGATACTGTCAATACTTTTGGCCAAGGCTGTAGGATGGCCCAAGAGGCCTTACGCCGGGCACTCAGAGAAAGGTGAATTTAGGGCTTCGGATCAACTGGGAAAAGATCAAGCTCTCCCCGGTTCAAAGCATCTCTTTTCTCGGTATGGAGTTAGACTCAGTTTCAATGTTAGCACACCTCACAAACGAGCGTGTGCAGTCAGTGCTAGACGCAGAGGAGGTAGACACAGCCTTGTCGTTGCTGTGTCCTGTGCGTGCTTTGCACATCTGTTTGGATCGCATGCAGAGCTCTAGATGCTCTGAGCAGCTCTTTGTCTGATTTGGTGGACAGCGGAAAGGGAACACTGTCCCCAAACAGAGGCTTACCCACTTGGTCATGAATGCCATCGTGTTGGCTTACCAGGCCCTGGTCGTGCCCGCCCCTTCGGTTAATACAAGCACACTCTAAAAGGAGTCTGGCATCCTTGTGGGCACTGGCCAATGGCACCTCTCTAGCAGACATCTGCAGAGCAGCAGGCTGGGTAACACCCAATACCTTCAAGGTTTTACAATCTCCGGTTTGAGCTGGTTTCATCCCGTGTTCTTTCAGGTGCGAACAGGTAAGTTTCGTAATGCGGAACTTCTGGCCAGGTGTACCGCTTGCAAGGTGAAGCCGTGCGCTCTTCTCTCCCATGAATGTTCACGATCTGTGAACCCTTGATGTCCTTCCTCCTAGCCCTCTGGCTCACGAATTCAGCGGAGGAATTCGTAGTTGGACCCAGTACGTGTGCTAACATGCTCTGTACTGGGGTAAGTGCTCCACAGTTGCTCCACTTGGGTTCTAAATACAAGATATGTAACTATGTAAATTTACACAAGATTGTGTAAATATTTGTATACACAATTTACAATCCTATTTAATCAAACTACACAATGATGACTTATAGACATTATAGACATTACAGTTTTATCTTCTGTTAATGCATGATCTTTTGTAAAGCTGCTTTGAAAAAATGTGCGTTATACAAATAAAAATGACTTGACTTGAATTAAATATTAAATATATCCCCAAAAATATTTCAAAAATACATCTGGCCATCTAAAATCTATTAATATCTCTCTCTCGTGCATGCATGTACACACTGTGCGGGCATGTTTGTACTAAACATTAACTTTTGCAGGCCGAATTATTTAATTTTAAACATGTGAGAACACTTTCATTACAGTCAGAAACCAGCAGCATCAAATCTGTATAAATACCTCATATCCTGCACCATCTAGCAATAATTCAGTGAAGACTTGGAAATGTACTTTTTTCCTCAATATTTCCCTCACATTTCTTGGGCAACAGGAAGTGGTGTAATAAAAAAAAAATGACTCTAATAAACCGTTCAGACTTTTGTTTCATGGAGAAAAAAGTTATAATAATATATATTGTATATTGAAAAGAAATTAAACTGCTACTAACATTTAAAAATAAAATTTTCACTCTGGAATAAATGAAATAGACTGTTCCCTTTTTCAGTTACGGTCTGCACAAAAATGTGTTTGTTTTCATTTTTCGTTCCTTGAAATGTTTTCAGTCTCTGATCTTATCCACATTAACTTTATAGCTCCATATTTTTACTCATGTCAAAAATTGGCTCATTTGATTTTTTGTTTATTTCTCTTAAGGAATTTTAGGAGAAACATGCAAGCCAAAGTTGATCCTTAAATGAAACTCAATTAAGTCTCATGAGGTATAATACAGCAGCATCTGAGCAATACAGTTCTTCCACAGGATGCCATTAATGTCAATGACAATAATACTCATTATATGTGTCTCAATGTGTGTCAATTAATTTTTGCAGGAAATGCAGTTCATGTTTAGAATTAGTTGAAAGTGTATGTGCATCATTTACCATGCATATGTGTGTGTGTGTGTGTGTGTGTGTGTGTGTGTGTGTGTGTGTGTGTGTGTGTCTGATAGGGTTCATTAACACCCCTGATGCTGCAGCACATCTGTACTTGTCCCAATGGAAGCATTCTCACTGAGGCAATGCCAGCATCTGCAAAGCCATACTGTTCCATTGGTTTCTGTGAGACACACACACTCACACACATGCACTGCTGCTCGTCTAATTGACCCCGTTCATCTCTGGCTCTGCCTCGCCTCTAAAGGCGACTGTGCATGAGCAAGAGACGGACAACTAAGTTGTGATAGAAAAAGAGAAAAAAGAAAATGGAGAAACCGTACTGGAAACACATGCTCACTCTTCACACCACTCCTCCTCTGTTCCCTTGAAAAAATGTTAACCATTAAAACAGATCATTTTAATCTAGCTTTAGTTTTACTTTGCCAAATATTAAGAGAATATTTCAGCCAGAAATTTACATTTGGTAATTAATCACATATTGTTCCAAATTTGCATATGCTGAACAAAAATCTGTATTTTGTATTTTTTTTGGGAAACACTTCATTAAGCAACTCTTGAAATACAACAACAGTTCATAGTGTCAAGCCCCAAAATGGACCAAAAAAAAAAAAAAAAAAGTATAAAAAAAAAGCATGTTAAAAGTATCGTAAAAGTAATTCATATGATATGAGCATCATCTGAAGTCATAAAAGATGGGTGAAATCTGATTTCAAAGCAATTTGTAATTTTAATCGAATAACTTTTAGTCAAAAAGTGGTGTAACATTGCATTCATTTTAGCAATGAAATGACAGTTTCTGACATTCAGTTAAGTTAATTACTTTTAAGGATCAACACATTATTACGTATTTAAAAATGAACGACTCTTTGCATTTCTGTGACAGCTGAACGAAGTATGCAACCTTATAAGTAATTCTAGGAAAGAGGTAATAAAGACATTATTTTTATTGAGCAAAAAAAAATAAACCTTTTCTGAGAAGTGTTTTAGGAATAGGGTGGCCAGATGTCCTGTTTTTCCCGGGACAGTCCCTTATTTAAGCAATTTTTCTAGTGTCCCGACTTATTCTGAAAAATCACATTTTGTCCCGTATTTCTCCTCTCCTAAAACTTCTCTATCCCATATGCGTTTTTTTCAGTCACGTGAGGATTCTTATCAAAGCTAGCCAAGGATACGGCTTGTAAAATCAATAAAATCACACCGTGTGATTTGAAGTACATGATTGGATTAAACTATCCGATCACAATCCCCTATCAATAGATGTCCAGTTAGTGAACTGATTGAAGAGTCAGTTTGAAAGTGCACACAGATGAAATTGCGGCTGGAAAAATGTCAAGGAAGCGTGCATGTACATTTAATGAGGATCTTCAAAAAGAGTTCACATTTCTAAAAAATGAGTCACAGACAGAGCCAATAGTAAGGTGTGAGATATGTGGAGCTCTCTTTTCCACCACCCATGCAGACCGCACTGACACCATGCAGCATGTTCATACAAAAAAGCATGTGGATGCTGCTTAAAGTAAGTGTTCCAAATCAAGTGTTAGCAATTTCTTTGTAAAGCAAAGTTCGAATCTGATAAAGTGAATGCAAGTGAAGGACTTTTTGCTTATCATTCTGTTGTGCACAGCCATAGCTTTCGGTTGATTGACTGCCCAGTGAAATTGATGAAGAAATTGTATTATCTGAACTTTTCTTCTGCCCGCACCAAATCTCAAGCTGTCATATGCAACTTACTCGCTTTTGTAAAGCTGGACAATCAAAAATTACTGCAGCATGACAACACACGTTTCCTCTCTCTTGGTCCTGAAAATGCTACACATTTTGAATGGTCTGCATGCATACTGTCTTTCTCAAGAAAAAAGTTTCTAAGAGACATTTTCAGCGATCCTTGCACTAAAATTTGGATTGCTTCACAGACACTTCCGTGCACTGGAGATAGTAGAGCAAGACCATATCAGCCACAGAAGTGGCTTTGCACATTCATGACCTGAGAGAAGTCTTGCAGGCCAGGCTGGTGGAATCATTCATACCCTCTGACATTAAAAGCAGATGGATGCCCTGGTTGAAGCTGGTGACATTTGAGCAGATGATTCCTTTTGAGAAACTTTTAATCTGCGTCGGTGGATTACCTCCAAAATTGGAGCCGCTCATTGGGGAACAAAGAAAAACTTGAGTGGGCCCTACTGAGAGACATCCCAGAGTGGAAAGACATTCAGAGCAGCCTCGAACACTTCTACTCCACAATCCCCGCTCTCAGTTTGATTGATGAAACCACGCTCTTTGATGAGTGGGCTTTGTCACTCGTCGCATTGTCACTCGTCGCATCACTGAGTGGAACATGAACCAGGCAGCCATGTCTGAGAGATGGACAGATGTTTTTCATGAGCTGGAGAGCAAGACCATCAACTTCTGAGTCTTAGCCAAGGTCGTGGAATTTGTTTTATGCCTGCCTGGGACATCTGCATCTGTGGAGTGTGGGTTCTCATTAAAGAACGCAGCATGGCCCCTGGATAAATCTCGACTAAGTGTAACAGTCAATGCTTTTCGTGCGTCTTAATTTTGGCCTGGACTGCTCTCCATTTTACGATTAACCCTTGATAATCTGAGAAAAATTGCTGCCAGAAAGAAGTACAAGGTGACAACAGTTACAGATGTGGACGCACCCTCTACTTTGCATTGATCTGCGCCTAGGTAAGGATATGTCAATTTACTTTTAGCTGAGAAGGGGCTGTCCCGTTTTCCAAAAGCAGGAATCTATTTAGAAAGTAACTTAAAAGTAAATTAATTAGGAATGTGAGGAATGTGATGAAGTAATCTGAAAAGAAATCTGACAAGTCATTAGATAAGTTATTAGTAGTGGATTGCTTTTGGAGTCATTTACTGAACACTGGTCATAAGATAGCTTTGTGATATTCAGCGATATTCACAGATTTTTTTCATCACTGAAGCTTGCAATCTCTAGCTTCAAATGATTCAATAATTTAGTCAAAATGATTAAGATTCAGAAATGGAGATAGAGAGCAAGGGTCTGTTTCCGGAAGTAAAAATCTGATTAATTTCTTCCATTGATGAATTCATTTTAGTGGTAAATTTTGAACCTTTAAAGACATTTACATTTATGCATTTGGCAGACGCTTTTATCCAAAGTGACTTACAGTGCAATTATTACAGGGACAATTCCTCCGGAGCAACCTGGAGTTAAGTGCCTTGCTCAAGGACACAATGGTGGTGACTGTGGGGTTAGAACCTGTGACCTTCTGATTAACAGCCCTGTGCTTTAGCCACTACGCCACCACCACTCCACAGACCTACCGTGAGCTCTGAGGTTGTTCATCGATTATATGCTTCCGTTGAAGCCATCTGTCTACGTTATTTCAACTTTATTGTTTCAAAATCAAGTTTGATTGCAGAATTCATATTAATCAACTACATTACCCATGGTACAGCAGAAAAAGCTCCACAATCAGAGAGTCTCCCTTTACCCTTAAATGACTTACAGTATATATATGTGCTTATCGGAATATTTTGCAATAAACGTAAAATATATTGTTTCTATATTTATAGTCGATTACCTAAAATCAATAGTTTATATATTCCCATTGTTTTTTATTCAACGACATCATTCTCAATTCTTCATTGGGTTGTAGTTTGTGCCCTCATGTAAGATGGTAAGTACACAGTCTTTTACCTTTGTCTTTATATCTGCTTTTCAAACACTTTTTTGCCTTAAAACAAATTTTGTGATGTTGTGATTCACCTTTGAGTTGGTTGGTTTGGTTCCTGGATTACGACTCTCTTATGATGGATTTTGTGAAATGAATGGGGAAAATACACTCACCTAAAGGATTATTAGGAACACCATACTAATACTGTGTTTGACCCCCTTTCGCCTTCAGAACTGCCTTAATTCTACGTGGCATTGATTCAACAAGGTGCTGAAAGCATTCTTTAGAAATGTTGGCCCATATTGATAGGATAGCATCTTGCAGTTGATGGAGATTTGTGGGATGCACATCCAGGGCACGCAGCTCCTGTTCCACCACATCCCAAAGATGCTCTATTGGGTTGAGATCTGGTGACTGTGGGGGCCATTTTAGTACAGTGAACTCATTGTCATGTTCGAGAAACCAATTTGTAATGATTCGAGCTTTGTGACATGGTGCATTATCCTGCTGGAAGTAGCCATCAGAGGATGGGTACATGGTGGCCATAAAGGGATGGACATGGTCAGAAACAATGCTCAGGTAGGCTGTGGCATTTAAACGATGCCCAATTGGCACTAAGGGGCCTAAAGTGTGCCAAGAAAACATCCCCCACACCATTACACCACCACCACCAGCCTGCACAGTGGTAACAAGGCATGATGGATCCATGTTCTCATTCTGTTTACACCAAATTCTGACTCTACCATCTGAATGTCTCAACAGAAATCGAGACTCATCAGACCAGGCAACTTTTTTCCAGTCTTCAACTGTCCAATTTTGGTGAGCTCTTGCAAATTGTAGCCTCTTTTTCCTATTTGTAGTGGAGATGAGTGGGACCCGGTGGGGTCTTCTGCTGTTGTAGCCCATCCGCCTCAAGGTTGTGCGTGTTGTGGCTTCACAAATGCTTTGCTGCATACCTCGGTTGTAACGAGTGGTTATTTCAGTCAAAGTTGCTCTTCTATCAGCTTGAATCAGTCGGCCCATTCTCCTCTGACCTCTAGCATGTTTTTCCCTTTTCACACCATTCTTTGTAAACCCTAGAAATGGTTGTGCGTGAAAATCCCAGTAACTGAGCAGATTGTGAAATACTCAGACCGGCCCGTCTGGCACCAACAACCATGCCATGCTCAAAATTGCTTAAATCACCTTTCTTTCCCATTCTGACATTCAGTTTGGAGTTCAGGAGATTGTCTTGACCAGGACCACACCCCTAAATGCATTGAAGCAACTGCCATGTGATTGGTTGATTAGATAATTGCATTAATGAGAAACTGAACAGGTGTTCCTAATAATCCTTTAGGTGAGTGTACTTCCAGAACCCCGATGGTTCTCGCATGTGCAGTAGCTGAACGTGGTGCACCATTTTTTAGTTCTGGACGAGAACACAATCTTGGGGTAGAGCTGGCTTTGTGAGGACAAGATTATCAGTGTAATACAACTTAAATTTCCATTTGTTTCTCACACAAAGACATTGTATGACTTCTGAGGACTTGGAACATGTCATATGGACTAATGTGATGATAACGCTGCTATTTCGGTGTTTATTTAGTCCTTTTTGAAGCCGTCACTTTGAACTGTCGATGTATGGAAAATAGCTGTGTAAAGATTTTCCTTTTGTATTTCATGACTAAAATAATAGCATACGATTTGAGATTGAATTAATTTTGACTAAATAATGACATCATTTTAAGTTTTTGGGTAAACTATTCTGGTAACACTTTACATGAATGTTCTCTTTGTTAAGGTTTTATAAAAAAGTCCTTTACAAATGCAATAATCACTGAAATGCAGTTATAACAACACAAATAAAAGGGAGACATTCACGCAATACCTCCCAAATAGCGAGCATTTTAACGTACATGTTATAAATGCTTAATGAACACTAATCAAAACATAAATGCCATAATTCAGTTATTTCACAATGTAGCAAAATAGACTAATATATTGAGATTAAAAGGAGAGATTATATCATTTTGTGTTTCTATTCATTACTTTAATGTATTGACTCACTTGTATTGTCACTATCATTCACATTTAACCATACTGAACTTTATGTAAATACGTTTCTAAAGTTGGCAATCCTTAATAAATGCTTTATATGTCCTCTTTACATTAAATACATTTTCACAGGTTACTAATGCTGAATAAGTGTTATCAAGCATGCATAACGTGCAATAATGGGTTCACTATTTGACAGGTATTGAATGAAAGTTGATTTATAATGCATTTGTAAATGAACTTCTAGTCATTAATGAACCTCTTTATAAACCCTTTACAAATGCAACATTAATGTAAAGTGTTACCACTATTCCTCTCTAGAAGACAAGCAGTGTGTCCAATCTCACATGCTCTCAATCTCACTATTACATCTCCACGTGCACTCTAAGTATCAAGCGCACCAATTAACATCAGACAATAGAAGCTTCCAGATTCATGGGCCATTTTCATCCCTGAGAGCTGGATTTGTCTAAACAGCATGTGCTATTGAACCCGGCTTTCTCACCAAGCTCAATGCAAATGAGAGCAGCCTGATTTATTCCCAGTGTTTGATGGATTTATTCTGACAGAGCAAGTGACAGCACTGTGACAGCACCCCCCCAAACCTTTTCTATTTCAATTCTTATTCTATAATGCATTCTATTCCGAAATTCTTTCTCAGCTCTCCAGGCTTTTTCACAGCATTGTGTTGTGGAGAGGGTTGCATAATTCATGATCATATATTCATTGTCATTTCATATACCACCTCTGATTTGCATTCAGCTCCATCCACATACTCTGATTACTGCGGATATGGACTTTATAAATTCTGTGAGCAATAGGCAGATATGCATTTTCAGTGACTTCATTTGTGCCACCTTGGTTTATAATGTACTGCACAGAGCATGAAGTTATATGAACTTTGTATGACATTGTATTAAATGTGATGAGATGCATTAGCCTCTGATCAAACCAAAAGTTTCAAAAAATGTTTTAATATGACAGATCAGAAGAATGCAGCGGCGTTCATTTTCAATGAACGTTGGCGATATGAGGCAACATGATGCCTTAAAATACTGCCTCCATAACTGCCATCAGCTCTGAGATGTTTGCTTGACCACTGTTTTATGAACAGTATTTTACTTCACAGTCTCAGCCAGTGGCACTATTAGCTTTTCAGTGTAACAGGCCTCAGATCAGTAGCTCAGAGCAGTCAATCCTAAACTTTCCTCTAACATCACATGAACCCGTATCCCCAGGCCAGCAGAGGACAGTGCGGCTGAACTCCTGCTCTTCCTGTAGGGATGCATTGTCTGCTATGATAATGATGATGATTATGGGTTGAAGGTGATAATAGTTACTGTCTGTGTGAATTCTCCAGAGCTGTGTTATGATGGATAATATTGGAGGTGTTTTGTAACAAGCTTGACGTGGGTGGAGGTCATCCCTGCCGCACTGATCTCGCTATGTGGGATAGAAAAAATCATTATCTATTCATGTAACTGCTTTAACTAGTCCATAACAAATCTTTTTTTTTTTTTTTTTTTTTACCAATTTGGCGATTCAGACTAGCCAGCGGTGAGGGGTGTGTGGTCCCTCACTGGCAGGGGTCCTGGCTGTTTGAAGCATGTCGGCCGCAGTGCTGGTTTTGATCAGTGCTGGATCGGCGAGATGAGAAAGTGGATCAGGAGATCCCAGGGGAGTGTCATTTACATGTGCCTCCTACCGAGAAGAGAGCGTGCAATTATACGTTTGTTAAGATGCTAATCCTGATCTGTGCCCCTCCCAACACACACAAACTCTCACGTAAAGGCCACATTTTCAATCCCTCAACCCTCTTTAAAGCAATATATTTTATACTGTGATGGATTTGCTTACCAATCCTGTCTGTGTGAAGTACTGCAATAGCCAATCTTTCAACACATCAATATCATCATGGCCAGCTTAAAAGTAAATCCGGCCACTTTTGCTTGGTTTCCAAGCAATACTAGGAATGGATAATAAAAGTTACATGACGAATAGGCTTGGGATTGAACAAACATTTTACCTGAAGAGTTTCACATTTCTACTTTTAAACCCTCTGGTTAGGCATTAAGATGACTTTTATATATTCCATAGAAATGTTATGCCTACCAATTTCTTTCCTGGAAGCTGTGGCCTTGCAATTTCTCCTTGTCTATTCATTCTCCACTTTTTTTTTTGTTTTGCAATCCATTCAGTATCATCTGGACCGGATTAAGATCCGGTCCGGACTACAAAGTCCCCTTGACTTGGAGGTTTCATAAGGCCCCCCACCTAATACCTATTAAACACTACTAGAAATGATGTGCACACTTTTTATTTGAAATATTAATCACAAGTAACCTGGACAGCTAGACCACCAAAGCCATGCATCAAGAACAGATATATATTGGGTTTGTCAACGTAATATAGTCCTTTTACAACACAAAAGTGTTGCCAAACAAAAACTCCCAACTTACACAAACAAAGTGCTACGAGCATAGGCGCTGCGTTATGTACTTACAGCTTGGTTGGTGCCCTAAACAACTGAAAATATCCTAAATCTGATACTGACTAGAGTCAAGGATAATACTTAATGTATCGAAGTTTAAAGTTTTTACAACTGGTAAGGGTAGGATTCATACTGAAATAACAAAAATATTCCCAATTTCAAAATTATCTTAATTTATCTTTCATATTTGTTTATTGTATTCATTTCAGCATAGAATTATTTTCGCTTATCTTTACTATAAATTATTCATGTTTCGTTTTTTATTTTCATGTCCTCTTTGTACTGAAGAATATATATATATATATTTTAAATTGCAAATGGGATTGCTGTCTGGTTTGTTACCAGCTGAAGTTTTAGAGACTGATCCTTAAGACCATGTCCACACTAATACATTTTCATTTGAAAACGCATACTTTTCTCTACATTTTTGCCTTCCATCAACACTGAGATGGCGTTTTTGTCCCGCTTTTGAGCTGTTCAAAAACGCTCCTTCCAAGCAGATACATTTGAGAACGCCATCTTTGCATGCAGTGTGGTCAGGGAAAAGGAGATATTCAAAAACTATGTTGTATTTTTTGTCATTTGACGCAATCAAGCTTTTTTATTAAAGATAAATGTTACTTTGGACAAACTTCACATGGCAATATTTCAAAGGCGACAGGAAGTTTGCTCGGAATTGCTTTCCAGCAGCGGAACACGAGGACAGTTGCGTTTCACACCATACATGGAAATGACGCAGGGCCACTTATATTACTATTATCTCACAAGCGCATTTAGTGTGAATGAGCAACTTTTGGAAAACGTTTCAAAATGGCAGTTTGGATGGAGAGCATTTAAAAATTGAAAACTGCATTTTCAAATTTATCTGGACTAATATGGACGTAGCGTGGAACATTAATATAGAGTTAATGTAACTCTCTGTGTTCTTCACATAAGTGCCTGATATTTACACCTCAACACACTCGTGGATATCATGCGTAACACTGTTTTCAGCAAATGTAAAGAAAAGATCCTATCAAATGCACTCATTTCAGGACCACTGAGATATATTATATGAAAAAGAAATTGATTGACTGTCCTTCTGGTATCAATCATAACATAGTTTAAAAACATTAACTGCACATGAATCAATTAATTTGCTTTCATTAGAATGCTATCGTGCATTCCCATGGGTGCTGCTGCCTCACAGCAGTCGACATGGACACCTCAAAACTTCACTTTGGCTAGTCAAACATAAAAGCAAGCTCAATGGACCTGACTTGTTTATGGCTAGTTGACAATGGAAGTTGACGATGTAGGCAATGGCTCTGCATTTTCTATTATAGAACTACTGTTAGGCAGGAGGAGGCGTTAGCGCTGGTTGGTTGCCCTCCCTGGGCTGATGACTGGAAAGACCAGCAGCTGTGGAAGATTTTAAGTCCCTCTGATCACTTTGGGCCACTAGGACTACAACCTAAGTTAGCCTGAGCATTAATCCACCCGAGTATCATGGCTAGTGGCTATGTAAGCCTATATGTTCGGTTGTTTCTTATGTAAAAGTTTCAAGCAGTTAGCTGTTGATAAAAGTGATTTTTTGCATGCTTAGGTTGTGTAGTTTAGTGCTTTCCATCAAAAAAGTGCTGTTTCCTTTTATGCTTGAAAATTTTATTTAAAATAATAATCGAGATGCACAAACATTTCTTCAAGTTGTAAGATAATGATATTACTTTTTACTTGATTGTATCACCTGACATTTTATTAATTAAATCAAAACATGTATACACATGTTTTATTTCTAAGAACTTTTGTTCTATTTGTCCTTTGCATTTTGTTGGAAATCATTATTTATCAATGATTTATAAAACTGGTGCTTCCAAACCTCTTTCTCTCATGCACAAATCTCCTCCGAGACGTCTCCAAAGGCAGATGAACATCCATGCTCACAGCAGTTAATAATAAGCTGTAGTAGATGCTGGTGCCATCACAACGGTTCACTGGATCACGAGTCCTGTTCGAGAGTCATTTGCTGAGATGACACAGCAGCCGAGCTCAGGAATGAGTCAGATCTGTCAATCACTAATCATGTGACTGCTGAATGACTGCCCATTAGTGTCCATCGAGTCTAAAGTAATTGTCTGTCTTGTGCTATGAATATGTGTGAATGTGTGAGGATGGCTGAAATGATAGTGTTATTAATGATTTACATTTTAACACCCCCATCAATCACAAAGTGTGAAGCCATGTGTGAAAGTGCAAGTCACACTCTGGTTTTTCATGCAGTGTGCTTGAGAGAATTTCCCTGTAGAGAGCGAGTCTCTTTTCTGAGCCCTTGCCATTGTTTATTATCTTGCACATTGTAATATTTGGGTCACTACAGGAAAACATTCATGCCTGTTTTATCATTTCATTTGAAAAGGTTACTCCTGAACTTTTAAGAAATCATAATTCCCGACTTCCCAGTGTATCAGAGCTGTCACCACCATATTGAGGGACCACCACAGGGGATCCACCTCCACATGTTATAATTTGTTGTCCACAAATATGGGGTTTTCAATAGTCAATTCTTAAACTATTACACCCAATCTTTAATACAGTAAGAGGTTACAGTCTTGCAAAATACCAATAGTTATTTTATTATCCTAACCCCAATCTTAAAGAGCTGCATTATTTCAAACTCCTCATAGTATATTTGGAACTCATATACTTTTCATTTGAATAAATAACTGAACATTTACTGTTTATGTTTTTATTTATCGTGTCATTTAATTTGCTACCTTTTCAATATAAAAACATTTCATTAGAGGAAAATTCCTGGTAAAATACAAGTTAAGCTTGATCAACAGCATTTGTGGCATAATGATGATTATTATAAAAATTTATTTGATTAAATTTGAGAAAAGTTATATCCAATTAATCCAGTTTTACAACTTCGTTGCCATGACGAAAAATAATGTTTTAATCAACTTTATAGCTCAAATAATACACGTTTTAACAGAAAATGATTGTAAGGGCTTTTATTCAATTATAAGCTTCACATTTATTTGTTTAAACCCTCCAACAATTGGCCCTATTGATTTCCATTGTAAGTGTCTCACAGACCATGTTTACATGCACTTGAGAAATTGGTTTATTCCAGGGTCTTTGTAGTAAGCAGCATTCTGAAACATTCATGCAAACTAGAATGCAGGTTTCTTTACGCCATTTAAGGAATTAAGAGAAAGCGGTATAACACACCCAGGCTTCTCATTGAGAACGTGGCTTAATGTGGCTATGTAAACATATAAGCAGTGTTCGAATGGGTGTTTGAAGGGACCGCATATATGTGAACACACCGGATAACAAATGTCAAAGGATGGAGCCAAAAACAAGTCAGCACAGTGGAGTGGGAAAAGCACATACACTATAAACTATACTTATTTATACAGCCGCAGATTTTCTAGATGTCCCAAACAGTCGGAAGGGGGCTTCATCAGAGAAAATATCTTTGCACCAGTCTTCTGCTGTCCAATCCTTGTACTTCCTGCAGAATTTCAGTCTGTCCTTGATGTTTTTCTTGGAGAGATGCTGCCCTTCTTGACACCATGCCATTGTCCAAAAGTCTTCGCCTCACTGTGCATGCAGATGCCCTCACACCAACCTGCTGCTGATATTGAACAAGCTCTGCACCAGTGGTGACACGATTCCGTAGCTGACTCTTCAGGAGGAGACGCACCTGGCACTTGCTGGACACTCTGGGACATCCTGAAGCCTTCTTCACTGCAGTTGAACCTCTCTCCTTGAAGTTCTTGATGATCCGGTAAATGGTTCTTTCAGGTGCAAAATTCTTTTCAGCAATTTCCTTGCATGTGAAGCCATTTTGATGCAAAGTAATGATGGCTGCACGTCTTTCTTTAGAGGTAAACATTGCGAACAATAACACAATGATTGGAAGCATTTCTTCCTTCCTTTAATTGTAGAATTTAAATATTTTTTTCTTTTCAAATTGCAAATGGGATTGCTGTCTGGTTTGTTACCAGCTGAAGTTTTAGAGACTGATCCTTAAGACCATGTCCACACTAATACATTTTCATTTGAAAACGCATACTTTTCTCTACATTTTTGCCGTCCATCAACACTGAGATGGCGTTTTTGTCCCGCGAAAATTGAGCTGTTCAAAAACGCTCCTTCCAAGCAGATACATTTGAAAACGCCATCTTTGCATGCAGTGTGGTCAGGGAAAAGGAGATATTCAAAAACTATGTTGTATTTTTTGTCATTTGACGCAATCAAGCGGCCCATGTTGTAGCGCCATTGTTATGCCTGCTAGCCACTTTAAAAGCATTGTTAAAGATAAATGTTACTTTGGACAAACTTCACATGGCAATATTTCAAAGGCGACAGGAAGTTTGCTCGGAATTGCTTTCCAGCAGCGGAACACGAGGACAGTTGCGTTTCACACCATACATGGAAATGACGCAGGGCCACTTATATTACTATTATCTCACAAGCGCATTTAGTGTGAATGAGCAACTTTTGGAAAACGTTTCAAAATGGCAGTGTGGATGGAGAGCATTTAAAAAATGAAAACTGCATTTTCAAATTTATCTGGACTAATATGGACGTAGCGTGGAACATTAATATAGAGTTAATGTAACTCTCTGTGTTCTTCACATAAGTGCCTGATATTTACACCTCAACACACTCGTGGATATCATGTGTAACACTGTTTTCAGCAAATGTAAAGAAAAGATCCTATCAAACGCACTCATTTCAGGACCACTGAGATATATTATATGAAAAAGAAATTGATTGACTGTCCTTCTGGTATCAATCATAACATAGTTTAAAAACATTAACTGCACATGAATCAATTAATTTGCTTTCATTAGAATGATATCGTGCATTCCCATGGGTGCTGCTGCCTCACAGCAGTCGACATGGACACCTCAAAACTTCACTTTGGCTAATCAAACATAAAAGCAAGCTCAACGGACCTGACTTGTTTATGGCTAGTTGACAGGGAAGTTGACGATGTAGGCAATGGCTCTGCATTTTCTATTATAGAACTACTGTTAGGTAGGAGGAGGCGTTAGCACTGGTTGGTTGCCCTCCCTGGGCTGATGACTGGAAAGTCCAGCAGCTGTGGAAGATTTTAAGTCCCTCTGATCACTTTGGGCCACTAGACTACAACCTAAGTTAGCCTGAGCATTAATCCACCCGAGTATCATGGCTAGTGGCTATGTAAGCCTATATGTTTGGTTTATGTCTACTGGATGGTCGGTTGTTTCTTATGTAAAAGTTTCAAGCAGTTAGCTGTTGATAAAACATGGAGAAGTGATTTCGATTTTTTTTTGCATGCTTAGGTTGTGTTGTTTAGTGCTTTCCATCAAACAAGTGCTGCAATTAGAAACCTTTGCCCACCCATTCTTAATGAGGTCTACTTAAAAGTAATTTTCTGGATTCACCAGTGTCAAAGTCAATAAGTCCCTTCAAATTTGAAATTTTTAAACATGGTAAGGTTAGTTGTAAAATGTCAAATGGTACAACCACCCAAAAAACATAATGATTTTTATTAATTAAAAATTCATGATATTTGTAAATAATACATTTTCCTTGAAATATGCTCGAAACTTTTATTTAAAATAATAATCGAGATGCACAAACATTTCTTCAAGTTGTAAGATAATGATATTACTTTTTACTTGATTGTATCACCTGACATTTTATTAATTAAATCAAAACATGTGTACACATGTTTTATTTCTAAGAACTTTTGTTCTATTTCATTATTTATCAATGATTTATAAAACTGGTGCTTCCGAACCTCTTCCTGTCATGCACAAATCTCCTCCGAGACGTCTCCAAAGGCAGATGAACATCCATGCTCACAGCAGTTAATAATAAGCTGTAGTAGATGCTGGTGCCATCACAACGGTTCACTGGATCACGAGTCCTGTTCGAGAGTCATTTGCTGAGATGACACAGCAGCCGAGCTCAGGAATGAGTCAGATCTGTCAATCACTAATCATGTGACTGCTGAATGACTGCCCATTAGTGTCCATCGAGTCTAAAGTTTTGGTGCAAAGTAATGATGGCTGCACGTCTTTCTTTATAGGTAACCATTGTGAACAATAACACAATGATTGGAAGCACTTCTTCCCTCCTTTTATAGCAAACAGTCTGCTCTTGTAATCCAATCAGAATGAAAGAGTGATTTCACCTGACTAGTACTCATTCACACTTTCCCAGGTGCTGCTGATATGATTAGTAAAAGGATGTTAGCTGGTCATTTTGTGCCAGGGCCAAAAAACTGTGAAATTTGGGTTTTTGTGATAAAGATAAGTTTTTTGCAACTACTTAAAATGCATCTGATCACTCGGCACAATAATCTAGAAACAATGTGAATCAACAACACAACAACTGAAGTAGAAAACTTTGTGAAACATAAAATGTATGTCACTTCCAATACTTTTGGCCACGGCTGTACACATCAATGTCCTTCACGTTCGCATACATGCACTTGTACAATGGGCGAATCCTGGAGTTTAACAAAGAGACCCCCACCATAGAGCGCAACAGTGCCCGCCCATCTTCCGGAAGAATATTTTTTCACTTCGGCAGTTCCAGCACCCCGGACTCGGACCCCTCACCTCTGGACCCACAACTGCTGCCCCCCGGCTGGCCAGTTCTGACGAGTCTAGAGGACGCCTCTTCCTCAGTCACTAACCCGCCGGGTGCGTGGAGCAAGGTAAGTGCTTCGAGCCTTCTCTCAGTACCAAAGCCTCAGGACGCGCTTTTGCCTCCCTACGTGACACTACCTGCTCCGCCACGCTGTTCCTCTGAAACAATTCCAGAGGCTCCTGGTGCATATGGCATCCTCCGCGGCAGTTGCGCCACTGGGGTTGATGCATATGTGACCGCTACAGCACTGGCTTCAGACTCGAGTCCCGAGATGGGCATGGCGCCGCGGCACATACCATGCGTTCATCTCCCCCGACTGCCGCCAAACTTTCAACCCTTGGATAGACTTTTGTTTTCTGCGGACAGGAGTCCCCATACAGCTGGTGTCCCGACGTGTTCTGGTCACCACAGACACCTCCAAACAGATTTGGGGCGCTGTGTGCAACGGGCATGCAGCCGCCGGCTACTGGATGGGGCCCCGGTTGGGTTGGCATATCAAATGCCTGTTGCTGACTGTAATCCTTCCCCTGCGGGGCAAGCTTCGGGGCAAGCACGTCTTGATATGCTCAGACAGCAAAACCACGATAGCGTACATAAATAGCCAAGGCGGTGTGCGCTCTCGTCACCTAACGCGATTCACCCGCCATCTCCTCCTTTGGAGCCAGCAGCGACTCAGATTGTTGCGTGCCACTCATATCCCGGGCAACCTCAACACGGCAGCAGATGCGCTGTCTCGACAGGGCATGCTCAGCGGAGAGTGGAGGCTCCACCCCCAGGCGGTCCAGCTGATTTGGGAGCTGTTCGGCAAAGCACAGGTAGACCTGTTCGCTTCCCAAGAGACCTCCCACTGCCCGCTCTGGTGCTTCCTAGCGGAGGCTCCCCTCGGGAGAGACGTGCTGGTACACAGCTGGCCCCTGGGGCTGCGCAAGTACGCATTTCCCCCAGTCAGCCTACTTGCACAGGTGCAGTGCAGGGTCAGGGAGGACGAGGAACAAGTCATTCTAGTGGCCCCCTATTGGCCGACATGGACTTGGTTCTCGGATCTCATGCTCCTCGCAACAGCCCCTCCCTGCCGAATTCCCCTGAGGAAGGACCTTCTTTCTAAGGGACGGGGCACCCTCTGGCATCCGTGCCCAGACCTCTGCAACCTCCACATCTGGCTTCTGGATGGGATGCGGAAGATCTAAGTGGCCTACCACCTGCCATCGTTGACGCGATCAACCAAGCCAGAGCTCCCTCTGCCAGGCAACTTTATGCCTTGAAGTGGCGCTTGTTCGCAAATTGGTGTTCTTCCCAATCTGAAGACCCGCAGAGATGCACAGTCGGGTCAGAGCTCTCATTTCTGAAGGAGAGGCTAGTGGGGAGGCTGTCCCTCTCCACCTTGAAGGTTTATGTAGCCGCCATCTCGGCTCACCACAATGCAGTGGATGGTAAGTCCCTAGGGAAGCACGATTTGATTATCAGGTTCCTTAGAGGCGCCCGGAGGCTGAACCTCCCTGGCCATGCCAGTTCCTCTCATGGGATCTCTCCATGGTCCTTTCAGGCCTTCAGAGACCCCCCTTCGAGCCGCTAGAATCTGTCAAGCTCAAAGCCCTCTCTTTGAAGACGGCCCTCCTGATCGCTCTCGCTTCCATCAAGAGGGTTGGGGACCTGCGAGCATTCTCTGTCAGCGACACTTGCCTGGAGTTCGGTCCGGCAGACACCCATGTTGTCCTAAGACCGCAACTGGGCTACGTGCCTAAGGTTCCTACAACCCCCTTCAGGGACCAGGTAGTGAACCTGCAAGAGCTGCCCCGGGAGGAGGCAGACCCAGCCTTTTCGTGGCTGTGTCCGGTGCATGCTTTGTGTACCTATGTGGACAGCACGCAGAGCTTTACATGTTCTGAGCAGCTCTTTGTCTGCTTTGGTGGACAGCTGAAAGGGAATGCTGTCTCCAAACAGAGGCATTCCCACTGGGTCTTTGACTCCATCGCTTTGGCCTATCACACCCAGGCTGTGCCCGCTCCCTTGCGGGTTTGAGCATACTCAACGATAAGTGTGGCATCCTCATGGGCACTGGCCAACGGCACCTCCCTAGCAGACATTTTCAGAGCAGCGGGCTGGGCAACACCCAATACCTTTACGATATTTTACAATCTTAGGGTTGAATCTGTCTCGTCCCGTGTTCTCTCAGGTCTGAGCACGTAGAACTAGGGAATGCGGAACATCTGACCGAGTGTTCTGCTTACACTCAGTGCCTTTCCCCTCCACTGAGGTAATCACGTGTGCTCTTTTCGCACAGGAGAGTTCACTAAATGCACACTCCCTGGATGTTCTTCCTCCCTAGCCCTCTGGTCTGCGAATTCAGTGAAGGAATTCCCCGACCAGACCCACTACAGGTACTAAAACTACTCTGTACTGGAATAGGTGCTCAACAGGATGGGCCCTTGTGGATTAATCCCCCTGTGTGTATTTTCCACGGTTAGGCCCCCCTACTGGCGGACTCTTGGGCAGTCCCCGCTGCCCCCCAGTTGCTGTGTTTGTAGCAACTCCTCTCTCACAGCAGGTAGGATCTACCTTTGCGCCATTTCCACACGTGGCCTGAAAACCCATGTGACGTATTTCGCCACACTTTATTTTGACTGGGCAGGTGGTGGTATACGTGGGGTCTTTACCCCCTGAAAGAATAGGAGTGGGAAAAGAACGCCTTCCCCGATGAATGTGATAGCGTTAAAATGGCCCCAGTCACTGTAACTCTATACGAGAAACATAGAGAGAGAAAAGACGCAGCTGGTGTGGCTGGCTCCTATACTTGGCACCATGCTTTGTTACCCCCCTCCGGGATGCCAGAAACCTAAAAAGTTTATGACAATTTTTATGGGGCGTTGGGGAAGAGTACATGCAGTCTGACTTCAGCAGCTCACGTACACGGTTCAGCCCAGGGCGTGATTGAATAAGGACCCTATTGTCGCTTCACTCGACACAACATTGAAGTGAGCAACAGATGGGGAATGTCTAGGAATGTCTGTTGTAACTCCGTTCCTTGATGGAGGGAACGAGACGTTGTGACCCCCGGCCATGATGCTGTACCGAGCCAATTCTATGGCTGAAACTTATTCTCGGCTCCTCAGTGCAAAATCTGAATGAACAGATGCACAATTCCATCCTTTTATACCCGTATGTCCGGGGAGGGACATGCAAATTCTCATTGGCCTTTTCTGAAGTTCAGAGGTAACCGAGGCCTTCAAGAAAGTCACCTAGTGTCGCTTTACTCGACAACAGTAACCTAGACAATACAAACACAACAACAACTCTGGAATATCTAGAAACAAAGCAAAGAAATGGTAAATGATCTGCAGTTATATAGAGCCTTTTTAAACTTAGCGGTATTCAAAGCATGTTAGACTTCATCTCATTCACCCAGTCTCTCACACATTCACACACCAATGACGGCAGAGCTGCCATGCAAGGCACTAGCCTGCAATTGGGAGCAACTTGGTGTTCAGTGTCTTGCCCAAGGACACTTCAGCATGTGGAGTCGTGTGGGCCAGGAATCGAACCGCCAACCCACTCTACCACCTGAGCCACAGCCGCTCCAGAGATTAAAATAACAAAGTCTTCCTCGGATCCTTACTGACTGAGATGCATGTTTACAGGAGTGAATGGTACATCGCTTAAACAGTGCGTGAAACAGCTTTTCCCCAATAACCCATTTTCTTACAATATGCTGCTTTCTGTTGTCCATGTAAATGTAGTCACTGTTACCTAGATTTTTGCTTTTATTTAAGAAAAGGAGGGATGAGTCGAGATTATAATAAATTCCGCAAATGCTGTCGATTGACCTTAACTTGTATTGAACCTTGAATATTCTGTTAATACACTTCAAAGTACAATAAAATAATCAATATATTTTTATTGTATAATATAGCAGGCAATAGATTTTATTATATGTTATGTTATACAGTATAGTGGGGGATCAGATGTTGTGGGCTGACATGCAGTTTGGCATCTTTTATGGCACAATCTGCTGTTCACCAATAGTCTTTACTCTTCCTTTTTGCTTTTTTTTATATATATATTTTTTTTTTTACTGGAGCATTTTGCTATTCCCAAGGTCTCAGCAATATCATATCACTGGCAGATTGCCTTCATGGTCCAACTCGCTCAGAGAGAGAGAGAGAGAGAGAAAGAGAGAGAGATGTCTAAAAAGGTGTGATAGACATCTCATTACATTTTCATGTGCCACTAACTGCCCTGTACACAGCGGCTGATCATGTGGCGAAAGACACAGTATCATCCATGATTTAGAGAAGTGCTCTGCCGGAGGCTGACGCCCGCGCTCACGCTCCTTAATGTTAATTAATTTCCTGCTCGTCACTGCACACTTCCCTCCCTGCAGCCATCTCCCCAGCTCTACTCCAGGTAGTGTTGCATGTTTCTGGAATTACTGCAGCCTGTTTTCATGTTGATAGGTAAGATCCAACAAAAGTCTGCAGGCTCTTAATTGCCTTGTTAGGGCTTCAGGAAGCTAGTCTGAGATAAGGAAGTAATCCCTCCCTGTCCATCTGTTTGATAAAACAAGACGACACAGACAGTCATATTTAGATATTCAGTTACACTTTTAATCAGGCTTCGGACTCTTTAAAAACTTTTTTCATAGAATCCTCAGTTGTGTTTCTTTTAAAGGAATTGTTAACTCAAAAATTCATCTTTTATTCTACTCACTCTTATGTTGTTCCAAATTTGGATTCATCTGTAAAACAGAAAAGAAGCTTTGGGAAGAAGGTTCACACTGCTGGGACAGATTCTGTCGAGTTCCAAGAATTGAACTGGAAAAAGGAAATTCCATACGTCTCGTGCGCTATATTCCAGGCCTTCTGAAGAGAAATATTTCATTCTAAAATTTGAAGCCACTCTAAAATCTTATTCACACTTATGTATAAAATATTCCAGCATGCCGCATCACAATATGTAACAAGATATGCGACAACCCATGGTATTTCTCATCATTCACATCACATCTGGCAAAAAGCATCATTATGTAGCATTATGTTCATCGAACAGGCATAAGAATTGAGGAATTGTTAAAGGGACACAATTATTTTTTCCTCACTAAAAATGTGTTTACTTCTGAAGAGATGAATAGTAATTTTGAAACAAATGAATGAAATCGTGAGCATTCACATGAAATTAAGATTCCAGTCAGATCAGTAACCTTATAAAATCAGTTTTATTCTACATTGAGAGGGTCCCCTCATGGGTGCGGCCATGTTTGGATCACATGACCAGCCGAATAATACTCGCTTAATCTTAGTAATAGTCCTGTTGTTAGAAACTTTCAATCAGGGATTTAATTTATCTTGGTTTACTGTGAATAGTGATTTTTTACAATGGCATCAGTAAGGAAAGACAATAGCGTTTGAATGATGGTGCATCCAGGCCACTAGGCGTCAGTGTCCAAGACGACGCGTGCACCTTTAATTTTTGTGTGAATTATTCCTTTAAGTTTCATCTTGGTCTCAGTTTCTCTTAAAATGTATTAGGAGAAATAATAATAATCACAATTCAATTGGCATCCATTAAAGAGTATAAAGCTGTAAAATTAAAGGGGCAGTTCACCCAAAAATGAAAATTCTCTCATAACATAAAAGCGAATAAGTTGAGTCACATTAAGTCAACATTAAATCAAAATGAACCGTATTAACTTTATTTGGTCTTGTTGCTCCAAGATTCACCAGGATTATTATAGATGTTTTATTTCTATTTCATTTTTAATATGTCCTTTCAATTTATTTTAGATTTTGTTAGTTTTCACTCTATGACTGTTTGTCAGTGTCTTTTAATTTGAGGATATTTCGTTTTTAGTGTATAGCATGTATTAGATTTGTAGTTAATAAGTTAACAACATTTCATTTCTCAAGACTGTCAGTATCAGGTGGCATTTTTATGTTTAATGATGATGGGTTGTAAAGGTTTAAAATTGTATAATATTAATTTGAGGTCATTTCTGTTTTTTAAGTCATGAAAATGTATTTTAGTTAAGGCCCCAGATCCCCAGTTATGTAATTATTTATTTTAATTTCGATAAACGCAAATTGTTTTTTTTTTTTTGCTGACGTCATAAATCCCTCCCCTCTAACCACCTAGCTGGTATGTAACAGCCACTCTTCACCATCTAATCAATTCCAGATGGATAAAGTCAAGCCCTGCCCTATTTTATTTTTTCCATTTTAATATCCTGTTTTACTCAAAAATATGTCTTACTATGAAAGTAACATGGATTGCGAATGCCGTTTCACAACTAGAAGTCTCCATTTAATTGTGTCTATGAGAAACAGTTGAAATATTAAAGATGTCTCTTATTTGTGTTTTTTCTCTCCTATGCGGAGACGCTTACTATTCATGATGCATTGGAAAGTAAAAGCTGCCTTTCTTGTGTAAGATATCACTGAGACATGAACAGACATGCTCACGTGATGCCCTGCAGGAGGTTTAAGGAGACTCTACTGGTAGAATCAGACCCCCCACTTGCCACAGAGAGAGAGAGATAGAGAGAAAGAATGAGAGAGGTGGATCCACACCTCCACTTATCTGCCACGCTACATCAGTTACTCAGGCTGTGAGTCCAGCGGGCCCTGTACAGTTCCACCACAGCGTCAGCAAATTCAACCTATGGATGGTCCCTTACACTCACACACACACATTGGGAGGCTGGCAGGACATTTCTAAGGTCATTGTGTGTGGGGGGGTTTACCTGGGCCTTGTTTACACTTGGTATTAAGATTTGTTTTGGCTGATCCGGTCATAAGTTGACAGCACTAAATAGTGGTGTGAACAAGATCCAAAATCTTTTGTGTCTCAACTACTCTGGTAGAGTTTTAAAATAAATCCTAATAACCAGCTTGATATAATAAAATCACATTCCTACTTGTTAACACTTTACAATAATGTTCCGTTTGTTAAGGGTTTATAAAGGGATTCATTAATAATTTTTGGATGAGTCATTTACAAATGCTTTAAAAACCATTGATATGCAGTTATATCTACATGCATACACAATTGGACTCAAGCAATACCTGACAGATAGTGTGCTATTTTAGTGATTATAATTAGCCTTGAATAATAATAATAATAATAATAAAAACATGACTTTATGGAATGTCCTCATTTACCCCAGTGATCTGAATGAAAGCCACATTCAGTGACTTATATCAATACCATGAATAAATAATTAAGTATTTAAATACATGTGATTTGCTGGTGTTTATGAAGAGTGATTTCTGATGCTTTGTCTGGTTTTATTTGCATGTTTGTGTGTGTTAGTGTGTGGGCGAGGAGGTGTGTATGATTGTGTGAAGAGAACCGAGTTTTGAGGCCTCTTCTCAGTTCACATACACAAACTGCATACAAATACGTTCAATTAAAGGTGCTCTATGAATGTTGAATAAGAATGGAAGCTGACTTTTAATTATCCTGCCATTTATGTGTGTGTGTGTTTGAGTGATGTGTCTGTGTGTGGGACATTGTGTGTCATTTATGTCGTGCACTTTCTTCTGGTGCCGTGATCGCCTCTTATGAGCTCTGGGCTGAATAATTGATTGGCGGCTGTGAAAGTTTGATGCGTTTGCCTGCAGGCGGGATTAACCTGCAGTCTGTCTGTCTCTCTCTCTCTCTCTCTCTCTCTCTCTCTCTCTCTCACACACACACACACACACACACACAGCTGAGGCTCGACCCGGTCGCATCACCACCATCCTGGTGCTCATCTACAGAAACTATACCTACACCATGTGGCCCTTACTGAGAATGCACCTGCTGTTCACAAACTGGTGTACTTCTCATTTATTTACACATTTTCACATAGAGTCTCGACTGAATATCATTTCCATTGCTTCAGTCAAATTCATTTTAGTTGAATTCATTCTTTATATTTCTTTTTGATTTGCTTTACCTGAGTTCAATGTTCCAGGTTCAGTTCAAGTTAAAGCATTTGTGACATAATGTTGTTTACCACATAAAATCACTTTGACTCTTCCCTCAATTGTTAAAAAGGTGTTAAAATATAGCCCAGGATGTAAACATTAGACATGTTAAAATGGTTCATGGCAACAAAGTTGGATTATTGGATATAACTTTACACAGATAAGGTTAGTAAGCCATTTTACCACACTAAATTCATTTGAACATATACAATGTTTACCTTGTGAGTAGGCCTGTCACCTTTTCCAGTGTTATTGCATTATGTGAGCAATAACACTAATCTGCACCACAGACCGCACCCAGAGCGGCTCTTGAAGAGTGCATGAAGATTAACCACTTTTTGACAGGACGTTCCTGTCAAACTCCTGTGAAAATATAAGCAAGTGTTTTGATATTGAAAGCAATTTGCTGACGTTTTAAATCTCAGAACAATTATTTTCTCTAGCTGCCGTTCAGTCTCTGTCGCGCACAAGCTCGGTCTCTGTCGTGCAGTTTCTTTTTGACACTGGTTCAGATGACCATGAGTGAGAGTTTTTGAGCGATGCGAAGAGAAATAGCAGCTTGCCCATATATTCATATCTCTCCCACACCTAGCTCACCACTTGTGGTTGAAGTCTCCGTTCTCAGTTCTGTAAACCACTCCCATGTTTATTATGCTCAGGACATGCATCGTGCATGATGAATAAAGGTGCGGTCACATATACCTTTGCACTGCGAAATTTTGCAAAATGCAGTCATCACTATTGGAATCCACGAGATCATGGAAAAGTATGAAGTGCAGCATTAAAATGAGGCTGCTTGGCAGTTATTTTTTGTGGTGATTTAACACACGCTCAGCATCCACCTATGCGATTTTTACATGTGGAACTGTGTCATGCATAGCTACGTATGACCCCACCTTAAACATGCATTGCTCCACACAATCAGTTAATGTGCTACGATTTGCATATACCCTACTAGAAATGTATACATGGCAATTTTAGCCACAGGAAGTAGAGAAAAACACAAGTGAATTTTCAGGAAGTAAAAACAACAACAAAAACAGATATTGCATTAATTTCATAAATATTTGTACGCATGAAACCATCAACAAGTTATCACAGAAATTAATGCATTAAATTTCCCAGCTCTCAATATAATATATAATATAATTTAAATCTAATATAATATAAATATACTATAATATATAATAAATACAATATAATCTAAAATATAATAAATACAATATAATATCATATATAATAAATACAATATAATATAATATTATTATAATATAGTATAAATATAATCTAAAATAAAACATAATAAATACAATATAATCTAATATATAATAAATACAATAAAATAAAATAAAATATAATATAGTGTAATATAATATAAATATAATATAATATAATATAATAAATATAATATAATAAAATATAATATAATATAAAAAATATAATATAATATAATAGCTATTCAGGTTAGCTGGGTTCCAAAACAATGTAAATGTAATTTGGACCAAGACCAAAGTTGACCAAAAAGAGAGACATATTTATAAATCATTTTTGATATTCAAAATATTATTTTTCATGCCATTATATAAAGTTTTTAAAGCCATAAAGGAAATAATATATCCCTATTTTATTATATGACTCCCAAGTTAAATATGAATAAATTACTTCCTCAGGGGTAAAAAGCACACATACACCTTCAGAAGTATGATAATTAATCATCATTATCGTGAAAGCAATAAAACAGACAATTAATTGTTATAATCGCAATCATTTGTCAACAAACACTTTAAGGTCGATTGGGCCTGACGGTGGGGTCCATAAGATAGCCCCCCATGATGCAGACTCAATGATGCAGACTCATGATCGATGAAGACTCATGATGCAGAATCATGATGTAGATTCAACGATGCAGACTCAACGATGCAGACTCAATGATGCAGACTCAATGATGCAGAATCATGATGCAGACTCAACGATGCAGACTCAATGATGCAGACTCATGATGCAGACTCAATGATGCAGACTCAACGATGCAGACTCAATGATGCAGACTCAATGATGCAGACTCAATGATACAGAATCATGATGCAGACTCAATGATGCAGACTCAATGATGCAGAATCATGATGCAGACTCAACGATGTAGACTCAATGATGCAGACTCATGATGCAGAATCACGATGCCGACTCAATGATGCAGACTCATGATGCAGAATCACGATGCAGACTCAATGACGCAGAATCATGATGCAGACTCAATGATGCAGACTCATGATGCAGAATCACGATGCAGACTCAATGATGTAGAATCATGATGCACACTCAACGATGCAGACTCAATGACGCAGACTCAATGATGCAGACTCAATGATGCAGAATCATGATGCAGACTCAACGATGTAGAATCAATGATGCAGACTCATGATGCAGAATCACGATGCCGATTCAGTGATGCAGAATCATGATGCAGACTCAATAATGCAGAATCATGATGCAGACTCAATGATGCAGACTCACGATGCAGAATCACGATGCCGAATCAATGATGCAGAATTATGATGCAAACTCAACGATGCAGACTCAATGATGCAGACTCATGATGCAGACTCAATGATGCAGACACATGATGCAGACTCAGTGATGCAGACTCAATGATGCAGAATCATGATGCAGACTCAATGATGCAGAATAATGATGCAGACTCAATGATGCAGACTCAATGATGCAGAATCATGATGCAGACTCAACGATGCAGACTCAATGATGCAGACTCATGATGCAGAATCACGATGCAGACTCATGATGCAGACTCAATGATGCAGACTCTACGATGCAGACTGATGATGCAGAATCACGATGCCGACTCAATGATGCAGAATCATGATGCAGACTCAACGATGCAGACTCAATGATGCAGAATCACGATGCAGACTCAATGATGCAGAAACATGATGCAGACTCAACGATGCAGACTCTACGATGCAGACTCATGATGCAGACTCAATGATGCAGAATCATGATGCAGACTCAACGATGCAGAATCATGATGCAGAATCACGATGCAGAATCATGATGCTGACTCAATGATGCTGACTCAATGACGCAGAATCATGATGCAGACTCAATGATGCAGACTCAATGATGCAGAATCATGATGCTGACTCAATGACGCAGAATCATGATGCAGACTCAACGATGCAGACTCAATGCTGCAGAATCACGATGCAGACTCAATGATGCAGACTCTACGATGCAGACTCAACGATGCAGAATCATGATGCCGACTCAACGATGCAGACTCATGATGCAGACTCTACGATGCAGACTCATGATGCAGACTCAATGATGCAGACTCATGATGCAGATTCAACGATGCAGAATCATGATGGAGACTCAACGATGCAGACTCTACGATGCAGATTCATGATGCAGACTCAACGATGCAGACTCATGATGCAGACTCAACGATGCAGACTCAACGATGCAGACTCAATGATGCAGACTCATGATGCAGACTCAACGATGCAGACTCAATGATGCAAACTCAACGATGCAGACTCATGATGCAGACTAAACGATGCAGACTCAACGATGCAGACTCAATGATGCAGAATCATGATGCAGACTCAACGATGCAGAATCGTGATGCAGACTCAATGATGCAGACTCAACGATGGAGACTCATGATGCAGACTCAACAATGCAGACTCAATGATGCAGACTCATGATGCAGACTCAATGATGCAGACTCAACGATGCAGACTCAATGATGCAGACTCAATGATGCAGACTCAATGATGCAGAATCATGATGCAGACTCAATGATGCAGAATCATGATGCAGACTCAACGATGTAGACTCAATGATGCAGACTCATGATTCAGAATCACGATGCCGACTCAATGATGCAGACTCATGATGCAGAATCACGATGCAGACTCAATGACGCAGAATCATGATGCAGACTCAATGATGCAGACTCATGATGCAGAATCACGATGCAGACTCAATGATGCAGACTCATGATGCAGACTCAACGATGCAGACTCATGATGCAGACTCAATGATGCAGACTCAATGATGCAGAATCATGATGCAGACTCAACGATGTAGAATCAATGATGCAGACTCATGATGCAGACTCAACGATGCAGACTCATGATGCAGATTCAACGATGCAGAATCATGATGGAGACTCAACGATGCAGACTCTACGATGCAGACTCATGATGCAGACTCAACGATGCAGACTCATGATGCAGACTCAACGATGCAGACTCAACGATGCAGACTCAATGATGCAGACTCATGATGCAGACTCAACGATGCAGACTCAATGATGCAAACTCAACGATGCAGACTCATGATGCAGACTAAGCGATGCAGACTCAACGATGCAGACTCAGCGATGCAGAATCATGATGCAGACTCAGCGATGCAGAATCATGATGCAGACTCAATGATGCAGACTCAACGATGGAGACTCATGATGCAGACTCAACGATGCAGACTCAATGATGCAGACTCATGATGCAGACTCAATGATGCAGACTCAACGATGCAGACTCAATGATGCAGACTCAATGATGCAGACTCAATGATGCAGACTCAATGATACAGAATCATGATGCAGACTCAATGATGCAGACTCAATGATGCAGAATCATGATGCAGACTCAACGATGTAGACTCAATGATGCAGACTCATGATGCAGAATCACGATGCCGACTCAATGATGCAGACTCATGATGCAGAATCACGATGCAGACTCAATGGCCGAGAATCATGATGCAGACTCAATGATGCAGACTCATGATGCAGAATCACGATGCAGACTCAATGATGCAGAATCATGATGCACACTCAACGATGCAGACTCAATGGCGCAGACTCAATGATGCAGACTCAATGATCCAGAATCATGATGCAGGCTCAACGATGTAGAATCAATGATGCAGAATTATGATGCAAACTCAACGATGCAGACTCAATGATGCAGACTCATGATGCAGACTCAATGATGCAGACACAGTGATGCAGACTCAATGATGCAGAATCATGATGCAGACTCAATGATGCAGAATCATGATGCAGACTCAATGATGCAGACTCAATGATGCAGAATCATGATGCAGACTCAACGATGCAGACTCAATGATGCAGACTCATGATGCAGAATCACGATGCAGACTCATGATGCAGACTCAATGATGCAGACTCTACGATGCAGACTCATGATGCAGAATCACAATGCCGACTCAATGATGCAGAATCATGATGCAGACTCAACGATGCAGACTCAATGATGCAGAATCACGATGCAGACTCAATGATGCAGAAACATGATGCAGACTCAACGATGCAGACTCTACGATGCAGACTAATGATGCAGACTCAATGATGCAGAATCATGATGCAGAATCACGATGCAGAATCATGATGCTGACTCAATGATGCTGACTCAATGGCCGTAGAATCATGATGCAGACTCAACGATGCAGACTCAATGATGCAGAATCATGATGCTGACTCAATGGCGCTTAGAATCATGATGCAGACTCAACGATGCAGACTCAATGATGCAGAATCACGATGCAGACTCAATGATGCAGACTCTACGATGCAGACTCAACGATGCAGAATCATGATGGAGACTCTACGATGCAGACTCATGATGCAGACTCAGCGATGCAGACTCATGATGCAGACTCATGATGCAGACTCTACGATGCAGACTCATGATGCCGACTCAGCGATGCAGACTCATGATGCAGACTCTACGATGCAGACTCATGATGCAGACTCAGCGATGCAGACTCATGATGCAGATTCAACGATGCAGAATCATGATGGAGACTCAACGATGCAGATTCTACGATGCAGACTCATGATGCAGACTCAGCGATGCAGACTCATGATGCAGACTCAGCGATGCAGACTCAGCGATGCAGACTCAATGATGCAGACTCATGATGCAGACTCAGCGATGCAGACTCAATGATGCAAACTCAGCGATGCAGACTCATGATGCAGACTAAGCGATGCAGACTCAGCGATGCAGACTCAACGATGCAGAATCATGATGCAGACTCAGCGATGCAGAATCGTGATGCAGACTCAATGATGCAGACTCAGCGATGGAGACTCATGATGCAGACTCAGCGATGCAGACTGAATGATGCAGACTCATGATGCAGACTCAATGATGCAGACTCAGCGATGCAGACTCAATGATGCAGACTCAATGATGCAGACTCAATGATACAGAATCATGATGCAGACTCAATGATGCAGACTCAATGATGCAGAATCATGATGCAGACTCAACGATGTAGACTCAATGATGCAGACTCATGATGCAGAATCACGATGCCGACTCAATGATGCAGACTCATGATGCAGAATCACGATGCAGACTCAATGGCCTTAGAATCATGATGCAGACTCAATGATGCAGACTCATGATGCAGAATCACGATGCAGACTCAATGATGCAGACTCATGATGCAGACTCAACGATGCAGACTCATGATGCAGACTCAATGATGCAGACTCAATGATGCAGAATCATGATGCAGACTCAACGATGTAGAATCAATGATGCAGACTCATGATGCAGACTCAACGATGCAGACTCATGATGCAGATTCAACGATGCAGAATCATGATGGAGACTCAACGATGCAGACTCTACGATGCAGACTCATGATGCAGACTCAACGATGCAGACTCATGATGCAGACTCAGCGATGCAGACTCAGCGATGCAGACTCAATGATGCAGACTCATGATGCAGACTCAATGATGCAAACTCAACGATGCAGACTCATGATGCAGACTAAACAATGCAGACTCAATGATGCAGAATCATGATGCAGACTCAACGATGCAGAATCATGATGCAGACTCAATGATGCAGACTCAACGATGGAGACTCATGATGCAGACTCAGCGATGCAGACTCAATGATGCAGACTCATGATGCAGACTCAATGATGCAGACTCAGCGATGCAGACTCAATGATGCAGACTCAATGATGCAGACTCAATGATGCAGACTCAATGATACAGAATCATGATGCAGACTCTATGATGCAGACTCAATGATGCAGAATCATGATGCAGACTCAACGATGTAGACTCAATGATGCAGACTCATGATGCAGAATCACGATGCCGACTCAATGATGCAGACTCATGATGCAGAATCACGATGCAGACTCAATGGCGCTTAGAATCATGATGCAGACTCAATGATGCAGACTCATGATGCAGAATCACGATGCAGACTCAATGATGCAGAATCATGATGCACACTCAGCGATGCAGACTCAATGGCCTAGACTCAATGATGCAGACTCAATGATCCAGAATCATGATGCAGGCTCAACGATGTAGAATCAATGATGCAGACTCATGATGCAGAATCACGATGCCGACTCAGTGATGCAGAATCATGATGCAGACTCAATGATGCAGAATCATGATGCAGACTCAATGATGCAGACTCACGATGCAGAATCACGATGCCGACTCAACGATGCAGAATTATGATGCAAACTCAACGATGCAGACTCAATGATGCAGACTCATGATGCAGACTCAATGATGCAGACACATGATGCAGACTCAATGATGCAGACTCAATGATGGAGAATCATGATGCAGACTCAATGATGCAGAATCATGATGCAGACTCAATGATGCAGACTCAATGATGCAGAATCATGATACAGACTCAACGATGCAGACTCAATGATGCAGACTCATGATGCAGAATCACGATGCAGACTCATGCTGCAGACTCAATGATGTAGACTCTACGATGCAGACTCATGATGCAGAATCACGATGCCGACTCAATGATGCAGAATCATGATGCAGACTCAACGATGCAGACTCAATGATGCAGAATCACGATGCAGACTCAATGATGCAGAATCATGATGCAGACTCAATGATGCAGACTCTACGATGCAGACTCAACGATGCAGAATCATGATGCAGACTCAACGATGCAGACTCAATGATGCAGACTCAACGATGCAGACTCTATGATGCAGACTCTACGATGCAGAATCACGATGCAGAATCATGATGCAGAATCACGATGCAGAATCATGATGCTGACTCAATGATGCTGACTCAATGACGCAGAATCATGATGCAGACTCAACGATGCAGACTCAGTAATTTAGAATTGATGCTGACTCAATGACGCAGAATCATGATGCACACTCAACGATGCAGACTCAATGATGCAGAATCATGATGCAGACTCAATGATGCAGACTCTACGATGCAGACTCAACGATGCAGAATCATGATGGAGACTCTACGATGCAGACTCATGATGCAGACTCAACGATGCAGATTCTACGATGCAGACTCATGATGCAGACTCTACGATGCAGACTCATGATGCAGACTCAACGATGCAGACTCATGATGCAGACTCTACGATGCAGACTCATGATGCAGACTCAATGATTCAGACTCATGATGCAGACTCAACGATGCAGAATCATGATGGAGACTCAACGATGCAGACTCATGATGCAGACTCAACGATGCAGACTCAATGATGCAGACTCAATGATGCAGACTCATGATGCAGACTCAACGATGCAGACTCGATGCAAACTCAACGATGCAGACTCATGATGCAGACACAACGATGCAGACTCAACGATGCAGAATCATGATGCAGACTCAACGATGCAGACTCAATGATGGAGACTCATGATGCAGACTCAACGATGCAGACTCAATGATGCAGAATCATGATGCTGACTCAAATGCAGAATCATGATGCAGACTCAACGATGCAGACTCAATGATGCAGAATCACGATGCAGAATCACGATGCAGACTCAATGATGCAGACTCAATGATACAGAATCATGATGCAGACTCAATGATGCAGACTCAACGATGCAGACTCAATGATGCAGAATCATGGTTCAGACTCAACGATGCAGACTCAATGATGCAGACTCATGATGCAGACTCAACGATGCAGACTCAAAGATGCAGAATCAACGATGCAGACTCTACGATGCAGAATCATGATGCAGACTCAACGATGCAGAATCATGATGCAGACTCAGTGATGCAGAATCATGATGCTGACTCAAATGCAGAATCATGATGCAGACTCAACGATGCAGACTCAATGATGCAGAATCACGATGCAGACTCAATGATGCAGACTCAACGATACAGAATCATGATGGAGACTCTACGATGCAGACTCATGATGCAGACTCAACGATGCAGGCTCATGATGCAGACTCTACGATGCAGAATCATGATGCAGACTCTATGATGCAGACTCAATGATGCAGAATCATGATGCAGACTCAACGATGTAGACTCAATGATGCAGACTCATGATGCAGAAACACGATGCCGACTCAATGATGCAGACTCATGATGCAGAATCACGATGCAGACTCAATGACGCAGAATCATGATGCAGACTCAATGATGCAGACTCATGATGCAGAATCACGATGCAGACTCAATGATGCAGAATCATGATGCACACTCAACGATGCAGACTCAATGACGCAGACTCAATGATGCAGACTCAATGATCCAGAATCATGATGCAGGCTCAACGATGTAGAATCAATGATGCAGACTCATGATGCAGAATCACGATGCCGACTCAGTGATGCAGAATCATGATGCAGACTCAATGATGCAGAATCATGATGCAGACTCAATGATGCAGACTCACGATGCAGAATCACGATGCCGACTCAATGATGCAGAATTATGATGCAAACTCAACGATGCAGACTCAATGATGCAGACTCATGATGCAGACTCAATGATGCAGACACATGATGCAGACTCAATGATGCAGACTCAATGATGGAGAATCATGATGCAGACTCAATGATGCAGAATCATGATGCAGACTCAATGATGCAGACTCAATGATGCAGAATCATGATACAGACTCAACGATGCAGACTCAATGATGCAGACTCATGATGCAGAATCACGATGCAGACTCATGCTGCAGACTCAATGATGTAGACTCTACGATGCAGACTCAAAGATGCAGAATCAACGATGCAGACTCTACGATGCAGAATCATGATGCAGACTCAACGATGCAGAATCATGATGCAGACTCAGTGATGCAGAATCATGATGCTGACTCAAATGCAGAATCATGATGCAGACTCAACGATGCAGACTCAATGATGCAGAATCACGATGCAGACTCAATGATGCAGACTCAACTGATGCAGACTCAATGATGCAGACTCAACGATGCAGACTCATGATGCAGACTCTACGATGCAGAATCATGATGCAGACTCTATGATGCAGACTCAATGATGCAGAATCATGATGCAGACTCAACGATGTAGACTCAATGATGCAGACTCATGATGCAGAATCACGATGCCGACTCAATGATGCAGACTCATGATGCAGAATCATGATGCAGACTCAATGACGCAGAATCATGATGCAGACTCAATGATGCAGACTCATGATGCAGAATCACGATGCAGACTCAATGATGCAGAATCATGATGCAGACTCAACGATGCAGACTCAATGACGCAGACTCAATGATGCAGACTCAATGATCCAGAATCATGATGCAGGCTCAACGATGTAGAATCAATGATGCAGACTCATGATGCAGAATCACGATGCCGACTCAGTGATGCAGAATCATGATGCAGACTCAATGATGCAGAATCATGATGCAGACTCAATGATGCAGACTCACGATGCAGAATCACGATGCCGACTCAATGATGCAGAATTATGATGCAAACTCAACGATGCAGACTCAATGATGCAGACTCATGATGCAGACTCAATGATGCAGACTCATGATGCAGACTCAATGATGCAGACTCAATGATGGAGAATCATGATGCAGACTCAATGATGCAGAATCATGATGCAGACTCAATGATGCAGACTCAATGATGCAGAATCATGATACAGACTCAACGATGCAGACTCAATGATGCAGACTCATGATGCAGAATCACGATGCAGACTCATGCTGCAGACTCAATGATGTAGACTCTACGATGCAGACTCATGATGCAGAATCACGATGCCGACTCAATGATGCAGAATCATGATGCAGACTCAACGATGCAGACTCATGATGCAGACTAAACGATGCAGACTCAACGATGCAGACTCAATGATGCAGAATCATGATGCAGACTCAACGATGCAGAATCGTGATGCAGACTCAATGATGCAGACTCAACGATGGAGACTCATGATGCAGACTCAACAATGCAGACTCAATGATGCAGACTCATGATGCAGACTCAATGATGCAGACTCAACGATGCAGACTCAATGATGCAGACTCAATGATGCAGACTCAATGATGCAGAATCATGATGCAGACTCAATGATGCAGAATCATGATGCAGACTCAACGATGTAGACTCAATGATGCAGACTCATGATTCAGAATCACGATGCCGACTCAATGATGCAGACTCATGATGCAGAATCACGATGCAGACTCAATGACGCAGAATCATGATGCAGACTCAATGATGCAGACTCATGATGCAGAATCACGATGCAGACTCAATGATGCAGACTCATGATGCAGACTCAACGATGCAGACTCATGATGCAGACTCAATGATGCAGACTCAATGATGCAGACTCATGATGCAGATTCAACGATGCAGAATCATGATGGAGACTCAACGATGCAGACTCTACGATGCAGACTCATGATGCAGACTCAACGATGCAGACTCATGATGCAGACTCAACGATGCAGACTCAACGATGCAGACTCAATGATGCAGACTCATGATGCAGACTCAACGATGCAGACTCAATGATGCAAACTCAACGATGCAGACTCATGATGCAGACTAAACGATGCAGACTCAACGATGCAGACTCAACGATGCAGAATCATGATGCAGACTCAACGATGCAGAATCATGATGCAGACTCAATGATGCAGACTCAACGATGGAGACTCATGATGCAGACTCAACGATGCAGACTCAATGATGCAGACTCATGATGCAGACTCAATGATGCAGACTCAACGATGCAGACTCAATGATGCAGACTCAATGATGCAGACTCAATGATACAGAATCATGATGCAGACTCAATGATGCAGACTCAATGATGCAGAATCATGATGCAGACTCAACGATGTAGACTCAATGATGCAGACTCATGATGCAGAATCACGATGCCGACTCAATGATGCAGACTCATGATGCAGAATCACGATGCAGACTCAATGACGCAGAATCATGATGCAGACTCAATGATGCAGACTCATGATGCAGAATCACGATGCAGACTCAATGATGCAGAATCATGATGCACACTCAACGATGCAGACTCAATGACGCAGACTCAATGATGCAGACTCAATGATCCAGAATCATGATGCAGGCTCAACGATGTAGAATCAATGATGCAGAATTATGATGCAAACTCAACGATGCAGACTCAATGATGCAGACTCATGATGCAGACTCAATGATGCAGACTCAGTGATGCAGACTCAATGATGCAGAATCATGATGCAGACTCAATGATGCAGAATCATGATGCAGACTCAATGATGCAGACTCAATGATGCAGAATCATGATGCAGACTCAACGATGCAGACTCAATGATGCAGACTCATGATGCAGAATCACGATGCAGACTCATGATGCAGACTCAATGATGCAGACTCTACGATGCAGACTCATGATGCAGAATCACGATGCAGACTCAATGATGCAGAATCATGATGCAGACTCAACGATGCAGACTCAATGATGCAGAATCACGATGCAGACTCAATGATGCAGAAACATGATGCAGACTCAACGATGCAGACTCAATGATGCAGACTCAATGATGCAGAATCATGATGCAGAATCACGATGCAGAATCATGATGCTGACTCAATGATGCTGACTCAATGACGCAGAATCATGATGCAGACTCAACGATGCAGACTCAATGATGCAGAATCATGATGCTGACTCAATGACGCAGAATCATGATGCAGACTCAACGATGCAGACTCAATGATGCAGAATCACGATGCAGACTCAATGATGCAGACTCTACGATGCAGACTCAACGATGCAGAATCATGATGGAGACTCTACGATGCAGACTCATGATGCAGACTCAACGATGCAGACTCATGATGCAGACTCATGATGCAGACTCTACGATGCAGACTCATGATGCCGACTCAACGATGCAGACTCATGATGCAGACTCTACGATGCAGACTCATGATGCAGACTCAACGATGCAGACTCATGATGCAGATTCAACGATGCAGAATCATGATGGAGACTCAACGATGCAGATTCTACGATGCAGACTCATGATGCAGACTCAACGATGCAGACTCATGATGCAGACTCAACGATGCAGACTCAACGATGCAGACTCAATGATGCAGACTCATGATGCAGACTCAACGATGCAGACTCAATGATGCAAATTCAACGATGCAGACTCATGATGTAGACTAAACGATGCAGACGTAACGATGCAGACTCAACGATGCAGAATCATGATGCAGACTCAACGATGCAGAATCGTGATGCAGACACAATGATGCAGACTCAACGATGGAGACTCATGATGCAGACTCAACGATGCAGACTCAATGATGCAGACTCATGATGTAGACTCAATGATGCAGACTCAACGATGCAGACTCAATGATGCAGACTCAATGATGCAGACTCAATGATACAGAATTATGATGCAGACTCAATGATGCAGACTCAATGATGCAGAATCATGATGCAGACTCAACGATGTAGACTCAATGATGCAGACTCATGATGCAGAATCACGATGCCGACTCAATGATGCAGACTCATGATGCAGAATCACGATGCAGACTCAATGACGCAGAATCATGATGCAGACTCAATGATGCAGACTCATGATGCAGAATCACGATGCAGACTCAATGATGCAGACTCATGATGCAGACTCAACGATGCAGACTCATGATGCAGACTCAATGATGCAGACTCAATGATGCAGAATCATGATGCAGACTCAACGATGTAGAATCAATGATGCAGACTCATGATGCAGACTCAACGATGCAGACTCATGATGCAGATTCAACGATGCAGAATCATGATGGAGACTCAACGATGCAGACTCTACGATGCAGACTCATGATGCAGACTCAACGATGCAGACTCAACGATGCAGACTCAATGATGCAGACTCATGATGCAGACTCAATGATGCAAACTCAACGATGCAGACTCATGATGCAGACTAAACAATGCAGACTCAACGATGCAGAATCATGATGCAGACTCAACGATGCAGAATCATGATGCAGACTCAATGATGCAGACTCAACGATGGAGACTCATGATGCAGACTCAACAATGCAGACTCAATGATGCAGACTCATGATGCAGACTCAATGATGCAGACTCAACGATGCAGACTCAATGATGCAGACTCAATGATGCAGACTCAATGATGCAGAATCATGATGCAGGCTCAATGATGCAGAATCATGATGCAGACTCAACGATGTAGACTCAATGATGCAGACTCATGATTCAGAATCACGATGCCGACTCAATGATGCAGACTCATGATGCAGAATCACGATGCAGACTCAATGACGCAGAATCAAGATGCAGACTCAATGATGCAGACTCATGATGCAGAATCACGATGCAGACTCAATGATGCAGACTCATGATGCAGACTCAACGATGCAGACTCATGATGCAGACTCAATGATGCAGACTCAATGATGCAGAATCATGATGCAGACTCAACGATGTAGAATCAATGATGCAGACTCATGATGCAGACTCAACGATGCAGACTCATGATGCAGATTCAACGATGCAGAATCATGATGGAGACTCAACGATGCAGACTCTACGATGCAGACTCATGATGCAGACTCAACGATGCAGACTCATGATGCAGACTCAACGATGCAGACTCAACGATGCAGACTCAATGATGCAGACTCATGATGCAGACTCAACGATGCAGACTCAATGATGCAAACTCAACGATGCAGACTCATGATGCAGACTAAACGATGCAGACTCAACGATGCAGACTCAACGATGCAGAATCATGATGCAGACTCAACGATGCAGAATCATGATGCAGACTCAATGATGCAGACTCAACGATGGAGACTCATGATGCAGACTCAACGATGCAGACTCAATGATGCAGACTCATGATGCAGACTCAATGATGCAGACTCAACGATGCAGACTCAATGATGCAGACTCAATGATGCAGACTCAATGATACAGAATCATGATGCAGACTCAATGATGCAGACTCAATGATGCAGAATCATGATGCAGACTCAACGATGTAGACTCAATGATGCAGACTCATGATGCAGAATCACGATGCCGACTCAATGATGCAGACTCATGATGCAGAATCACGATGCAGACTCAATGGCGCAGAATCATGATGCAGACTCAATGATGCAGACTCATGATGCAGAATCACGATGCAGACTCAATGATGCAGAATCATGATGCACACTCAACGATGCAGACTCAATGATGCAGACTCAATGATGCAGACTCAATGATCCAGAATCATGATGCAGGCTCAACGATGTAGAATCAATGATGCAGAATTATGATGCAAACTCAACGATGCAGACTCAATGATGCAGACTCATGATGCAGACTCAATGATGCAGACACAGTGATGCAGACTCAATGATGCAGAATCATGATGCAGACTCAATGATGCAGAATCATGATGCAGACTCAATGATGCAGACTCAATGATGCAGAATCATGATGCAGACTCAACGATGCAGACTCAATGATGCAGACTCATGATGCAGAATCACGATGCAGACTCATGATGCAGACTCAATGATGCAGACTCTACGATGCAGACTCATGATGCAGAATCACGATGCCGACTCAATGATGCAGAATCATGATGCAGACTCAACGATGCAGACTCAATGATGCAGAATCACGATGCAGACTCAATGATGCAGAAACATGATGCAGACTCAACGATGCAGACTCGACGATGCAGACTAATGATGCAGACTCAATGATGCAGAATCATGATGCAGAATCACGATGCAGAATCATGATGCTGACTCAATGATGCTGACTCAATGACGCAGAATCATGATGCAGACTCAACGATGCAGACTCAATGATGCAGAATCATGATGCTGACTCAATGACGCAGAATCATGATGCAGACTCAACGATGCAGACTCAATGATGCAGAATCACGATGCAGACTCAATGATGCAGACTCTACGATGCAGACTCAACGATGCAGAATCATGATGGAGACTCTACGATGCAGACTCATGATGCAGACTCAACGATGCAGACTCATGATGCAGACTCATGATGCAGACTCTATGATGCAGACTCATGATGCCGACTCAACGATGCAGACTCATGATGCAGACTCTACGATGCAGACTCATGATGCAGACTCAACGATGCAGACTCATGATGCAGATTCAACGATGCAGAATCATGATGGAGACTCAACGATGCAGATTCTACGATGCAGACTCATGATGCAGACTCAACGATGCAGACTCATGATGCAGACTCAACGATGCAGACTCAACGATGCAGACTCAATGATGCAGACTCATGATGCAGACTCAACGATGCAGACTCAATGATGCAAACTCAACGATGCAGACTCATGATGCAGACTAAACGATGCAGACTCAACGATGCAGACTCAACGATGCAGAATCATGATGCAGACTCAACGATGCAGAATCGTGATGCAGACTCAATGATGCAGACTCAACGATGGAGACTCATGATGCAGACTCAACGATGCAGACTCGAATGATGCAGACTCATGATGCAGACTCAATGATGCAGACTCAACGATGCAGACTCAATGATGCAGACTCAATGATGCAGACTCAATGATACAGAATCATGATGCAGACTCAATGATGCAGACTCAATGATGCAGAATCATGATGCAGACTCAACGATGTAGACTCAATGATGCAGACTCATGATGCAGAATCACGATGCCGACTCAATGATGCAGACTCATGATGCAGAATCACGATGCAGACTCAATGACGCAGAATCATGATGCAGACTCAATGATGCAGACTCATGATGCAGAATCACGATGCAGACTCAATGATGCAGACTCATGATGCAGACTCAACGATGCAGACTCATGATGCAGACTCAATGATGCAGACTCAATGATGCAGAATCATGATGCAGACTCAACGATGTAGAATCAATGATGCAGACTCATGATGCAGACTCAACGATGCAGACTCATGATGCAGATTCAACGATGCAGAATCATGATGGAGACTCAACGATGCAGACTCTACGATGCAGACTCATGATGCAGACTCAACGATGCAGACTCAACGATGCAGACTCAATGATGCAGACTCATGATGCAGACTCAATGATGCAAACTCAACGATGCAGACTCATGATGCAGACTAAACAATGCAGACTCAACGATGCAGAATCATGATGCAGACTCAACGATGCAGAATCATGATGCAGACTCAATGATGCAGACTCAACGATGGAGACTCATGATGCAGACTCAACGATGCAGACTCAATGATGCAGACTCATGATGCAGACTCAATGATGCAGACTCAACGATGCAGACTCAATGATGCAGACTCAATGATGCAGACTCAATGATGCAGACTCAATGATACAGAATCATGATGCAGACTCTATGATGCAGACTCAATGATGCAGAATCATGATGCAGACTCAACGATGTAGACTCAATGATGCAGACTCATGATGCAGAATCACGATGCCGACTCAATGATGCAGACTCATGATGCAGAATCACGATGCAGACTCAATGACGCAGAATCATGATGCAGACTCAATGATGCAGACTCATGATGCAGAATCACGATGCAGACTCAATGATGCAGAATCATGATGCACACTCAACGATGCAGACTCAATGACGCAGACTCAATGATGCAGACTCAATGATCCAGAATCATGATGCAGGCTCAACGATGTAGAATCAATGATGCAGACTCATGATGCAGAATCACGATGCCGACTCAGTGATGCAGAATCATGATGCAGACTCAATGATGCAGAATCATGATGCAGACTCAATGATGCAGACTCACGATGCAGAATCACGATGCCGACTCAACGATGCAGAATTATGATGCAAACTCAACGATGCAGACTCAATGATGCAGACTCATGATGCAGACTCAATGATGCAGACACATGATGCAGACTCAATGATGCAGACTCAATGATGGAGAATCATGATGCAGACTCAATGATGCAGAATCATGATGCAGACTCAACGATGCAGACTCAATGATGCAGACTCATGATGCAGAATCACGATGCAGACTCATGATGCAGACTCAATGATGCAGACTCTACGATGCAGACTCATGATGCAGAATCACGATGCCGACTCAATGATGCAGAATCATGATGCAGACTCAACGATGCAGACTCAATGATGCAGAATTACGATGCAGACTCAATGATGCAGAAACATGATGCAGACTCAACGATGCAGACTCTACGATGCAGACTAATGATGCAGACTCAATGATGCAGAATCATGATGCAGAATCACGATGCAGAATCATGATGCTGACTCAATGATGCTGACTCAATGACGCAGAATCATGATGCAGACTCAACGATGCAGACTCAATGATGCAGAATCATGATGCTGACTCAATGACGCAGAATCATGATGCAGACTCAACGATGCAGACTCAATGATGCAGAATCACGATGCAGACTCAATGATGCAGACTCTACGATGCAGACTCAACGATGCAGAATCATGATGGAGACTCTACGATGCAGACTCATGATGCAGACTCAACGATGCAGACTCATGATGCAGACTCATGATGCAGACTCTACGATGCAGACTCATGATGCCGACTCAACGATGCAGACTCATGATGCAGACTCTACGATGCAGACTCATGATGCAGACTCAACGATGCAGACTCATGATGCAGATTCAACGATGCAGAATCATGATGGAGACTCAACGATGCAGATTCTACGATGCAGACTCATGATGCAGACTCAACGATGCAGACTCATGATGCAGACTCAACGATGCAGACTCAACGATGCAGACTCAATGATGCAGACTCATGATGCAGACTCAACGATGCAGACTCAATGATGCAAACTCAACGATGCAGACTCATGATGCAGACTAAACGATGCAGACTCAACGATGCAGACTCAACGATGCAGAATCATGATGCAGACTCAACGATGCAGAATCGTGATGCAGACTCAATGATGCAGACTCAACGATGGAGACTCATGATGCAGACTCAACGATGCAGACTGAATGATGCAGACTCATGATGCAGACTCAATGATGCAGACTCAACGATGCAGACTCAATGATGCAGACTCAATGATGCAGACTCAATGATACAGAATCATGATGCAGACTCAATGATGCAGACTCAATGATGCAGAATCATGATGCAGACTCAACGATGTAGACTCAATGATGCAGACTCATGATGCAGAATCACGATGCCGACTCAATGATGCAGACTCATGATGCAGAATCACGATGCAGACTCAATGACGAGAATCATGATGCAGACTCAATGATGCAGACTCATGATGCAGAATCACGATGCAGACTCAATGATGCAGACTCATGATGCAGACTCAACGATGCAGACTCATGATGCAGACTCAATGATGCAGACTCAATGATGCAGAATCATGATGCAGACTCAACGATGTAGAATCAATGATGCAGACTCATGATGCAGACTCAACGATGCAGACTCATGATGCAGATTCAACGATGCAGAATCATGATGGAGACTCAACGATGCAGACTCTACGATGCAGACTCATGATGCAGACTCAACGATGCAGACTCATGATGCAGACTCAACGATGCAGACTCAACGATGCAGACTCAATGATGCAGACTCATGATGCAGACTCAATGATGCAAACTCAACGATGCAGACTCATGATGCAGACTAAACAATGCAGACTCAACGATGCAGAATCATGATGCAGACTCAACGATGCAGAATCATGATGCAGACTCAATGATGCAGACTCAACGATGGAGACTCATGATGCAGACTCAACGATGCAGACTCAATGATGCAGACTCATGATGCAGACTCAATGATGCAGACTCAACGATGCAGACTCAACGATGCAGACTCAATGATGCAGACTCAATGATGCAGACTCAATGATACAGAATCATGATGCAGACTCTATGATGCAGACTCAATGATGCAGAATCATGATGCAGACTCAACGATGTAGACTCAATGATGCAGACTCAATGATGCAGAATCACGATGCCGACTCAATGATGCAGACTCATGATGCAGAATCACGATGCAGACTCAATGACGCAGAATCATGATGCAGACTCAATGATGCAGACTCATGATGCAGAATCACGATGCAGACTCAATGATGCAGAATCATGATGCACACTCAACGATGCAGACTCAATGACGCAGACTCAATGATGCAGACTCAATGATCCAGAATCATGATGCAGGCTCAACGATGTAGAATCAATGATGCAGACTCATGATGCAGAATCACGATGCCGACTCAGTGATGCAGAATCATGATGCAGACTCAATGATGCAGAATCATGATGCAGACTCAATGATGCAGACTCACGATGCAGAATCACGATGCCGACTCAACGATGCAGAATTATGATGCAAACTCAACGATGCAGACTCAATGATGCAGACTCATGATGCAGACTCAATGATGCAGACACATGATGCAGACTCAATGATGCAGACTCAATGATGGAGAATCATGATGCAGACTCAATGATGCAGAATCATGATGCAGACTCAATGATGCAGACTCAATGATGCAGAATCATGATACAGACTCAACGATGCAGACTCAATGATGCAGACTCATGATGCAGAATCACGATGCAGACTCATGCTGCAGACTCAATGATGTAGACTCTACGATGCAGACTCATGATGCAGAATCACGATGCCGACTCAATGATGCAGAATCATGATGCAGACTCAACGATGCAGACTCAATGATGCAGAATCACGATGCAGACTCAATGATGCAGAATCATGATGCAGACTCAATGATGCAGACTCTACGATGCAGACTCAACGATGCAGAATCATGATGCAGACTCAACGATGCAGACTCAATGATGCAGACTCAACGATGCAGACTCTATGATGCAGACTCTACGATGCAGAATCACGATGCAGAATCATGATGCAGAATCACGATGCAGAATCATGATGCTGACTCAATGATGCTGACTCAATGACGCAGAATCATGATGTAGACTCAACGATGCAGACTCAGTAATTTAGAATTGATGCTGACTCAATGACGTAGAATCATGATGCACACTCAACGATGCAGACTCAATGATGCAGAATCATGATGCAGACTCAATGATGCAGACTCTACGATGCAGACTCAACGATGCAGAATCATGATGGAGACTCTACGATGCAGACTCATGATGCAGACTCAACGATGCAGATTCTATGATGCAGACTCATGATGCAGACTCTACGATGCAGACTCATGATGCAGACTCAACGATGCAGACTCATGATGCAGACTCTACGATGCAGACTCATGATGCAGACTCAATGATTCAGACTCATGATGCAGACTCAACGATGCAGAATCATGATGGAGACTCAACGATGCAGACTCATGATGCAGATTCAACGATGCAGACTCAATGATGCAGACTCAATGATGCAGACTCATGATGCAGACTCAACGATGCAGACTCGATGCAAACTCAACGATGCAGACTCATGATGCAGACACAACGATGCAGACTCAACGATGCAGAATCATGATGCAGACTCAACGATGCAGACTCAATGATGGAGACTCATGATGCAGACTCAACGATGCAGACTCAATGATGCAGAATCATGATGCTGACTCAAATGCAGAATCATGATGCAGACTCAACGATGCATACTCAATGATGCAGAATCACGATGCAGAATCACGATGCAGACTCAATGATGCAGACTCAATGATACAGAATCATGATGCAGACTCAATGATGCAGACTCAACGGTGCAGACTCAACGATGCAGAATCATGGTGCAGACTCAACGATGCAGACTCAATGATGCAGACTCATGATGCAGACTCAACGATGCAGACTCAAAGATGCAGAATCAACGATGCAGACTCTACGATGCAGAATCATGATGCAGACTCAACGATGCAGAATCATGATGCAGACTCAGTGATGCAGAATCATGATGCTGACTCAAATGCAGAATCATGATGCAGACTCAACGATGCAGACTCAATGATGCAGAATCACGATGCAGACTCAATGATGCAGACTCAACAATACAGAATCATGATGGAGACTCTACGATGCAGACTCATGATGCAGACTCAACGATGCAGGCTCATGATGCAGACTCTACGATGCAGAATCATGATGCAGACTCTATGATGCAGACTCAATGATGCAGAATCATGATGCAGACTCAACGATGTAGACTCAATGATGCAGACTCATGATGCAGAATCACGATGCCGACTCAATGATGCAGACTCATGATGCAGAATCACGATGCAGACTCAATGACGCAGAATCATGATGCAGACTCAATGATGCAGACTCATGATGCAGAATCACGATGCAGACTCAATGATGCAGAATCATGATGCACACTCAACGATGCAGACTCAATGACGCAGACTCAATGATGCAGACTCAATGATCCAGAATCATGATGCAGGCTCAACGATGTAGAATCAATGATGCAGACTCATGATGCAGAATCACGATGCCGACTCAGTGATGCAGAATCATGATGCAGACTCAATGATGCAGAATCATGATGCAGACTCAATGATGCAGACTCACGATGCAGAATCACGATGCCGACTCAATGATGCAGAATTATGATGCAAACTCAACGATGCAGACTCAATGATGCAGACTCATGATGCAGACTCAATGATGCAGACACATGATGCAGACTCAATGATGCAGACTCAATGATGGAGAATCATGATGCAGACTCAATGATGCAGAATCATGATGCAGACTCAATGATGCAGACTCAATGATGCAGAATCATGATACAGACTCAACGATGCAGACTCAATGATGCAGACTCATGATGCAGAATCACGATGCAGACTCATGCTGCAGACTCAATGATGTAGACTCTACGATGCAGACTCATGATGCAGAATCACGATGCCGACTCAATGATGCAGAATCATGATGCAGACTCAACGATGCAGACTCAATGATGCAGAATCACGATGCAGACTCAATGATGCAGAATCATGATGCAGACTCAACGATGCAGACTCTACGATGCAGACTCAACGATGCAGAATCATGATGCAGACTCAACGATGCAGACTCAATGATGCAGACTCAACAATGCAGACTCTATGATGCAGACTCTACGATGCAGAATCACGATGCAGAATCATGATGCAGAATCACGATGCAGAATCATGATGCTGACTCAATGATGCTGACTCAATGATGCAGAATCATGATGCAGACTCAACGATGCAGACTCAGTAATTTAGAATTGATGCTGACTCAATGACGCAGAATCATGATGCACACTCAACGATGCAGACTCAATGATGCAGAATCATGATGCAGACTCAATGATGCAGACTCTACGATGCAGACTCAACGATGCAGAATCATGATGGAGACTCTACGATGCAGACTCATGATGCAGACTCGACGATGCAGACTCTACGATGCAGACTCATGATGCAGACTCTACGATGCAGACTCATGATGCAGACTCAACGATGCAGACTCATGATGCAGACTCTACGATGCAGACTCATGATGCAGACTCAATGATTCAGACTCATGATGCAGACTCAACGATGCAGAATCATGATGGAGACTCAACGATGCAGACTCATGATGCAGACTCAACGATGCAGACTCAATGATGCAGACTCAATGATGCAGACTCATGATGCAGACTCAACGATGCAGACTCGATGCAAACTCAACGATGCAGACTCATGATGCAGACACAACGATGCAGACTCAACGATGCAGAATCATGATGCAGACTCAACGATGCAGACTCAATGATGGAGACTCATGATGCAGACTCAACGATGCAGACTCAATGATGCAGAATCATGATGCTGACTCAAATGCAGAATCATGATGCAGACTCAACGATGCATACTCAATGATGCAGAATCACGATGCAGAATCAAGATGCAGACTCAATGATGCAGACTCAATGATACAGAATCATGATGCAGACTCAATGATGCAGACTCAACGGTGCAGACTCAACGATGCAGAATCATGGTGCAGACTCAACGATGCAGACTCAACGATGCAGACTCATGATGCAGACTCAACGATGCAGACTCAAAGATGCAGAATCAACGATGCAGACTCTACGATGCAGAATCATGATGCAGACTCAACGATGCAGAATCTTGATGCAGACTCAGTGATGCAGAATCATGATGCTGACTCAAATGCAGAATCATGATGCAGACTCAACGATGCAGACTCAATGATGCAGAATCACGATGCAGACTCAATGATGCAGACTCAACGATACAGAATCATGATGGAGACTCTACGATGCAGACTCATGATGCAGACTCAACGATGCAGGCTCATGATGCAGACTCTACGATGCAGAATCATGATGCAGACTCAATGATGCAGAATCATGATGCAGACTCAATGATGCTGACTCAATGATGCAGACTCAACGATGGAGACTCATGATGCAGACTCAACGATGCAGACTCAACGATGCAGAATCATGATGCAGACTCAACGATGCTGACTCAATGATGCAGACTCAACGATGCTGACTAAATGATGCAGACTCAACGATGCAGACTCTACAATACAGAATCATGATGCAGACTCTACAATGCAGAATCATGATGCAGAATCACGATGCAGACTCATGATGCAGAATCATGATGCTGACTCAATGACGCAGAATCATGATGCAGACTCAAAGATGCAGACTCAGTGATGCAGAATCATGATGCTGACTCAATGATGCAGAATCATGATGCAGACTCAACGATGCAGACTCAATGATGCAGAATCACGATGCAGACTCAATGATGCAGACTCTACGATGCAGACTCAACAATGCAGAATCATGATGGAGACTCAACGATGCAGACTCAATGATGCAGAATCACGATGCAGACTCAATGATGCAGACTCTACGATGCAGACTCTACGATGCAGACTCATGATGCAGACTCAACGATGTAGACTCATGATGCAGACTCTACGATGCAGACTCATGATGCAGACGCAACGATGCAGACTCATGATGCAGACTCAACGATGCAGAATCATTATGGAGACTCAACGATGCAGACTCTACGATGCAGACTCATGATGCAGACTCAACGATGCAGACTCAATGATGCAGACTCAACGATGCAGACTCATGATGCAGACTCAACAATGCAGACTCAATGATGCAAACTCAACAATGCAGACTCATGATGCAGACTCAACGATGCAGAATCATGATGCAGACTCAACGATGCAGAATCATGATGCAGACTCAATGATGCAGACTCAATGATGCAGACTCAACGATGGCGACTCATGATGCAGACTCAACGATGCAGACTCAACGATGCAGACTCAACGATGCAGAATCATGGTGCAGACTCAATGATGCAGACTCAACGATGCAGACTCATAATACAGACTCAACGATGCAGACTCAATGATGCAGAATCAACGATGCAGACTCTACGATGCTTAATCATGATGCAGACTCTACGATGCAGAATCATGATGCAGAATCACGATGCAGACTCAATGATGCAGAATCATGATGCAGACTCAACGATGCAGACTCAAAGATGCAGAATCACGATACAGAATCACGATGCAGACTGAATGATGCAGACTCAACGATGCAGAATCATGATGGAGACTTTACGATGCAGACTGATGATGCAGACTCAACGATGCAGACTCATGATGCAGACTCTACGATGCAGACTCATGATGCAGACTCAATGATGCAGACTCAACGATGCAGACTCAATGATGCAGACTCGATGCTGCAAACTCATGATGCAGAATCACGATGCAGACTCAATGATGCAGACTCATGATGCAGACTCAACGATGCAGACTCATGCTGCAGAATCACGATGCCGACTCAATGATGCACAATCATGATGCAGACTCAATGATGCAGAATCATGATGCAGACTCAACGATGCAGACTGTACGATGCAGACTCATGATGCAGACTCAACGATGCAGACTCATGATGCAGACTCTACGATGCAGACTCATGATGCAGACTCAACAATGCAGAATCATGATGCAGACTCAATGATGCAGAATCATGATGCAGACTCAACGATGCAGACTCTACGATGCAGAATCTTGATGCAGACTCAACGATGCAGACTATATGATGCAGACTCATGATGCAGACTCAATGATGCAGACTCATGATGCAGACTCAATGATGCAGACTCAATGATGCAGAATCATGATGCAGACTCAATGATGCAGAATCATGATGCAGACTCAATGATGCAGAATCATGATGCAGACTCAATGATGCAGACTCAATGATGCAGAATCATGATGCAGACTCAACGATGCAGACTCAATGATGCAGACTCATGATGCAGAATCACGATGCAGACTCAATGATGCAGACTCATGATGCAGAATCATGATGCAGACTCAACGATGCAGACTCAATGATGCAGAATCAAGATGCAGACTCAATGATGCAGAATCATGATGCAGACTCAACGATGCAGACTCTACGATGCAGACTCATGATGCAGACTCAACGATGCAGAATCATGATGCAGACTCATGATGCAGAATCACGATGCAGACTCAATGATGCAGACTCATGATGCAGACTCAATGATGCAGACTCAACGATGAAGAGTCATGATGCAGAATCACGATGCCGACTCAATGTTGCAGAATCATGATGCAGACTCAACGATGCAGACTCAATGATGCAGAATCAAGATGCAGACTCAATGATGCAGAATCATGATGCAGACTCAACGATGCAGACTCTACGATGCAGACTCATGATGCAGACTCAACGATGCAGAATCATGATGCAGACTCAACGATGCAGACTCAACGATGCAGAATCATGATGCAGACTCAACGATGCAGAATCATGATGCAGACTCAATGATGCAGACTCAACGATGGAGACTCATGATGCAGACTCAACGATGCAGACTCAACGATGCAGACTCAATGATGCAGAATCATGATGCAGACTCAACGATGCAGACTCAATGATGCAGACTCAATGATGCAGACTCTACAATGTAGAATCATGATGCAGACTCTATGATGCAGAATCATGATGCAGAATCACGATGCAGACTCAATGATGCAGAATCATGATGCTGACTCAATGACGCAGAATCATGATGCAGACTCAACGATGCAGACTCAATGATGCAGAATCATGATGCTGACTCAATGACGCAGAATCATGATGCAGACTCAACGATGCAGACTCAATGATGCAGAATCACGAAGCAGACTCGATGCAGACTCTACGATGCAGACTCAACGATGCAGAATCATGATGGAGACTCTACGATGCAGACTCATGATGCAGACTCAACGATGCAGACTCATGATGCAGACTCTATGATGCAGACTCATGATGCAGACTCAACGATGCAGACTCATGATGCAGACTCTACGATGCAGACTCATGATGCAGACTCAACGATGCAGACTCATGATGCAGACTCAACGATGCAGAATCATGATGGAGACTCAACGATGCAGACTCTACGATGCAGACTCATGATGCAGACTCAACGATGCAGACTCATGATGCAGACTCAACGATGCAGACTCAATGATGCAGACTCATGATGCAGACTCAACAATGCAGACTCAATGATGCAAACTCAACGATGCAGACTCATGATGCAGAATCAACGAAGCAGACTCAACGATGCAGAATCATGATGCAGACTCAACGATGGAGACTCATGATGCAGACTCAATGATGCAGACTCAACGATGCAGACTCATGATGCAGACTCAACGATGCAGACTCAATGATGCAGACTCATGATGCAGACTCAACAATGCAGACTCAATGATGCAAACTCAACGATGCAGACTCATGATGCAGAATCAACGAAGCAGACTCAACGATGCAGAATCATGATGCAGACTCAACGATGGAGACTCATGATGCAGACCCAATGATGCAGACTCAACGATGCAGACTCATGATGCAAAAACACGATGCCGACTCAATGATGCAGAATCATGATGCAGACTCAACGATGCAGACTCAATGATGCAGAATCATGATGCAGACTCAATGATGCAGAATCATGATGCAGACTCAACGATGCAGACTCTACGATGCAGACTCATGATGCAGACTCAACGATGCAGAATCATGATGCAGACTCAATGATGCAGACTCAACGATGCAGAATCATGATGCAGACTCAACGATGCAGAATCATGATGCAGACTCAATGATGCAGACTCAATGATGCAGACTCAACAATGGAGACTCATGATGCAGACTCAACGATGCAGACTCAACGATGCAGACTCAACGATGCAGAATCATGATGCAGACTCAACGATGCAGACTCAATGATGCAGACTCAACGATGCAGACTCTACGATGCAGAATCATGATGCAGACTCTACGATGCAGAATCATGATGCAGAATCACGATGCAGACTCAATGATGCAGAATCATGATGCTGACTCAATGACGCAGAATCATGATGCAGACTCAACGATGCAGACTCAATGATGCAGAATCATGATGCTGACTCAATGACGCAGAATCATGATGCAGACTCAACGATGCAGACTCAATGATGCAGAATCACCATGTAGACTCAATGATGCAGACTCTACGATGCAGACTCAACGATGCAGAATCATGATGGAGACTCTACGATGCAGACTCATGATGCAGACTCAACGATGCAGACCCATGATGGAGACTCAACGATGCAGACTCTACGATGCAGACTCATGATGCAGACTCAACGATGCAGACTCATGATGCAGACTCAATGATGCAGACTCATGATGCAGACTCAACAATGCAGACTCAATGATGCAAACTCAACGATGCAGACTCATGATGCAGACTTAACGAAGCAGACTCAACGATGCAGAATCATGATGCAGACTCAACGATGCAGAATCATGATGCAGACTCAATGATGCAGACTCAATGATGCAGACTCAACGATGCAGACTCTACAATGCAGAATCATGATGCAGACTCTACGATGCAGAATCATGATGCAGAATCATGATGCTGACTCAATGACGCAGAATCATGATGCAGACTCAACGATGCAGACTCAATGATGCAGAATCATGATGCTGACTCAATGACGCAGAATCATGATGCAGACTCAACGATGCATACTCAATGATGCAGAATCACGATGCAGACTCAATGATGCAGACTCAACGATTCAGAATCATGATGGAGACTCTACGATGCAGACTCATGATGCAGACTCAACGATGCAGACTCATGATGCAGACTCTACGATGCAGACTCATGATGCAGACTCAACGATGCAGACTCATGATGCAGACTCAACGATGCAGAATCATGATGGAGACTCAACGATGCAGACTCTACGATGCAGACTCATGATGCAGACTCAACGATGCAGACTCATGATGCAGACTCAACGATGCAGACTCAATGATGCAGACTCATGATGCAGACTCAACAATGCAGACTCAATGATGCAAACTCAACGATGCAGACTCATGATGCAGAATCAACGAAGCAGACTCAACGATGCAGAATCATGATGCAGACACAACGATGCAGAATCATGATGCAGACTCAACGATGGAGACTCATGATGCAGACTCAATGATGCAGACTCAACGATGCAGACTCATGATGCAAAAACACGATGCCGACTCAATGATGCAGAATCATGATGCAGACTCAACGATGCAGATCAATGATGCAGAATCATGATGCAGACTCAATGATGCAGAATCATGATGCAGACTCAACGATGCAGACTGTACGATGCAGACTCATGATGCAGACTCAACGATGCAGAATCATGATGCAGACTCAACGATGCAGACTCAACGATGCAGAATCATGATGCAGACTCAACGATGCAGAATCATGATGCAGACTCAATGATGCAGACTCAATGATGCAGACTCAACAATGGAGACTCATGATGCAAAAACACGATGCCGACTCAATGATGCAGAATCATGATGCAGACTCAACGATGCAGACTCAATGATGCAGAATCATGATGCAGACTCAATGATGCAGAATCATGATGCAGACTCAACGATGCAGACTCTACGATGCAGACTCATGATGCAGAATCATGATGCAGACTCAATGATGCAGACTCAACGATGCAGAATCATGATGCAGACTCACGATGCAGAATCATGATGCAGACTCAATGATGCAGACTCAATGATGCAGACTCAACAATGGAGACTCATGATGCAGACTCAACGATGCAGACTCAACGATGCAGACTCAATGATGCAGAATCATGATGCAGACTCAACGATGCAGACTCAATGATGCAGAATCATGATGCAGACTCAACGATGCAGACTCATGATGCAGACTCAACGATGCAGACTCAATGATGCAGAATCATGATGCAGACTCAACGATGCAGACTCAATGATGCAGACTCACGATGCAGACTCAATGATGCAGACTCTACGATGCAGACTCAACGATGCAGAATCATGATGGAGACTCGATGCAGACTCATGATGCAGACTCAGATCGATGCAGACTCAACGATGCAGACTCATGATGCAGACTCAACGATGCACACTCATGATGCAGACTCAATGATGCAGACTCATGATGCATACTCAACAATGCAGACTCAATGATGCAAACTCAACGATGCAGACTCATGATGCAGACTTAACGAAGCAGACTCAACGATGCAGAATCATGATGCAGACTCAACGATGCAGAATCATGATGCAGACTCAATGATGCAGACTCAATGATGCAGACTCAACGATGCAGACTCTACAATGCAGAATCATGATGCAGACTCATGATGCTGACTCAATGACGCAGAATCATGATGCAGACTCAACGATGCAGACTCAATGATGCAGAATCATGATGCTGACTCAATGACGCAGAATCATGATGCAGACTCAACGATGCATACTCAATGATGCAGAATCACGATGCAGACTCAATGATGCAGACTCAACGATTCAGAATCATGATGGAGACTCTACGATGCAGACTCATGATGCAGACTCAACGATGCAGACTCATGATGCAGACTCTACGATGCAGACTCATGATGCAGACTCAACGATGCAGACTCATGATGCAGACTCAACGATGCAGAATCATGATGGAGACTCAACGATGCAGACTCTACGATGCAGACTCATGATGCAGACTCAACGATGCAGACTCATGATGCAGACTCAACGATGCAGACTCAATGATGCAGACTCATGATGCAGACTCAACAATGCAGACTCAATGATGCAAACTCAACGATGCAGACTCATGATGCAGAATCAACGAAGCAGACTCAACGATGCAGAATCATGATGCAGACTCAACGATGCAGAATCATGATGCAGACTCAACGATGGAGACTCATGATGCAGACTCAATGATGCAGACTCAACGATGCAGACTCATGATGCAAAAACACGATGCCGACTCAATGATGCAGAATCATGATGCAGACTCAACGATGCAGACTCAATGATGCAGAATCATGATGCAGACTCAATGATGCAGACATCAATGATGCAGACTCAATGATGCAGACTCAACGATGCAGAATCATGATGCAGACTCAACGATGCAGAATCATGATGCAGACTCAATGATGCAGACTCAATGATGCAGACTCAACAATGGAGACTCATGATGCAAAAACACGATGCCGACTCAATGATGCAGAATCATGATGCAGACTCAACGATGCAGACTCAATGATGCAGAATCATGATGCAGACTCAATGATGCAGAATCATGATGCAGACTCAACGATGCAGACTCTACGATGCAGACTCATGATGCAGAATCATGATGCAGACTCAATGATGCAGACTCAACGATGCAGAATCATGATGCAGACTCAACGATGCAGAATCATGATGCAGACTCAATGATGCAGACTCAATGATGCAGACTCAACAATGGAGACTCATGATGCAGACTCAACGATGCAGACTCAACGATGCAGACTCAACGATGCAGAATCATGATGCAGACTCAACGATGCAGACTCAATGATGCAGACTCAACGATGCAGACTCTACGATGCAGAATCATGATGCAGACTCTACGATGCAGAATCATGATGCAGAATCACGATGCAGACTCAATGATGCAGAATCATGATGCTGACTCAATGACGCAGAATCATGATGCAGACTCAACGATGCAGACTCAATGATGCAGAATCATGATGCTGACTCAATGACGCAGAATCATGATGCAGACTCAACGATGCAGACTCAATGATGCAGAATCACCATGTAGACTCAATGATGCAGACTCTACGATGCAGACTCAACGATGCAGAATCATGATGGAGACTCTACGATGCAGACTCATGATGCAGACTCAACGATGCAGACCCATGATGGAGACTCAACGATGCAGACTCTACGATGCAGACTCATGATGCAGACTCAACGATGCAGACTCATGATGCAGACTCAATGATGCAGACTCATGATGCAGACTCAACAATGCAGACTCAATGATGCAAACTCAACGATGCAGACTCATGATGCAGACTTAACGAAGCAGACTCAACGATGCAGAATCATGATGCAGACTCAACGATGCAGAATCATGATGCAGACTCAATGATGCAGACTCAATGATGCAGACTCAACGATGCAGACTCTACAATGCAGAATCATGATGCAGACTCTACGATGCAGAATCATGATGCAGAATCACGATGCAGACTCAATGATGCAGAATCATGATGCTGACTCAATGACGCAGAATCATGATGCAGACTCAACGATGCAGACTCAATGATGCAGAATCATGATGCTGACTCAATGACGCAGAATCATGATGCAGACTCAACGATGCAGACTCAATGATGCAGAATCACGATGCAGACTCAATGATGCAGACTCAACGATGCAGAATCATGATGGAGACTCTACGATGCAGACTCATGATGCAGACTCAACGATGCAGACTCATGATGCAGACTCTACGATGCAGACTCATGATGCAGACTCAACGATGCAGACTCATGATGCAGACTCAACGATGCAGAATCATGATGGAGACTCAACGATGCAGACTCTACGATGCAGACTCATGATGCAGACTCAACGATGCAGACTCATGATGCAGACTCAACGATGCAGACTCAATGATGCAGACTCATGATGCAGACTCAACAATGCAGACTCAATGATGCAAACTCAACGATGCAGACTCATGATGCAGAATCAACGAAGCAGACTCAACGATGCAGAATCATGATGCAGACTCAACGATGCAGAATCATGATGCAGACTCAACGATGGAGACTCATGATGCAGACTCAATGATGCAGACTCAACGATGCAGACTCATGATGCAAAAACACGATGCCGACTCAATGATGCAGAATCATGATGCAGACTCAACGATGCAGACTCAATGATGCAGAATCATGATGCAGACTCAATGATGCAGAATCATGATGCAGACTCAACGATGCAGACTGTACGATGCAGACTCATGATGCAGACTCAACGATGCAGAATCATGATGCAGACTCAACGATGCAGACTCAACGATGCAGAATCATGATGCAGACTCAACGATGCAGAATCATGATGCAGACTCAATGATGCAGACTCAATGATGCAGACTCAACAATGGAGACTCATGATGCAGACTCAACGATGCAGACTCAACGATGCAGAATCATGATGCAGAATCACGATGCAGACTCAATGATGCAGAATCATGATGCTGACTCAATGACGCAGAATCATGATGCAGACTCAACGATGCAGACTCAATGATGCAGAATCATGATGCAGACTCAATGATGCAGAATCATGATGCAGACTCAACGATGCAGACTCAATGATGCAGAATCACGATGCAGACTCAATGATGCAGACTCATGATGCAGACTCAACGATGCAGAATCATGATGCAGACTCAACGATGCAGACTCATGATGCAGACTCAACGATGCAGACTCAATGATGCAGACTCTACGATGCAGACTCATGATGCAGACTCAATGATGCAGACTCAATGATGCAGACTCATGATGCAGACTCAACGATGCAGACTCATGATGCAGACTCAATGCAGAATCATGATGCAGACTCAACGATGCAGACTCAATGATGCAGACTCATGATGCAGACTCAATGATGCAGAATCATGATGCAGACTCAATGATGCAGACTCAATGATGCAGAATCATGATGCAGACTCAATGATGCAGACTCAATGATGCAGACTCATGATGCAGACTCATGATGCAGACTCAATGATGCAGACTCATGATGCAGACTCAACGATGCAGACTCATGATGCAGACTCAACGATGCAGACTCATGATGCAGACTCAACGATGCAGAATCATGATGCAGACTCAACGATGCAGACTCTACGATGCAGACTCATGATGCAGACTCAACGATGCAGACTCATGATGCAGACTCAACGATGCAGACTCAATGATGCAGACTCATGATGCAGACTCAACGATGCAGACTCAATGATGCAGACTCAACGATGCAGACTCATGATGCAGACTCAACGATGCAGACTCAACGATGCAGACTCATGATGCAGACTCAACGATGCAGAATCATGATGCAGACTCAACGATGCAGACTCATGATGCAGACTCAATGATGCAGAATCATGATGCAGACTCAACGATGCAGACTGTACGATGCAGACTCATGATGCAGACTCAACGATGCAGACTCAACGATGCAGAATCATGATGCAGACTCAGCGATGCAGAATCATGATGCAGACTCAATGATGCAGACTCAATGATGCAGACTCAACAATGGAGACTCACGATGCAGACTCAATGATGCAGACTCAACGATGCAGAATCATGATGCAGACTCAGCGATGCAGACTCAATGATGCAGAATCATGATGCTGACTCAATGATGCAGAATCATGATGCAGACTCAACGATGCAGACTCAATGATGCAGAATCATGATGCTGACTCAATGACGCAGAATCATGATGCAGACTCAACGATGCAGACTCAATGATGCAGAATCATGATGCAGACTCAATGATGCAGACTCAACGATGCAGAATCATGATGCAGACTCACGATGCAGACTCATGATGCAGACTCAACGATGCAGACTCATGATGCAGACTCTACGATGCAGACTCATGATGCAGACTCAACGATGCAGACTCATGATGCAGACTCAACGATGCAGACTCATGATGCAGACTCAACGATGCAGAATCATGATGGAGACTCAACGATGCAGACTCATGATGCAGACTCAACGATGCAGACTCATGATGCAGACTCAACGATGCAGACTCAATGATGCAGACTCATGATGCAGACTCAACGATGCAGACTCAATGATGCAAACTCAACGATGCAGACTCATGATGCAGAATCAACGAAGCAGACTCAACGATGCAGAATCATGATGCAGACTCAACGATACAGAATCATGATGCAGACTCAACGATGGAGACTCATGATGCAGACTCAATGATGCAGACTCAACGATGCAGACTCATGATGCAAAACACGATGCCGACTCAATGATGCAGAATCATGATGCAGACTCAACGATGCAGACTCAATGATGCAGAATCATGATGCAGACTCAACGATGCAGACTCAATGATGCAGACTCATGATGCAGACTCAACGATGCAGAATCATGATGCAGACTCAACGATGCAGACTCAACGATGCAGAATCATGATGCAGACTCAACGATGCAGAATCATGATGCAGACTCAATGATGCAGACTCAATGATGCAGACTCAACGATGGAGACTCATGATGCAGACTCAACGATGCAGACTCAACGATGCAGACTCAATGATGCAGAATCATGATGCAGACTCACGATGCAGACTCAATGATGCAGAATCATGATGCAGACTCAATGATGCAGAATCATGATGCAGACTCAACGATGCAGACTCAATGATGCAGAATCATGATGCTGACTCAATGACGCAGAATCATGATGCAGACTCAACGATGCAGACTCAATGATGCAGAATCACGATGCAGACTCAATGATGCAGACTCAACGATGCAGACTCAATGATGCAGAATCATGATGGAGACTCTACGATGCAGACTCATGATGCAGACTCAACGATGCAGACCCATGATGGAGACTCAACGATGCAGACTCTACGATGCAGACTCATGATGCAGACTCAACGATGCAGACTCATGATGCAGACTCAACGATGCAGACTCAATGATGCAGACTCAATGATGCAGACTCATGATGCAGACTCAACAATGCAGACTCAATGATGAAAACTCAACGATGCAGACTCATGATGCAGACTCAACGAAGCAGACTCAACGATGCAGAATCATGATGCAGACTCAACGATGCAGAATCATGATGCAGACTCAATGATGCAGACTCAATGATGCAGACTCAACGATGGAGACCCATGATGCAGACTCAATGATGCAGACTCAACGATGCAGACTCATGATGCAAAAACACGATGCCGACTCAATGATGCAGAATCATGATGCAGACTCAACGATGCAGACTCAATGATGCAGAATCATGATGCAGACTCAACGATGCAGACTCAACGATGCAGACTCATGATGCAGACTCAACGATGCAGAATCATGATGCAGACTCAACGATGCAGACTCAACGATGCAGAATCATGATGCAGACTCAACGATGCAGACTCTACGATGCAGACTCATGATGCAGACTCAACGATGCAGACTCATGATGCAGACTCAACGATGCAGACTCAATGATGCAGACTCAATGATGCAGACTCATGATGCAGACTCAACGATGCAGAATCATGATGCAGACTCAACGATGCAGAATCATGATGCAGACTCAATGATGCAGACTCAATGATGGAGACTCATGATGCAGACTCAACGATGCAGACTCAACGATGCAGACTCAACGATGCAGAATCATGATGCAGACTCAACGATGCAGACTCAATGATGCAGAATCAACGATGCAGACTCTACGATGCAGAATCATGATGCAGAATCACGATGCAGACTCAATGATGCAGAATCATGATGCAGACTCAACGATGCAGACTCAATGATGCAGAATCACGATGCAGAATCACGATGCAGACTCAATGATGCAGACTCTACGATGCAGAATCATGATGCAGACTCTACGATGCAGAATCATGATGCAGAATCACGATGCAGACTCAATGATGCAGAATCATGATGCTGACTCAATGACGCAGAATCATGATGCAGACTCAACGATGCAGACTCAATGATGCAGAATCATGATGCTGACTCAATGACGCAGAATCATGATGCAGACTCAACGATGCAGACTCAATGATGCAGAATCACGATGCAGACTCAATGATGCAGACTCAACGATGCAGACTCAACGATGCAGAATCATGATGGAGACTCTACGATGCAGACTCATGATGCAGACTCAACGATGCAGACCCATGATGGAGACTCAACGATGCAGACTCTACGATGCAGACTCATGATGCAGACTCAACGATGCAGACTCATGATGCAGACTCAACGATGCAGACTCAATGATGCAGACTCAATGATGCAGACTCATGATGCAGACTCAACAATGCAGACTCAATGATGCAAACTCAACGATGCAGACTCATGATGCAGACTCAACGAAGCAGACTCAACGATGCAGAATCATGATGCAGACTCAACGATGCAGAATCATGATGCAGACTCAATGATGCAGACTCAATGATGCAGACTCAACGATGGAGACTCATGATGCAGACTCAATGATGCAGACTCAACGATGCAGACTCATGATGCAAAAACACGATGCCGACTCAATGATGCAGAATCATGATGCAGACTCAACGATGCAGACTCAATGATGCAGAATCATGATGCAGACTCAACGATGCAGACTCAACGATGCAGACTCATGATGCAGACTCAACGATGCAGAATCATGATGCAGACTCAACGATGCAGACTCAACGATGCAGAATCATGATGCAGACTCAACGATGCAGACTCTACGATGCAGACTCATGATGCAGACTCAACGATGCAGACTCATGATGCAGACTCAACGATGCAGACTCAATGATGCAGACTCAATGATGCAGACTCATGATGCAGACTCAACGATGCAGAATCATGATGCAGACTCAACGATGCAGAATCATGATGCAGACTCAATGATGCAGACTCAATGATGCAGACTCAACGATGGAGACTCATGATGCAGACTCAACGATGCAGACTCAACGATGCAGACTCAACGATGCAGAATCATGATGCAGACTCAACGATGCAGACTCAATGATGCAGAATCAACGATGCAGACTCTACGATGCAGAATCATGATGCAGAATCATGATGCAGACTCAACGATGCAGACTCAATGATGCAGAATCACGATGCAGACTCAATGATGCAGACTCAACGATGCAGAATCATGATGGAGACTCTACGATGCAGACTCATGATGCAGACTCAACGATGCAGACTCATGATGCAGACTCTACGATGCAGACTCATGATGCAGACTCTACGATGCAGACTCATGATGCAGCCTCAACGATGCAGAATCATGATGTAGACTCAACGATGCAGACTCTACGATGCAGACTCAACGATGCAGAATCATGATGGAGACTCAACGATTCAGACTCTACTGATGCAGACTCATGATGCAGACTCAACGATGCAGACTCATGATGCAGACTCTACGATGCAGACTCATGATGCAGACTCTACGATGCAGACTCATGATGCAGACTCAACGATGCAGACTCATGATGCAGACTCAACGATGCAGAATCATGATGCAGACTCAACGATGCAGACTCTACGATGCAGACTCATGATGCAGACTCAACGATGCAGACTCAATGATGCAGACTCAACGATGCAGACTCAATGATGCAGAATCATGATGCAGACTCAACGATGCAGAATCATGATGCAGACTCAACGATGCAGACACTACAATGCAGACTCATGATGCAGACTCTATGATGCAGACTCATGATGCAGACTCAACGATGCAGACTCAACGATGCAGACTCAATGATGCAAACTCATGATGTAGAATCACAATGCAGACTCAATGATGCAGACTCATGATGAAGACTCAATGATGCAGAATCATGATGCAGACTCAACGACGCAGACTCATGATGCAGAATCATGATGCCGACTCAATGATGCAGAATCATGATGCAGACTCAACGATGCAGACTCAATCATGCAGAATCACGATGCAGACTCAATGATGCAGAATCATGATGCAGACTCAACGATGCAGACTCTACGATGCAGACTCATGATGCAGACTCAACGATGCAGACTCATGATGCAGACTCTACGATGCAGACTCCTGATGCAGACTCAACGATGCAGAATCATGATGCAGACTCAACGATGCAGAATCATGATGCAGACTCAACGATGCAGACTCTACGATGCAGAATCTTGATGCAGACTCAACGATGCAGAATCACGATGCAGACTCATGATGCAGACTCAACGATGCAGAATCATGATGCAGACTCAACGATGCAGACTCAACGATGCAGAATCATGATGCAGACTCAACGATGCAGACTCTACGATGCAGACTCATGATGCAGACTCAACGATGCAGACTCATGATGCAGACTCAACGATGCAGACTCAATGATGCAGACTCAATGATGCAGACTCATGATGCAGACTCAACGATGCAGAATCATGATGCAGACTCAACGATGCAGAATCATGATGCAGACTCAATGATGCAGACTCAATGATGCAGACTCAACGATGGAGACTCATGATGCAGACTCAACGATGCAGACTCAACGATGCAGACTCAACGATGCAGAATCATGATGCAGACTCAACGATGCAGACTCAATGATGCAGAATCAACGATGCAGACTCTACGATGCAGAATCATGATGCAGAATCATGATGCAGACTCAACGATGCAGACTCAATGATGCAGAATCACGATGCAGACTCAATGATGCAGACTCAACGATGCAGAATCATGATGGAGACTCTACGATGCAGACTCATGATGCAGACTCAACGATGCAGACTCATGATGCAGACTCTACGATGCAGACTCATGATGCAGACTCTACGATGCAGACTCATGATGCAGCCTCAACGATGCAGAATCATGATGTAGACTCAACGATGCAGACTCTACGATGCAGACTCAACGATGCAGAATCATGATGGAGACTCAACGATTCAGACTCTACGATGCAGACTCATGATGCAGACTCAACGATGCAGACTCATGATGCAGACTCTACGATGCAGACTCATGATGCAGACTCTACGATGCAGACTCATGATGCAGACTCAACGATGCAGACTCATGATGCAGACTCAACGATGCAGAATCATGATGCAGACTCAACGATGCAGACTCTACGATGCAGACTCATGATGCAGACTCAACGATGCAGACTCAATGATGCAGACTCAACGATGCAGACTCAATGATGCAAAATCATGATGCAGACTCAACGATGCAGAATCATGATGCAGACTCAACGATGCAGACACTACAATGCAGACTCATGATGCAGACTCTACGATGCAGACTCATGATGCAGACTCAACGATGCAGACTCAACGATGCAGACTCAATGATGCAAACTCATGATGCAGAATCACAATGCAGACTCAATGATGCAGACTCATGATGAAGACTCAATGATGCAGAATCATGATGCAGACTCAACGATGCAGACTCATGATGCAGAATCATGATGCCGACTCAATGATGCAGAATCATGATGCAGACTCAACGATGCAGACTCAATCATGCAGAATCACGATGCAGACTCAATGATGCAGAATCATGATGCAGACTCAACGATGCAGACTCTACGATGCAGACTCATGATGCAGACTCAACGATGCAGACTCATGATGCAGACTCTACGATGCAGACTCCTGATGCAGACTCAACGATGCAGAATCATGATGCAGACTCAACGATGCAGAATCATGATGCAGACTCAACGATGCAGACTCTACGATGCAGAATCTTGATGCAGACTCAACGATGCAGAATCACGATGCAGACTCAACGATGCAGACTCTACGATGCAGACTCATGATGCAGACTCAACGATGCAGACTCAATGATGCAGACTCAATGATGGAGACTCATGATGCAGAGTCAACGATGCAGAATCATGATGCAAACTCAACGATGCAGACTCAATGATGCTGACTCAATGATGCAGACTCATGATGCAGACTCAACGATGCAGAATCATGATGGAGACTCAACGATGCAGACTCAATGATGCAGACTCTACGATGCAGACTCATGATGCAGACTCAACGATGCAGACTCATGATGCAGAATCTACGATGCAGACTCATGATGCAGACTCTACGATGCAGACTCATGATGCAGACTCAACGATGCAGACTCATGATGCAGACTCAACGATGCAGACTCTACGATGCAGACTCATGATGCAGACTCAACGATGCAGACTCATGATGCAGACTCAACGATGCAGACTCAATGATGCAGACTCAACAATGCAGACTCAATGATGCAGACTCAATGATGCAGAATCAATGATGCAGAATCACGATGCAGACTCAATGATGCAGACTCAACGACACAGACTCAACAACACAGACTTAAAGACACAGACTCAACGACGCAGACTCAATGATGCAGACTCAACGACACAGACTCAACGATACAGACTCAATGACGCAGACTCAATGACGTAGACTCAACGACGCAGACTCAACGACGCAGACTCAACGACGCAGACTCAGCGACGTAGACTCAACGACACAGACTCATCGACGCGGACTCAACGACACAGACGCAACGACGCAGACTCAACGACACAGACTCAATGACGCAGACTCAACGATGCAGAATCAACGACGCAGACTCAACGACACAGACTCAACGGCACAGACTTAAAGACACAGACTCAACGACACAGACTCAATGAGTGAAAATTTATCATTCTGTGAAATGTCATTACTAAAATCATGTTATGTCTGCATGCTATGCAAACCTCTAGTCACTGTTATTAGTTCTTCAAGTATTATGTTTTATTTGTTTGGAGAGTCTTTTGGAGACTATGATAATTTTTGTGATGTTATAACTTTTGATTGCTTTGTCTTATCATTACAACATTGTTCTCAGATACAGTTGACATGATTGGGAACAAAACAAAAGCAGTTCGTCCAAAAGCCACCTTATTTACACTCAGATATATATATATATATATATATATATATATATATATATATATATATATATATATATATATATATATATGTAATGTCAAATTAGAGGCTCTTTTTTTATAGTATTTATCATAATCTATATCATTAAAAAATGTAAACGTTTTCTTTACAATGATACCAAACACTTATTTTGTTATAAGCCTTTAATTTTGGGTATGCCTCTGGAAATCTTTAACAACACCTTCAGAGCTTAAAGGGTTAATAGTCAGACAAATGTAATAATCAATACAGTTCTAATCTTGAGGCTATACTTATAAAACATTGTGTATTTTTGTATTTATAGATTGGTCCATTTCACTTCCATTGTAAGTGCCTCACAGTAACCATAATTTTTCCTTTTTTTCTTTCTTTTTTTTTTAAGGGTCAAGTCCATTTCTTTTGTAATCAACATATGCTGTCAACTGAGCTTAACTTGCATTGAACCCATTCGTTTTAGCCACGCTTAAAATGTCATTTTCAGAGTTTCGTTGTATTACAAAACTATCAAAGTAAGTTTCATTTATTGAAGAAATATAGCACAAACACACTTTTAAAGTGAAACACTTCACAAAAATAAGTCTTGTTAGATTTGAAACGATAAAACAATAAAGTGTTCGAAATGGAGACATAAAGTGTTCTGATTGATGGTGGTACATGTCCATAGTTAACCGGTGGTTCTCTGTCAGGACACTGAGCAATAATCCAAATAATGACTTCAATAATCCACTAAAAATCACTATGACATCAGTTGATTAAAAGTCATTGCAAAAATGGCTCAGAAAAGAGAATTTAGTTGTAAGTAAAACTTTAGGATCATTTATGTGCAGATGACACTTTTTTTATATTTTGCAATGACATTTATACATTGTGAATTATGTGCCCATATATTTTTGGGCTGCTGTACATACCTGTATTTCTTTTTCATTTTAAACGAAAGGTTATGTGTCTAGCATTTCTTTCAGTAGACAACGCCAGGCAAATAAGTCCTTTCTGCTTCTTCAGCATATCATTTGGTGCTGTATGATATGAAATAACATACTGATGCAAGACGACGTGTGCTTGGCTAATCGAAACAGTGATAAACCTCAACAAACATGCACTGATCTAAAGTAAAAACATTTCAATTCACATGCACACAATTAGCACACATCTAGTTGTATGCATGTTGTCACACTGTATGGGGTAAGTTGTCACAGTGCTACAATCAAAGCTTAATTTGAAAAGTGAAATTATGAAACATGGAACAATCCATCTTAACATGAATTGGTAGTGATCCTTTTGTCTTCACTTGTTTACTAAACATCTATAAAACAATAGATATTCAATTAAGAAACAAAAATATCAGCACATTATTTTGGCAAATATTATCATTTTGTAAATATGTATACAATATGAATGGTAGTGATTATTTTGTCTTCACTTGTTTACTCAACATCTATAAAACAATATCATAGAATATGATAAAAAAAAAAAACTATTCTAATCTAAGACAGTTTTTAACTAGGTGTATAAAGCCAACATACAAAACGTCTCGGGTTATGACTATAACCCTTGTTCCCTGAGAAGGGAACGAGACACTGCGTCGTTGAAAACGACTCTTTGGGGAACGCTCCTTAGCGTGCGCCTCTGAATTATGAATGAAACTATTCCAATCTTGATTGGTGTTGCGTCATGACGTAACATGTGACGGCATAACCGGATGCATAAAAGTGACGCCGGCACACAAACACATTAGCCTAGCGATGAAGCAAGCCGCTCTCAGGCATTGAGGGGTGTGGCAGGACGACGCAGTGTCTTGTTCCCTTCTCAGGGAACAAGGGTTATAGTCATAACCTGAGACGTTCCCTTCCGAGGGAACTCGCACTGCGTCGTTGAAAACGACTCTTTGGGGAACGAATACCCACTAGGCCACGCACTGAAAAAAGGCCTGCCCTAGAGTGAAACTGAACTCAGGCACTCAGCTAGGACGAGAGCACACGTGCGCCAGGCGTACTAGGGAGGTGCAGACTATAGAACCTGATGAAAGTGTGCGGGGTAGCCCAACCGGCTGCCTCACAGATCTCCTGGAGGGGTACTCCCGATAAGAGAGCCCTAGAGGACGCTCTAGTTGAATGAGCCCTTATGGCCAAAGGGCAAATTGCGCACCTTGTAGGCCGAGATAATAGCCTGAACAATCCAATTACTAATGGTTTGTTTCGAGGCAGGGAGCCCCTTCTTAGGTGACCCAAAACACACTAACAGTTGGTCCGACCTCCTCCAAGAAGAGGACCTCTCGAGGTAAACGCTCAAAGCTCTGACAGGGCAGAGCAAATGGAGCCTCTCTTCTTCTGCCGACACATGAGGTGGAGGATGAAAAGCCTGCAGGACCATAGACCGTGCCGTGTTAGAAGGCACCTTAGGCACATAGCCAGGTCTCGGGTGCGAAATGGCTTTAACTCCGCCAGGGGCGAACTCCAAGCAAGCTGGTGTTACTGCCAGGGCTTGAAGATCTCCCACCCTCTTTAGAGAGGTAATAGCTAAGAGAAAAGCCATCTTGAAAGTCAGGTACTTGGGCGAAGCCGACTGAAGGGGTTCGAAGGGGGCCAGGGATAACCCTTCGAGAACCACCGGCAGGTCCCAGGCAGGAACCCTGGACCTGGTTGTCGGTCTCATCCTCCATGTACCACGGAGAAGACGAATGACCAGCTGGTGCCTCCCCAGAGGCCCATCACTCAGTGGTGCATGGAAAGCCGAAATGGCCGCCACGTACACCTTAAGTGTGGAAGGGGAGAGACCCGCAGAGAAACGATCTTGAAGAAACTGCAGAACTGAAGCCACCGGGCAGTTGACTGGATCTACTTCATGTTCTCTACACCAAGTGGAGAACACATTCCACTTGAGGCCATATAATCTCCTAGTAGACGGAGCCCTAGAGTTAAGTATGGTTTCAACCACCCCCGCTGATAGACCAGCATTTAGGTTCTGAACCCCCACAGGGGCCAGACCCACAGTTTCCACAGCTCTGGACGAGGGTGGAAAACTGTGCCCCCTGCTTGAGACAACAAATACCTCCTCAGAGGAATCCGCCATGGCGGAGCTATCAGGAGTGAAATTATGTCTGAGAACCATACTCGGGCCGGCCACATCGGGGCAACCAGAAGTAGACTGATGCCCTCTTGGCGGACCCTTTCCAGGACTCCCGGGAGCAGAGCGAAATGCGTACAGGCGAAGCCTCGGCCAAGCATGTACCATGGCGTCCAACCCCAGTGGGGCTGGATGTGAGAGGGAGAACCAAAGTGGAGAGTGGGACGTCTCTCGAGACGCGAATAGATCCACTTCCGATGGTCCAAATTTTTCCCAAATCAACTTCACCACCTCTGGATGAAGTCTCCATTCCCCGGGTCTCAGCCCCTGCCTCGACAGGATGTCTGCTCCCTGATTCTGAACCCCCGGAATATACATTGCTCTGATAGACAGTATTTTCCCTTGGGACCAAAGAATTATTTGATGCGCCAGTCTGCACAGAGGGCGCGATCTGAGTCCCCCTTGTCGGTTCAGATAAGCTACCACTGATGTATTGTCCGAACGTACTAGGACATGGTAACCTTTGATGTCTGGAAGGAAGCTCCTCAGAGCCCTGAACACAGCCAACATCTCTAGACAGTTTATGTGCCAAGAATGATGATGGTCCTGCCACAGACCCCTGGCAAAGCGGCCGTCCATGACCGCGCCCCAGCCAGTGAGGGAGGCGTCTGTCGAAACGGTTTTCCAGCGACATGACGCTCCCAACACTGGTCCTTGGGACAGGAACCAAGGTTTCTTCCATATTAGCAGAGAACGAAGGCATCTGCGCATTACTGTGATTATACGTAATGGATTCCCCTTGGGGGAAAACCCCTTGGCTTTCAGCCACCACTGGAGGGGCCTCATGTGTAGAAGGCCCAAAGGTATAATGTTGGATGCCGCTGCCATGAGGCCCAGCAGTCTTTGAAATCGCTTTACAGTGATGGCCTGGCCTAGCTTTAACCCGGACACCATCGCCATAAGGGACTCGATGCGTGCAGGAGACATGCGTGCCTGCATCGTAACCGAGTTCCACACAACACCCAGAAACATTGTGCACTGGGATGGTTGTAACACACTCTTTTCTGTGTTGAGTCTCAACCCCAAATTTCGAATGTGGCAAAGGACGACATTTCGATGCCGAACCGCCATTTCTCGAGACTGGGCCAGAATGAGCCAGTCGTCGATATAATTGAGTATGCGGATGCCCTGAAGTCTCAGTGGAGCAAGAGCTGCATCCATACATTTGGTGAACGTGCGGGGAGATAGTGCTAGGCCGAACGGAAGAACCCGATATTGGTAAGCTTCGCCCCCGAAAGCGAACCTCAGGAACCTCCTGTGACATGGAAGGATGGATACATGAAAATAGGTGTCTTTTAGAGCTATCGTGACAAACCAGTCCTCGGATCTGATCTGACTCACGATGACAGGAATAGTAAGCATTTTGAACCTGAACCTCCTCAGTGACCGGTTCAAAACTCTGAGATCTAAAATCGGCCTCAACCCCCCATCCTTTTTTGGAACTATAAAGTACCGGCTGTAAAGACCGGACTCCCTGTCTGAATGAGGAACACGTTCTATGGCCCCCTTCAGCAGCAGAGATTGCACTTCTTGTTCCATCACCTGAGCCCGCTCCGGAACCACTGTAGTCTGCACCACCCCAGAGAATTTGGGGGGGCGGTGCTCGAACTGCAGTCTGTACCCTGATTTTATTATATGCAGGACCCATGCAGATATGTTGGGAAGATGATTCCATGCCTCTACAAAATCTACTAAGGGAACCAGCCTCTCGAGGCTGGTCTCGGGTGTTTTCCGAGCACTGTTCTCGACTTCCTGAAGCGGGACACCGGCAGGATTTAGTCGACACAGTTCTCGTGACCGCAATTGATGTGTGTTTTTTATTTTTTCACACGAACGGCACGGTGTGCGTTCGCTGGAAATTGATGTGGCCCGAAGCGTCAGAGACGGCGGGAAACCAACACCGATTCCCTGAGGACTCCACTGTGAGAACAACCTCGGTTGCTCTGCAGCGGGGGGGACAGCCCTCCGAGGTTCTACCACCCTGGTTAGGACCTCTTTCCCGAAGCCCTCCTAGCCTTAAGGACGTCCCTCAGGTCGCCCCTTTGGCTGGAGGGCTTCCGCTGGGAGCGTTTCCTCTGTTGCCAAGCTCCTGGAGGAGGGGCTCTAGAGGAAACGCTCTCCTTTTGCTCTGCGTGGTGTGAGGAGCTGACTGAAGGCTGGGGCTGATCTGCTTGCCCCACCCTACTTGATTTAGACTTTGTCCTACGGGGGAGGAACTGCTTGAATGCCGCAGATTGTTTCCTCGCCTCCTGAAACCTGTCGACAACCGATGTAATGGCGTCGCCGAACAGGCCAGAGGGGGAGAGCGGAGCATCAAGCAGAAAAGCTTTATCTTTTTCTTTTATGCCCGACAAATTTAGCCACAGATGCCTCTCCGTGGCCAACATAGCTGCCATAGAGCGGCCAATAGCGCGGGCCGTCTCTTTAGTGGCCCGGAGAGACAGATCTGTGGCTCTGCGGAACTCTGCGATATCTTCGGGAGTTGGCCCCTCCCCCTCCCCCCGAGGTCGGCCTGGTACGCTTGCAAAATCGCCATTGAGTGCAGGCATGAACCAGCCCGACCTGCCGCCATGTAAGCCCTGCTTATTAATGCAGATGTATCTCTGCAGGGCTTACTAGGCAGCGCCGGGGTTTTAAGGGAAGATGCCGACTCAGGAGAGAGGTAACCGTCTAAAGCCTCCTCCACACCAGGCATCTTCCCATAGCCCATATCCCGTGCCCCAAAAACATCGCTGTAATCAACCACACTGGGGCTGGAGACACGGGACGAATGTGGTTTATCCCATGATCTTGAGATCTCTTTGTGGAGATCGGGGAAAAACGGCAAACCCCAGCGCTGGGGTTGTGATGTGTGCCGCAGGAAACGCTTGTCTAATTTGCTTCCGACCAGCATTCCCTGCTCATTTTGTGGCCAGCTAATGTTAAGTCTGGCCACGGCACGCGTCACAACCTCAACCAGCTCCTCATAAGTGTGGCCGAGAACAGGCGTGCTTGACTCACGGTCATCCGCATCAATGCTGAGCATATCCACTTCCTCGGAAGCAGAGAGCTCAAGCATTGGGACCTGATCGTGGGCAGAAGAAGCCGCGACGCAGGCTTCTGCACCACTCACATTAAGCTCGGGATCCTCAAACGAAGAATGAGAAAGTGCCGTAGCAGTCTCATTCTCATCTGCAAGATCCCGCTGCGAACCCCATGATCTCAACCGCCGCGCTGCCTCAACAGACGCGGGACCAGATCCGTGGGGAATGCGAGCCTGACCGTGCTCATCAAAGCACGCCAACCGGGAGCGCAGCACTCTCATGGGTAGTGCTTCACAACTTTTACAGGCAGATCCCTCGAGAGCTGCCTGTGCGTGCTGCGCTCCCAAACAGTTCACACATAAAGCGTGCGTGTCCCTACCCGTAATGAAACGAGGGCAGGGGTGCACGCACTTCTTGAACTGCTCGGTGGCCATAAAATTTTTAAATCAGACAAACAACACCAAATAAGACAAACAATAGACATAGAGCGCTTGCTGAAGAGCGAAAGCTAATGTGTTTGTGTGCCGGCGTCACTTTTATGCATCCGGTTATGCCGTCACGTTACGTCATGACGCAACACCAATCAAGATTGGAATAGTTTCATTCATAATTCAGAGGCGCACGCTATGGAGCGTTCCCCAAAGAGTCGTTTTCAACGACGCAGTGCGAGTTCCCTCGGAAGGGAACCACTGCTACTATGTATCTACTGAGATTTGGTGTGTCAACTAGCCCCAGTCTCCACAATTCTTTTCCCATTTCAATATTGCAACACTTCCTGCTGCTCCCTATCTTGTTTTCTCTTCCGCTTGTCCTTTATTCCGTCTCCTGACCTCATTCTGCCTGTTGTCTTGACCTCTCTGCTGCTTTAACTGCCCTCACTGTAACATTTGCCAACGGCTCGCTCTTATTCTGCATATATGTCACTTCACTGATGTACGTTTGCTGATTTATTCGTAAAATGACACTTAATATTATTCACCATGAGAGGAGTCTGCATGCTTGAGTATGCTTTGGGCTGTGTGTGAGTGTGTGTGTGTGTGTGTGTGTGTGTGTGTGTGCATGTATCAGTGTATGTGTGTGTGTGTGTGTGTGTGTGTGTGTACAAGCATCAGGTTGTTTGGGGTTTTGCATAACAGAAAATAATCAGAAATGCATTAAAAAATCTAAAGACATAAAATATGATGACATTGAAATGAAGAATTTTTCAATTGAGGCAAAAAGTCACAACATGTCTTACAATATATTGGTAGCACTCTACATGAATGTTTCCTTTTTAAGGGTTTATACAATGGAACATTATTGACAATATTAATTTACAAATGCATTATAAATCATTGAAATGCAGTCATAACGACATGCATAAAAAGGATGACTTTCATTCTATACCTGCCAAATAGTGAGCAATTTTATATAGGTTAAAAAAGGCTTAACACTTATTCAACATTAGTAGCCTATAAATATGTACCTTTATGTGAAGCGGACTTGAATAAGAATGTATTATGGAGCTGCCTATTTTTGCTGCATTGTGACAAAGCATTAATTGAGGCATTTCATATTTTTGATTAATACTATTATGAATTAATATATAATGAATTAGTTACAAAAACATTATGAAGACTTGTAGGTGAAGTGAATAACGTTGATCACCTCCAGCAAGGTCACGTGTCAAGGTTTGGGTTGATTAGATGGCAAGCAAACAATCAGTTATCGTAGTCAATGTGTTGAATGTTGGAGAAATGGGCAGTTGTAAAGACCTGAGAGACTTTCACAAGGGCCAAATTGTTATGGCCAGATGATTGGGTCAGAGCATCTCTGAAATGACAAGGCTTGTGGGATGCTCCCAGTCAACAGTGGTGAGTTCCTACAGACAGTGGTCCGAGGAGGGACAAACCACAAACTGGCAACAGGGTGTTGGGAGCCCAAGGCATATCGATGTGAGTGGGCAACAAAGGCTATCCTGTCTGGTCTGAACTGACAGAAGGTCTACTGTGGCACAACTCACAAAAAACATTAATGATGGTTATGAGAGGAATGTGTCACAACACACAATGTGTGTACATGTGACTGTGTAGCCACAGACCGGTCAGTGTGCCCAAGATGACTCATTTCCACCGTCGAATGCACCTACAATGGGCATGTGAGCATTGGAACTGGACCTTGGAGCAGTGGAAGAATGTCACCTGGTCCGATGAGCCCCATTTTCATTAACATCACATTTACTTTACATTTATGCGTTTGGCAGAGGCTTTTATCCAAAGCGACATACAGTGCACTTATTACAGGGACAATCCCCCCGGAGCAACCTGGAGTTAAGTGCCTTGCTCAAGGACACAATGGTGGTGGCTGTGGGGATCGAACCAGCGACCTTCTGATTACCAGTTATGTGCTTTAGCCCACTATGCCACCACCACACCAACATGTCCATGTACGTGTGCAGCGTTTACCTGGGAAAGTGATGGCACCAGGACGACAAGCCGGTGGAGGGAGAGTGATGCTCTGGGCAATGTTCTGCTGGGAAACTCTGGATCGAGGGTTTTTCCTTTGTGTTTGTTTTGTATATATTGTTTGTTTAATAAAGAAGCCTGCAGTTAGATCCGCATCTCCTCGTCTCCTCGCTGCCTCATTTTTAACAGAAAACAATATATACAAAACAAACACAAAGGAAAAACCCTCGATGGGGAAACAAACATAAACTAAGAACTCAACAAACACAAACTAAGAACTCGGGCAAGGAACACACACCAGGCTTGAACAACATTCAACGATCGACCAGGAGTGAACAAAAAGCAGGGCTTAAATACACAGGGAACAAACAGAAATCAAAAGCAAACTAACGAGGGACAGGTGAAAACAATGAACACGAAGCTGACAAGGAGAGTATGGAGTGAAACAAGGGACAAAAGTGAAACCTAAGGAGTAAACAAGGGACAAAATGGTAAACAAAGGGGCAAAGGTAAAACAAGACAAGGTAACCCAGGGCAGACAACAAGGGAATCGTGACAACAACAGTGCACTTTCACACAAAAATCAAAAGTACAACGGCTGATTGTGACTTTGTATACACTTATTTTCCGCTCTGTTACTCACACACTGCCATGTTACGATATTGATACACTTTTACTTAACACATCATTTAAAAAAACGAAACACTTTAACATTTGTATTACAGGCCCACCTACAATAACATACTTATTCCAACGTGATTAGCTACGTGATAGAGTGTTAGACTTTGGACTCAGAAGACAGAGGCTCGAGTCAAGCACATAAGCTGACACGTGAGCCGATGTCAAGTGACTGGAAAGGACGTGGTTGCTTCAGAATTTTTTTTATCAATTATTCTCCAAAGCGACTTACAAAAGAGGAAGACATAAGCGAATCATCTTAAGGAGACATTTGTATGAAAAGTGCCATATTACAAAGTTTTACTAGCATCGGAATAGCATTCAAAACAGTGACTGGTTAAGTGCTCTTGGAAAAGAAGTGTTTTTAGCCGTTTTTTTGAAGACAGAGAGTGAGTTCGCTTCCCGGATTGAGTTGGGAAGGTCATTCCACCAACGTGGTATGATGAAACTGAAAGTCCAGGGAAGTGTTTTGGTGCCTCTTTGTCTTGATACAACAAGGCGACGTTCCTTAGCCGACCGCAGGCTTCTGGTGGGAACGTAGCTCTGCATAAATGTTTTTAGGTATGCTGGAGCAGACGGGAGTTCGGTCTTGGCTGGGTTGAGTTGAAGGTGGTGTTCTTTCATCCGAGATGTCTGCCAGACAGGCAGCCATTCGAGCAGTCACTGTGGTGTCGTTGGGCTGAAAAGACAAGTAGATTCAAGTTTTAGTTTAAGGAGGTAAGTTTTACTCATTAAAACCCCCATTTAACCTCATCTGATAACAACAACATTGCACTCGCGTTTGGTGTCCCATGCCGGGCATTTCACTGCATTAAAACGTACTACAAAGCACGTAATTTCGTTTTGCAAAATGTTGCCACGGTCACGTAATTAATCAGGCTGTTCAGTTCAGACTGCAAGCTGTAGATTCAGTATCAACTTGCTTCTTTAATAACTAATATTGGGGTACAACAAAATGGAAGAACAGGCAATTTATAAATTCAATTTACCAGAGGCCTTTAAATTACAAATATATTTAAAAAAAGTAATTAGTTAATATTAATGAAACCACAATATTGAGTGTTCTTGGCTGGACAAGCTGAAAGCATTGAAACATTGCTTATATGTTAGTTTACAAAGCTATACTAACATTTTGCCACTTCTCTTGGGTATAAGGGGCAATTATGTATTTGGAATTGTAGCACAGTGGTTAATAGTAATGACACATAATGAGCTATTGTGCTCATGGAACCCCACTCTCCTCTCTCAAAATGAATTGTATATAACAAATACCAAAAAAAAAAAAAAAAAAAAAAAAGGAAACAAACAATACCTTACAGCATTTCATAAAAGCTCATGGATCAATTTTCTCCATAGTACTGACTACACAAAAACATTATAGTTGTGTCAAATCTGTCTTAAGCAAGTTTGTGGCAATAAATGCATGTTAGTAGCCTTTCAAGAGAAGGAGTAACAGTATATACAATGCACATATGAACAATAATGAATGAACTATGTATCAGCATCAGTTATGAGTGTTAGAATGTGTTTTGTTTGTGTTGACGGTGATGTATGTGTGTGTCATTGCATGTATATGCACACACGTGAAAGTGTAAAGTCGGTAAAAATGGCTAGATTTTTTGGTTTGGAGCAACATACTGTGTGTGTCTGTTTGTAAGACAACCTGTGTGGGTGGATGAGTGCTGTTCTGAAGTGTTTTTTTATGTTTAATTGGGTGGGCATTAAATGCAACATTGATGTGCACGTGACTGTGATTGTGAGTTTGCATGCGTGTATGCTGTACAGTACATAACAGACTGTGTGGGAGAAACAGAGTTAGTGTGACCCCATATACCCATTATGAGGTCACGCTACCACATCGCACTGACCAATCAGAGACCTTCTCGTTTGATACCTCATGTCTTTCTTCATTAATGTTTCATGGCTCCAATGATCATGACCATTAAAAAATTGTCTTTATGTACGTTTCTTATGTTGCCAACACCTTAATAAATGCTTCATAAAGTGTCCGCTTTACATTGAGGTGCATTTTCATAGATTATTAATGTTGAATAAGTGTTATTAAACATTTGTAACATGAGGTAAACTGGTTCAATATTTGGCAGATGTTGCATGAAAGTCGCCCTTTATTCATGTTATTATAACTGCAAATCATTGCTTTTATAATGCATTTGTAAATGAGTTAATAAACCCTTAACAAAAGGAACATTAATGTTAATAGCTACCAAAACTTTCAAGGAATAGTTGACCCAAAAATCTATCTTTTTTTATCATTTACTCACTGTCATGTTGTTCCAAACCTATGTGACTTTCTTTTTTCTATGGAATACAAAAGCTAGTTTTGAAGAATGTTGATGTTCCTATTTTTCATTCATACCACATAAGCATACAGTGATCAGGGGCTGTCAAGTTCAAAATGAACCAAAAATAGCATTAAAGTAGTCAAAACGACTCATGTGCTATGTTTCAAAGTCTTCTGAAGACATATGATAGCTTTCTGTGAGGAACAGACAGAAATGTATGTAAAAAAAAATGTCTCTACGGCTTTCTCAACTGATTGCATGTTGTAATCAGTTACGAGACAAGCAAGAAACAATGGTGTTTGGCATCATTGATGCAACCCAGGTCAAAAGAATCAAGTTGTCTTTTCTGGAGACATTCTTCAAAAATTCTCCTTTTATGTTCCCTGGCCTTGGCAGGTGGGGGCCTGGGTGGATACGTGGACGGGCTGCCGATTTCTAACGGGGGATGGGGAATGTGGTGATGCCGAGTTGGGGTGGTAAAGCTCATTTTTAGGGTGGCAGCTGCCAACCCGTGCCACCCTTGTGGCCATGCCCCCGCTGTGAACACTGTGCTCACAGTCAGCAGAACGGACGTTCAGATTCATCTGAACATTTTGCAGAGATTGTTTTTGTTTGTTTTTTAGCAAAGTAAGAAAGATCATGCATTATTGGTTGAAAAAACTGTCATGCTTTGATCATCAATCATTTCATCGAACTGTCACGTGTTAACAATTTAAATGTTCCCTAAAGTCTTTGATGAATTTTGATGAACAAGCAGACAATTACACATTCAGAATCTCGTTGCTGCAGTCAAAATAACAGTACTGGAAGAAATGGAGTAACTGAGGAGACAACAGAAGAAGACAAGACGCCCTCCCCAGGAGGAAGTGGAAGACCGTCGGCGTAGGGGTAGTTAAGGCCAGAGACTGTGTGTGCATGTGATCAAGACTAGGTTGAGAAGAACTGAGAGTGTGTGAGCAAGTTGGTGTGATGAGAACGCAAGGCTTCACGCTCTGTGTATGTGTTTTGATGTTGAGCATGCACACAGAGAGAGAGAGAGAGAGAGAGAGAAAACGCTTGCCTTTTAATGTTATGCAACTTTGAAGACTGGGTGTTTGAAGTTATGCATGAGTTGGACTCATTTCCAGCCCTTCCTGATTTTTTCCTCTTTTTTGTTTTGTTTCTTGTTCCTTCGATTTCTTTTGGGGTCCTTTTGCCGAGCATCACAAGTATGATGTTTGAAGTGTAGCGGTTTTTCAAGTATATCTGCCTGTGTGCCTGTCTGGTAATGGTCTGATTCACGTTCATAACTTAATTTTGTCTCAGAACAATTGTTTTTTTTCTTCTCCTTTTTAACACATCCAGCAATTTACGGCTTACTTTAACTTGATTTCTCCATGTCCTGTGGATTTTAAACTAATATGTTTATAGTCTTTAATATCAGACATTTATGAGTTAAGACCATAGTAAAAAACGAAATGGCAAATTACATATTTGGGAAGCTTATACATTAAAGTTCTCTTTGTTAAGGTTTTATAAAGGGGTTTATTAATGACTAATAACACATTTACAAATGCATTCTAAATTGTTGATATGCACTCAGCAACTTTCATGCAATACCTGCCAAATAGTGAGACATTTTACCTTGTGATATGAAAGCTTAACAAATATTCAACATTAGTAACCTATAAAAATCTATCTTAATGTAAAGTGTTGAAAACATTGTAAATCTATGTACATTACATAAAGTTGAGTATGGTTTAATGGTTTTCAGGCTTTAATAAAGCAATGTCACATGATCAAAAAGTGTGTGTCCAGCTATCAGCCCTTATAGATGGACAATACAGCATGATTGAGAGTGTGATACTGCTTTTACACAGCATTTAATCAAATAAGTAAATAAATAAGCATATGGTGCCGGCGTTTTGTGGTCCGTTTTGTATAACGCGGTGGCTCATTTTAGCTTATCGCTACCGACCCACCAGCCCGCTCGGTTCTCCCAATGGCCAGTCCGCCCATGATCGGCCCCAAAGTATGTCGGCCCATCGGGAAAATGCCCGGTATTCCAGATTACCAGTCCAGCCCTGCTAATAACACAGCACTTATGACTAGAGATGCTGAAATGTAGTGAGACGTGACATAACCAAAGTGAGATGCACCAAAAGCGTCTGTCTTACACACAAGAACATAGACCAAAAATTGGAAAATAGAGCAGAAGGCTAATAATAGGGTGATGTCCAATGACATGGAAATAAAACAAACAATACTTTTGACTTTTAAAGATTTTTTTTTATTGTCTAAATGCTTTACTTACTGTAAATGTTGCCACAGTATTATGTAATGTATTTGAATTGATATTATATCATATATTTATTATTATATTAATTATTATATTTTAAAGTAACTTTATTTGGGGACATTTCTCACTAAATATTAGCATGAAATTAATTCAATTCATTTATTTAGAACATTATGTAATTAATATAATCGATTTAATCGATTGACTGCTCTAATTAAAAAAAGACATGAATTGTAATTTTTCAATATATTTAGGAAATCATGAGCACTCATGATTTTATTTAGATTTTATTCATGTTGCTATAACTGCATATAAATGATTTATAATGTATTTATAAATGAGTAATTAGTCATTAACAGTGTTGGGTTTAATCAGATTACAAAATAAACCAATTACTTTTGTAGTCAAAAGTCCCTTCACACATTTCAATACTTGTAATCAGATTACAGTTACTGACTCAAGAAGTAAATTTGAAGTACATTTCTTGGGTTACACATATTTCTAAAATAATATTATTTATGTAAAACACATTTAGTTCATGAATTATGTTCACATGTACATCTGTTTGTGTTTCTGTCACAGCTGAAGGGACAACAACAATAAACAACAAGGACATTTTGCATTCGTTGATTGAAAAAACAATGTGTTTGATGTGAACACTGTGAAAATTGTTTTACAAATTAACTTTAAAGTAATTAGTAAAGTGATTATTTTTCTATTAATTAATCAATGAAGTAATCTGATTACAATTTCAGCAAAGGAATTTGTAATTTGCATTGATTACAATTTTTGAGTAATTTATTATTTTGACTAACGGACCCCCATTAAAGGTGCACTCAGTCATTTTTTTGTCATTAATAAAGTTGTACTCCTAAAGACATGAATTGTAATTTTGTAATCATGACTGACTGTGAAAACTACATTTCTACAATGACATCTGAAACTGAAAACTAGTGAATTTAAATGATGCTAGGTGTCAGTGTAAGTCCAAGAGAACAAGACAAAAGTTACTGAGTGAACCTTTAAGTACAAAGTCTTGTGCCTTAAGGCAGGTGTATGATTTTGGCCACGATTCTGCCGTCTGAGACAAATTTCGGGAATCCTAAAGGATTTCTGTCATCGCAGTGCAAAATGGGCAATTTTACAACGTTCAGTGTGACGTTCACAGACAGCCGATTAATAGCCTTTGCAATGTATGAAATTTAGCATCATAGCCGTATAGTGTGACTTCTATTATGACGCCAGATGAGATATTCCGACCTCTCTCGCACCCTAATTCACTTGAAAAGACACATGCTTATCGTCTGCACCACCATAGCAACATTTATACCCAGTTATCACACTACTCAAACACTTTCAATATTTTTCTTCTTTTAATTTTATATAAAAAGTTTTAATAAATAAATAAGCAGAAAATACTTGGAGAAAAGTGTAACACGTCTAGTTTTACACGAGAGCTTAGGCTACAAAACGAAAATAAATGATTAAATTTTCTAATTTTTTCTTTACATTTATCATCAATTTTCTTTACAACATTATTTTAATTACTATTTTATTTTTAATAAATGTACTTCAAACGTCTGTAAACTTCTTTAGTAAAGATTCATGGTGATATCAATGTGTTCTTATCGTACAGTCTGACTAGCAACAATCTTAAAGGACTATTATAAATCTTAGAGTGTGCACCCGCCTTTAGTCTTTTTGAAAGATTTCAAAAACTCTTTTGCTTCAAATCAAAGTTTTCCCTCTGAGCTGGTTTGTCTGGTTCATGGCTTACAACTCTTTTATGAAGGATTTTATTAAATCTCAATGGGAAAAAATGCATGTGAAAAATACTTCCAGAACCAAGATGGTGAAAAAGTGGGTGGGCACTCTTGCATGTTCTATACACATTAATTTGATAACTCTATACTCTTGCATGATGTCCACATTTCTCTCAATTATGTCTATTTATATTTTAAATTTTTTTTAAAAATATATATATATAAGAAAAACATCTCAGACAAAGTTAATACTTAAATGAAAAATATGTAAGAAGCTATGTGTGGCAGGGCGGTGGGCAGGGCCGGGTAGTGATTCTGCCCACCCGGCCCCTAATCAGGATAATCAAGCCATAGAGAGGGATAAAGGCCGACTGGAAGCTGCAGTGCGACAGAAAGAGAGAGAGAGAGATTTATGGACAGCTGTCTGATACCTTTGTGTGTTTGTCTTTTTGTTTCAGTTTTATATTAAACTATTATTTATATTGTCAAGTCGGTTCTCGCCTCCTCCTTTCCATTAATCCCTTTACACTGGTGCCGAAATACGGGAAGGAGGAGGGACGCTCCGTAGTAGATTCCTCGCATTATCATCCACCCCATCCCCCAGAGGACAGAGGAGCCCGGCCACCTGAAAGCAGAGGAATGGTTGCCGACCATGAGGGGAGGAGGGGCTCCCAACCAACCACCTGGAGCGGTTACCGCTGCCAGGGACGGGGGAGACCCCTACCATCCACAAGAAACACGGCGGGCATTCCGTCTGCCAGGGGTCGGTGGTCTGCCTCCGATCCATCCAGGGAGGCATGTCTGTTGTCCATTAGAGTGTGGAGGAGTGGTCGTGGACCAAGCTATGGCATATTGGAGAACCGGCGAGTAAGTGTTTTTTTCCTCTCTCCTCTCTCTCTCCCACTGCCGCTCCATGTTGGCATTACACTCTCTTTTTAAAATGTTTTGTTAATTTGGCATGATCGCCGTTACAGCGTGTAAGTGCCACACATTTTGTTTTTGTTTCCCTCCCCTTGTCCCCTCCCTCATCCAGGTAGACGGGGATGACCTGCCGGCAGATGGGGCAGAAAGCACGCCCTTCCCCAGGGAAAGGGGGAGTATGTACATCATGCCGGGGGCTCCCAGGCCTGAGAGAACGAGAGAGGAATGTGGCAGGGCGGAGGGCGGGGCCTGGTCGTGATTCAGGCTAATCAAGCAGAAAGGGAAAAAGGCCTACTGGAAGCTGCAGTGCGAGATTTACAGACAGCTGTCCAACATCTTTGTGTGTTTGTCTTTTTGTTTCAGTTTTATATAAAACTATTATTTATATTGTCAAGCCGGTTCTCGCCTCCTCCTTTCCATTAATCTCTTTACACTGTGAAAGAGCAATGTCTGAGTAATAAAATGTTCCTCTTGGGATCTGCTCAAATGTAAATTTATAATGTTCACATGGCAGCATCATCTCTACAGACGTTTTCAGATTTTTTCTTATTATGTGCATATGCATATGTGTGTGTACGTGTCAAGCTGGAAGAGGCTTTATATGTGATATGCACTTTTAATGAGCCCTATTAAATAAAGTGGCAGTTCCCCACAAGAAAAAAAAAAGTATTTAATGCTCAGTATTTAATAGTTCCACCACAAGCTTACATAAGCCTTTTAATTCCACCATGCTCCTGCACTCATTTTTCCGGGCAGCAACAGGAGAGAAGTTTCCATCGTTTCAAAGGAGAGGCACGCAACAGCAATTAGCGGCTCTCTGGAGTCTTAATTAGTCGACCCAAAGACACGGGCAATCGAGGACCACGCTCACGTTGGTCAACAGCCAAACAAAAATAGATAAAGAAAAGAGTAGCAGCCCCAATTAATGGGCAACTTCAAATGATCTGTGGGAGAATACATGAAGGACTTCACGTGCAGATCTGATGGTGGTATCAGTGTAGCCGTCGTATGAGAGACAGACAGTGACTGCAGTGTAGTGACAGAGATTATGCCACTGATTGTTATGGTGATGACAATAGCTGTACAAACAGTTGCTCTAATGACAATACGTCGTCATGGAAACAGTAATGTTAATGACTGATTGTGAGGATGCTGGTGGCAAAGATGGGCATAATTTGGGTACAGAAGAGTCTCTCAAACCTTGCAATATGAGTAACCTTAACTTTGGGCCTAATTACACATTCTGGAAATTAGTGTCCAGGATGCGCTGTTTGCGCTGGTTTAGCGCCCGATTCAGTAAAGGAATTACGCCGATCAGGCAACAGAGCAAACACGGTCACAAAATTTGTGCTGAACACAACTGCACAACACAATTCCAATCTTGTGGGCTGGTTCTGAGCTCTATTGAGTTTTCACTTACACACTACAAGGTTTCGGGAGTGACAACTGCATTTAAATGTGGGAGTGAATCCCCAACATTTTGATTCCATGTGTGTACAGAATTACTCACACAATTGTGATGATTGACAAGTGGTAAACACAGCAACGCTGCAGCTTTTTGCCCCTGTGAAGAAGAAACATGAATGCCACCAGTGTTTACTATTTTTGAGCAAAGAGATTATCCACTAGAGATTTATTATCATCAGGCAATGTTCAGTTAGCTTCTATCGAAAAAATCTCTGTGTGTTGTTTATGCGTGTCTAAGCGAATGTAGTTAAACAGTGTGCACATTCTCTCATGACAGTAATGTACAGGTCACTCGAAACTGCAGGGCTGATGAGAGAAACTATAGTGGAATAAATAAAGACAGATACCTCTCTTTGAGTGATTTGCACTAGGAGAAAATGGGCATCTCACAGTAAAATTGGAATAAGTAGGTTGACTTTTCTTTAGCCAAAATTGGTTTGTGCTTACAGAAAACCACATCACTGCTCCCATTGGCCAAAGCAGGAAGTGTGTTCGTGTATGGGTGTACATGGAGGGGTGCCAAAACCGAATTGTTAAGCTAGTTGCTTTCAGCAGTACAGGAACTAATTAAGTGAAGAGGACAGGATGTTTTATAAACGTGCCCCCAAACCTAAACCTAACCGTCAGTGGAGTAAAAATGTTCAATGGGAAAATGCAACCTTCGAATCGCACTCGTCACTGAATACTTCCTGGTTTTAATGCGAGATCCGAACCCAGGTCTCCCAAGCTGTTGACTTATACGCTTCCAGTCATGCCACAGGGTAAAGAAAAACACACTGGAGCCAAAAATATCTGATACTGCAGGAGATGTGCTTGTCGTGTGTCAGTATTATGTTGCCGAATCTCGGGTAACGGAACTCTCAGAGGCAACGTGCTGACTTCCCGTCTGATTATGTAGCTTTTGATTATATTACTAACAACTAGTTGGATTCTGTACACACTATGTGGAATCTATTAACACGGTTCTCACTCCCGTAAATGTGTGTGCACTCAAAGGGGAACTGACAACCATATTCAGTGTGTACATAGCCTGAATAAAGCAAAATCTATAGTGAGAATTACTGCATAGAATGGAGGCGTGTTTGCGTGAAAAAGAATGACAATTATTTAATGTAAATACTCATAGGACTGTGCTATTTCTATGCAGATTGCGCCTAAAACTAGATTGCAGATGGTCAGTGAATAAGATGCAGGTTTTAGTGCTGAAATGCCAAGTGCAAAAGTGGGGGACTTTTTACTGAATTTGCCTCTTAGTCACTCATACATCTTGTTCATTTGGATTGCTATACAATTGGGTATTGTCATTCTATTTACACTTGGACACATAAATGTGTCTCTGCAAAACGGATATAAATGCAGTCTATATTCCTGCACATTATTCAAATATAACAGAGCTCACTTCTGTGATGATGGTAATGCTGCGCAATAAAATTTTGCTGCACTTGATGTGGCTCATTAAAACTATAAACAGGTGGCAGCATAAAATTTCCCCATATGGCAACTCGTTTTTGAGTTTCATCATTGCTCAATCCGTGTGCCTAATTCATGATTGCTCACTCAGGTGTGGATTCTGGGGCTCCCAAACTTCCGTATTCAGACGTAGTTCCATTTAGGAGGAGTACATTTTGTGTATGTGGCCTGAAACACCAGGTGCATTTACACCTGGCCAAGTCATTTCCTGTATGGGCCTCAAACATATCCAGAGGCTTGAGTGATTGGATTGCTATGTGTCTCAAATTCATCTTGGGGGGCATTTACACTTCATGATCAGATATATATACAATCGGTAAAAATTAGGGCTGTCTATTTAACATGTTAATTCAGTGTGATTAATTATATAAAAATAACACGTAAAAAATTTTTTAGGCAATTAATCATGTCCCCGCACCGAAATAAGGAATATTCATTGCATTTTTCTTAATGCATTTTAATATTATATATTTGTAAAGCAGTTCAATGGAAAGGAGGAGGCAAGAACTGGCCTGGCGATATAAACACTATTTTAATGATTAACTTAAACAAAAGACAAACACACACATATGACGGACATAAACTATCCGTATTTACTATCCGTAAACTATCTCTCTCTCATCGTACCACCGTCTGCAATCTGCCTTTATCCCTCTTGGAGGCTTAATTAGCCTGATAAGGGACTGGGTGTGTATAATCACGACCTGGCCCCGCCCTCCGCCCTGTCACATTCCTCCCTCGCCCCTGGCGGACGGAATGCCCCACTGCGTTCTCGGGGAACAGAAGGGATCTCTCCCGCCCCTGGCAGCGGTTCTCCCGTTCCAGGTGGTCGGCAGCAAGCCCCTTCTCCCCTCGCGGTCGGCGGCTGCTCCGTTGAGGTGGATGGTAGTGGCGAGAACTCTTCTACGGCGTATCCCTCCTCCTTCCTGGGTTTCGGCACCAGTGTAAAGGAGTTCAATGAGAACCGGCCTGGTGATATAAACAATATTTTAATGATTAACTTAAACAAAGGATGAAAAGATTAAACACACAAACATGGCGGATATGTCCGTAAACGATCTCTCTCTTCGCACCACCATCTGCAGTCGGCCTTTATCCCTCTCGGAGGCTTAATTAGCCTTATAAGGGACCGGGTGTGTATAAACACAACCCGGCCCCGCCCTCCGCCCTGTCACAATATTTTATTTATATTTATTTAAATATAACTATGTATAATTACTTAATCATTATATATTAAATAATTGTTATATGAGGGGCTTTCTCAGAAAATATTTGTCCATGTGATTAATTAATTGGCATACCATGTAATTAATTTGATTAAAGCCTATCCCTAGTAAAAATAAATTAGGTAAACAAGTGTAAATACCCCCTTTTATAAGAGAGATGACACTTCAATTTTAAATAAATAAAAAAATTATATTAATAATAATAATAATAATAATAATATTAATAATAATGGATTTTATATTAGTTCCAAACTCAAAGTTATACTTGAAAAACTCACCCAAACCTGACTCATAACTACATGGTTATATGGTCTCGGCGAGCTCAGGTCGGGTAGCAGACCTTGACATCCTACCCTTAAGGCTCTTGTTGCAGTTTTTGTGTTAAAAAGATAAACAGGATTTCTGTTTTTTTTTCTATATCACGGTCAGTTTTCGTGATTATTAATTTTTTCCCTTTTATGACTGTGTTTGTGTATGTATTTATTTTACTTGTGTGTAAATGGATAGTCCTTGATTTCCTAGACCTTGGCAGACACAATTAGTGAGTGCGAGTGTTTGTCAGTTTTGTATTGTGTGTGTGTGTGTGTGTGCACGCGTGTGTGTGTGTGTGTGTGTGTGTGTAAACTGTGCACAGTGCTCATCTCTGTGACAGTACCCTCCCTTGTTGGTGCATCTCTGTCTCAAAGACTAATGGCATGAGGAGAATCAATTACCACCCCACACTGGTGCAATGCAATTGGGGGGTGGGGAGGGGTGAGCGGGCTGTGACGGGTACAACATACTATACACTGTCCTCACTGCCTGCACACACACCATCAATTCTTCTGTTAAAGTCATACTGGCCTAGAAGTCCCATCTCACTTAAAGTTTGGCAATTAAGAGCCAGAGAAATGTCTGGCACTTCCACCGAGGTGTATTCGATGGGGTATTTGTGGAGTGTTGAGAGCAAGAAAGACTAAAACACTTATAAAATACATTTACACACATACACCTCAAACACAAATTTGTCCCTCCTTGTTCCACTACAGTTCCATCACTGTGTCTTGTGGGACACTGTTCAGCTCAAAAGGCATTCGATATAAATCAGACACTCCACAGTGACACTGGAGACACACCCTTACAACAGAGACTGAGAGAGTGTGTCTTTGATTTTTAAGGTTTTCTTACATTTATTTATGCATTTTGGCAGACGCTTTTATCCAAAGCGACTTACAGTGCAATTATTCAATTATTACAGGGACAATCACCCCGGAACAACCTGGAGTTAAGTGCCTTGCTCAAGGGCACAATGGTGGTGGCCGTGGGGTTCGAACCAATGACCTTATGATTAACAGCCCTGATTAACAGCCCTGTGCTTTAGCCACTACACCACCACACACTTATGTTTTATTTAACGATAAAACATAAGAAACCATATAAATATATAAATTCATAAAAAATATATTTTTAAGTCAGTTTTGATTATAAAAATTGTTCAAAAGCAACTTTAGAAAGAATAGTGCTTCACAATCCCCAAAGACCAAGCCATATGTTGAAGTTTGGATACTCTCTAGCATGGGATTTCACCTAGAACCAGGCTTCTACCTAGCTTAACTAGCAGGCCTCGATTGGTCAACCAGCTTCATCAGAAAGATCATGCTGGTTAAAGGGATGTTCCGGGTTAAGCTCAGCTAACAGCATTTGTGGCACAATGTGTATTATCACAACAAATAATTTAAACTCGTCCCTCGCTTATTTAAAACAGTAAAGCACTTAAAATGAAAGTGAACAGGGCCAGTAAATAAACGTTAACATTATTGCATTTGGCTGACGCTTTTATCCAAAGCGACTTACAGTACATTTATTACAGGGACAATTCCACCAAGCAACCTGGAGTCAATTGTGTTGCTCAAGGACACAATGGTGGTGGCAGTGAGGATAGAACAAACAACATTCTGCTTACCACTTCTGTACTTTAAACCACTACGCCACCACCCCATATACACTGTTTCAAAAGTAAAGACACATGACACAAAACTAATGTGTGTTAACATGATTAGACTGTAATATAATTAGGGGTTTACTGGCATTACAACATTTTACCATGTTACAGGATTTTCCAGCATTAGGTCGTCATGACAACAAATTTATAATATTGGATATAACTTTACACAGATAATATTTGTAAGCATTTGTATCATAGTAAAATCATGATAACATTTATGATATTAACATCTTGTGGCTATATTTAGTAAACAATATGTACAGTATTTAATATTTTAAAGACTGTTCCCATTCACTTCTATTGTAAGTGCCTTATTGTAACATTTTTTAAATAAATGAGGGACAAACCAAAATAATTTTTGTGGTAATCAACATTATGGCACAACTGTTGTCAATTGAGCGTAACTTGTAGTGAAACCAGAACATTCCTTTAATCAGCATTTTTTGTTGGTGGACAACATGACTATGACAGTCCATCATCTAGACCAGCAACAAACCAGCACTAACCGGTATAAAGCAACTTGAACCAGCATGGAAATCCATGGTCTTGGCTGGTCTTATCAACAGGGAATGTAAACTGTAGCAAGTAAAGATGTTTAGATATTTATTTGAATTAAGAAAGAAAGAAACACTATAATGAACAAAGCATGCATGCACACGCATCCGAATGCTAGTGGATGTCATTGAGCTCCCGCAGCAGGGTGATTGGGTGACATTTCGGTGGCATACCTACACAGCAAAGCAATACCACTCTCCCATTTGTGATTGGATTTCCAACAGATCTCCACTCAGTGACACACCCACTGAGAAGCCTGTTGAAAGTGCCCTGGTTACAGGAGATTCTATTTTTAGAAACATGGCAAAGGATACTCTTGTCACTATAGTCAAATGTGTCCCGGGGGCTAGGGCACCTGACATCAGATAAAATTTACAAGTGCTGGCTAATGCTAAACTTAGATTTTCTAAGATCATTATTCACGTCAGCACTAACAATGTCTAGCTTTGCCAGATGGAGGTCACTAAAGATAATTTTTAAGAGGTGTGGGAAATTGGAAAAAAAGATTTTAGACACGGTAATATGATCTGGCCCGTCCCTGCTCATCGTGGTGAAGAGGTTTATAGTAGATTCGTGTTACTGAATGGATTGATGTCTGAGTAGTGTCCGGAGAATAGTATAGGATTTATAGACAATTGAACAGGTTTTTGGGGGTAGACCTGACCTGCTAAAGAGAAAAGGACTCCATCACTCCAGGGAAGGTGCCACTCCACTCTTTAGAAATTTGGCTCATATTCTTAATAGTGTTAGTTCTTGACTCACCAGGCCCAAGTCAAGATTTACTGGCTAAATCCGACTGTCTGCTAGCTAACTTTAGACATCACACAGGTCACATAAACTACAACACATAGACACTGTCTCACCTAGAGGTCATTGTGGCAGGGCAGAGGGCGGGCCCGGGTCGTGATTCTACACACCTGGTCCCTTATCAGGCTAATCAAGCCTCCGAGAGGGATAAAGGCTGACTGCGGAGGATTGTGTGGGAGAGAGAGATCGTTTACGGACAGCAAGCGGGGAGGGGCTCACTGCCGACCGCATGGAGCGGGAGAACCGCTGCCAGGGGCGGGGGAGAACCCTTCTGTTCCCCAAGAACGCGGCGAGGTGTTCCGTCCACCAAGGGCTGGAGGACTGCCTCCGATCCCCCCGGAGAGGCGCGGCTGTCATCCGTTAGTGGGTGGAGGAGTGGCCGAGGAACAAGCTACGGCGTATCGGAGAACTGGCGAGTAAGTGTTTTTTTTTTCTCAACCCTCCTCTCTCTCTCTCTCACTGCCGATCCACCTTGGCTTTTTCCCTCTCGTGATTCTACACACCCGGTCCCTTATTAGGATAATCAAGCCTCCGAGAGGGATAAAGGCCGACTGCAGAGGATTGTGCGGGAGAGAGAGATCGTTTACGGACATGTCCGTCATGTGTGTGTTTGTGTCTTTTAAGTTTAAAATTAAAATATTATTTATATTGTCAAGCCGGTTCTCGCCTCCTCCTTTCCATTGAACTATGTTACAGTCATATAGAGTTTTTTCGCCAAACTACCACACATAAAATCCTCATTAAGTCATTTAGAAAAATATTATTGATGTCAAACTAGAAAAAGACAAAACAATTTTTTTTAAGAAAACATCTTATAAAGGATGGACTATTAAACATTGTATTGTTCTCATTCAAAGCACTTATTGTAAAATAAATTATTACAGATTTGGATGCGATATGTTTGACTGAAACCTGACTTAAATCAGATGACTGTATAAGTTTTAATGCAGTCTACTACGCCAAGTTATTGGCCATAAACATGAGCCTCCCCTGAAGGGTTGAGAAGGAGGTGTTGCTACAATATAAAGTGATGTTATTGTTGTTACTCAGAAGTCAGGATATAAGTTAAATTCAGACAAAATGTGATTTTTGACTGAATTTAAAAATCTGACTTTTGCTCTTGCTACAGTATATAGTATACCCACGGCTCATATTCAGACTTCCTTATAGAATTTGCTGGTTTCCTGTCAGATCTAGGAGTTACTTTGGATAGAGCTTTAATTGTTGATGACTTCAACATTCACATAGAAAATGAAAATGAAACACTGGAATAAGCATTTGGCAACATTTTTATCTCTGTTGGGGTCAGACAAAATGTTACAGGAACAACTCATCGCCATAATCATACGCTAGACTTAATCCTGTCATATGGAGTTGATGTTGATAATATAGAAATTCTGCTGCAGAGCGATGACATCTCAGATCATTACCTCGTCCTCCTGCATGTTGCTCTAAGGTCACTCAATCAACACATATTGATCATGTAGAACTATTCTATTGACCACTAAAGATAGCTTCCTTAATAATATTCCAGATCTGTCTCAAAAACTCAATATGCCAAAAAGTTCAGAAGAACTTTATGTAGTCACAGAAAATATGGATATAGTCTTATTTAGCACTTTTTAATTAAAGAAAGTTAAAGAGAAAATCTCCATACTGTGGTACAATGATGATACTCGTGCTCTTAAGACCCAATCTCATGAGAAGTCATACAATTTCATATGAGATGGCCAATTAGTATGAAATCTAAATGTTCTTTTGTATAAATTCTTACGAATTGTAGACATGCAAATAGGAAGTTCTGCACGTCAGACTTTGCCGTCATACTTCTTAAGTTTATAACCGTACCCAAACCCCATATCTTAGTCTAACCATAGAGAACTAAAGGATGATTTGAAGAGAAAATATTATGTTATGTATGACTGAAGAAAGTAATGTTCACGTTTTAGAAGGTGATGAGGGAGAATCAACTAATTGGATGTTGTAAAACCCAGCTTGTATGATTTCATTCGATTTAGCTAATATGAATGAATCTGTAAAATTTCTCAGTGAGAGTATGTTGTACACTCTCATAAAATGGAATAGATAGACAATAAATGAATGCCAACTAAAGCCTTCACCAGCCAAATGACAAAGGACACTGCATCTGTGTGCACTTCCGCAGTTAGTACAGGATTGTGGCAGGTTGTCACGTGTTTAAAATGACATAATCTTATACAATTGATCAATTACAATATTTGCAAGCCAAAACAATGATTTGGCATTTTTGTATGTTACTGTAATTCATTTATTTTTTGCTGCTTCATTAATCGTTTTGTAATTCATAATTGCTTTTCTTTGATTAAAAAATATAATTTATTATATGTTTATTATAAGTATTTTGCTTTTTGATACACCCGTGTCTCAGAACAGGACTTGCACTGAGACGTCATTGGTAATGTTTCTGGAAGTGATGATAACTGTGTTCTGACTGTTGTGATTCTGAGGTCAGGGTTTGAGACACTGGTTTAAACCGCAGCGCTTCACAAGAGTCCAACTATGTGAGACGCTGTATATGCTCATCTCTGGGGAAGACACCACAGTCCGGGTGGGACACTTCTCTTACTCACTCACTCACTCACTCACTCTCACACTCTCACACTCACACACACACACACACACACACACACACACACACACACACACACACACACACACACACACACACACACACACACACATTGGTGCAGCTATCATTATGAGGACTCTTCATAGAAATAATATTTTTATTCTGCACAAACTATAGATGCTACACACACACACACACACACACACACACACACACACACATTGGTGCAGCTATCATTATGAGGACTCTTCATAGACATAATATTTTTATTCTGCACAAACTATAGATGCTACACACACACAAACTCTCCATCTAAATGGGGACAGTTTAATTTACCATGTACATGTTATGGTTGAGCAGTCTCCAGTCCACCAGAGGGAGCCCTCACCTGAATTCTGAACAATGTCACTTCCTGTTTCCTGCCATGTCACTTCCTTTTTGTAATATATATAAGCAGTGCTTTCACACACCCCTATTGCAAAGTATTGCCAGTTCTTCTGCCTTACCAAGCGTTTTCCATTGCCCTTTGTTTATGTCTCCTGTTATGACCTTTTTGCCTGTTTATCTGGATTACGTCTTTTGGATCATTGTTTTGCTTTGTCGCCTGTTTGGACTGGCTGCCGGTTATTGATTTACTCCCTGTTATTTCGACTTTGTCTCTCTGCTCAGTACTTTGGATTGTTTGACTGTTTATTGTCGTTGACAATAAAGAACCTCTGCAACATGGATTCTAACCAGCCTCCAGTAATGGGATCGTTACGGAATACTTTGTCTAACCAGAATCCAGCGGAGGTTACACAGCTCAGAGCCACGATCGCTTATCAAAATGATGTACTACAGGGATTTCAAGAATAACTTGTGAATCTCCGAGCCGCTAACGAACATTTGACATGATATATCCAGTCGATGCCTTCCCCATGCCCTAACACGGGAAGACTGGCACTGCCAGAAAAGTTTGATGGATCAGCTGACAAATGCAAGGGATTTCTGAGGCAATGTTCAGTTTATTTCACTCACCAACCTGACTCCTTTAATCAGGATACAGCTAAATGTGCTTTAATGATGACTTTGCTTACTGGAAAAGCTTTGGAGTGGGCTTCAGTTGTTTGGGATTGTGATGAACAAATTCGCAGTTCTTTCACATATTTCTCACAACAAATTATGGACGTTTTTGAATACCCTGCAGGGGGAAGAGACATTTCTGAGCAGTTATTGCATCTACGCCAGTGGAAATTATGTACAGCTGATTTTCAGTGCAATTTCGTACCTTAGCAGCGCATGGAATGATATTGCTCTGAAATCTGTATTCCGAGAAGGTTTAAACCCCACACTGCATGCTGAGCTAGCATGCAAGGATGTTTCATTGATGTCTCCCCCGCCCTCACTACCCTCGATGGTGGGTCGGCCAGGGGCTACTCACCGATGCCCCAGTGGATAAGGCACTCGTGGTGCACCTATGCCTGCGTGACAAAGGTTACAGCACGATGTCCACTTTGTTGGCTCAACCTGGTCGAGATGAGAGAGGCCAACAAGGCACGGTTCCTTAAAGCCCCCATTTCCCAGGCTGGCCTATTTGCCCAGCAGTTCTCGGCAGTGAAACAGCAGGCGACTGCATCGGCTCTGCCGCGGTCTGCCCACACGGCACCGGCCGGGCGTTGAGCCCCCCGCAGGAAGCAAACGCCACCCGTCTCATGGCAGGTCACCAAGAAGAAGACTTCGAATCGCCCCTAAGACGGGCGACCCAGGGACGAGGAGACCTGCTGTTCCGGAGCTGATGAACAGACCACTCCATCCCCTGGTGGAGGGCCGGGAGGAGAATCTTTTGTTTCTTTTTCATTTAATTTTACTTCCCGACCGATCCTCTAGTGGGTATCAGGAGTCGGGTAAGTGCTTCAATGTCCCTCTACTCAGCACAGACACAGAGATCAAGCCCCTTCAATGTGGCGCCTCAGTCTCTGCCCCGCCTTGAGGCCCCACCCACCGGTACATCCGACAAGATTTTCCCCTTGGTCCCCCTCGCCCAGAGCTTGGACGCGTGGCTTGCACTCTACAACCCGTTGCGATGGCTGGCCCAGACCGTCCGACTTGGCTACGTGATTCAGTTCGCCAGGCTTCACTTCAGTAATGGGCGAGAACGCCGCTACCTTGCAAGCAGAAATCGCTACCCTCCTACAGAAGGGTGCGATAGAGCCTGTCCCTCTGACTGAGATGAAGAAGGGGTTTACTTCACTGTACCGAAGAAAGGCTGTGGGTTGCAGCAAATCATGGACCTGCGAGTTATGAACCAGGCTTTACCCAGACTCCCGCAAAAATGTATTTTAGCAAGCGTCCGGCATCAAAATTGGTTTGCGGCGGTAGACCTGAAGCATGAAGTTCCACGTCTTGATTCTACTTCGCCACAGGCCCTTCCTATGGTTTTCTGTGAGGGTCAGGCATACCAGTACAAGGTACTCCCTTTCGGCCTGTCCCTGTCCCCTCGCATCTTCAACAAGGTCACAGAGGCAGCCCTTGTTCCGTTAAGGGAAGCTCACTCTCAGGATTTGTTGTTTGTGCACAGGGACCTGGTACTCACGCACCTCAGCCGGCTAGGGCTTCGGGTCAAATGGGAAAAGAGCAAGCTCCTCCCAGTTCAGGCTCCTGGGGCATATGGCATCATCAGCGATGGCCACAGCGAGACAGCTTCAGCACTGGCTCCAGACTCAAGTCCCAAGAGGGGCATGGTGCCACGAGATACATCGCGTAGCCATCATGGCGGTCTTTGGTACGCCCTGACTGATGCACCCCTCGGTATAGACGCGTGGCACACAGCTGGCCCCCTGGACTCCACAAATATGTGTTTCCTCCAGTGAGCCTACTTGCACAGACACTGTGCAAGGTCAGTGAGGATGAGGAGCAGGTCGTCCTAGTAGCACCCTACTGGCCCACCCATACTTGGTTCTTGGACCTCACACTTCTCGCGTCAAAATGAATTCAAATGATTTCAACAGCTTCTCACTGATTCTCGCAGAACTGCAATGATCAGAGATGTGCATTTAAGAGCTCGAGACAGGTCTGTGAGTAAAAACACACCTGTCTGTCCATTGAGCCATATCCATCTACGGAGCCATACAGGTGCATTAGCACCTGTCCACCAATGCAGAATAAAACATTCTCACTGCTCAATAGAAATCATCCGCTAGCATGTCACCAGCTTCAACCAGGGCACCCAACTGCTTTTAATGTCAGAGGGTATGAATGGTTCATCCAGCCTGGCCTGCAAGACTTCTTTCAGGTCATGAATGTGCAAAGCTATGGCTCTTAATTTTATCACGGAGACATAGCATGTGTCGTCACACTATTCTCCGCGGCATCCAAGCACAGCTCAACATGCGCCCCACTGATATCAAGAACCACATTATGGTGACCACGAGAAGGTTAACCCAACGTGACTCTACCCACCCAAGCAACCGGGCCAATTGGTAGCTTAGGAAGCCTGACTGGAGTCACTCAGCATGCCCTGGATTCAAACTTGCGACTCCAGGTGGGGTAGTCAGCGTCTTTACTTGCTGAGCTACCCAGGCCGCCTTGTGACTCATTTTTTTAAAATGTAAACTCTTTTTGAAAATCTTCATTAAATGTACAAGCATGCTTCCTTGACATTTTTCCAGCTGCAATTTCATCTGTGTGCTCTTTCAAACTGACTCTTCAATCAGTTCACTAACTGGACGTCTATTAATAGGGGATTATACTTGGATAGTTTAATCCAATCATGTACTTCAAATTATATGGTGTGATTTTATTGGTTTTACAAGCCGTATCCTTGGCTACCTTTGATTAGAATACTGATGTGACTGAGAAAGCCACATAAGCGATAGATACATTTTACGAGAGGGGAAATATGGGACAAAACACAATTCTTTCAGAGTAAGTTGTGACACTAGGAAAAATGCTTAAATACTGGACTGTCCCGAGAGGTCTGGCCACTCTACTAATGCTAACCTCTCTACTAATCAGTCGAGCACCCTTTGGCATCTTTTGAATGTCCACTGGGGGGTGGTACCACCCCTATTGAGAACCCCTGCTTTAGGACAGCCATGGCCCATGCATTTTAAGTCTAGGCCTTTATTGCAATTCATGCCATTAAGAAAACACAGTTTCACAATAAATAAGACACTTCATACATTACGTGGCAGTCAACTAATAATACCAATAGACATTTTAAAAACATGTCCATGCATGAAAGCCAGAACCAAGGGGGTCTAATACCAAGAAAATGCTCTCTAATAATATTTGCAATTAAAATTTTGCTTGCAATACATTTTGTACACAGTTATTTTTCAAAACCTGATCTAACAATGAACGCATAAGCATCCTAATTTCCACCCTCAAAACTGCAGAAGTTACTATAACAATGCAAATAGCACTTACCAATTTGCTTGAAGTGAAAATTTCAGCTGAAGAACTGTCAAACTACTGTCACTGTATTCACAGTAATAGTCTGGATAGTCTGAAGTCAAGTTCGGGAAATCAGACCACCCAGCATTGATTGAAAATACAATCACTAAAGTAATTTTCTCTGTAATACTATTTTTTTTTTGTTTGTATGTTTACATTTATAGTTACAGTTTAGCTTCATATCTTTTGCAATCCTTCAGAAAATCATAACATGTGGCAAATTGTCCATTGTTGCCAAAGGCTTGCTGGAGATTCACCACTACCGGCGAAGAGCTGCAAAATTCTGGCTAACATTTGCAGCTAATCAAAAGCTCATTTGCATGTGAAAATAACTGAGAGACACAACAAAGTAATCACACATACTCAAGGTGCTTACCACAGTTTGCGCTTTGGGAGCAGAATGCAGATGTAAAAATTCAACATGGCAGAGGAGAGAACGAACCGGGTACAGCGAAATACGCAGGCAAGACCCCGCTCAGATGGCAATTTTTTTTACTTAGAGAAAATAGGATGTATTTGACCAAAATGACATTATCTACAGCAAGCTGACTAACACTAAAGACGAGGAATAGAGATAAACACCTATAGCTTTATTGATCATCTCTGCTTGGGAAGTGCCACAGACACAGGTAATCACACACGCTCAATCACTCTCTCTCTTTCTCTCTCTCTCTCGCTCTCTCTCTCTCAAACACACACACACACACACACACACACACACACACACACACACACACACACACACACACACACACACACACACACATTTATTTCTCCAATAACTTAGCCTAAGCCGTCATATTTGTAGGTGACGTATTTGAATTAGTAAAGGAGGTTTGGCTGCATCTTTTGAAATAGCAATGCAGATCCTCATCAGTGACAAAAGAAAGAAGTTTCATGCACATATGTTTTTGTGACAGTCCTTAATTTTTTCTCATTGTTTTATATACTTGTTCATTTAACTGTTGTATGTAAACAATATCGCACTCGCAATCATGCTGTTTGACCCTAAATCAGCACAGCTGTGATTACCTGCAGTCCTCCAACTTTTTGTGACAGTCGATGCAGTGTAAAACCACATCGGATGGCAACTGATCAAGTAGACACTTCTCTGGAACCACAGTGTCCAGAAATCCAGCCAAGCTTCCCAGGGTGAGGAAACTTTTTCTTCAAAACTGTGTGCAAAATATTACACAACTTTGTAAATCCCTGATATCCTGAAGTACACTTTCCTTCTTCATGACAAAGATTGAGTAAGTATGCTGAGTATACTTGCAGTCAACACTTCTGAATGCGTGAGTGTACTCTCTTTGGCATTGCCTGTTTCTGCACACACACACCATTGAAGTAAGACTAATCACTAAGTATCCTTTTATGTGTATGTGGTTATGGGTGAGAGGCCGGACCCCGCCCTGAGGGACAGACATTGCACTGCATCCATCATAAAGTTTGTTTCAAGAATTTTAAAGAAGAATTTTAATATGCATGTGTATGTGTGAGTTTATTGGGAATGTGTCTTTGTGTGTGCAGTAGGACCCACCCAGGGGACAACAAAGCGGCACCTCTTTTCACATGAAAAGCTAGAGGCTCGCTGGGAAGTGTGTGTGTGTGTACACTCTCTCTTTCTTTCTCTCCTCTCTCTACTCCCCACCCCAACAGCCCTTCCAAATAAATAAGAATTTTTGATTACAGTAACAAGTCCATAAATTATGCAGGCCAGCCGCCGATGAAGAGCATTTGAAAGACGGCCTGTTTAAAAAAAAAAAAAAAAAAATCAGTCTCTCTCTTTATCTGTCTGTCTCTCTAAGGGAGAAATGGAAGGATGGTCTGGGGGGAAGGCATGTAGGGAAGTAGGAGGAAGCGATAGAGAGAGTCAATAAAAAGCGAGGCTCAGAATCTCTGCTGAAAAAAAAACAGCTTAAACCTGATGTTTGCTGTTGTTAGTTGGTTTAAATTAGTATTGCACGTTATGCCCGTTCTATGATACTCTCACGATACCCAAAATTCTAAATACTGATCTCTAGACTTGCTCTTAAAAAATGTATTCCTTTCAACTTGACACAGCATTTTAAAAAGTATTGCTCATTGTGCTAGAATTTTATTTAAAACAAATTGCAAGATGCAACGGCCAATGACCTCCATCTGATGCAAGTGTATATCGACCAATGAAAAAACCATGATATTCCATCTTATATTCCAAGCAGATGGTACAGTACTGTTCAAATGCTTTGTCGTCCTTCAGTTTCCTGTAAAATTCAAGGGTTTAACCGGATTGACAAGCAATGAAAGTGAAGAAATTAAGACAAAACCCTAACACTATATTATTTGACATAATATTATCCTAATTGTGTAACGTTCGGCTTAGCAGTGGAGTAACAGGCAGACATAGACGATGTAGTGCGAAGACCCTAGTGCAGATTATTTACAACGTGAAATCCAAAAACACAAATACAAAACAAACATAAACGACTTGACAACATTACACCAAATGATACTTGACAAATACAAAAACTGTACATGGACATGGGCAAACACATAACAATGACAACCAATAACAAGATAACAAGTCTACTAAAACATGAACCAATGAAAAGACAAGACAAATAAACAAGATACTCAAACAATGAACCAATGAAAACAAGACACATGAACAGGGGAAACACATGACAAGATCACATGAGGGAACAAGAAATCACATGACATGAACGTTTGGTTACGTATGTAACCTCCGTTCCCCGAGGGAGGGAACGACATGTTGTGTCGGAGAAGCGACACTAGGGGTCTCTCTTGAGTGCAGATATTCACCTCTGATCTATGAAAAAAGGCCAATGAGAGTTGGCAGCCAGTATTTGCATGTCCCGCCCCCGGACATACGGGTATTTAAGCGGCGCAAATACGGGAGTTCATTCAGGATTTTTCTGAGGAGCCGGAAATGGTCCGGCCACAACAGTGGCTCGGTTCAGTGACATGGCGGAGGAAAGACACAACGTGTCGTTCCCTCCCTCGGGGAACGGAGGTTACATACGTAACCAAACGTTCCCCTTCTGTCGCTCTCTCCACGTTGTGTCGGAGAAGCGACACTAGGGGACCCATTCCAATCTTGCCATGTGCTGAACCGTGTACGTGAACTGCCGATACAGAGGCAGGCAGGGATTCATCCAGTGCCACGCATCGTCTGTACCCGGCTGCACGTACCCTTCCCCAATGCCCCATAAGAACATCGGGATCCTTCTAGTTACCCTGGGAGGGGAACAAGGCGATGTTTGCCAACATGGGAACGGGCCAGCCTGGCTGGGCCTCTTTTCTCTCTATGTTTCTCGCATAGAGCAATCACGGCCGGGGCCCTTACACGCATATAGGGAAGGGGTCTTACCCAGACCCTGCGGAGACCACACCTGCCCTTTTTCTTGGGGAGGAAAAGTGGTAGACACGTCACACGGCCGTCTTAGGGCTCGTGTGGAAAGTATGGTGCAGTGGTAGATCCCAGCCTCGAAGGGGGGAGTTGCTACAGCACGGCGACCGGGGCAGCTGTAACTGCCTAAGGGAGACACGGGGGTCCGCTCGTAAGGGGACAGAACCGTGGAAATACACACAGGGGGCGTCCGCACAGGAGGCCTTCTACTTTACCTGTGGAGCACCTATACCAGTACAGGGTAGCCATCAGGGTACCCGCAGTGGCTTGGGTCGGCGAGTTCCTCCGCTGAACCGCGGAGGAACTCTTTTCTCGGGTTGGAGAAAAGAGTTGGAGAAATCAGCTGGACCGACTGGGGGTGAAGCCTCCACTCCCTGCCGGGCAGGCGTTGTCGTGATAGCGCGTCCACTACGACGTTGAGCTTGACGGGGATGTGAGTGGCACGCAGCGACTTGAGTCCATCCGGACCGGGAGGCGTCGGTTGTGACCAGGACGTGTCGGGACACCTGCTGCAGGGGCACTCCTGCCCGTAAAAAGCAGAGGTCTGTCCAGGGTCGGAGTGTTTTGAGGCAGGCGGGGGTGATCCTTACCTGATGCATGCCGCGGTGCCATGCGTGTCTCGGGACTCAAGTCTGGAGCCAGTGCTGGAGTGGTCTCATATGCATCAACCCCAGCGGCGCGACCGCCGTGGAGGACGCCATATGTCCCAGGAGCCTCTGGAAAAGTTTTAGAGGGACCACTGTGCCTGGCTTGAAGGAAGCGAGGCAGTCCAGCACCGACTGAGCAGGCTTGCTCGTGAGACGTGCTGTCATTGAGACTGAGTCTAACTCCAACCCGAGAAAAGAGATGCTCTGAACCGGAGTGAGCTTGCTCTTTTCCCAGTTGACCTGAAGCCCCAAGCGGCTGAGGTGCTGGAGCACCTGGTCTCTGTGTGTGCATAGTAACTCTCGAGAGTGTGCTAGGATGAGCCAGTTGTCGAGGTAGTTGAGAATGCGGATGCCGGCTACTCGTAGCGGGGCAAGGGCCGCCTCTGCGACTTTCGTGAAGACACAAGGGGAAAGAGACAGGCCGAAGGGGAGGACTTTGTACTGAAACGCCTGGCCGTCGAACGCGAACCGTAGGAAGGGTCGGTGTCGTGGCAGAATTGAGACGTGGAAGTACGCGTCCTTCAGGTCCACCGCTGCGAACCAATCTAGATGCTGAACGCCAGCCAGAATATTTCTCTGCGTAAGCATTTTGAACGGGAGTTTTAACAAGGCCCGATTGAAAACTCGCAAGTCCAGGATTGGTCGTAAGCCGCCGCCTTTCTTGGGTACAATGAAGTAAGGGCTGTAGAAACCCTTCCTCATTTCAGTTGGAGGGACGGGCTCTACCGCGCCCTTGGCTAAGAGGGTCGCGATTTCCGTGCGCAGGGAACTGGCGTGCTCACCGTGTACTGCGGAAAAGCGGATGCCCCTGAAGGGGGACGGGAGCCGGGCAAACTGAATTGCGTAACCAAGTCGAATGGTCCGGTGCAGCCAGCGTGATGTGTTGGGAAGCGAAAGCCATGCTTCCCAGCTCTGCGCTAGGGGCACCAAAGGGACGAGTATTTTGGACGTACCTAGTGGGGCCTCGCAGCGGGGCGGAACAGGTAATGCAGCGTCGGGCGGCTTCGTTGCGGCCTGAGGCTGAGGTGCTGAGAATAGACTCAAAGCACTTACCTTGCTCCGCGTGCCCGGCAGGGGGCGGTTCTTGACTGAGGAGGAGGTCTGATGTTGGCGTCCTCTGGACTCGTCTGAACTGGCCGGCCGGGGGACAGTCGTGGACAGGCGGAAGGCGGGATCGCCGCGTCCGGTGTACCGGGACTGTTGTGATCTGAAAGCACATTGCCGTGAAAACGGCATTTGCGGGCCAGGTGACCCAGAGGCAAAGGAAATAGCTCTTTTATTGAGAATGTGGGTACCACAGCCCCGTCAGGGGTGTGGCAAATGAAAAAACAAAGGATTCTCCTCCCAGCCCTCCACCGGGGACGGAGCGGTCTTACCACCTCCGGAGCTAACGTCTTCGGCTCTGGGTCGGCTGTCTCAGGAACGCTTGGGAGCCTTCCGGGTCCTGGAGGGGGTTCAGTGAGACAGGGGCGTGCGCCGCCTGCAGAGTGCTTCGACGCTGGGGCTGAGAGCTGGGCCCGGGTTGAGGCGGAGCAGGAGCTGGTTTCCTCGCAGGGGGACGCCCTCGGCGGGCAGACGGCGCAGGGCCCGTAGCGGCAGGTCTGCGGCGGGGCATGATGTGCGAAATGGCCTCCGTCTGCTTCTTCACCGCGGAGAACTGTTGGGCGAAGTCCTCGACGGTGTCACCGAAAAGGCCAATCTGGGAGACAGGTGCGTCCAGGAAGCGGTTTTTGTCAGCCTCACGCATCTCGACCAGGTTGAGCCAAAGATGGCGTTCCTGGACCACTAGGGTGGCCATCGTCTGTCCGAGTGCCTGCGCTGTGGCCTTCGTCGCTCTCAGGGCGAGGTCGGTTGCTGAGCGCAGTTCCTGCAGCACATCAGGATCAGGTCCACCCCGTGCATGTTTCTGAGAGCTTTGGCCTGGTGGACTTGCAGGAGGGCCATCACATGCAGGGCGGAGGCAGCGCGTCCAGCCGTAGTGTAGGCCTTCACGTTAAGCGAGGATGTTGTCCTACAGGGCTTGGACGGTAGTACGGGCTGACCCCGCCAGGAGGTAGGGCTACCGGGCATAGATGGTGCGCAACTGCCCTATCAACCTGGGGAATCGTGTCGTACCCGTGGCGCCTCCGCCGTCGAGGGTGGAGAGAGTGGAGCGGGTGGCACCTAGACGAGCGGAGAGCGGGGCTCTCCACGTAGACGTCAGCTCATCATGCACCTCCGGAAGAAAGGGACCGGGGGATGCGAGGCCATGAACGGCGCTGCCCCCAGGAACCAATCATCCAACCGAGAAGGCTGTGGGGAGGATGGAGGGTTCCAGTCCAACCCCACGCTCAAGGCGGCCCGGCAAGCATGTTGGACATCTGAGCGTCGGCCTCAGCCTGGGCCTGCTGGCCCAGGCGGCAGTCCCGGGAGTCCTCGGCATCAGACACCGCGACTCTCCGATGCAGCGGCGAGCTCATCTGCTTTGGACTCGGGAGGATAGACAGCCGGGCTGTGAGGCGAGCCGCTATCGCCGCTGGCGTGGACGGAGACCAGCGCGTGTCGGGAACAGGAGGTTCGCGGGGGCTACCCGGCGAAACTGCACCCGCTGCCGCCTCCAAATCACCCCCAGCGACAACCGCACCGTCCTTAATCCCGTGGGAAGAAGGAGCAATGCGGGTGCAGCTGGGGTGGCTTGCTTTCTGTTGAAAGCGAGCCGCGACCGCTAACGTGGTCATGGTCATGTTCTCGCAGTGAGAACATGAACCATCCACAAACGCCGCCTCGGTGTGATCGCGGCCCAAACACACGAGACAGCGCCTGTGGCCGTCTGAAGCAGAGAGCACTCTACCGCATCCAGGAACGACACAGGGGCGGAAAGGCATCTTGAAAAGACGCGTCCTTAAAAGGACGTTCAGCGCCGCTGTGTTTGCTCTTTTAGAGAAAATTACTCTTTTAGTAAAAACTCTTTTAATACACAGTGTGTGTGTGTACGTGTCTCGCGCTGTCGAAGCTCAGGGGCAACAATGCACGCCGTGCACTGAGAAGGAGAAAGCCGCTGTTGTGCGCCTTCAAGATCCAACAGCATGCAGATCGTCAGAGGAAAACAGGAACGTTTAAGTGCCGTGTAACTCGCAGCAAACTGCAGACAGACCATCGGCTCCGAAAAAATTTTCTGAATGAACTCCCGTATTTGCGCCGCTTAAATACCCGTATGTCCGGGGGCGGGACATGCAAATACTGGCTGCCAACTCTCATTGGCCTTTTTTCATAGATCAGAGGTGAATATCGGCGCTCAAGAGAGACCCCTAGTGTCGCTTCTCCAACACAACGTGGAGAGAGCGACAGAAGGGGAACACATGACTATAAAACAGGAACTAAACTAAAAAATAAAAGACATGAACACAAACATGAACAAAAACACATATAAACTTAACAAATACAGTAATGTCAATTGTATCTTTCCAAAACTGTGAAGAATTAATACAAGAATAGAGAATCTTATCATTTAGGCCATTATTCAAACAACATGAGTGATATCCTGACGCAACTTGGTATTGTACCATAAAACATTTTGAAGGTACCGTAATAACCCTATTTTTGATATGAACTATTATAGTTATTTCCAGCCCTTAGGTATCAAGCACACTGATGCAGTATATAAAGATACTTCGAAGTGAAGCTGTACATTCAGAATCACAGAGAGTGCTAGAAAAATCATCGGCAGACATTAAGCATGACAGTATCATACATCTGCTTGCTAATGCATGTCTTTGAAACATGATATACATGTTACCCACCCCTCCCCTATACCGACACACACACACACACAAATGAAGGCACCACACACCCAGGCATGCACGCACACACACACACACACACACACACACACACACACACACACACTAAGACACTTGAGGCAATTTGGCACCTTCTCGAACCCCATTTGCCAGTACAAAGAGGCATTGTTAGTTAGTAATGTTAATGAGCTCAATATGCCCTCAACTGGAATGTGTGAAAGCAGAGGCCCAGGCTGTGTATGCCCTCGTTCCCACATATTTCAAGGAGTTGCCACCCCCTCACTCACTATCTGAAAATGACTGGCATACAGATACTCAGCAGAGGGAGCTGGCCGTGGATCATTGACTAGCAATGTAATTGTCAAATACATGGGCAAACGTGCATCAATTACACCTGCTCAAATCACTGATGGACCATGGAACTCATAACAGATATATATATATATATATATATATATATATATATATATATATATATAGCACACATATGCTGGTTGTGGCGTCATAAAATGGTGAAGCTCATCAGTATTAATTAGGTTATGAATAGGGTGGCCAGACCTCACATTTGTTCCCGGGACAGTCCCGTATTTAAGCACTTTTCCTAGTGTCCCGACTTATTCTTAAAAAATCATGTTTTGCCCCGTATTTTCCCTCTCCTAAAATTTATCTATAATTCTCATGCCAAATTGGGAGAAAAGGGGATTAAAAAACTCCTACTAAAGAATGGGTAATGATTTCTATGTATTAGACATATCCTTGATGAAAGTTATTTCAAAATGTGGTGTGGACAATATTGGCCAAGGCATAAAGTGGTGGGGACATGTCCCACACATCCGACCCAGAAATTACGCCTATGGTCCTAGTGTTAATCCTAGACTCTAAAGGTAGTTTTCAACCAATCATATACCTAGTTCAAACCATAACCCAGAAATCAGAGAGCACTGATCAACCAATCATAATATTAGGTCTTATCATATATATGATTATCAGCTAATCATAACCTTAACCCTAAAACCAGCTGATAATAAGCAAAAAAAATCACAGCCATAGGCCTATTCCAAAAAATAAAAGGACAATTGTTCTAACCCAGAATTGTCCTAACATAAGCCTTTCTAGGATAGCCAATTTTTCTAATACACATATCCAAAGAGACTGCACAGAAGGACATATTATATATTATCAAATATACACTTGAGTTTTAGATGTTTACAATTATTGATTATGATAGATAAGATGCAATCTGCAGGCTGGGCTTCTCATAACAATTTTAACTTAAAAGTCTCTTTCCAGATCCTTACTGCTAAGGAGGGGGGAATCCTCAATGTTCACTACCCAAATCCAAGTGTACAATACATGACTTGCAGTCGCATCGTTCTATTTGCAAAAGGAAACATTTAAGAAAAACAGATTAAAATAATAAAGACAGAGGGTATAGGGAGATTTTGGTGAAGTTTAATTTTATTGTATTCTAATTATTTTTTGTCTTCTGCTTCCTTATACCTTGCCCTCCTCTTGCGCTCTCTCTATATTTCATTGGCTGTGGCTTATTGTCCATCTTTTGCTTGTCGGGACAGTGCACACACATGGCTACAAGACGTCTATATATCAGGCAGTTTTGAAAACTGTTGCAGCGTCTGGGACTAGTCTCACACAACTAGATCTATTGTCATGAGATCCAAGACTTTCTGTCGCAGACCACTCACCAACTCAAAATATGTAGTGTAGTGTCCATTAGGTATTACTAGCTAGTATCATTGTTTTCTGACTATCAGTCTAATGACTGTGTTGTTCTTGGCTCTTTCCAGTGTAAGAGCTATGTTTTGATGTTCTACTACCCTGTTGGCTAGTGGCTGTAACAGTTCAAGTACGGGAGAAGGGAACAGGCTGAACAGTCAACACAAAGTTTTATCAGAATCTTAACTTAAAGAAAACATAAACAAACACAGACACACATGCAATACAGCCGTGTGCATCTTTCTCTCTTGCAAACCGGCGTCTCCAGGCACCCCTTATCTCGCTCTCCTGCTGATCAGCTGATTCAGAGCCGACCATGCTTCATCACGACCCGGCTACGCCCTCCTCCTCATCACAGTGGCATTATGTTAATTTGTCGGTCAATGACCATTCTGAGCTTTTTCCCCACCATGGTCTGGATGGCTATGGTTGCACAGTGGTTCGCTTCCCGATATGGCTAGTATCACTCTTACATTATCCACCTTAAATGGTTTGAGTTCTATCTCTCTTTTCCTTCCTGTTTTTCAGTATGAAAAGTAGACTTTGCCAATTAATTTTAACTAGCCTACAGGCTAGAAGGCATTTCTTTTTGTGTGCGAATCAGTAGCAAGACGTGATGGTATATACGATTCCCATAGGGTCAGATACTGACACAGAATCGAAGTGATCAACTTAAAAGGGAATGGTCTGGTTATGACTGTAGCCTTGGTTCCCTGAAAGGAGGGAATGAGACACTGTTATATGCGCACAATGACGTGTGCATCAGGGTGGATTGTTAAGCGACATCTGCCAATAAATTGGTGTGATTTTAAGGGCTTCAGAGATCTCCACTCCTGGGAGGAGTTTCCCATAGCATTAAGAAACCAAGGTTACAGTCATAACCAGACCATTCCCTATGTGTAATACAAGTAATGTATTAATTCAGTAAACTGAGTAGATGTTGGTGGGCAATGTTGGAAACTAAGGATTATTGATTGAACTGTTGATTGAATCACATTGATGCAGTGTCCTTTGTTATTTAGCTGATAAAGGCTTTAGTTGGCATTCATATATTGTCTATGTTTTACATTTTAAGAGAATGCAAGCAGTTGTCAGAGAAGTGTTACTCGCTGTTCAATTGGATTGCGGTTGATATCAGTTTATTCACAGTGAAGTCCATCCATAGACCAAGATGATGCAGGCAGGGGTCAGGGAGGTGTAACTCAGAGTGAAAAGCTTGTGCTAGTTAATTTTCAGGGAAGTTTATCCTAAGTTGGAAGTACAGGCAGTGACCGGTGAAGTATCACTTCTTGTATGGATGGATTTGGCAGCAGTTCATTCTCTGTGAAGTCCATCGTAGGATACTGAAGTGATGCAGACAGTGATCATCGAAGCTCACCTTGCTGTCTGGTTGGCACAGACTGCAGTTAGTAGTCATCACTCATATAGCAATACATAGAGGTGGGTGTGGGACATCGGGCTGGACGGTAGCTGGATCTTGAAGGCCCTAGTAACCTCGGGAATTGTATCCCGAGGATGAATCAGGGAAACAAATAGAATAATGTTAGCGAATATGCCATTAACTTAATTTCAAAGCAGAGTTATAGAATATGAGAAGTGTTCTGGATAACTATGGACTGAGGGATAAATAAGGTGTATACCTTGCTGAAAAAAACGTGTTTCTAGTCTAGAATTAAACTGAGAGAGTGTGTCCCTAACAATGCTAGGAAGGCCATTCTATCATTTAGTATTAAAATAGGAAAAGGATCTATATCCTTTTGTGAATTTTTATATTCTAAGTACAATCAACAGGCCAGACTTTTTGAGATATAAAAGAGAGTCTTGTAAACTAGGGAGAAGCTCAGCGACACTATGCACAGTTCAGTAAAGAAGTCAAAAAGAGCATAAAAAAAGATACAAATAAATTTGTGGAAGCCTTGGCAGAACAAGCAGAGCAGGCTGCAGGACAGAAACATGAGAATTTATAGTACAAGGAAACTAGCAGGTGGAAGATGGATGACAGTAAAACCTGTGAAGGACAAGGGGAAAAAGTTCTGTCCAACCAAACCAAAAAAATTGCTCAAGCTCTTGAATCATCTAACATCAGCAGATCCACCAGATCTACCTCCAACTCCAACACTATTACCAATATACATCGATAAAACAAACAAAAAACAAGGCATTTTTCTGCAAAAAAATGGAAAAGCCCCATGTCCAGTTGTGTCCCCTCAGAAATATTAAAAGCGGAGCCTGAAATCTCTTCTCATATGCTATACAAGCACTTTGGCAAACTTTGGGATATCAAGGGGATATCTCTGGATTGGAAACATGGACACATAATTAAACTTAAATAAAGGAAGTCTACATGAATGTAGAAACTGGAGAGGCATCACACTGTAGTCTATGCCTGGTAAGGTTTTCAACAGGATCCTGATGGAAAGATTAAAGACAGAGATTGACTGCTGAGAAACGAACAAGCTGACTTCCGAAGCGACCTTGAGGATGATCATAGAGCAGTCCCTAGAATGGAATTACCCACTGTATGTAACCTTCATAGACTTTAAAAAGGCCTCTGACAGCTTAGTCAGAAATACATTTTGGAGACTGCTGCAACACCATGGCATTCCACAAAAGATCATTAGTCTCATCAAAGCAAACTATGAACCATCTATCTACCAGATTGTCTATAATGGTACACTGACAGACTCTTTCACTGTCAGAACTGGTGAGCGACAGATAGGGCGATAAAACGATATCAATATTTACCACGATAAAAAAACTCCATGATATCAACGATAAGCTTTTGAGTAATTTTCGATATTTAGCCTGTGTTCTACATCTAGACATGCGTGTTGCTAAAAACACTAGCAGTTTGGCTTTCTTGGCGCGTAGTGAGCGAATGTAAGCGAGCGCTTTCAATTCCTTCCTATGGAAGCCAAGCGTCAATCTCGCGAGGTGGATTGCAAAATTGACAGCAGCGTGGGGCAAGCTATTCCCTAGCATTGGGAGTGGCTTTGTGCAGATTTCTTCCGAGTCAGTGTTAACGCAGCCTCAGACTGTATGAAGTTGCCATTACCCCCACTACACAGGTCACCGCATTCTGGATCCGGACCCCTGATTGATTCCATTTTGACTGCAAAATATCATGACGATGGTTACGCCCTCTCCTCCTCTCTAGTGAGCAGCGCTACAAAACAACAGTGCCGGTTACATCATATCTGATCTTTCTGCCCTGTAATTTAATAATTTTATAATTTTCTCTAGCACTGAAAAATGCTTCACTGAAGCCCTGTCCCTGTCCGCACCCGCTTCCTCTTTTCCCCACATGTGAGTAAACATGAGGTGTGTGTTTCTCTCTGGAGATACCCCTGAACCTCCATACAGTATCATTCCTCAGTCACAAGGGCTTCTATGCCCCCATACTTGGATATCTGTATGTAAAGAAATATGAAAATAATTTTAATGTAAAAAAATGTTTTACCAAAAAACTAATATTTTTTGCCATATTGCCCAGCCCTAGCGACAGCGTTGTTTCCTGTCACCTTTCCTCTTTCTGATTGCCATAGATTGGATCATGTGGAAAACGGAGGGGTCTCCGGTGGACAACGTTCAGACAGTTAGAGGATATTGATTTTGCTGATGACATCGCTCTTCTTTCACACCAACATGAACATATGGTTTGAAAAGTTGCAGCACTTGATTGTGCTGCCTCAAAGACAGGACTGAAAATTAGTAAACAGAAAACTAGAACAATGAGAGTCATCACAAGAAAAGATAGCATCACCCTGGATCACTTCATATACTTCGGCAGTATTGTAAGCAAAGATGATGGCAATGAGCTTGACATAAGACACAGGACATGGAAGGCCATGGCAGCACTCCAAACTCTTAAACCAGTATGCAAATCTGAAAATAATTCTGTTAAAACCAAGTTGAGAATATTCAACACAAATGTTAAGTCCATTCATATCAGATATCAAGACATGATTACAAATGAACAACTATGGAACCCGACAGGTCAAGAGCCAGTGGATTAAAGTTAAGGAGGAGAAAATGGGGGTAGCTAGGACACACTCTGAGGAAACCTTATTCTAAAATTGTACAACAAGTCTTGAAGTGCAATCCCCAGGGGAAACGAAACAGAGGAAGACCCCGAACAACATGTAGAAGATCAACAATAAAATAATTTGAAGAGCTGGGACTGTCCTGGGTGCAGACTGAGGCTACTGCCCAAAACAGAAGCAGGTGGAGAAATCTTGTGGATGACATATGCCCCACCCAGGGTTCAAGGGTTTAAGAAACAAATTGTCAGATTTAACAATTTAAACTAAATTTTGAACAACAAAAGCTTGAACAACAGAGGGTATAGTCAGCATAGGCAAATGCATCATGTGTTGGTATCAGAATCAGAATCAGCTTTATTGCTAAGTATGCTTACACATACAAGGAATTGGTCTTGGTGACAGAAGCTTCCAGACTACAACAATACAAACAATACCAAAAACAGCAGCAAGACATAGGTAATTAAAACAAAAACAAAAAAAGAATAAAAAATAAATAATTATACATATACGTACATACATTCACCTTCATACATACCCACATACACACGTAGTGCAAATCTAATACAATCTGTATATAAAGAACAAAAAACAGTATATTATGTACAGACCAATGTAAGTAATGGCAGAAGTGGATATGTTGGATAATATAAATAGACTTAAACTGTGTATTGCACATAAGTATTGCTCAATGGGGCAGCTTTAACTGTTTATGAGATGGATAGTCTGAGGGAAAAAACTGTTCCTGTGTCTGACGGTTCTGGTGCTCAGAGCTCTGAAGCGCTGGCCAGAAGGCAACAGTTCAAAAAGGTAGTGGGCTGAGTGAGTGGGGTCCAGAGTGATTTTACCAGCCTTTTTCCTCACTCTGGAAGTGTATAGTTCTTGAAAGGGGGGCAGGGGGCAACCAATAATCTGCTGAGCAGTCCGAAATGTCCTTTGTAGTCTTCTGATGTCAGATTTCATAGCTGCACCAAACCAGACAGTTATTGAAGTGCAGAGGACAGACTCAATGACTGCTGTGTAGAACTGTTTCAGCAGCACTGGTGGCAGGTTGAACTTCCTCAACTGCTGAAGGAAGTACAACCTCTGCTTGGCCTTTTTCACAATGGAGTCGATGTGTATAACCATAATAATGTGTTATAGATGTTACAAATAAAATTCAAGTGATTTAAGTTTACCGCAATTGTTGTTAACATCTGGGAAAGTATCATATCGCTACATTTTGTGATCAGAACTGCGATATGGTAAAATTGATCTTCATCTCGTATTTCTGCGCTGCTTAGACTGAGCCACACATACACTTCACTCAAGGTAAATTATCTATATGATTTAATATGTAACGTCTGCGAAAGCACACTATACTAATCACAGCCTTTTGTGTTTTAGATGGTCTCCCCTCACCATGTAAGTTAATTAAATACAGGGAGTGCCTTTCCAGCACTGTGCTTAAAGCACAAACATGTATCTGCTCTGCACAAGAGACAACTAAAGTGTACAGCTGTTTATTAATAGTGCTATATTAATCTACTATATATAATGCTAAATATAATGTATAATAATGCAATGGGGGAATTCAATCCTACTGTCAAATGTAATGTTTAACTTTATTTTTATCAGTACATTTTTATTTAAATAATTATTAAGTGGAGCTTATCTACAACTGGATAAGCATGCACTTCCATTACATTTTTTTTTTAAGAAGATTTTGATGTAAACACTGATACTATTCTAGAAAACATTTATATTAATTTAGAATATTTAAAATGTGTAAGAAAACATCTAACATAATTCTGTATTTTCAATTTCTATTCTGGTGTACTATTGCCCTGTTCTGGACTGATTTTTAATTATGCACTTTATGAACAGTATTTTAGTTACTTTTTAAAGGAAAGGAACTGTTTTGTATACGATAGTGGCCAAAAGTTTGGAATATTGTACAGATTTTGCTGTTTCGGAAGGAAATTGATCACAAAGTATAGTCAGGACATTACTGATGTAAAAACAGCACATCAGAATTTGACAAAAGTCAAATCATGCTAAACTGATCATTTGGTACTAGAAAATCACTTGTCATTATATCAAACACTGGTGAAAGATATTTGTTCATTAAATGAAGCTGAACATTGTCTTTGTGTTTGTTTTTGAGTTGCCACAGTGTACAATAGACTGACATGTCTTAAGGTCAATATTAGCTCAAAAATGGCTAAAAAGAAAAGGTTTGCTCTAGAAACTCATCAGTCGATCATTGTTTTGAGGATTGAAGGCTATACAATGCTTGAAAAAGATTTCTTACAAATGTGTACACTACAGTCTTCAAAGACAAAGGACAACTGTCTCTAACAAGGACAGAAAGAGATGTGGAAGACCAGATGTACAACTAAACAAGAGGATAAGTACATCAGAGTCTCTAGTTTGAGAAATAGACACCTCACATGTCCTCAGCTGACAGCTTCATTGAATTCTACACGCTCAACACCAATTTCATGTACAACAGTAAAGAGAAGACTCAGGGGTGCAGCCTTATGGGAAGAATTGCAAAGAAAAAGACACTTTTGAAAAGGTTATAGTGGGCAAAGGAACAGACACTGGACAACAGATAATTGGAAAAGAGTGTTATGGATCTTTTGTGGGATCAGCTAGACTGTAATATGAGTGAGAAATGCCAGACAAGACAGTCACATCTATGGCAAGTGCTACAGGAAGTGTGGGGTGAAATGTCACCTGAGTTTCTGGACAAACTGACAGCTAGAATGTCAAGGACCTGCAAAGCTGTCATTGCTGCACATGGAGGATTTTGTGATAAGAACTCTTTGAAGTAGTTTCAAAAGTTCCGATTTTTTTTTATTGTAATAGAAATTTTTCACATTTAATACATGTAAACCACTAAAATAATGGATAATTCTACTTGATATGTTGCGTTTGTGCTAAGATAATATTTCAACCACATGTGGGAGAAACAGCGCAATTTCTTTCATGCTTTCTTTGTCTTTTCTGACTTTGTTGCTCTTTATTATTGTGTAGTAACACATTGACATAGTGATTGATTTATGTCGTCATGAAACAGAGACCCTGTTCCTAATCGTCCCCCAGACATTCATAATGTTCCTATCTGTAATGTTGCTAGTTCAACTACGGACCCTAATATCAGACGGCAATAATAATTTAATCATAGCTGGAGTTCTAACTTCTACACAAAAATCAGAGGGCAATGATCAACCAACCATTGCCATAGCCTTAACCCTAAACAGGGGTCTGGAATTGACTGGTTAGCAGATCCCTGTTAGCATTTGCTGGTAGATGCTGGAACTACATCCTGTAATGGCATAAATCTTGTTTCCTCACTGACGGACATTCAAAAGTAGTCATGTTTTCTGACTAAATCCAATTGTTTCCAAGAAAGACTTTAATCCCAATAATTTAATTGCCTTATTGTTCATCTTTTTTCCAGGAACAGATTGTTTTAAAAGAGCTCTGAATAGAGTAAAATGGACTTATCCATTAACTATATCGTTGTCATTGATGAGTGATTGGGCACATGACACCCGATCACAGAAACTGAGCACCCATGTGCGAAGATGGCAGCCAACAGATAGCTTTCACCATTTATTTCAGAACTTCTTGATCCTAACCCTAAAACTAGATGGAAATGATCAACCAACCCTAGGACAATTTCTAACCATAAATCCAGAGGTCAACAATAACTCAATCACAGTTCTTACCTTAACACTAAAATCAGATGGCAATGCTAAACAAACCTCAGGAAAAACAAAGGATATACTGTTTGTGTAAATTACATAGTGTATCATGTAACCTAAAACATTGTACCTTTGTCAGGGTAGAGACCAGGAGATCGGAGGTAAGTGATTCAAATATAGTTTTATTCAAGTATAGAAGGTGAAAGGTAAGTATCAGGTGACTTTTCAGGTGCTGGTTAGTGAAGATAGTTCGTTGCACGGAGAACAACTGGAAATCCAAATGACTTGGATCGTAGAACATTCACTCTGTATCAGTTCGTTAACTCCTTCTCTTTTCTAGGAGCAATCGGGCCGGTTTGATCAGATCTCAGACAAGGGTTCAGGAATCGGATAAGTGATCTGGAGATGGCAGAACAACAGTGCATAGGGTTAGTATGAATCAGGTAAGAAAACGGAATACTCAGGTTTTCAGGATCGACGGAGATATCAGGACTCAGGGAGAAATGGTCTGTTCCTGTTGGAGGCTTGACAAAGACTGGATACAAGGTGAGTGTTTTTATGAGTTGGCTGATGAGGTGATAAGTGATGACCAGGTGTTTGTGATTTAGAATTCTGGGGAGAGTGATCTTTGAGTGGTGGACTGCAATGTACTTGACTGATCTCTGACAATCTTACAAAATAGTCTATTCTATTCTTAATATTCTTATTATTGATACAAATCAACTAAAACACCTCCTCTATCGGTGATTTAATACTGAAGTCCAATTCTTCATCTTGCCAACTTGATCCTGCTCACACATCTCTCTTTAAACTCTGTCATTCTGTCATCTCTGCACCTATCTCACATTTCATAAACAGACCTCTAGCTTCAGATTCTCTCCCTTTACCACTTAAAACTGCAGCAGTAACTCCAGTATATCAAACCTAACTTGGACCCTACTGTTCTTTCTAATTTTCACCCTATCTCTAACTTACTATTCATTTCCAAAATACTGGAAAGAGTTGTTGCCTCCCAGTTACAATCTTTCAAAATTATCTTTTTGACCCCTTTCAGTCTGGATTTTGCCCACTTCACAGTAATGAAACTGCCCTTGTAAGGGTTGTCAATGACCTACTGCTCACTGGTGACTCTGGTTCTCTCTCCATTCTTCTATTACTTGATCTTAGTTCTGCTTTTTATACTTTCTGTCATGAATGACTTCTCTCCCGCCTCTCGGATGTTGGTGTTACTGGTGCTGCTCTCTCCTGGCTTTCTTTATACCTCACGGATAGACAGTTTTACATTTCAATGCAAAATGATCAGTCACCTGCACCCTGAAATTAGATGTCCCTCAGGGATCGGTTCTTGGTCCTCTACTATTCATTATATATATACTGCCTTTGGGTCAACTCATTCGCCGCCACGGTTTCAGTTACCACTGTTTATGCTGATGAAATTCAAATATGTACAGCTTGTAGATCTGCTTCCTCTCTCTAGACCGGTCCACTATCAACATGTGTAAATTAAATAAGAATATGGCTTAACTCCAACTTCCTAAAATTGGACAAACATGTATAAAACTGAGGTCATTATTATTGGAACACCAACACTTACAAAACAAATTCCTTATGACTTTGGTTGTGATATCGCACTTTCATTAAATGAAAAATCAGAAACTGTAAAAAATGTAGGTATCATCTTTGATCACTACCTCACTTTTGAAGCTCATATTAAATCTGTATCTGTTTCACCTTCGCCGCATTGCTCGCCTTCATCCCTTTATAAGTCTCATAGGCGCCGAAACACTGGTTCATGCATTTATATCCTCATGTCTTGACTATTACAATGCCCTCTTCATGGGTTTACCTGCTAACTCTATTGCTAGGTTGCAATATATAAAAAATTCAGCTGCTAGAATTGTTACACATACCAAGCACTCGGCTCATATTTCTCTATTCCTGTTTGAACTTCACTGGTTACCAGTTTTGTTTTGCATCAAATATAAACGAATCCTGCTGACTTTTAAATCACTTAATTGTCTGGCATCTTAGTGAATTGCTTCTCCCCTACAACCCGATCCACTCGCTTAGGTCTTCTGGGTCCGGACTCCTTTCTGTCCCTAGATCTCGTCTCTTTACTATGGGTGGCAGATCATTCAGTGTAGTAGCACCCAGTATATGGAATTCACTCCCCCTGACTCTTCGCAGTATCTCTTCTATCTCTGAATTTAAATCTCAACTTAAAACCTTTTTGTTTTCTCGGTGTCATTTATCTTAATGTGTCATGCATTCACTCTCAATGACTGTACTATCTGAACTGTGTTTTATGACTGTTTTTTGTTTGTGTATTATTGTGTTACCATTGTGAAGTGTCCTTGAGCTCTGGAAAGGCGCCATATAAATTAGACTGAGTAACTCCTTTGCACCCCAAAGAAACAGGGATGAAAAATTAAAAAATTACAATTTACCAAAGCCCTATTCAGATGGGATGAGTTTTATATGTGGATGTAGGGTAATATAGTAATCACCAGTGCTTCTCTATGATTTGAATCTTGTGAAATCCATCGTATCAGTAGTTTTTTACAGCGTATTTACCTTCTATAAAATGCCCAGCAAAAATAATCCTAGGTTATACTAATCCTGTGCAAATATGGGTAAATAAACAGTATATAAATTATATACTGGTATACTATATGATATGAGTTTTCCCTCTATCTTTGCTCTTTTAAGTATCTTTGCTCTTTTAAGTATGGAGGTGCTCCTATATACTGTTATTTTTATAATCATTTTAGTTTAACCATGTTAAACTTAGGAGACCTGGCAAGTTCAGATTTCAAATTTAAGTAACAGGATAGTCTGAAATATTTTAAACTCAAACACACTCCATTCCAAGCCTTCTCCTAAAAGTCTGAGAAGCTGCCATCTTTCATCTTTCCTTGTTACTGCCCTCTCCTCCAGACCCCAAACTAGCTATTTGCCACAATCCTTTTTTCTTCACAATTTCCTTCTATTCTTGTGCATGTGGCTTTATTTCTCCCCTACACTGTTTTCAGGCTACAAGAATAGTCCAAAAAGTCTTAAGTTATGAAAAAATATCTCTGTTCAAAGGGAATATCTAAAACCATAGCATTCGGTTCTGTCTGGCTTTGGTTTTTTAACTTTACGAGCAATCTTTCGTTTTGGCTTGGTCTTGTTTTCCTCTCTGAGACTTTCTCTCTCTTTCTCTCTACACACTCTGTTTTCCTAGCCATTAAACTGTTCGGCCAATTTATGTTGGTTAATTTAGCGTAAAACGAGGCCGTGGCCATGGCGGTGGTGGTGGAAGAGGCCTGGTGCTGAATTCCATGAGATGAGCGTTGTGAATCTCTTGCTGTGAGGGTCTGCGGGTGGTCCGCGCACGGCAATCATCACACACTGCAGCAGCAGGGGACTGGACAACAGCAATGACACACATGGGAGATGGACATTTCAGAAAGAGAGATGTTTTAAGAAAGTGATAATTGTGATGTGCAGGATTGAGTTTTAATGTGTTTGTGTTTTAAGTGTCAGTGCTGTTTAAACATGTGATGGTTGAAATAGCATAGCTGTCTTATTAAATTTACTGTAAATTCATGTAATAGACTCAAGATTATTATTCTTGTCTCTGATTATTTTCTCGTAGTCTTTCATACCTTGATTTTCATTCCAGTATTATTATTGTTCACAAAGACTAAAATGATATGTACTAAATGAAAAGATTTTCATTAACTAAAATGATTAATAATAATAATAAAATAAAATTAACTAAAACTAAAATGAAATAATTTTTTATGGCACCATGAAGTCGCATTTATTTGTTGACAGTTCAGAATATTTAGCATTTACAAATAGCTTTTGAAATATTCTGTCATCATAAAATTATTGTTCTAACATACTATTGACCGCTGACAAAAGCAGCTGCTCACATGCCCACAAAATGATGTTTCATCACACTCATAGTAAAAATATTCAGTGAACAGGATAATTAAAACAATGCAAAGAGCGTTGCAAATATCCACAAATATATAGTCACTAATGTTAATTAATGAATAGAATACAACAGGCATTTTGTTTCACACAGAGACTAAAAGCTGATAGAGTTACAGATGTTTCTTTCATGAAACATAAAAAGAATATGAGAAACTGTTACATACGATTACATAAACAAATTCTCCTGTTTTAAACGAGCCTGATAACACTGTGATATGATGTGTATGATGTGAAGTTTTTAATTTCATCACGCATCACTCACATTCTTATGGTCTTTGTAGTAGTTGTCAAGCAATTTGTTAGCAATATAAATTTTTAAAAAATATGGCGACATCAAAATTCATGTTTGAGGTATGAATGTTGTAGAAACAAAACTTCCAAGTATCTTAAAGTAATGTATACTACAGACCTTATTTTACTCATAAATTGAAAACCCCCATTATAAAAACTCATAGAAAATTCCAGAGGGAAGCCATGGCGAATTAGCGGATTCACATACAAATTGACGTTGTGGCTGAACAGCTCTATATTTGATTGCCTGAAGTGATCACCAGAGATGGTATAATCAAGGTGGTTTAAAAGTAGAACTTTAAATGTAAATAAAACTGTAAATGAACCCAGTTTTGTCTCAATATGACAAAGCATTGAAAAGATATAGATTAATGACTGTTTTGGGGTGCTCACAACAAATTTGTTAAAGTTTTATATGCAAATTGTTTACTCACAAAACTTTTGTCACTTTTGAGTTCCCCTAGATGATACACACCAAATTTTGTGCAAATTAGACGTACAATCTAGGAGGAGTTAGAAGAAGTAGATTTGTCAAAAATTTAAAATGGTGGAAAATCTAGTCAAATTATAGTCCAATCTAGGAAACTGGTGTCCATTCAGCTCAGAAAGAGCCAAGGAATTAGAGAAAAATCAAGTTTTCAAAAGTTATAGATAAAGACCCCAAATTTGCTATGGTAAGTTCTGTCTTCTATTAGTGTCCCAAATTTCATACCTTTCCTCTGAATGGTTCTATTAGCTGCCATAGACATAAATGGTGGAAGAAAAATAAAACTAATAGATACAATAAGTGCCTTTCCTTTAGAAAACATTGATAAAATAAAACTAACCTAAAAGTCATAAGGGCTCTAAATTCGTGTCAATGCTAGGCACAGTGCAATGCACAATCAATGTTCGCTACGTCTAAAAAAATAAAAATTCATGAGAACATTAATTCTAAGCGCTATTTTTGTACCAGAGCAAAAATTGTTTCCTGCATTTACGGTTTGGGGATTCCACCAGCTGATGATATTAAAGTGTAATGTTTATTTTGTATAGTGCCTTTCCAAAGCTCAAGGATTCTATACAGAATTTAAACAGAAACATTAAACAGAAACATATAACAAATATACATTACAAAACAGTGAACAATAGAGGAGCAGCAAAGCATCAATCATCCCATAAGACAGTCAAGACCGCAGGTGAGAGGAGGGAGAAACCACAAACTGACAACAGGGTGTTGGGCGACCAAGGCTCATCGATGTGCAAGGAAAATGAAGGCTAACTTGTCTGGTCCAAACTGACAGAAGGTCTACTCTGGCACAAGTCACAGAAAATGTTAATGATGGTTATGGGAGGAATGTGTTACAACACAGAGTACATCACACCCTGCTGCGTATGGGGCTGCGTTGCTGCAGACTGGTCAGAGTGCCTATGATGACACCTGTCCACTGCCGAAAGTGCCTGCAATGGGTATGCGAGGAATGGTTTTCTTTTAGATCGCGCGGATGGCCATGTGCAGTATGTGTGCGCCATTTACCTGTGGAAGAGTTGGCACCAGTATGAAATGTGGGAAGTCAACAAGTCGGTGGAGGGAGTGTGATGCTCTGCGCAATGTTCTGCTGGGAAACCCTGGGTCAGGCCATTCATGCGGACGTCAATTTGACATGTGCCACCTACCTAAACATCAGGTACACCCCTTCATGGCAGTGGTATTCCCTGATTGCAGTGGCCTCTTTCAGCAGGATAATGCGCCCTGCCACACTGCACACATTGTTCGAGAATGGTTTGAGGAACATGATGGAGTGTTCAAGGTGTTGCCCTGGCCTCCAAATTCCCCAGATCTCAATCCGATTGAGCATCTGTGGGATGTGCTGGACCAACAAGTCCGATCCACGGCGGCTCCACCTCGCAACTTACAGGATTTGAAGGATCTGCTGCTAATGTCTTGGCATGTGGAGGATCAACAGCATATTAGACAGGTGGTCATAATGTGTTGGCTCATCAGTGTATACTGTAATAGGAAGCACATTGTGCAATAACCATAGAAAAACCTCAGAAATAAATTGCACTTGATCCAGCACATTAGCACGTTGCCCACACATTTTCGCCAACCCACTTGCATGTAGACACATGCTTGCTCAAAAATAAAAAAACTTCAGGCCTTGCCCACTGACTTGATGTGAATGACATATCACATAGGGCTGAGCTTAAGGCATAGCACTCTTAAAATAGGGCCCATAAAGTGAAAACTAACGAAAACAAATCAAAATTGAAAGAACAAATTGAAAATAAATATGTAAGTAGAAATATAAACTGAATGTAACATTCAAAACTATAATAGCCACTTTTCCACTCATTACTCGTATGTTTAGAATCATATTCTTAAATTTTGTTCATACATTTATATGCACACACAGTAAAATCACATTGGGCGGCTATGAGAATCTTTTCTCCACACACACGTACGTGCATACACACACAGATGCACACAAAGTTCATTGTGTGTAGCTTGGGGGCATGGCTGGAACACAGCTGGGCACCTCATTTCCATTGGCTCTGCCACAGCCCTGACAAATGGCCTGCGGAGATGAAAGTGTGTGTGCATGTTTGTGTGTGTGTGGTCAAAAATAAACTTTGTCAAATTTACCCAAGCGTGTGTTTGTCCGCGTGGTTCAGAAGTCTCTTCAGAGATTGGGGCATTATGATCCAGAGTATTCCAGATGGAATTTCAGCATTTGAGTTAGTCTTTTTTTTTCTTTCTTCATTTGATCAGCATGACAGATGAGAAACAAAATTATTAGATACTTAATGTCTTGAAAGAGTTCTCCAGTACACTTCAACAGATGAAGAGCAAGTCAAACAAGTGTTCTGCTCTCCCTTTAAAAGGCTTACAAGTCCACGAGTGGACATGAGCAATGGAACAATCTCAATGTCTATTCAATTGAAATGTGAATTTGCAGCAACATTGTATGGACCCATTTTACCTGGTATTACAGTAAGATCTGTATTGGGCATTCAGATCGCAAGTGGTCAGTGCCTATACAGGTGTATATGGCGATGTGTTTCGCCTGTTTATTAGTGATCGGATCACTTGAGATCGAAATTTGGACCAGGAATAACAGAAACTGCCTTTTCATGGAATGTTATATTATTACATTCCACATATTCTCCTCTCCTCAAAAGCATGATGAGGAGCTGTATCAATTAACGTCAATGGGGAAGACTCATGCCAAGTGACAAGGGTGTAAGTCATTACCATAAACACAGTAGGAGGGAGAGATGGAGGGTGGCCTGTTTGTTGAGCACATAAACACATTGCTTAGTTATGAACTTACACGTAACCTGCAGGAGAAACAGCAGTAATGTAGAGTGACAGTAGATCTGAGCCTTACAATGAAGCTTGACCTTATGAATCTCCACTCAAGATCACAACCACCTTCTGTGCCAACATGTCTTACTGTAAATATGTATCCTGTTGAAGGGGCTGGTTTACCCCATCTCTTCGCCCTATTGATGAGTTAAATACATTCACTAGCAATTGTTATAATCAAAAATTAATCAACTTGTTTTTAACCATGAGCATTTATTCAGGTTATGTTGAATTTTACATTTTGTCAGTCCTGCAGTAAAAGAAGAAGCTCATTGTTCACTTGAGGAGAATACAAGAGCCCACCCCAGTGAGAGAGCAATTTTTTTCTGTCATGTTGGATCCTTTTTTCTATTGCTGTAATCATTAACTCAGAAGGGAGTCCCAACAGTCATGTGATGAACAACCTCCCGCTGGAAGACACTAAAGCTCCAAAAACACATGCAGGGACTTCCAGCAACAAAGCGACCTGGTCTCATTGATATTCAATGAGAGCTGGTAACTTCCGGCAACACGTGCGACAATGACTTCTACCAACTTGGTGTGGGCATGGCGAGCAACACGACAAAGTTGAGAAAAGTTAAACTTTATGCAAATGAGGAGCAATATTTGGCAGTGACAATCAATAGAAGTGAAGATGGCGTTCACTGGAGCTCACGTCACCCATCTCCTTTGAGATAATGGAGTTGAGTGCAGGCAAGAGGGAGGATAATTTTTTTTTGAGAGATTTCACTGTTCTATATGATTTATGTGTAAGCACATAATTGGATATAATAAAATCTTCTTCTATCGGCTGCTCCCGTTAGGGGTTGCCACAGCAGACCATCCGTGATCCGCATATTTGACTTGGCACAGGTTTTACGCAGGATACCCGTCCTGACACAACCCCCAGTGGCTGGGGGACTCTCACTCACATCTATGGGCTATTAAGAGTGTCCAATTCACTTAACCTGCATGTTTTTGGGATTTGTGGGGGAAACCAGAGCACCCCGAGGAAGCTCACACAAACACGGGGAGAACATGCAAACTCCACACAGAGAGGGCCAGGTGATCCGGGACTCGAACCTTCTTGCTGTGAGGCGACAGTGCTAACCACTGTGTAGTTTATAAAAAAACACTCTCCACAGCAGAATGTTTATTTATAGGAACAATAGAACTGATAGAATGATATCTTAATTTTACCGGCAATATACCTCATCTGTGATCACATTTTCTAAAGATATGACCAGACGTGAAGTCTACCAATAATGTTAGAGCGACCGCAGTAGGAGTGCCTACAAGTGACATCGACATTTTTTATGAGGACTTTTAGGTTAAAAATGGTAATTACAAGGGTATTATGCTATAAATTTGATTTATGGAACATTTCTAGTGTCCCCAATATTCAAATAATGTGTGTGTGTGTGTGTGTGTGTGTGTGTGTGTGTGTGTGTGTGTGTGTGTGTGTGTGTGTGTATACTGTATATTATTCATTGTATCTGTATGATAGAATGAGTGAGTAAATCTGAAAAGGATTACAGAGCAGACAAAAAGTTTGGTAATCACTAACCTAGGTTGTAAAATATAATCTAATTAATTTCACTTGCCAAATAAATAAATACATGGACATAAAACATTTATATGAGTTTGCAGATTGATATTAGAATTAGGAAAGTTTACTCACAATACCCAGATGACTGAACTGATATGTCTTAATCCCCGGATGTGTTGTTACTCTGAAATATCAGACCGCTAGGTGCTACCATTTGCCAGTCAGAATCAAGTATTCCACAGACCCATGTAATAAATAATTATATGTTAGTTGAATGTACTGTGTGAACTTAAAAAGAACAGTGTATATTTTTAAAGTAACAAGTAGTGCATTTTGGGCCTCTATCACATTTAGATCCTTTATTCCAAGCACCTTTACTATTTTAAAGACCAAAAAGGACATTACATTTGTGAACATGTTTTTGGACATGCTGCAAAGGTAATACCATCCGTTCTTTTGACATAGTACAGTGGTAGTACAATATTTATGTGACACAGTTTCATGGTAATACCATGTATTGTGTTCTGGACATGGTTTCATGGTCATGGTATCATGATAACACCATGTTTTTTGGGATACGGCACAATTGTATTTCCATGTTATTTAACATGTTGCCATGACAATGCTAAATTGTGTTTTTTTATTTTTATTAATACATTTTTTAAAAACATGGTTCTCATGGACATGTGCCATAGTAATTTCAAGGTATTCTTTGTAGTACATTGGAGTCCTATGCAAATACCATTGTATATGTGTAACGGTAGCCAGCTGGTAAGTAGCTGTGCAGTGTGTAAACCTCACACCATGGCCTCAAGAGGTACACTAGCAACTGATGCCTCCTTGTTAGCGTGACTGCCTCCTGTGCCGGAGAGCTGGGTCCAAACCCTGCTCAGAGTAGGTTGAGCTGGAACGGTTACAGTGGTGCCGTGACCCGGATGGGAGTGAGGTTTTGGGGGTAAGTGTAATGGTAGCCAGCTGGTAGGTAGCTGTGCAGTGTGTAAACCTCACTCTCCTGGCCTCAAGAGGCACACTAGCGACTGACGCCTCCTTGTTAGCATGCCTGCCTCCCCTGCCGGAGACCCCGGTTCGAATTCCGCTCGGAGTGGATCAAGCAGGACCAGTTACATATGAATGTGAAAATAATCCAGTACCAAGATATACACTCACTGACCAATTTATTAGGAACACTATGGTCCTAATAAAGTGCCCGACGTGGTGTCCTGCTGTTGTAGCCCATCCACCTCAAGGTTCGAAGTGTTGTGCATTCTGAGATGATATTCTGCTCACTATAGTTGTACAGAGTGGTTACTGTTAGCTCGAACTAGTATGGCCATACTCTGTTGACCTCTCACATCATCAAGACATTTCCATCTGCAGAACTGCTGCTCACTGGATGTTTTTTGTTTTTGGCACCATTCAGAGTAAACTCTAGAGACTGTTGTGTGTGAAAATCCCAGAAATACTCAAACCAGCCCATCTGCAACAAATATCATGCCACAGTCGAAATCACTGAGATCCAACTTTTTCGCCATTCTGATGGTTGATGTGAACATTAAATGAAGCTCTTGACCTGTATCTGCATGATTTTATGCATTGCACTGCTGCCATATGATTTGCTGATTAGATAATTGCATGAATAAATAGGTGTACAGGTGTTTCTTTTAAAGTGCTCAGTGTGTGTACAGCCATAATATTGCCATCTGATACCATCATTTTACCTTGGAACAATGAGGTGAACATGTCCTGTTCCCAAGTGTTTACAAATCTATGAATGCATGTGAGTCTGTGAGTTTGTGGGTAAATACACTTGTGTTTGTAGGTCTCAGGACACCCAGGGCCAGAACAATGGGAAGGCCTCGCACATCACACAGCTCCTATTGTTCATGGGTCCTCTCTTTATTTTTCCCTCTCTCTCTCTCTCTCTCTCTCTCTGACTCTCTCTCTCCTCCACATGTCTAGCCCTGGGAGTCTGGCTGACAATGGCAGCCTGTAATTGGACAGTCACTGGATTCCTCAGCTGGGTGTGTGCGTGTGTGAGGGTTAGTTCAGCCCTAGTAGACTCTTTGGAGCCGGTCACAGTGCAGCGATTATAGTGGCAAGGGAGAGCGTGGTGAGATGTCTCCAAGCAGCCCTGTCTGTAAATCATGTCATATAGCAGTGAGCCTCTCTATCTGTCCCTTCATCCCTCCTTTAAGCCACCCCACTGTTCCTCTTTTCTTACTCTGAACTTCCTGTCCCTCTGTGTCCTCCAGCTATAGATACTCCTGGCCAGTTATGATAAAAGAACAAGGCCGGCTAATGTCACTTTAATGGAATAGTTTACTCAAAAATGATATTCTCGCTTCATCTACTCATCCTTGAATCTTTTCATATCCCAGTTCCCATATCCCAAATCCCAAATTTGACTTTCTATCTGCCTTGGAATATTTATAGATTTATTTATTTTTGAAGAACGTTGTTCTGCCTTTTTTTTTATTAAAATGGAAGCATACATTAAACAGGGGCTGTCTAACACCAAAAAGCATCGAAAAGCACCATAAAGTAGGGTGGCCAGACGTCCCGTTTTTCCTGGGACAGTCCTGTATTTCAGCATTGTTATGGAGTTAGAATCATGCCAAAACCTCACACACACACACAAAACGTGTTTTACTCACATCCAACGATTCACAAACAAACTCAGTGTGGTTTGCAAATACAAAACATCACTCACAAACTAATGCATTTTGTTCTGCAAATAAAAAACGTACCTATCAAACAAATACAGTATGTTCTACATATACATAGAAATGTATTTCTTCAATGACAAAAATATCCTCCAAGTACAAACTAAAATCTTTCAAGTACAAAAACAAATTCTACAAGTACAAAAAAAATCTACAAGTACAAAACAAAATCCTTCAAGTACAAAACAAAATTCTACAAGTACGAAAAACTGTCACGTGACTTTTGGCACTAATTTTCCACCTTGCTGATCCACACACAAATGCCTTAAGATCCACACACATGCTAGTAAATTGTCATGTAATTCGCACTCCACAACATCAGGTGGCGCTGTTACCGATTTGCTTGGCGCCGCCACGGACATGGAAAGAGAAGAGAAGAAGAAACGTTAGCGTGGGTAGGGTGTTTTGAACACGATGAGTGGCCAACAGGTGAGTTTGCAGTCGTTGCTGGTGAAAAATCAAACGTTAACTAACTAAACTCCAGGAATGTCTGTCGTGGGTAGGGTGAGATATATATACATATACATATTTATATGTGTGTAGCTTATGGTACCGCAGGAGCTAACCTAGCTTACACCGATTAGGCTAATTTTTCATTTTGTTTCTAACTTAACTAAATTAAACTATACTATGGTCACATATAATGTTACACTTGATACGTCTTGGTCTTAAGGCGAATTTTGAAGTGAAGACCACCTCAGGCCACACACATTTGTTTAAGCACCATCTGAGGAGTCATGTTAAGTCACTGAAATAACAAAGTAACGGGAGGCTTTAATTGTGAAGAGTTTATAGGAGTTGAAATGTCATTAAGCGCAAACTTTTTTAGCGACGCTGCTCGCGCTAATTCACGTGAAAAGATGTGGAGATATTTGGTGCTAATATGTTCATGGAACAGTTATAAATACTACAGGAGGTTAAAGTGTAAGCAGAAACAGCCACAGTGCGCTAAGTATGTGCGAAGATTTTAATTGAATTAAAGTATATTCAATCAGTTTTAAGAATAAACTTGAGGGAGGTTCAAGAGGGTCTTTTATATTTATATATATATATACACACAACTTTTTAATTCTGACTTTTTCTAGAAATAGACTTTTTCCACAAATTTCTTTATAAATTTCACCAAAAATGCATCCCACTGACATTAATATGAACATTGACAGAAAGTAATGTTATTCAGTCTCAGAATAAATATTGTGTATTTCTGTAGTTTGTTTCAAAATGTTATCAAATGTGGTCCGGGTCCTTGATGTAAAAATGTTTGAAACCCACTGCTCTACATAAACACTTTACATGTCTTTTCAGGGATTGTACCTACCACATTTGGACTGGGAGGACAGTGGTCTGCCTGATGAGCCACACCATGGTGTCACTTTTCCTGAGATGGGCGATGTACTGAGTGATGAGCAAATGGCAGCACTAAGGGCAGCCATAAATCCCCTGGGACACTCCCAATCACATGGCTCAGACATCTACCTACTTACTGTGCAGGATGTCCAGCACTTACTAGGCTTACAGTAAAACGTACTCAGCAAAGGACCTGATTCGATGCAATTGTAGCACAAATACACCCTCACATTCCTTACATACATTTGGGTACCAAAAAGAACACTTATTTACAGAATAGTGCCCCTGCTAATAACTGGTTTGTAAGAGATGTTACAGTATAGGCCTATCATTTCTTTTCACACTAAAACCAAATAAATATTTCTGAATCAGTGAGGTTGTCTCATGTTTGATTTTTCTCTGTTTAATCAAATCAGACCAGCAGGAAGCATAGCTTTCCTCAAGCAGTGCTAGCAGCGGACTTTCAGCTCTCTTAATATCATAATGAATGTTCAAACCAAAGACATGTAGATTGTATTATTTTTATTGTAGTGTGAATACAATCTTAAAACATCTGGGGGGTTGGAACAACCAAAAAAATACAATAACTTTGTTTAACTGACAACAAACAACCCAGGAGACAATGTTGAAATAAAAGGTTTTGAAGGTGTCAAAAAGACGACAAAAAAAAGATTAAAGAGAACCAAACTGGCTGCATTCTGGAGTTTAGTTAGTTAACGTTTGATTTTTCACCAGCAACGACTGCAAACTCACCTGTTGGCCACTCATCGTGTTCAAAACACCCTACCCACGCTAACGTTTCTTCTTCTCTTCTCTTTCCATGTCCGTGGCGGCGCCAAGCAAATCGGTAACAGCGCCACCTGATGTTGTGGAGTGCGAATTACATGACAATTTACTAGCATGTGTGTGGATCTGAAGGCATTTGTGTGTGGATCAGCAAGGCGGAAAATTAGTGCCAAAAGTCACGTGACAGTTTTTCATACTTGTAGAATTTTGTTTTGTACTTGTAGAATTTTTTTTTGTACTTGTAGAATTTGTTTTTGTACTTGAGAGATTTTAGTTTGTACTTGGAGGATATTTTTGTCATTGAAGAAATACGTTTCTATGTATATGTAAAACATACTGTATTTGTTTGATAGGTACGTTTTTTTATTTGCAGAACAAAATGCATTAGTTTGTGAGTGATGTTTTGTATTTGCAAACCACACTGAGTTTGTTTGTGAATCGTTGGGTGTGAGTAAAACACGTTTTGTGTGTGTGTGAGGTTTTGGCATGATTCTAACTCCATACATTGTTCCTAGTGTCCCGACTTATTCTGAAATAATCGTGTTTTGTCCCATATTTCCCTTCTCCTAAAATGTATCTGTTGCCTATGTGGCTTTCTCAGTCACGTGAGGATTCTTATCAAATGTAGCCAAGGATACAGACTTTTTGCTTATCATTCTTTTGTACAGGGCTGTAGTTTTTGGTTGATTGACTGCCCAGTGAAATTGATGAAGAAATTGTATTATCTGAACTTTTCTTCTGCCCGCACCAAATCTGAAGCTGTCATATGCAACTTACTCACACCATTGTCAGAGGAAGAATTTCAGAGTTATTTGGACAAGTGCTAGTTTGTCACACTGACTGTGGATACATCCAATCACAAAGACATAAAATTGTTCCCTGTGCTTGTGCGTTACTTTAATCCTCTAGGCTGTATAAAAGTCAAGATAATTGAGTTTTCTTCTATGCCAGGTAAGACTTCGGATTTACAAATTGACTACATTTCCAAGTCATTGAAAAACATAGACTTGATCAAAAACAATTGCACTCTGAGCCAACAACACAAACTTTGCCTGTGTTAAGAGCGCTGGTTAAGGCAATATCTGGAGAAAGCTGCAGTCAGAAAGGGAAATTTGGGGAATTGGCTGTAATGCACACATCATCCATAACACAATGCAAACATCAGTGGATTGTCTTCCGAAACATTTAGAGAATTTTGCTTTGAAGGTGTACAAATACTTCCATATCTACACAGTGTGCGTGAAGGAGCTTAAAGATTTTTGTGATTTTGTGCAGCTGAACTATCAGAAATTACTTCAGCATGGCAGAAATTACTTCCTCACTCTTGGTACAGCTCTTGAAAGAATACTACATGATTTCAATGGTCTGCATATTTTCTTTCTAAAAAAAAAAAAAGTTTCTTCCAAAGTTTCTAAGAGACATTTTCAGCGATCCTTGGACTAAACTTTGAACTGGCTTCGCTCTCAAGCAAACAGACACTTTCAACCGTGCACTGGAGATAGTAGAGCAAGACCATATCAGCCACAGAAGTGGCTTTGCACATTCATGACCTGAGAGAAGTCTTGCAGGCCAGGCTGGTGGAATCATTCATACCCTCTGACATTAAAAAGCAGATGGATGCCCTGGTTGAAGCTGGTGACATTTGAGCAGATGATTCCTTTTGAGAAACTTTTAATCTGCGTCGGTGGATTACCTCCAAAATTGGAGCCGCTCATTGGGGAACAAAGAAAAACTTGAGTGGGCCCTACTGAGAGACATCCCAGAGTGGAAAGACATTCAGAGCAGCCTCGAACACTTCTTCTTTTTCAGAATACCCAATATCAATATGTCTGATGAAACCATACTTTGATTAGTTGGCTTGCACAAAAACAATGTCACTCGTCGCATCACTGAGTGGAACATGAACCAGACGGCCATGTCTGAGAGATGGACAGATGTTTTCCATGAGCTAGAGAGCAAGACCATCAACACTGGAGTCTTAGTCAAGGTCGTGGAGTTCGTTTTATGTCTGCCTGGGACATCTGCATCTGTAGTGCGTGTGTTCTCATTAATTAACTCGGCATGGACACCGGATAAATCTCAACTCAATGTAACAGTCATGAAGGCAATGATATTTGTACATTTAGACTTGGACTAATAGTGAGCGCGTTTACATGCAATACGCAGACGAAGGTGATTACATGTAACACAAAATTTAGGTAGTAGGCAAAATCTACATGTGCCGATCAGTTTATGCTTAAACTGACTAAACTCCAATAAAAGACCACCATTTACTTTACTTACATGACCTTACTAGAGGTCTTCATGGGCATTAATTTGAAGCCCGAACATGACTGAACTCGAAATTGCTTTCTCTCTTTCTAATGTATTTTTTAAGCAAGTAAAATTGTTGCAATAGTCAGTATTGTATTTAAGTGTCATAGGCAATATTAGCAATGGAATATTATTTGTTACCCTTAGCACACCAGAGTAAAAGGGAAAAAACATTGATAAATGGCTTACCATTTATCATGCACAGACATTTTTGGGGTAAAGAACAGTGAAGTCACTGAAGTCCAAATTATCTTTTTAACCGAACTCCTTCAGAATGTTAAATCTCTGTAACACTTTTGCTACAAAAAGCTAGATGCAGCACAAGCTGCAAATGTAAAGGGCTAATAAATGTGTATCAAGCTGTAGGAATAGTGTTATAAGGGATGGTTGGCCCAGGGATTCACCTGTTTGATCTCCAGGCTTCAATACACATCCAGTGTCAGGAAATAAGTGATGTTTGCCGGGTGGGAAATCGCGCTCGAATGATTCGCTGGTTGACCAGAGGAGGGAGTCTCCCTTGATAAATTTGCTGCTTAAATAGGAGAAAATCCTGATATGTTCATTTCGGCCAAAATGTTGGAAAATTAGGGCTATAATGAGACAGCAGGCAGCTTTACTACCATGTATTTCACCATTGTTTTCCAATACGCTCTGCACTCCTCTATCTTCTGACATATTTAAATAATTTAATCTCAAATCAATATTCAGTATCCGGCTGACTATACTTTACATTTCCTCATAAATAAAACAAACACAGGTAGATGAATCATTAGAATTACACTTGGTACAGCTACGACTGCTATAGACATTCTCTTCAAGAATTTCAACATATAAAGTTGTCTTTATATTCCTTCAGACTGAAGTAATACAAATGCAGGTCTCTCATGACCTCCTCACACACACGCTCTTGACTTGCACATCCACAGTGGTTGTTTTTACCTTCAACTCCTCATGTTTAGCGGCAATTAAATCCTCTTCTGTGCTTCTTTGTGACAGCAATGGCTCAAAATGTAAGTGTTGCCAACTTGTGGACCCATTGGTGCAAATAACTCCAGGCGTATACGCATTCTGGTTAAAAAAAATTGGGCTGCATGTGTTTAGTGCCCGCGCACTCTGATTTTTGTCACATGTCTGACCGAAGTATACTTTGCTACTGGAGCAACTGCTACATCTTTCAATACAAGTTCAATACAATTCTTCACAATGCATGAATCCTTGGTTCTCAGAAGAATTCATCCATGAATCCAAATATTAATTCCATTGACGCTTTAAGGAACTTTGTTTGATATAGCCACTCATTCCTAACATTGCAATCCTTTAGAAGGCTATACAGAGCTACAATTTTAAAACAACCAGGTACACAATAACGTCTGGGGACCTAACTTTACTCTATTTGCTGGTTAAAAGCAAATTACTGTTAAAATAGTACCACATTCATTTGAGTTCTAAAATTTACACTAAATTTGTACTGTACAATGTTATAAGGAAAATGAAATTCCTTGTGTCATGACCCCTTTAATTCATACCGTAACCAAACCTGAAGCTATACTAGAAAAACTGACCCAAATCTGTCCTAAAACACAACAGTTTGTAGCAGACCTCTAGACCTTACAATTTGTCGGCTTATTAAGCATAATCAGTGGAAGTACATGCATGGAAATGCGCTCATTGTTAAACACTTTGCATCGGCTACGAGACCAATGGCATTTAGTGTCACAGACGTCAAACCTGGTACAAAGTGTCTAAATGCCAAAAAAGTCATTTCTTTTTGGAGTGAGCTACTCTTTTAAGCAAAGAGATAGCCCTGCTTCCAGAGCAGTCTGTTATAGATGGTTATATAATGTCCATAATGTGTTACTGTGAGCGACGCTTTTGTCATTGTTTTTACAACTGATATACCATCTGGCTTAACCTCAATATAATGCATGGGATGCTTAGATTATTGACTCATTCATATGCCTGCCAATTACATGCATCAAAACTGTGTCAAGTCAGTTGACCTGACAATTACATCATGTTATATAAGCACGTATAAAACAATAGTAGCAGTGTTGGCAAGCCGTTGTAAGTGTGGAAGAGTTTACTTCAAAAGACCTATTTAGCTTGCATGGTAATACGACAAACAATCAAATTGCCGTTGCGTCCCGTTTCCACATGGCGTGTATGGCCGCCAACCATGCTGCTTGTGCAATCCTGCCTTGTTAGCATGCCCAAAGTTCTGCCCCCCCTTTGCCAAGCGCAATGTCACCAGAGACCCCTTGCATGGCACATCTAGACGGGCACATAGGACTGCCCGAAATTAGCATTCACCCTTTTCCGTGATCGCTAAATATTTCAACACTTCCAGATGCTTGAAGTTAGAAGCTATCACTCAAGAGATGGAACTATAGAGAGAGACAGAGGGAGAGAGAGAGATAGAGACTGGCATCCTCCTGTGTGAGTGCTGTGCCTCGTGTGTATCTCTTCACTTATTCATGTGTTTATTTATTATTTCACCAACGGTGCTCCACTCTCTTTCCCCCCACCACCCCCTCCGTCTGTGTCTGAGCAGAGATGTAGAGAGAGAGCAGTCATTAATTCATTAAAGAAGCCCCTTCCCTGCCTGTCTGTCTCTTTCCCTCCCACTTTCCTCTTCCTCTCTAAGTCCCCCTCCTCCTTTGCCTGTTTCCTCTTTCCCTATCTCATCTTTCCTTCCCTCTTGCCTCTTTCCTTTGCTTTTGTCTTGTATTCCTCCATTGATATGGTTGACACCCTCTCTTGTTTTGCTAGCATTTCCGCTCTACCTCTTTCTGTTTGTCACTCTCTCTGTGTTCATGGATAATGAGAGTTTTGACTCAGGTGGGTCGTCAGGTAGTCTTTAGGACAGCCGTTTTGTTCTAGATCTGCCAGTCAGTCTGATTGTTGGCCAGCATCCGAACTGATCGATACATCTCCTCAAGGCAGAGTTGATTTTGAATCATGGATCTTACCATCTCTCGCTCTCTCTCTCTCTCTCTCTCTCTCTCAGTTCCTTCTACCCGCAATGATTTTATTCCAAGTATGACTCAACTCAGTCCAGAAAATCCTTCTTTAGAGACTGCTGGTTGCTGTTTAGTGTTTTTGTTTTGGATGTTGCCTTCATGTGCAATCAGAATTCATCTACTTCCTACTTCGGAGGTCATAATTACAAGTGAGCATTGCTGGGCCGATTACTTATGAATTATATTTAAAAAAAATGCAGTCAGTAACGTAATCTCATAATTCTAATTTATGTCACATGCATTTGAATATGATAATCATTTTTAACAAAAAAGAGCTCCTTATGACATTTATAAGAAGCGTATTAAACATTACATGAATGAAATAAATATAAAATCTAACAGCAATGACAGAGCATGGCTAAAGTTTATAAATTAAAAACACAGAGACATCAAGTTCATTTTAAATTCATAAAACAATAGCAGCATTACGAACATTAATGACCAAACAATCAACAGCAATGACGTTGCAAGGTCAAAGATTTAATCTAAAAACATTGAAACACTTGTAACCTTTACTGCTTACTGATAGTCTATCGCAAGATATTATCTAGATATTATCTATTGAACAGCAAGAATATATTCTAAAAGAGCAGAGTTCCACCGAGTCACACAAGGAACAATTGTGTCAAGTTTTATGTCAAGTTTCATGCAGTGGACTCCACTGAAACAGCAGCAACAGTACAGTAGAGTGATGAGCTTTGTTCCATATTGCTGCACATTTTTCAGTTGAACTATTGTGTACGCTGCAGGTACAGCTATCAGGTGAGTTGCGGTACATTATAGCTAGCTATGCAGTTTGTAATTTAACGTTTTTTTAATACATTCACACACAGCCTAGCTGAGCACATCATGTTGATTATTGGTACGCTGGAAGAATGTAACATTGTTTCTTTTCTAGTAATTGCTATACAATTGATGATGTCATAAATAGAATGGCGTGAAAATTCTCTCGGTGGGGTGTGAGGTAAAATTGAGTTGGCTGACCGTCTAAGAAGCAGAGGCAACTGAAATTCGTCCTCTGCCTCCTGGATTGAATTGAGTAACTGCACCAAGATGAGGAATTAGAGAGCATTAGGGAAAATTGGTGCAAAATTGGGGGAGATGGAGATGAAAAAATACCCATCTTGACACAATATTTATGTTAATTAAGTAGTCCCCATTTGCAACCAAGCTATCTACCATGTTAATGAACTATACTGTAACTTATTTTCTGAAAACAATGCCCTGTCCTCATCCACACTTGTGATCAGCTTTACTTATTGTACTGCACTGTCAATTATTTGATCTAATATTACCAGACTAAGAGTCAATTATGAGGTTTAAATGTGACAATATTGATGGGAAATTACAATTATACTCTCAAATATATATTTTTATATATATTATTAATTTTAACGTATTATTTTTAAAATATTTTTTTTTAATACCAGTACTTTTTTACTTTTACAGATTTTAATGGGTGACTTTTAATTTAAAGCTGCACTACATAACTTTACTCTGTAGCGACACCTGTGGTTAAACTTAAAATTGCAAGCAATTTACATTTATGCATTTGGCAGATGCTTTTATCCAAAGCAACTTACAGTGCACTTATTACAGGGACAATCCCCCCGGAGCAACCTGGAGTTAAGTGCCTTGCTCAAGGACACAATGGTGGTGGCCGTGGGGGTTAGAACATGCAACCTTCTGATTAACAGCCCTGTGCTTTAGCCACTACACCACCACCACTCAGTTTGTGAAAGAACACTTTACAGTACTGCTCTTCTTGATGAATCTCATGATTTGAATGTACCTACCTGGACTTTGCCTATGAATGATCATGACTGGGAGATATTCAAAGCCATAACGTGCTATTTTCATTTTGAAATGATGTCATACAATTAAACATTTAAAGAGGCCCTATTATGTTTTGGGGATTCTACCTTTCCTTTAGTGTAGCTGATTGTGCATATAAGTTACAAAGCACCAAGTCCACTCCAAAGGGAGTTACTCTCTCCCAATTAAAACAGTGCTCCTGAACTGCCTGAAACGGCTGGTTTGCAGTCCCGCTATTACTTCTGTGACTTAGCAATGTCACTATGTAACACATCTGCATAATGCCCACTTCAGGATTGCACTGCTCAGGAAGCTTCAGGAGCCGAAACTCAGTTGTGTAAGGGGCGTTACATTTCCAACACGCTCTAAGCGGTTGACCAATCACAACAGACTGGACCAGCTGACCAATCCGAGCAGACTGGGCTTTTCGGAAAGGGGGGGCTTTAAAGAGACAGGAGCTAAAACAGTGCGTTTCAGACAGAGGGTTAAAAAAGGTTCTGCAGCAATGTACAGTTTGAGAAAAATTATGTGTTTTTTTAACATTAAAGCATGTAAACCTATTCTAGTAGACCCCCCCAAAAAATTCATGAACCTGTAAAGACTGCCTGACGAGTCAAAACTCTCATTATCCATGAACAGAGAGAGAGTGACAAAACAGAAAGATATGGGCTCTTTAAAACTGAAATATTGCTTGCTTTGGTGAAGATAAAAAAATCAGTCTTATTTACATATTTTGAATTAATTAATGTTACACTTATAGCAATTTTCTGACACTACACTCGAAGCACTTTTAAAAAGAGAACAGGGGACTCTCCTCAACCACAACCAGTTACCATTATATTTTAATATGATTATTCAAGGGTTTAATCTACAATTCATGTTTGTATTGTACCTCACTTATCAATTTAAGAGGTGAAACTCGTGATATGAGTTCAATGGAAGACATTATTATTTTTAAATTATATGTACAGCCTGAGTTGATAATGCAAATAATAATAATACTACAATAGTTTGTCTATGCACTGCAAACAAAAAACCGCAAGCCAAAAACATAAAACGAGGATTCAGTAATGGTGGGGATAAAATAAACATAAAAATAATATTCTTAAATATGCAAAATAACAATTACAAGAAGCCAATTTCAGAAGTCATACATATTAGTAAACATGTCACAGTAACTTCACCAGACAATATAGATACATCGCGATCGGTTAACACAAGTAATGTTCGATTCATAAAAGCAATCTTAGCTTCAACAAACCTACCAGAGAATATATCCCAGCATTATAGCAGGTAAAAACTTTACCAAACGGATAACAGCTAAACATCCATCCAGACTGCAGTGATGCTGTCCTGAACTGTGTGAATGTCACTGAACTGAACAGTGTAGTTTCTCCAGCCGGAACACGAGACAGCCGGTACTTCTTTCCTGTGTTTACGGATATGATGTAATGATGTAAGGATGAACGACATAAGCCAGCGATTTCGAGCCAAATCTGACCCGACAGATTAAAATACAAATCATTTTCATAGGCTTACTGTAGTAAATCAGGGGTAAGATAAGGACGTGTTTTTGAACATTGATTGTTAATGTACTCAAACAATAATGGCAATTTGTTCATTTTTAATAAAAAAATCTTATGTAGTGCAGCTTTAAGTAATATATTGCTATGGTATCTGCACATTTACTTAAGTATGGAACTTCACTCTACCACTCCGTAAAAGTAGCTACATTTACATTTATTCATTTGGCAGATGCTTTTATCCAAAGCGACTTACATAAGAGGAATAATTCATCATAAGGGATTCATATTAAGAAGACAGAAGTATGAAAAGTGCTGCATTATAAAGTTTCATACAACTAATACGAATCATAAACTACATTAAAGATCTATTGAAGCCAAAAAAAACCTTTGTGTCGGCTTAATTTGAAAAAACTTTATTAAATTTAACAAAATATTAACTGTAAGGAGAAACCACTATTGAGCTGTAACATGGACGATTATATACACTGTGTGTAAATATATATATATATATACACACACACACACACACACACACACACACACACACACACACACACATGTTGTGTTTCCATGTTTTATGGGGACTTTCCATAGACATAATGGTTTTTATACTGTACAAACTTTATATTCTATCCCCTAAACCTAACCCTACCCCTAAACCTAACCCTCACAGAAAACTTTCTGCATTTTTACATTTTCAAAAAACATAATTTAGTATGATTTATAAGCTGTTTTCCTCATGGGGACCGACAAAATGTCCCCACAAGGTCAAAAATTTCGGGTTTTACTATCCTTATGGGGACATTTGGTCCCCACAAAGTGATAAATACACGCTCACACACACACACACACACACACACACACACACACACACACACTGATGAGCCAAAACATTATGACCAACTCCCTAAAATGCTGTTGGTCCTCCGCGTGCCACCAAAACAGCACCAACCCGCTGAGGTATGGACTCCTCAAGACCCTCCGAAGGTGTTCTGTGGTATCTGGCACCAAGACATTAGCAGCAGATCCTTCATGTCCTGTAAGTTGCAAGGTGGAGCCACAGTGGATCAGACTTGTTGGTCCAGCACATCCCACAAATGCTTAATGGAATTGAGATCTGGGGAATTTGGTGGCCAGAACAACACCTTGAACATTATGTTCCTCAAACCATTCACAAACAGTGTGTCAAGTGTGGCAGGGTGCATTATCCTGCTGAAAGAGACCACTGCCATCAGGGAATACCATTGGCATGAAGGGGTGTACCTGGTCTGCAACAATGTATAGGTAAAGGGCACGTGTCAAATTGACGTCCACATGAATGGCCGGACCCAGAGTTTTCCAGCAGAACATTGCCCAGAGCATCACTCTCCCTCCACCGGCTTGTCGTCTTCCCACGGTGCATCCTGGTGCCATCACTTCCCCCAGGTAAACTAGAGTCATGTACATAGCCGTCCTTGTGAAGGAAAGGAAACCGGACTCATCAGACCAGGCAACCTTCTTCCACTACTCCAAGGTCCAGTTCCAACACTCACGTGCCTATTGTAAACGCTTTTGACAGTGTCATCATGGAAACTCTGACTGTTCTGCAGCTTCGCAGCCCATATGCAGCAGGATGTTGTACACTTTGTGTTATGAAATATTCCTTCAGTTGGTTCGGACCAGACAGGATAGCCTTCGTTGCCCTCATGCATCAGCACCCTCTTACCAGTTTGTGGTTTGTCCCTCCTCGGACCACTGTCTGTAGGAACTCACCACTGTTGACTGGGAGCATCCCAAAAGCCTTGTCATTTCAGAGATGTTCTGACCCAATCGTCTGGCCATAACAATTTGGCCCTTGTGAAAGTCTCTCAGGTCTTTACAACTGCCCATTTCTCCAACATTCAACACATTGACTATGAGAACTGATTGTTCACTTACCATCTAATCTATCCAGACCTTGACATGTGACCTTGTTAGGAGATGATCAATGTTATTTGCTTCACCTCGGAGTGGTCATAATGTTTTGGCTCATCAGTGTATACTGTACTATTTATAGTGGAGATTGAGAAGACAATGGCACTAAGCACAGACTGGACCAGGCCTTCCTTCCATCCATCCATCCATCTCTCCCATCCATCCATCCATCCTGTTTGTTCATTCTGTTCATTAATTGTGACTGTATATTTGATCATGTCACACCTCTCAATGCCAGTGAAGCAAAGTTACAGGTGTAGGTCACACAGAGACATAGACAAAAAGAGTAGTGGATATGAGTGTCTGCGTGTGTCCTTCACCTCTCCCAAAGGAATCCTATCAGAACATCATAATTTCTCCTTCTCTCTCGCACTTTCTCTCTCCCTCCTCCCTCTCTCCTCCCCCTCTCTCATTAAAAATCTGTGCCTTAGCTTCTAATTAAATCCCACTTGAAAGTCTTAAAAGTCAGACTCAGATTGATTCAATTTGCATTTCTGAACAGAGAACATTGCCTAAAAGGATAAATAAATTGGATGAGAAAAAAAAATCCTCTTTTCTGCGAGCTGTGTTGTTTCATGTAAGACAACACTTGCATGCCAACACGCACGCGTGCACACACACACACACACACACACACACACACACACGCACACACACACACACACACACATACACACAAACAATATTTTCTGTTGTCACCTTTCGAGAACAAAAGCCATCAGCTGGTTTCAATGGCAATGAAAAAAAATCAACCTGCGTAGTGTCTTTCAACACCACTGTGATAACTACTTGTGCATTCACACACTCACACAAAGACATACACACACATGCTGGAAGAAACAATTACTGTGCTTTACTTTGACTGGGACATTTCCAACAGCGTTGTTTGACAGCGGAAGAAAAGAAAAAAGAAAAAAGAAAGAAAGCAAGAAAGAAAGAAAGGAGGGTTTTAATAGTAATAGAGCTTTGCAACACAGTCTGAAACATGTCTGTTCTACATGTGCAATAGCCATCAGATTTAGCTAACAGACTCATTAAACTGAGTCTCCTTTTATCTTAAGTATCTTTATATCACATGAGGCAACTGGCCATTGATAAGTCCACAGAAAATGAACAGGGAAACAGTGACCCCTGGGGGTGTTGTTTGATATCACACTGGGTTTGTTTCATAGAATTGTTTTATTGCAATCACAATTTGAAAGGCCCTGCAGTTTTCTTTATACTGATTTGAGGCATTTTGAGAAAAACAAACAAACTTTTGGGTCCTAGCTATCACTTGATTATATGAATATACTGTATGTTATTGAATGCCAAAAAGGCATAAAAAACAAGGCAATTAAGTGACAATAATATAATTACACACACACACATATACACACCAGGACCGGCTTAACAATATAAATAATATTTAATTAAATAAAAAGACACAAACACATGCAGGGCAGCTTCCCATCATTTAAAAAGGTAAATAATGTGGGAGAAAGAGGACATCCCTGTCACACCTCAAGGTGTACAGAGAATGGCTCTGACTCCCAGTCACGTAGTTTTACCTGGGCCCGTTCACCATCATGAAGGTCCTTAATGATCGTGAGCAGAGGGTCTGGGACTCCGAAAGCATGAAGAACAACCCAGAGCCCAGGCCTACTGATGGTATCATAGGCATTGATCAGGTCAATAAAGCAAAAATGTAGGTCTTTTTGTAATCTCCTACACCTCTGCTGTAGCAGATGGACAGAAAATATGGCATCCGTGCAGGACCGCCCCTTCCTGAAACCGCATTGGGTCTCCGCAATCCTCTCCTCAGTGTGCCTAGCAAGGCGATATTGAAGAATCCTTGCCAGGACCTTTCCTGCACACTGAGGAGTGAGATGCCCTTTAGTATATATATATATATATATATATATATATATATATATATATATATATATATATATATATACATACATACAAACACACACTCACATATATACACACAAACACACACATACACACACACATATATATATATACATATATACTGTATACACACACACACACACACATATTTATATACACACACACACACACACACACACACACACACACACATATTATGTATACACACACACACAAATATATACACACACACACACGTTTCCCCTTCTGACACTCACTTCGATGTTGTGTTGAATAGTGACACTAGGGGTCGCTCTTGGTAGCCCGATCCACCTTCAGATCTTTGAGAAAAGGCAAGTTGGCAAGAAATTGGAAAGTTGAATTTGCATACACAAAGAACATAGTGAGTGATCCAACATACATGATCACTCAGGATAGAGCTCCTTCTACAAGGCACCTCTACTCCCTGAAGTGGAGTATCTTCACTTGGTGGTGTTCTCCCCATTGCGAAGACCCCCAGAATTGCCCAGTCGGGTCAATGCTTTTCTTCCTGCAAGAGAGACTTGACGGGCAGCTGTCCCCCACCACTCTCAAGGTTTATGTAGCTGCCATAGCAGCGTATCACAATGACATCCAATGACGTCCCTCGATAAGCACAACCTGATTATCAGGTTCCTGAGAGGCACCAGGAGGGTGAACCCCCTTAGACCATACCTCTTTCCCTCCTGGGACCTCTCCGTGGTCCTCTCGGGCATACAGAGAGCTCCCTTGAGCCCCTCGAGTCAGTTGAGCTGAAGGCCATCTCTCTGAACCGCCCTCCTGACCGCACTCACTTCCTTCAAGAGGGTCGGGGACCTGCAAACGTTTTCTATCAGCGAAGAGTGCCTAGAGTTCTGTCCGGGTAACTCTCACGTGATACTGAGACCCCGACCGGGCTATGTGCCCAAGGTTCCCACGACCGCTTTTAGGGATCAGGTGGTGAACCTGCAAGCGCAGACCCCGGAGGAGGCAGACCCAGCCTTATCGTGGCTGTTGCGTTCTTTGAGCATTTACTTGGACCCCACGCAGAGCTTTAGACACTCTGAGCAGCTCTTTGTCTACTTTGGAGGACAGCAGAAAGGGAACGCTGTCTCCAAACAGAGGCTTGCCCACTGGATTGTGGACATCCGCCCCTTTGTGGATTCTAGCACACTCCACCAGAAGTGTGGCATCCTCATGGGCACTGGCCAATGGCATCTCTCTAGCAGCCATCTGTAGGGCAGCGGGCTGGGCAACACCCAATACCTTTGCGAGATTGTACAATCTCCGGGTTGAGCTGGTCTAGTCCTGTGTTCTTTCAGGTAAGAGTAGGTAAGTTTCGTTAAAGGTGGCTGGCCGTATCGCTTGTGCATAGCGCCTTTCCCCTCCAAGGTAGGTGAAGCCATGCGCTCTTTCTCCCATGCGTGTTCCCGATTGTGAACCCTGGATACTCCTAGCCCTCTGACTCATGAATTCAGCAGAGGAATCTGTAGTCAGACCCTGTACTGGGGTAAGTGCTCCACAGGTCTCGGCTACCCTAGTGGCCTCTTGTGTGTATTTTCCACGATACGGTCTCCCTTCACTGTTTCGGTAGACCCGCATCTCCCTTGGCTGAATCTCCTCAGCCCGGCTGCTGTGCTTGTAGAAAACTCCTCCCCCAAGAAGGGTCGGACCTACAAACGCACCTCTCTCATGTGTTGCCCGGTGGGCCCATATGACGTATCCGCCACTTTCATACCCTCCCCCCCAAGAAGGGCAGGGTGTGGCCTACACAGGGTCTTTCCCCCTGAAAGAATAGGAATGGAAAAGCATGCCTTCCCTGGCGCATTTTATGAGCATTTAGGACCCCAGCCGATTCTAATTTCTAAGTGGAAAGAAAGAGAGAAAAGGTCACAGCAGGCAAGTGTCTGGACACATCTCCTTCCCCCAACTCAGGGCTATGGGGAAGGACCAGACATTTTGGGGTGTCTGGGGAGGCTCCGTGAAGCCCGAATGCATCTGTTCTTAAGCTCGTAGTAGCTTGCCTACACCTGCATCGGCAGTTCATGTGACCGTTCAGCCTTTGTGGCGTTTCATATAGGGAGCCCTAGTGTCACTATTCGACACAATGTTGAAGTGATCGCAATAGCAAGAGCACCACTGGTTGATTGATCAAGATAAAATATAAAAGATTGACTTTTAATTTCCTGACATCTGTAGCTGCACGCTGTTTGATTGACAGGTGGCTAATGTTTGAGCGCTAATGCAGGTTCGTGCCTAATGATCAAATACACTTTATAATTCCACCAATGCCGTCTTGGTTTGGATTTTATGTAAATTCAGTCATTTATGTCTAAAGTGAACTTAAACAATGAGACAAAAAGCGTATTTGCATCAAAATGTTATACTTTAAGTGTACATGTAACCGAATTGAGTACTGTCTAGTAGGCCATGTCATATAAAGGCTATTAATCAAACAACATTAACAAGGAAATGAGAAAACCACTCAATACTTTTGAACGAATAACTTGAATAGCATTAAAAGTATTAATGTAATAGAAAAAAACACTAAAATAATTTATAATTATGCTTAGCCTTTATAAATATAGAAAAATATCAACATTTGCAGAGCAATACTTCAGCAGAACATTCCATTCAAACTTCAGAAATTTGTGCATCATGCATTAAAATGAGAACACAATTATTTCTGGGCTTAAAAGATACAAGAACTAAATACATTTTGAACATTGTATCTCAAAAGGAGGACAATGTGGCCCCCCCATGTGCTACTTAAAGAATTATTTACTCACCCTCATGCCATCTCTCTATGGCTTTCTTTCTTCAGAAGAACACAAATTAAGATGTTTAGAAGAATATTTCAGCTCTGTAGGTCCATTCAATGTAAGTGAAGGGGTGCAGAAATGTTGATACATACAATCCATGACTTCAGAAATGATATGACAGTTTGTGACAGAGAAACAGATCAATATTTAAGTCCATGCTTGCTAGAAATTCTTCTCTCTGCCCAATAGATGGCGATATGCATGAAGAATGTGAATCACCAAAAACACAAGAAGAAGAAAGTGAAAGTTCAAGTGGAGATTGACTGAGCAGGGAGGAGAATTATTAGTAAAAAAGGAATTCAATATTGATCTGTTTCTCACCACATCTATCATATTACTTCTGAGGACATGGATTAAACCACTGGAGGCACATGGATTAGACTACTTTTATGCTGATTCATGTGATTTGTTGAGCTTCAATATTCTTAATGAATATTCAAAAAATCTTAATTTGTGTTCTGCAGAAGAAAGAGAGTCATACACATCCAGGACGGCATGAGGGTGAGTAAATGATGAGACAATTTTCATTTATGTGAATTATTCCTTTTTAAGCATGTTGAAGCCAACAACTTTTTCCATGCCAGCTCTACCTCCACTATTGTGCAGGACTGACGTGCCAAGTGATCCTGCTTATTTAGCATTTTTTTTACATTCCTTGCATCGTTTGAACATGTTTTATGCACAACAATAATCTTCTGTCAGCATTAAGGGAAAATTAGACCCGACACTTAAACTGATTTTAACGTAATTGTTTCATACATTATGATTTAAAATGGTAAACATTTTAAACGGGCTCTGGAGTCATTAAAAGACACTTACGTGCTCAAGCTGATACCCCAGAAAGGGACCAGGGTCTCAGTTTGGATGGTGTGGCGGGTGAGATTCATCGTCAACTGTCGAGCATGTCGGTTGTGCTGCCGAAGGTCATAGTAGACTTGGAGAATTTTGTTGTAATACGTCGAGCGATCACTTCCATGGAGACAAAATTCACTGAGATGGTTACAAGAATGGTGGATTTTGAGAAATAGATTGATTATTTGGAGTCATCGGAGAGGGTTGCTAACCCACTAGTGGCCAAGATAGATTTGGAACGCGTTTGGGAAAAGTTAGAAGATTTATAGAATTGTAGCCAGAGAAACTACGTCAAAATTGTCAGAATTCCTGAGAACGAAGAAGGTCGAGATATGGTGAAATTCCTAGACAAGCTCTTCCCGAGTCTGCTCAACATAACAGGCCATAAGATGGAAATCGAGCGAGCTCACAACCGGTTCGGAGATCCGCTGAGGGAGACCGACCTCAAGCAATTCCGCCAAAATTTCTGAGATCATCCGATAAACATATCGTGTTGCGCGAGGCAAGGAGTAAAGGAAGGCTTTCTTGGAAGAACTACAACATTTTTTTGTTCAAAGAATTTGCAAATTCGACAAGAGAGAAATGTGATTGATTCAAGGAATGCAAGAAACTCTTAAATCAACGGAAGGTCTCTTTTGCACTGATGTTCCCGGCAAAACTGAGAATAGATATTAAGGATGGCCACAAAATATATACATGCAAGCAGTGTCCTTCATAAATTCAATGGAATGAGTAAGTCATTGTGTGATGTAGCTGAGTGGAACATTCACTTGTTCGTCCAAGGAACTGAGTACCTTCCTTGTTTCTTTTTGTGCAGGTTCCGCCTAGGAGTGTGTCTTGTGGAATATCACTCCTTCGGAACAGTTGTGGATGAATCTACAGGTCTTTGTTTTTATCCCGCCTATTGGCTGGAGTTTGTTTCACAGATTATTTCCTGTAATGAAATTCAGTTTCACAAAATTTGTATAGAAGCACCAGACTTCAACAATCTGATGGCAAAGATGTCACGGGGGCTCTCGTAGGCATATATGGACTGTTTGAGTTTAGAGGGATGGATGCCGGTTGGCGCTGTCGTGCGCAGGGTAAATGTGCATGTTTTTCTTTTTTAAACTTTTATGGGGGGATCTTTGGGGATTGTTTGTTGATCTAATGTTAGAATGTAAATGTAAATAGTGATGAGTCATTATTGTTTTAGGAAAAATTCAGGGGCAAAGGTTTATTTTGGCTAATATTTATGCACCTAATTTTAATCAGGTCTTTTTTATAGATCTTGAAGGGATGTTCCACGCCGCTGGTACCCCTCATGGTATAATATTGGGAGGAGATGTTAATCTTTTGATGGTCTCAGTCATTGATCATAGTGTAAGCCCCTTAGAGCAACATTGACGCTTCAAAGGATGTGTACAAATCTTGGTCTTACAGATCTGATAGGGACTATACATTTTTTTCATCAGTCCATAAGATTTATTCTAGAAATTGTGTTTTTTTTTAATATACATCTAAGTCCCTCATTTCATCTGTTGTGGACTGCTCAATAGGAAGCATCTTAGTCTCAGATCACACCTTAATTCCAACAAATGTTAAAGGCTGAAATCAATGTTTATATGAGACCAACTGGTCCTCAGCATCCTTTGTGGGTGTGGCTTGGGAGGCACATATGGGTCAGATCATAGAGTATGCCTTATTCATCAAAAAAATTCAAAGCACGAGAACTTTAAATATTAAAAGTGCAGAGACAGATATGAAACAGAGACAGATATGAAACACCAAATGTTGTCTAATGGCCTCAGAGAATTGACCCGATTGAATATTGACACTGAAATACAGATATAATAATATTTTGTCACAGTTATTGTTTTGGGTATTTTTTTCTACCATTCCCTCAGTGAAATCTGCTGGTGGTGAAATATTTACCTCAGCCATTGATATTAAAAATGCTTTTAAAGAATTCTATCTTGATCTTTATAGTTCCACATCTTTGTCTATCGATGAAGATATTAGAAACTTTGTGGAACCATTAGAACTCCCTAAACTGACGACTGAGCAAAAACGTTCTCTTGAAATAACCTTCGAGGAGCTTGGCGAGATAATTAAGGCCTTGTCTACAGGCAAGTCTCTGAGGCCAGATGGTTTTGCCACTGAATTGTTTAGATCTTATGCTACAGAACTGGTTCAACTTTTTTTCAAAAGTTTATGCGGAATCATTAAAGAATGGAAAGCTTCCACCAAACATGACACAAGCCCGGATCGTTCTGATTCTAAAAACGGACAAAGATACAAGTGAGTGTAAGAGTTACCTGATCCAGCTGGATGTAAAAATAACCAATTAAGTAAAGTTATCTCTTATACATATAGATCAGGTGGGTTTTATTCGGGGCCACAGCTCTTCTGATAACATTAGGCGTTTCGTCAATATCATGTGGTCAGTGGCGAATTATCAGACTCCGGTCGCGGCCATATCACTTGGTGCAGAAAAAGCATTTGATATGGTAGAATGGGATTTTGTTTGGGAATACTTTTATTGGATGGATTAAGTTACTTTATAGATACCTGGTAGCAGGGGTACAAACAAATTGATTAATTTCCGATTATTTTACTCGGATCTTTCCCCATTATTGTTCTGTCTTGCCCTGGAACCATTAGCAGCTGCGATAAGAAATGTAGATAATTTTCCAGGGGTGGTGGCAGGAAGTGTAGCGCATAAACTTTTTCTTTACGCAGAATATATTTTATTATTCATCTCCGACCCCATTAGATCTATGCCTTGCCTTCATAGAATTGTTAATTCCTTCTCTAAGTTCTTTGGATACAGAGTTAATTGGTATAAATCCAAAGCTTTGGCTCTGACAGCGTACTGCCCAGTAACGGCTTTCCAGCCTGGCACCTCCCAGTAGCCCAACAGGGAATTAAGTATTTGGGCATTTTATTCCCAGCAAATTTGTCTGATTTAGTTAGAGTTAATTTTGACCCCTTAATAAAAAGGTTTTTGAGCGATGTGGGCAGGTGGGCTTCATTACATTTATCTATGATTGTGAAGGTTAGTTTTTTTTTAAATGAATTGTATTCCAAAATGTAACTACCTGTTACTATCTCTCCCTGTAGATGTCCCTCTATCTTCAAGAAATCTGAAAACCTATCGAAGTCTTCATTTGGAGTGGTAAGCATCCTAGATTAAATTTTAATAAATTACATAGACCGTATTGTATTATACATGCATAAGAATTGAAACTACATGATTTTAATTTAGGAGTTACCCAATCCTAATCCTGGAATGCCACAACATCATAAATTAGATGGCCCAGGCATCAACATTTCTCAGAAAGGCCCCTCAGCAAGACATCCTGAACTTCCACATAGAGTTAAAGCAGACTTCTCTTTTGAAAGATGTCCAAAAGACCATCAAATTTGCACAACTCGAATACTAACACATGTCATCTTAATCCAGGAACATTCTACACAAAGTCACCGTACTTTACCGATTTAACCTTCTAAATGTACAGAATGTATTTAAATACACGATTTATACAATGCCTAGGCTTGCTAGGTAATTCTGACAATTTCTTTGAACTGTGGTATATTTTGATAAATATTCTCGTCCCTATTTCTAAAAGATGTATCTTCAAAGCTGTACCAAAATATGTGTGATATTATTTTCAATAAGCCATGAGAATAATATCATTCCAATAAGTGAATTAATCATAATTCATTTATTAAAGCTAATTCCTTAGAGTAGACATTTTGAGCAGATACAACGAGAATTTGTATGGTGGAGAACTTATTCAGACAAATAATCTAGTTATTTGTAATTTATCTAATTTATAATGGTGGTCAAACACGACTAATTCCATTAAATATTTCATTACCTAATAATGTACAATTAGGGCAGTTTAATTTAGTTCATAGCTCATTTATTTCAAGACCCTAAGTTCCTGTCTAAATTCATCAACCCCTAAATATCCTACAACCGATTGACAAAGGTGGGATAGGCCTACCCAAGAATATGTTTTATTATTATGCATTCGGTCTCAGAAATTTGGCTCACTGGTTGCTTCCAACTGTGAGAGCCCCTAACTGGTTTTGTATTGAACAGGAAGTTCTTGCCCTTATTTTGCCATTACAAAGCCTTTCTATCAAACTAATCGGAGAAGTTATGTTACACTACATTATCTCGCATTTGCACTGGGTATAACATTTAAATAAAAACATTTATTTATTATGTATTAATAAGTCCCTTTTCTGCTGGTCAGAGTGGATTGTGAGGGGGGTTAATACACTCTATGAACTAGATAGATACTTGATAGTGCTGAGATCTTTTGAAAATTTTGTTCAACATTTTGGGATTCCCAGATCTCAGTTCTATAGGTATTTACAGCTACGCCACCTGCTCTGTATTGTTTTTGGGAGTGGCACACACCCCACTAAAGCAGCAGATACTCTGTGAGTGGTGATTACGGCTTTTGGAAAAGGTCATGAGGCATCAGTGTATTACTCCTTGCTAATTCAGTGTCTGGGGGATGAAGCTTCAACTTCTCTCAATAGATTATGGGAGAAAGATTTAAATTTGGTATTGGAGGAGGGAGTGTGGGCTAGGATTCAAAAAAATTATGCAATTTTATATTTTACAGATTCTATTGGACACCTCTAAATTGTATAGGCTTAGTCTTAAAGACACACCTACCTCCTGGAGATGCCATTCAGAAGATGGAGACACAATCCATAATTTTTTGGGGTATTTTGAGATCCAGGAATTTTGGTTGAAGGTTCAGAGATTTCTGTGATGTTTTAGGCACTCAAATTTCACTCTGCTCCAGACTCTGTATTTTGGGTGATGGGGCGGTCATACATTTTGGGGATAAACACATAAAAAATTGGGTTCTGACCAGCATTATTGTTGGCAGGCTAATTATTTTAAGGGGATGGAAGTTGGATAGGGCGCCCTCATTTCTGGAGTGGTGTGCGGAGATGGGGAGGTTGGCTGCTTTTGAAGAGATGTAAGACATTTCTTAAATCAATTTGAAAAATCCAACCAAATCTGGCTGTAGTGCATAATAAATATTACCAAGCTATTAGCCTTTTTCATTATTATTTTAAAATGGTACTTTGGTAAATACCATGGTATTATTTTAAGTATCTTGGAGTACTATGTATACCATAGTTCTGTCATGTTCACTGTTGTCTTTTGTTTTGTGCTTTTATGTTGAAATTTAGTTTAGTTCCTGTTTGGTTTTTGTAGTCCTTTGTAGTTTCATTTTATGATTGGTTTTCCCCTGATTAGTTCTCATTCCCTGATTGTTTCCCCATGTGTTCCTCATTCCCTTGTTTGTTTCTTTTGTGTATATAAGCCCTTTTAGTTTCCTTGTAGTTCTTGCATGTTTTGGATGCTCTGTGCCAGGTCTCCCTTGTTTTGCTTTCTTCTGAGTTTTTCTTTATGTTTTTTTAATAAACTGCTGCATATAGATCCCCATTCTCCGCCTGCTTCGTCACAAGTACTTGAATAATTCAGTATCTTTGTATATACCAGAGGTATTCAGTTACATTTCCAAGAGCTCCAGTCTCTACATTTCGTTCCCAGCAAAGTTCAGACAATCATAACTTTTATGATTTCAGAAGTTATTGAATTGTAGCCCTTAGTTATAATTCAATAACAAGTATATTGTCACTAAGACTCATTTCCACCTGGTATTACGATCCATCTCGGGTGATCCGTTCACATGTGGTCAGATGAGACACGTAGCTGTTTACACCAGGTCTCTTAAATGGTAAATGGTCTTATATAGCGCCTTTTTAACCTTAATGGTATTCAAAGTGCTTTACACTGTGACTCATTCACCCATTCACACACATTCATACACCAATGGCGGCAGAGCTGCCATGCAAAGTTCTAGCCTGCCATTGGGAGCAACTTGGGGTTCAGTGACTTGCCCAAGGACACTTTGGCATGTGGAGTCGTGTGGGCCGGGATTCAAACCACCAACCCTGCGATTAGTGGCCAGAGCCAGAGCCAGAGCCACAGCCGCCCGATACATACATAAATGCATCTCCTGTGATCACTTGCACACAAGAAGAGATAGTCACAATGCTGGATAAAACTGCTTATTCGCAGACAGGCAAAAGTACAAAGGGGCAAATCCAGACAAGCGTAGTTAGAGAGAAGCGTAAAGTCGAAGCCGGGAGATCAGAATAACAAAGACAAACACGAGAGTAGGTAAACTGGGGAAAGCTAGCGAAACACTAGAGTTGGCAAAGCGAAGAGGTAAACTAAACAATAACCAACAACTGTTGGGAGAAAGGGTAGGGTATAAATAGAGGAAAAGAACAGTGCAGGTGAAACTAATATTCCGGTGATTGGGAGCGAGTGTGAGAGCTAGAGGGGGCGGAGTGAACTTGGGGATTAGAGTTCGTTACAGTAATTCCCCCTCTGATGCGGACGGCTCCGGATGGCCGTGCTCGGTTGTGAGGAGCGCGACCTCTGGGAAATGGTGCGGGACGATCGGGATGCTGGCAATGGTAATCAAGCTTGAGAGCTTGGTCCAAGACATCCCTCGACTGTACCCACGACTGTTCCTCAGGTCCGTAGCCCTCCCAGTCTACCAGGTACTGCAACTGACCACCACGACGTCTGGAGTCCAACAAGGCCCGGACCGCATATGCGGGCTGACCTCCAACATCGAGTGGTGGAGGGGGTGTCTGGGATGCAGTGGGTGGGAACATGGGGCTGTAAAACACTGGCTTAAGTAGGGAGACATGAAACACAGGACAGATTTTGTAGCGGGGTGGCAGAAGTAATTTATAAGTGACAGGGTTAATTCTCTTTACAATCTTAAAAGGACCGACGTACTTGGGGCTCAGCTTTTTAGACAAGAGACGAAGACGGATGTCTCGGGTCGATAACCACACTCACTGGCCTGGATGGAGTAGAGGCGTGGGTCGGCGTCGGCGGTCTGTCTTGGATTTCTGGGTTTGGCTAGAGTGTTGTAGACGGTCATGGGTGGCTCTCCAGACTTGGGTGCACTTCCGGGCCCAGGTATCTACCGCAGGAACATCACTGGGATTTGCCTCCCAGGGGAAAAGGAGAGGCTGATAGCCCAGGACGCATTGGAATGGGGTGAGGCGGGTCGAAGAGCTGACAAGGCTATTTTGGGCATATTTGGCCCAAGGAAGGTAGGTGTGCCAGTTACCCTGGTTCTGGGCACAGTAGGCTCTCAGGTATTTACCTATCTCTTGGTTGAGGCGCTCAGTCTGACCATTGGTTTGGGGGTGGTATCCCGAGGAGAAGTTTAGCTGAATGCTTAGTCTGTCACTGAAGGCTCGCCAGAATCGAGACGTGAATTGGGTACCTCTATCAGACGTAATCTCCTCGGGGATGCCAAAGTTACGGAAGACGTGGTTGATTATGAGGTCGGCCAGTTAGGTTGCATTGGGTAGTCCAGGTAGGGAAATCAAGCGGCACATTTTTGAAAACCTGTCGATCACCACTAGGATCTCCGTCCGACCATCGGAGGGAGGTAAGTCGGTGATGAAGTCCATGGCGATGTGGGACCACGGCCGATCGGGTATGGGCAACGGTTGGAGGAGTCCAGCGGGAAGGTGACGAGGAGTTTTGGACTGGGCACAGACTGGACAGGAAAGGACATAGTCGTGGACGTCGTCCTTGAGTGAGGGCCACCAAAATTTCTTAGTGAGCAGCTCAGTGGAACGGGTGATACCCGGATGGCCGGAACAAAGGGAAGTATGGACCCACTGCATAAGCTGAGGGCGAATAACGGTAGGTACATACATCTTGTTGGGGGGGTTTGAGGAGGCGCGGGCTCGTTACCTTGAGCCCGTCGGATGGCCTCCGTCAATTCCCACCTAACGGGGGCTACGATGCACGATGTAGGGAGAATAGTCTCTGGCTCCAGAGGTTTAGAGCCGTGGCTGAAGAGTCTAGAGAGAGCGTCAGCCTTGGTGTTTTTGGAGCCTGGGAGAAAGGTTACCGAAAAGTTAAAATGAGTGAAGAACATGGCCCATCTGGCTTGTCTGGGGTTCAACCTCTTGGCTGAACGAATGTACTCCAGGTTCTTGTTGTCAGTGAAGACAACGAAAGGGAACTTAGAACCCTCCAACCAATGACGCCATTCCTCTAAGGCTAGTTTAATGGCTAGCAACTCTCTATTCCCGACGCCATAGTTTTGTTCGGGGGAGGACAGTTTATGGGAGTAGAAGGCACAAGGGTACAGCTTCGCGGGAGTCCCGTGTGGCTGCGAGAGTACCGCTCCCACCCCCACCTCAGAGGCGTCCACCTCCACCACGAAAGGGAGAGTAGGATTGGGTTGCTGGAGAACAGGGGAAGTGGTAAAGGCGTTTTTTAGAGCTTGGAAGGCCTGTTGAGCAGGAGTGCTCCATGTGAGGGACTTCGGGTTGCCTCGTGTCAGAGCAGTGAGGGGTGCGGCGATCTTCCCGAAGTTTCGGATGAAGCGCCTGTAGTAGTTGGCGAAACCTAGAAACCGTTGGAGCTCCTTCAGCATCCTAGGTTCCGGCCAGGACAGGACTGCAGCAACCTTGTTGGTTTCCATCCTCATCGTTCCTGCGGACAAGACATAGCCCAGAAAGGAGACGGAGGAACGATGAAAGGCACACTTCTCTGCCTTAATAAACAAATCGTGCTCTCGAAGTCTCTGTAACACCCTCGAGACGTGGTTAGTGTGTTCCGAAAGTGTAGAGGAGTGAATTAAAAGATCATCTATGTAGATGACGAGGAATCGGTCCAGCATTTCTCGGAAGATCTCATTCATGAAGGACTGAAACACCGAAGGAGAGTTAGCGAGGCTGTAGGGCATAACCAAGTATTCGTAGTGCCCCCTGGGTGATGAACGCTGTTTTCCACTCGTCCCCCTTTCGAATGTGCACGAGGTTGTATGCGCTCCTGAGGTCAAGCTTAGTAAAGATTTTGGCTTTGCTGACTTGCTCAAGGGCTGGCTGGATGAGAGGCAAGGGATAGGCGAACTTTACCTTTACCCTATTTAGGGCACGGTAATCGATGCAGGGACGAAGCCCGCCATCCTTCTTGTCTACGAAGAAGAAGCCTGACGCTGCTGGGGAGGTGGACGGTCGTATTATGCCAAGACTGAGCGCCTCGTTAATGTAGTCCTCCATGGCCTTGGTTTCAGGCAGCGTTAAGGAGTATACTCTGCTCTTAGGGAGCGGGGACCCCGGAAGAAGATCGATGGCGCAATCCACATTACGATGTGGAGGGAGATTAACCTGGGTCTTTTCGAACACATCAGCATAAGAAAAATACTGGAGACCGGAGATCTCACTTCGGGGCTCTCTACGGAGGTTGAGCAAACAGGTAGGTGAATACAGTGAGACAGACAATGGTTATTCCAGCGCAACAGCTCCCCCGTGCGCCAGGAAATATGGGGGTCATGGAGAGATAGCCAGGGGTGACCCAAAACTACTGGATCCCTAGGTGATCGAACAATAAAAAACTGAATGATCTCCTTGTGGAACAAACCTACTTGAAGGGACAATGGCATAGTTCTGTAGGAAATTTATCCCGATCCGAGAGGTGCACCATCCAAAGAATGAACCTTGAGAGGTGGTACAACTGGACTAAGTGGGATACCAAGTCTTTGGGCCAAGCCATCGTCCAAAAAATTTCCTGCTGCCCCGGAATCAACTAGGGCTGGGGCAGAAAAGGAGACATCATTAAGGATCAAAACCACAGGGAGGCAGACTTGTTTCTGGGTAATGTTAAGAATGGCAGATGTTCTGACCTGGCTTCTGGAGAGAGAAGGCTGAGGGCAGACTGGGCATGAGGCAATACGATGACCCGGTTTGCCACAGTACAGACAGAGACTCTGTGTCAAACGTCTAGTGCGCTCTGCAGGGGTTAATGGAGCGCGGCCAAGCTGCATGGGTTCAGGATTGGAAGAGCTTTCGAGAGGTGGGGGGTGAGATGAGTTGGAACCCACAGTACGCTCTTGGATGACCGAGGAACTTCTAAAAGCGCGATCGCGTAGGAGATTATCAACTGTAATGGAGAGTTGAATATAATTCTCCAGCGACAATGATTCTCCTCGACAGGCTAGCTCCATCTGCAGTTGACTACTCAAACCCAGGCGGTAGACAGTCAGAAGAGCAGGGCCGCTCCACCCGCTACCAGTGGCAAGGGTGCGGAAATCAAGGGCATAATCGGCTGCAGTGCGTGACGCCTGTTTAAGAAACATGAGGCGGCTGCCCACATCTTTACCAGCTGAAAGGGTGATCAAATACAATGGCAATCTGGTGACAAAATTGATCATAGGAAGCTAGAAGTGGGCTATCAGCTGTCCACAACGCGGTGGCCCATTGCCGCGCTTTGCCAGTGAGAAGTGAAATCAAAAAATTTATTCTCTCACTGTCAGAGCGTAAAAGGGGGTGATACTTCATGTAGACACTGCACTGCATTAAAAAACCCTGGCAAGTGTCAGAAGAGCCATCAAACCTCTCGGGAGGTTGAAAACTCACGGCGCTCGGAAATACGTTGGGAGCATCAGCGGGTTCAGGGACAGGCACAGGTGGAACAGGATTCAACTGATCAGAAAGAGCACGTACCGTCTGTAGTATCTCTTGGATCTGCTGCCCCTGGGTTGCAAGCGCTTGATCGTGTCTCCCAACAGTAGATCCTTGGGCAGAAATCGCCGCACAAATCCGCTCTAGTGAGTCCTAAAGGTTTTCCGCGGAATCCATTGTGACTAAATTCTGTTTAGGTTGGTTATTTTGTGACGCACACAAGAAGAGATAGTCACAATGCTGGATAAAACTGCTTGTTCGCAGACAGGCAAAAGTACAAAGGGGCAAATCCAGACAAGCGTAGTTAGAGGGAAGCGTAAAGTCGAAGCCGGGAGATCAGAATAACAAAGACAAACACGAGAGTAGGTAAACTGGGGAAAGCTAGCGAAACACTAGAGGTGGCAAAGCGAAGAGGTAAACTAAACAATAACCAACAACTGTGGGGAGAAAGGGTAGGGTATAAATAGAGGAAAAGAACAGTGCAGGTGAAACTAATATTCCGGTGATTGGGAGCGAGTGTGAGAGCTAGAGGGGGCGGAGTGAACTTGGGGATTAGAGTTCGTTACAATATCAAGCAGAATTATCCATTATTTTAGTGGATCACCTGTATTAAAGGAGCTTCAGGTGTTCGTGCTTGTCATCTGTGTTGATATCAGACACACTAAAGAAGATTCGTGAAGCTCTTGTGATTGTGTATGTATCAGCTTTTTTACATTTTCTGATAAGACGGTTATTTCCTTTTAAAGCCGCTCGTAAACAGCAAAGTTTAAACTCTCGTTTTAGCACTTCACTGCTGCCGGGATGCATTCAGGACAGATTAGCATTTACACCTCAAATGCGAAGCGGTCACATACGTTTTTGACCACATTTGTATTTGGTTTTTGTGATCCGATCACAAACGTTTAGACCCCATTTAGACCTGTATTTGGGGCTGACCACATGTGATCAGATCACCCATAACACATCTTAATATCAGTTGGAAACAAGGTCTAAGGGTTTATTAACTTCAGGAGCTGCAAGACATGAACAGGAAGAATGGGGAACAGAGACAAAGTCAAAGCAGTGGGGTCTGAGAGATGTTCTCCTGAAAGAATAAAAGATTTCATTTGAGTTTATCAGTTATTTTTAAAGGAGATCAGCTGTTGGTTTTGATGCTGAAAGAGCAGTCCAGTGATTGAGTTTGAGTGCATTTAAAGACATTGTTTAGACACTATATTTTTACATTTAGAGAATGTTTGAGGCGTAGGAGGCCTTGTGGCTGATGACAAATACTGTATGGGGCATCCCTGGTGAGAAAAATTTGAAAATGAACCATTTTTATATATTCCTTAATGATAGGATGTTCCAACAATAAAGAAAAGGACAATTTACACCACAAGAGTGCAGAATTGTCACGAACCCCGCTCCTCTGCCCCATCCCCGCTTCCTCGAGCACGCACACGTGCTCCCCTTCGTCCAGCTCACGCGCACGCTCGGCTTCACCTAGCACACACACGCACTCCGCGAGCGTACTCGCTCGCTTCCCGCTCCCTCGCTCCGCCCCCTCGAGCTTCTACGCTCGTTTTGCTCGCTCGAGCTTGCACGCTCGTTTTACTCCTACGAGCTCACATGCTCGTACGCTATCTCCCCCCCTCGGGCTCACATGCCCACTTCTATCGCCAGAACATTATGTACACCTGCACTCGCGTCATCTGCACTCCTGTTCATTGTATACACCTGCACTCGTCCCTATCACCTGTCATTGTTTACACCTGCACTCGTCTCTATAAATATCACAGCACATTCGTCTCCCGCTGGTTGGTTATTGTGTTTAGTTTCCCGTACCTTTGCCCCCCGCTAGTCTCGTCTAGTTTTGTACTCCTCTAGTTTACCCCTTAGCTTGCCAGCTCCCCTTGTTCCCCTGTCTTTTGTTCCCACTAGTCCCGTCTAGTTGTGTCTGATTCCCGGCTTCGACCTCCCGCTCTCGTTGACCACTCTCTGCCGGATTTGCCCCTTTTCTCTACTTTGATTCCCCGGCTTTTGACCCTACGCTTCCTCGACGATTCCCCCTCTGGATTTTCCCCACTGTACCTTCGCCTGCTCTTTAATAAAAGCAGTGTTTACTCACATTGTGACTGTCTCGTCTTGTGTGTGTGTGTGTGTGCGGGTTACAGAATAACCAACCTCACCGTAGACAGTCACAATGTATCACGCGGAGGATTCGCGCAGCTCACTAGAGCGGAGATGCATGTCACATTCGGCGCGAGGAGCTACAGTTTGGAGGCAGGACCAAGCTCATCGCGGCCCAGGGGCAGCAGGTATGTTCTTTGTCTGATTTATGTCACCCTGTTTCACCTGTGTCTGCCCCTGAGCCCGTTTATGCCTCCAGTGCATTTCTGAGCGCCGTGAGCCTTCAACCCCCTGAGAGGTTTGACGGCTCTTCGGGCGCTTGCCCAGAGTTTTTCGTGCAAGGCAGCGGTGGTGTAACGCATAACCCCGTCCTTGACATTATGGAGCCAGCGGCCCGACTCTTAGTTTTGCGCCAGGGGAGCCAACCCTTGGAGGCTTATATTATGGATTTTTGTGCCCTGGCCAACCAGGTGAATTTTGATGAGGTGGCTCTGAAAGACATTTTTCAATTTGGACTGAATGAGCCAGCCTCATCATTCATGCCTGGTGGTCGCTGCTTTCTCAACCTGGCTCAGTTTATTGACCTCGCCCTACTGTACACTGGTTCCTTGTTTACTGTGGGGGAGGCAGAAACTGAACCAGTGTTCCCTACCACGGCCCCCGTCTCGAAGCCTACCACGGCCCCCGTCTCGAAGCCTACCATGGCTCCCGTCTCGAAGCCTACCACGGCCCCCGTCTCGAAGCCTTACACGGCCCTAGTCCCAAAGCCTGACATGGCCCTAGTCCCGAAGCCTGACACGGCCCTAGTCCCGAAGCCTTACACGGCCCTAGTCCCGAAGCCTGACACAGCCCTAGTCCCGAAGCCTTACACGGCCCCAGTCCCGAAGCCTGTCACGGCCCCAGTCCCGAAGCCTGTCACGGCCCCAGTCCCGAAGCCTGACACGGCCCCAGTCCCGAAGCCTGACACGGCCCCAGTCCCGAGGCCTGTCACGGCCCCAGCCTCGAAGCCTGGCACGGCCAGCGAGTCAACGCCCATGCCTGCCACAGCCAACGAGCCAGCGCCCACGCCCGCTATGGCCAACGAGCCAGCGCCCACGCCCGCCACGGCCAACGAGCCAGCGCCCATGCCCGCCACGGCCAACGAGCCAGCGCCCATGCCCACCACGGCCAACGAGCAGCGCCCATGCCCGCCACGGCCAACGAGCCAGCGCCCGTGTCTGACGGCTCCGCCTTTCACGGCTCAGCCCTGACTTCCTGACCCCCTCCCTGTCCTGTGGCCTCTTCCCTGGCCTCCGGACCCTATTCCTGTCCGGTGGTCACCTTCCAGACCCCCGGACCCAGTCCCTGTCCTCCAGTCGCCTTCCAGACCCCCTGACCCAGTCTCTGCCCTATGGCTGCCCCCTAGATCTCCCAACCACCCGCCTGTCCGCTATGTCCCCCCTGACCTTGCCATGAAACTGCCCATTGACACCATGGACTGTCTCATTTCCCTCTGTGCCCCTTGGACTGCCCTCAATTTTGTTTGTGTGTTTTGTGGGTTGTCTGTTCAGGGTTTTTGTTTGTTGGGATCGTCCAGCACCACTTCCCAGAGGTCGCTCCTCACAACCGAGCGGCCGTCAGGAGCTCGTCCGTTATAGAGGAGGGAGTACTGTCACGAACCCCGCTCCTCTGCCCCATCCCCGCTTCCTCGAGCACGCACACGCACTCCCCTTCGTCCAGCTCACGCGCACGCTCGGCTTCACCGAGCACACACACGCACTCCGCGAACGTACTCGCTCGCTTCCCGCTCCATCGCTCCGCCCCCTCGAGCTTCTACGCTCGTTTTGCTCGCTCGAGCTTGCACGCTCGTTTTACTCCTACGAGCTCACATGCTCGTACACTATCTCCCCCCCTCGGGCTCACATGCCCACTTCTATCGCCAGAACATTATGTACACCTGCACTCACGTCATCTGCACTCCTGTTCATTGTATACACCTGCACTCGTCCCTATCACCTGTCATTGTTTACACCTGCACTCGTCTCTATAAATATCACAGCACATTCGTCTCCTGCTGGTTGGTTATTGTGTTTAGTTTCCCGTATCTTTGCCCCCCGCTAGTCTCGTCTAGTTTTGTACTCCTCTAGTTTACCCCTTAGCTTGCCAGCTCCCCTTGTTCCCCTGTCTTTTGCTCCCACTAGTCCCGTCTAGTTGTGTCTGATTCCCGGCTTCGACCTCCCGCTCTCATTGACCACTCTCTCCCGGATTTGCCCCTTTTCTCTACTTTGATTCCCCGGCTTTTGACCCTACGCTTCCTCGACGATTCCCCCTCTGGATTTTCCCCACTGTACCTTCGCCTGCTCTTTAATAAAAGCAGTGTTTACTCACATTGTGACTGTCTCGTCTTGTGTGTGTGTGCGGGTTACAAGAATACGGTTTGCTATAGTTAAATGGGCTTACTGTCAAATAATGTAATTTGTATTGCATTTGTTGTCATTAAAACAATAGTGACAACTCTGTAATAACTCTATAGACCTTTTACTAATTTTAAAGTGTTTGTTGTCCTTCCAAAAATTTGACGAAGTTTTGTTTGGATATTTTGAAAGGCTGGTACTGTAACATGCTGCTTAATAACTCTAAATTTACAAGGGAAAAATCATCATATGAGTCTAAAGGTGCTTTGGCACATCATTATCTTGGTGGTGGGTCAGGCCCACCCTGGCCCCCCTGTGGAGCAGGGCCTGGTCCCCACTCACACATACTTTTTAGGACCCTGTTTTTAGGTGGCAGAGTGGTTGGGAAATAATACATATTTATAATGCATTGTAAAGACGTTATAATGCATTAGCAATGTCTCATAATACATCTTAGAATATGTTATAAATTCTCATAAATAATTGTAACCACAATTATAATACATGAATATAGCCGCAAGCAACTATTGTCAGTGGCCAAGCACATATGGCGAGATGACCAAAACAACAAATTTGACAGAAAGGATCCTGTGGATGCTGTGGACAGCTATTTTGGTGTGACGTCACCTATTTTGAGCACAGTTGTAAAAATAGGATTGTTTTAAGTAATAGCACCCCCTAGAATAAAAAATGAATGAAACTCATGATGTTACCACAGAGTGTTCTCTTGTCTATGTGTACACATTTTGTTAAGTTTGAAAATTGCAATGACAAGACACAGGCTAATTTGTCATTAAACGCCATGGCCAAAACTTATTTGCTTATATCTTTGGAATGATTTGACGAATCACAATTCTTTTGATTAATTTTTGTCAGGAGGGTCTGTAGATGAGTTTTGTGAGAATTGGGCAAACAGCCTAGGACGAGTTTGAAAAAGTAGGTTTTCTAATAAATTGAAATTGTAAAAACAATTAGTGCGGAAGTGGAAATTCATGTAACCATATCATTGTGGGGCACTGGTGGATTCATAGAAGCTACAATATTTTATTGTAGCCTTCACAGTTCCAGAGTTATGAGTAAAAATGTGAATTAGCTCATTGTAGCGACACCATGTGGCCGATTGTCACAATATTTGAAATGCAGCTTCGAGTTGACACCCTGCTTGTGTATAGACATTTCCAAAACCCTCGACCATTCCCAATAAGAGTTATAAGGTGCTGAAATTTTATTGGCCATTGGCAGCCATTTTTGTAAATTTTTTGAATCATTAGCATTTGAACCAAAGAAGATGCACATTTAATTTGAACGATGTTGCTCAAACGGCTGTAAAGTTATAACAGTGTTTTAGTTGTAGCGCCCCCTAGGGATGCAATTGTACAAAACTTTGCTGACAACGTCCTGTTGACTATGTGTACCGAGTTTGGTTTCTTTTGGAGTTTGTGTTGAGTAGATATTGATCAATTACTCAAATTGCGTTAAACCAAAGGAATTTTATTGCTAATATCTTTCTAACGATTTCACGTTTAGAAATCCTTTTGAACAATTTTTTGTCAGGGGGTTTGGAGATGATGTATACCAAATTATGTGGTGATCGGACAAACAAGTAGGTTTTTCATAAAATTAAAAATTATAGACGGAAATGAAATCAGAGATATATATTTTGTAGGGTTTTACTCAATGACTCAGAGGAAAAAAAATATTTTGATTCTAGCCCTTAGGGATATGAGTCAAAAAATATAAAAGTGTTTATTATAGCGCCACCTTGGGTCAGATGAGTGTATTTGTGAGCCTGAGTAGTGGGGGGGATTTGGGATCATCTTGCCAAGATTGGTGTCTCCATGTCTTGGCAGGAAATCAACACAATTACAATAGGGCTCCAGCAGCATCGCTGCTGCCCCCCTAATAATACTTATATTTACATAGTTATAATTTACATAGAGTCCATCTTATTTGGAGAATTATTTTATAAATAAATTCCATTGTATAAGTCTGACTTGTAATGTATTGTATGTTGCAAGTTTATGTTATGGCTGTTTATAAGAAGATATTGCTTTTGTAATTTTACTTAAAGCAGACCAAGACAATTTATAATATGATCACATCATAAAGCCTTTTGACTGTTTACACTATACAGCACTTATATGATACATTCTATTTACTTCAGCTGCGTTAAAATTGGATGTTGCTCGTGTTATAATGCATTATACTCTCAGGTATTACTATGAATAGGGGAAGTCTTATAATGTATTATAACTGTAGTTATGATTATTTATGAGAAGTTATAACTTATTATAAGGTGTATTTTAAGACATTATGAATGCTGTGTAATGCCTTTACAATGCATTATAAATATGGGCTTCATAGAAAGTGTTACCGGAAATATTTCTATCTAGCTAAAATAAAGTCTGCTGTGGTAGAGCAGAATTTTGTATTGATTCATCTGTTAACAAGTCAAGCAGTGTTTCGCTTATGAAAAGCTGACATTTTTTATTTTAAAAGGCCAGGATGTAAAGTATCTGAGTGCCTTGTTCTTTAAAAGAAGGAAATGTCAATAAAGCCTGTCAGTTACAGCTTCACAATCTGATAGTGACCGTCATGCTTAAATGAAGAATGTACTATTTATGATAAGTCTGAATGAGTGCTTTAATACTTTCCTTTCCTTTTGGAACAGTGTCTTTGCCTGATTCTGAGGAGTTTGTGTCTGTACACATTCTTAGGGATACAGGAACTGCGCAGTCTTTCCTTTTAGAGGGCATTTTACCATTATCAGACTAAAAACTGCCACAGGAACCCATGTGCTGGTAAGGGCGTTTATGATGGGTTTTTGAAAGTGCCTTTGCATCAAATCCATCTCTCGTCAGGGCTAGTGTCTTTTGATGTTGTGGTTGGTGTTCGTACAATGCTCCCAGCTGTCTAATGTTACGTTTATTTTGGGCAATTTAGCTGGGGTAAATATTTGGGGAAGACTGATGTTGTGACACCACCCACAGCAGTTCCTGTAGCAAAAACACCTGAGTTTGAGTACATGAAGAAATTTCCTGACTTATGTTCTTCTTGTGTTTTAACTCGATCTGAAAGCAAAGAAGATGGCTGAAGATCAGGTATATGAAGGTTCTTTCAGTGACACCTACTTTACTTGTAATTATGCAGGTGAATCAGAGTCTAGTGATGTGTCTAACTGTTCTGTTGAGAATGGAAATGATCTCTGAGACCGAAGACCCTGTTTAGACCACTCTAGAAAATCTTTATGGATTCTTTTTGTCTTACCTTTCTGAGATTTCATGTGAGGAGATATATCTGATGAGTCTATTAAAGATTTGTTCTCTATACTGGTTTCTGAGGAAAGGTTTGATGACTCATCCTCCCAATATTCCCTAAAGATGGCTTACTTTGTAGGAAGTGAATTTCACATAGAGAGTTTTCTCCTGACTTTAAGGTCCTGATTGTGGTTCCTCTCAGATTCAGAGAAGCAGTTTTACAGCTGTCTCATCAATGAGTTCTCTTACGAGAGGTTCTCTCGTATTGCGTAAGCTAGCTTACGCTACGGGAAAGATTCATTTTTTCTGAGATATTGAAGCCAAAAAATTATCCTTAATTTTTGTATCCATTGTCAACGCAGTGCGGCAGCTGCAGACCTTGAGCGGGCTAGCTAGCGAGCTCATAGGTTGCTCTGCGGCAACTGCTGCAGCCTATAGACGAGCTTGGGCGAACTCGCATCCAATGAGAGGCGTCCGCGCTCACTGCATCAAAGCCCGCCAAAAGGGCGTGACTAGAGTGCATATAAGCGTAGTTCGTAGGCTGGAACCCTGATTTTCATCTCTTCAGCGAAGCTCTCCGCATCGCTGACCTGGAAGCCGCGTCGCCGTTTGAGGGGCATCTAGCAAGCGTGGACAGCGCTAGAAGAAGCCGGCCGTCTCAGCCACCTTCAGCCATCCTGCGAGCTACGCCATCCGACGACGTATCCTTTTATTAAGCAAGCTAGTTCTCACGAACTATTCACAAAAGAGTACGAGCGTCTTTTTCAAGATGCCTCGCTCCACTTGCGCCTCATGTCGCGCCCTTCTCAGCACAGGAGACCGCCACATCATCTGCGCTCTCTGCCTGGGACTGGGGCACGCAGAGCTCGCCCTCACTGAGGGCGGATGCGATTTCTGCGAGGAGCTACCGATGTCGACCCTGCGGGCTCGACTCGAAGCGGTCAAAGCAGAAACCGCCGCGCCGCCTTACCCTCAGCCAGCGCAGGAAGAAGCGCCGCTCACAAAGGCTGCCGGAAACTGTGGTTGAAGCGACTGCCTTGCCGGAGCCTCTCCCTCGAGCATCGCTTTCACCCTCCCCGCCCCGGGACGCGCAGTTGCCGCCGGCGGCCGCACTGCTGCCATCTCGGATGACGAGCGGAGGATAAGGGCTGCTGTTCCATCATGGCTTCGGACAGCGAGGAGTGGACAGGCTCCCAAGCCTCCTCCTCAGCCCAGGAATCCAGCAGGACCCGCGCCGAGTCGAAGGGAGTTAACACGCCTCCTCACACAGGCCGTCGACCGCCTCGGGCTCGAGTGGTCACCGCCCCTGAGCAGGCACCCAACAGACTCGACGGCTGCTTTCTTCAAAGCCATCGCCGCTCTACACCCGCGGCCCGGGCCGCTCCCTCCTGCCGGAATTACATACGGAGCTTGCAAAGTCGTGGAACGCTCCGTTTTCAGCCAGGACCCGTTCACACGTCTCCACCTCTCTGCGTCGGTGGACGGCGCCACTGAGAGAGGCTACTCCTCCATCCCCCCGGTCGAGGACTCGGTAGCAGCACACCTTTGTCCGCCCTCCGCGAGATGGCGTTCCAAGCCTGTGCTCCCGTCTAAGGCCTGCAGAGCGACTTCCACCTATGTTGGCCGCGCCTATTCCGCCGCCGGCCAAGCCGCATCTGCTCTGCACTCAATGGCCGTTTTACAGATCCTACAAGCAGACCTTCTTCGGGAGTGGGATGAGAAAGGCAGGCACCCAGAGGCTGTTACTGATCTACGGCGCGACAGACCTCGCCCTTCGGCTAACAAAGCTGCAGCCCAAGCTCTAGGGAAGTGCATGGCCTCGCTGACTGTGACCGAGAGACACTTATGGCTAACACTAGCCGACATGGGAGAAGCAGAGCGCTCCACGTTCCTCAACGCACCGCTCTCTCCAACCGGTCTCTTCGGCTCCGCGGTGAGTGGCATTGTTGACCGCTTCTCAGAAGTCCAGAAAGCCACCCAAGCCATGAACCTCTTCCTGCCGCGTCGCGCTAGCTCCTCTGCAGGCCGCTCACGTGATCAGCCTCCTGCACGAGCCTCTTCACAGCGCCCAGTTCAACAATCTCAGACTTCTCAGCGTCGACAGGGCGGCCGCCCTCGATCAGCGCTCAGACAGCCGCCGCAGACCGCCTCCCCCGCGGGCCTCGATCTAAGGTAACGCTGAAACCCGAGCAGCCGAAGTCTTCCTAACTGTGTTGAACAAACGACGGCTCAGTCCCGCCGCGGCCGGACCACTGTCAAAGCTTTACCCCTGTCAGTCCCCTTCTCTCAGGCTACTACAGTGGTGAATTTAGCAGCCAACAAGCCGGTGACACTGCCCGCTTGCCTGCACTCAAACGCCTTTTTCACGGCGACCCAAATAAATCTTGTAAAGAGCAAACATGTCTTATGTGTAGAAAAAGTGCCCACAACCCAGTGTTCGCCCCTACACACAAGCATAACACATCCCGTGCCCCTATCAGAGCACGCTCTCATAAAGCGGTTACTGAACCGCTCGAGCGTCAGAGTCAATGAAGGCGCCCACAAATGCGTCGCGGCGCCCATTCTCTGCCCGCTCTGTCACACGACCAGCCCTATGTGTAGAAAATGTGCCCACAATCCAGTGTTCACTTCTGCACACAAGCACTGCATGTCTCGTGTCCCCACCAGAGCACGCTCACATAAAGCGGTTCATGAACCGCTCGAGCGCTAGAGTCAATAAATGCGCCCACAAATGCGTGCGGCGCCCATTCTCTGCCCGCTCTGTTACACGGCCAGCAACCATTCCTCTGTGTGTAAGTCCCGTGCCCATGACTATGCTTGCGCATCACGTAACAGATGTGACTCTTTCCCCATTCATTCCAATCGGAAGTCACTCACAAAACAGCCTGTTCATGCTGTCTGCGAGCAATCATGCATGAACACACTAAACGCGCTCACACATTTTGTTCAGCGCTCTGTGTGCGGCAATCAGAGCGAATTGGCCATTCACCCTCTAGCGTTACGCTTCAAAGCGTGGGAAGCTATTCCAGGGATATCCAAGTGGGTGTTAAGCACAATACAACAGGGCTATTTGCTACAGTTCGATCGCCGCCCTCGCTTCAGAGCGTGCTCGAAACCACTGTGAACACGGAAGCAGCGTGCATGCTTCGTTCAGAAATAGCAAGCCTTCTGTGCAAAAGGGCCATAGAAAAAGTGCCACCCTCTCTGAGCGAGTCGGGGCTTTACAGCCGTTATTTTCTTGTTCCCAAGAAAGACGGCGGCCTCAGACCCATATTAGATCTCAGGGTTTTGAACAAGGTGCTTGCAAAAAGACCGTTCAAAATGCTTACAATCAGGAAACTCCTCGCGCATGTGCGCCAGGGGACTGGTTTATTTCTCTCGATCTGAAAGATGCATACTTTCAGATTCAGATAAATCCCCGTCACAGGCCATTCTTGAGATTCGCCTTCGACGGCCAGGTTTATCAATACACCGTCCTTCCGTTCGGCCTGTCCTTAGCACCCGTACTTTCACGAAGTGCATGGATGCGGCGCTCGCACCCCTGCGGAGTCAGGGTTTGCGAATTCTGAACTATTTGGACGACTGGCTGATTATGGCTCAGTCACATATGGAGCTTCTGTCTCACAGAGCAGTTCTCCTCAGCCATCTGAACAGTTTGGGTCTTGCAGTCAATTGGACCAAGAGCTCACTACAGCCCAGTCAGACCATTTCCTTCCTGGGAATAGAACTAGACTCCGTGGCAATGACGGCTCGCTTATCTACACAGCGCGCACGCCGTGTTCAGCGACTAGCCGCATCTTTTCAGATGAACAGCCTCACGCCTCTGAAGAAATTCCAGAGAGTGCTAGGTTACATGGCCTCAGCCGCAGCAGTACTTCAGCTGGGTTTACTGCACATCGCCCGCTTCAGCATTGGCTAAACACCCGCGCGTCTCGCCGGGCTTGGGCCACAGGCCGCCAGCCCATCAAGGTGACTCAGACCTGCATATCAGCTCTGCAGCCCTGGACAGTGGCCGAATGGTATCAGCGGGGAGTGACAATGGGAGCTGTATCTCACCGAAAAGTCATCTCGACAGACGCGTCCAACACGGGTTGGGGCGCGGTCTGCGAGGGCTCTCCGGTTTTCGGCCTATGGTCAGTTCAGGAAAAGCTCCTTCACATAAATTGTCTGGAAATGATAGCGGTCGAGTACGCGCTCGTGCGCTTTCTCCCGGTCATTCAGGGTCACCACGTCCTGGTCCGTTCGGACAACAGATCTGTGGTATCCTACCTAAACCGTCAGGGCGGTGTCAGATCCAGGAACCTCTTCCATCTGACAAAACGCATACTGAGTTGGTCCCAGTGCCACCTGTGCTCGCTGAGGGCGACGCACGTGCCAGGCCACCTGAACGACGGCCCGGACAGACTGTCCAGAGACAATATTCCCCCAGGGAATGGTCCCTGCACGCTCAAACAGTCCAGACGTTATGGCACCTATTCGGCAGAGCAGAGATAGACCTCTTTGCGTCCAAAGAGAACTCTCACTGCCCAGTATTTTTCTCGAAAGCGAGGACGCGCTGGCCCAGGACTGGCCCAGACGCCCGCTTTACGCCTTCCCTCCCGTCTCGCTATTGCCACAGGTAATGCAGAGGATCAGGAAACGCGTCACTCGGTGCTCCTCATAGCCCCGCGTTGGGAGAATCAGACATGGTTCCCGGAGCTTACGCAACTGTCACTGACAGCGCCGTGGCCCATCCCAGTGAGAGCAGATCTCCTCTCTCAAGCTCGCGGCACAATCTGGCATCCCCACCCAGAGCGCTGGGCGCTGCATGCGTGGGTGATCAACGACTACCCGTCGCTCTGCCAGAAGGAGTAATAAACACCATCATACACGCTAGAGCCCCTTCCACGAGAAGACTCTATGCGTCAAAATGGTCTGTGTTCTCAAAATGGTGCACCGACAGAGACCTGGACCCACGGACATGTGGGGTGTCGTCGCTGCTCGTATTTCTACAAGAGCTGCTGGATGAGGGCAGATCCCCATCCACGCTCAAAGTGTATGTGGCGGCCGTTGCGGCGTTCGCTGAACCCCTGCACGGCCAGTCATGGGGTAAAACGAGCTGGTCATCCGCTTCCTCAGGGGAGCTAGAAGGATGAACCCCGCGCCCCCATCGGTTCCTATCTGGGATCTTTCTATAGTTCTCGAAACTATGAAAGCCCCCTTTCGAACCACTTCAATCCGTGGATTTGAAATACCTTTCACTCAAAACCGTTTTTCTGACTGCCCTGTCATCAGTCAAACGTGTGGGAGACCTTCACGCGCTGTCTGTCAGCGCTGCGTGTCTTGAGTTTGGACCAAGTGACTCCAAGGTCATTTTAAAGCCTAGACACGGCTATGTTCCCAAGGTGATCGGTACTCCTTTCAGAGCACAGGTCATTTCCCTATCGGCGCTGCCAGCACCGGATAGCTGAACGCGACGCCAATCTCCTTTGCCCGGTCAGAGCACTGAGATTGTATACTGCACGCTCCGCTGCTTTCAGACGCTCCGAGCAGCTTTTCGTTTCGTTCGGAGGGCGCACCAAAGGTCTCGCCGCCTCGAAACAGACACTATCTAGATGGATAGTGGACGCTATTGCTGCTGCATACGCGTCAAAAGACCTGCCATGCCCGTTGGGCATTAGGGCTCACTCCACTAGAGGCATGGCATCCTCGTGGGCATGGTCCAGCGGAATTTCCATTCACGACATATGTGTGGCAGCGGGATGGACTTCCCCTCCACCTTTGTCAGATTTTACAATATGGAAGTGCCCGCTCTGCAGGCAAAACTACTAGCGGTTTAATACGCTACAGCTCCCCTGGTGAGCTGCACTGATGGGACACATTCCACACAGACCGGCACCGCCGCTCTGTCGTTCCCGTCCTACTATGTGCTTATGTATTACACAATCAATGACCCGCATTCTTGCCGGCCAAATATTATTTCCCCACTCATAAGGGCTCCCCGGGTCCCCCTTAATTCCCTGGGGCTTATACAGTGGATGCTTGGCGCGCACGGCGTTGACAATGGGTTCCCGTAGCGTAAGCTAGCTTACGCAATACGAGAGAACCTCTCGTAAGAGAACGTATCGGTTACCTAACGTAACCTCGGTTCTCTCTAGATGAGGGAACGAGTATTGCGTAGCCGGCCGTGCTCGCGCCACGGCGACTTTTCGCTTCAGTCAATGAAAACCAGGGTTCCAGCCTACGAACTACGCTTATATGCACTCTAGTCACGCCCTTTTGGCGGGCTTTGATGCAGTGAGCGCGCGGACGCCTCTCATTGGATGCGAGTTCGCCCAAGCTCGTCTATAGGCTGCAGCAGTTGCCGCAGAGCAACCTATGAGCTCGCTAGCTAGCCCGCTCAAGGTCTGCAGCTGCCGCACTGCGTTGACAATGGATACAAAAATTAAGGATAATTTTTTGGCTTCAATATCTCAGAAAAGATGAATCTTTCCCGTAGCGTAAGCTAGCTTACGCAATACTCGTTCCCTCATCTAGAGAGAACCGAGGTTACGTTAGGTAACCGATACGTTGCTGGTCATACCAACATAAGGAAAACATATGTTAGGATCATTTGCAGGTTTTATTGGCCTAAGATCAAGTGAGATGTGGCTAGGTTTGTAAAATCTTATGATATCTTTCAGATTTCTGGAAAGCCAAATCAAAAGGTGCCATTGCAACCAATTGCTGACCTTCCAGATAACTGTCTGAATACTCCAAACCATCATAAGAAGGTGCAGGTCTGCATCAGTCCATTTTAAACCTTATGCATCTCCTGTGCCTCCTGTGTCCGTTAGCCTTATATATCCCTCTGCGACACCAAATAAGAGTTCTTCGACTTCTCTCAGTTTATTCACAGACACCATAAAAGACTGTAACATGATTGACACTTCCTTAGAGGAAGGTAGTGAGGATGTGAGTGTTCCATCCTGAATTATAGTACACTGTACAAAGGTTTCAGTTACAGTATTACTACTGTATCTTAATTTACATTACTAGAACTGTTATTCAATTTATTGAAAAACAGTATTCATATTTTAGAGTTTAGCTTCATTCATTCACTTACAAAATAAATTTTCTACCTGTAAAATCCAATCTAATTGCAGTACAGGACTGTAATCCATAATTTATTTTACCCCCCCCCCCCCCCAAAAGAAATCACAATTACTCATTAAAATATTTCCTTAAAATATGTTTTTTAATTGTTGATCATTTTCTTATAAAAAGTACAAATTACAAATGTGTCCATGTACTCTGTCTCTCTCTATGTATATTTTGTACTTTTTATAAACTGGTTGGGAAGCCGAGACATGGCTAGTACACCATGAGGGGATTTAAGCTGATGCTTTTTCTTTGGACCCTCTTTCCTGATTTCTGGCTGATCGGTGACTTTGATTTGCATTTGGTGCCATTAAGGTTGATTCTCCCAACTGCCATAACTTAGTACTGTATGTTAATAAAAGCAATATGTACTACATCTGAATTCACCTGAATGGAAGGTACATAATTAGTTGATAATCCATCATATTCAAATAATTGAAGCTCCATCCATTACATCAAAATATATTTTGGGTTACCTAATGCTGCAACACTCATTTGGACAAAATGTCAGCATTTAAATTTTCCACCAGGTGGTGCCATTTAATCTAACCCATCCATTCATCCATCCATCCATTCTTACGCTGGGCAAGAGGCAGAGTACACCTGGATAGGTCGCCAGTCTATAAATATAAAACATATATGAACTAACCTAATGTACATGTCTTCAGACTGTGGGAGGAAAGCATAGCAATGAAAGGAAACTCACAGAAAGGCCCTAGCTGGCCAGCAGATGCATACCCAGGATGTTCTTACTTTGAGGCAACCATTGTTACCACTGAGCTGCCCTTTTTCAGCCTAGACAACAAAACTACAGTGCATTTTCCCACGATATACCTCACATTCCTCATCTACTACATTGTAGTTTAATATCAGAATGAAAATCAAAACTTTGATTAAATATAATATATATATATATTAATCTAATGGATATCAAAACATATGAACAAATACTGTATTTTCTCAAATAATGGCCGGGGTCATGAACAAATTAGGAATATAAATTATGCACAATTCTGTCAATGGACAATTGGGGTTATCCTGCTTTTGAATTCATTTATGATGTACAAACCTCTGAATGAACTCCAGCATACTGCTGACTCTTCCTGGCACTGTACACTGAATACATAGTAACAGCCAAAGAGGACAGCTAATGCTGATGAAAAATAATTAGCTCTTGCTCTGGATGATGACTCTGCCCTCCATAGTCAGCATCCATGTTTTTGCTTGGAGAACAGAATCTCCTGTAACAGACAGCAGCTTTTCAGTGTTATTATGGCCTAGTATGGTAAAAACTACCGTACCATAACAGAACTGAAGACTACACAACGATGGGTGACGATGAGGTGAGAGAGTTTAAAGGTGGTGTTGTACTAGTCAATACAATAATGTAGTCACATTATGGCGTTTATAGTTTTTAATAAAATAAACAACATTAATGATAATAGTTTGCAAAATTGCTATATTAATAATGTCATATTGCTAGCCCTTTCCTCCTCCTTTAAACTAAAACCCACTCTGTATGTAGCTGGATGTGGTGCAGCATGTAGTGTACACCCCAGTAAGATTAACTACTGTTAATTCATACAGTTTTTCTGAGTGATTATTTAAGTTTCTTGCGAACTCCTACATTATATTAGCCCACTGTGACTAGGATACTGTTAGTTTAATGTTAGTTCATTAGCTTGTGTGTTGTAGCCAAGCTATAGGCTATTGGATATCAGCGGCTATTGAATGCTATTGCACTTGTTATGAGTGAGCGGTTATTAATGGCTATCTTGTATTATATTATCTTTCAAAACCACACACACACACACACTACTGCATTACAGTAAAGTGACCAACTGTCTCAGGATAAGGAAGTAAGGCTGAGTAAAAAAGGGAGATGATGCCGTTTTATAGAGTGTAATTGCTACATCCTGATTGGGCAGTGAGTCCAATGATCCTTCTCAGGGTGCTGAGGCAGAGCCTCGATGGGGTTATCCAATAGCGAAGCCCGTTAGAGAGCATAGCACAAACAAAATAGAATGAGGGGACCTCAGAAGCTATATGACATTAAAGCAGACCCTCCAGCTGATCATAATCTCAGCCACAGTATCAATAAATCAAACCATTTTGTAAGACTTACCAAGTGCGATTGGCCTTGGGGTGCTGGACACAGAGAGGAAAATAAATAATTTATTTTACATTTAGCATTTCATGCATAGTGGTCTCTACAGTGGACAGCGATTCAAAACCCGTTTTCTTGAATATGCATGGATTTTGATGGTCTAGTTGCACATCAGCCACTTCAGTGGACACTATTGTATCATCCCATGCATTGCCACCCACTGAATATGGAGCTCCATCATCCGTTGTCATGTTGACAATGATGGAGAAGCGTCTGTGTGCGTGCCGCAGAGCAGTAACAGTGAACAGTGAATAATAAGTAAATGTGAAGTAAATGCTGAAATTTAAACATGTCAAGACAAAAGAAAATCGATGAGGATATGGAGGAAATTCGAAAATCTTTGAGCATGTTGTCTGAGGATCTTGCTCGAGTTGCTAAAAAACAAGAAATGCTGGAGGAGCTAATGTCGGAAGTCAAACAATTGAAAAGTTTGGTAAAAGAAAAGGACATGATGATCGACCAGTTGGAAAGAAGGATTGATGAGTTGGAACAAAATCGGCTGATATCCGAAATAGATCTTACTCAAGTGTGGCTGCTGGAAAAGACGGTGAAGATATTTCGAGCGAAGAACAGCAATCGCTTGAATATCAAGTGATGCAATTTTTAAAGACAAAGGATATTAATATTGAAAGTGAAAATGTGTCATCTTGCTACAGTCTTCCAGGGAAAAACAAACAAACGAAGCCAGTAATTGTTTTGCGGTTTGTCGCGACTAAACATAAGAGAGACATTCTAAAGCAAGGGAAAAAACTGAAGGGGAGCGATGTTTATATAAATGAACATTTAACCAAAAAGAATGCTGATATAGCCAGAGTGGCGAGGAACCTGAGGAAACAAAGGAAGATTCAAGCAACATGGACAAGAAATGGGAAGGTGATAATCAAACTAAACGGAACGCCTGAGGAAGCAAAGATTATCACGGTAAGAGATCTACGCGAACTTGAAAGATTTAAAACATGAATCCTGAAATGAATGAATTACACTCTGATGGAAATGGCAGGAATCCTAGATGGCCCAGACTGTGTGATATTTTTGGAAGAGGATGGTTAATTTGGGGCTCAGGGCTATTGGGCATACTGAATGTGATTATTTTTTTTGCCAGGGAATGTCGTGAAACTGGATGGATGGATTGTTGTGCACACGGATCAGAGATAGAGGATTGGGCTTACAAGTGTTGCATATTATAAAAGACAATGACTGATTGTATGTTTAAAGATTATGTGTTTCCCTTTACGGATGGACATGACAAAGACTTAGACCAGCCGAGGAGTGATAAAATGGACAATGAAATGCCAATGTCAAGTTTGGTAACACCATATCTGAATTACTCGCACAGTGGAAGATTAGAAGATTTGGATGAAAGAGCGTTTGATGTGGGGAGTGAAATAGACCCTGAGAGGAATTTCAGTTATGACTCCACAACAGATGGGTCCAACTGTAAATATTTCACTGAAAAACAATTCAATGACATTGTAGAGAGGGATGGAGTGTATATTATCCATCTCAATAGCAGAAGTTTAAATAGAAATTTCGGCAATATCATGGATTATTTGAAGCGGCTGAAGAGGGTATTTGATGTCATTGCGATTTCAGAGACATGGTTGCGAAATGACACTGCTGAAGACTTTGGAATGACAGGCTATGAAATGTTCTTTGTAAATCGGACTTTAAAGAAGGGAGGTGGAGTGGCCTTATATGTTAATACTGCCCTGCAATGCAAGCAGGTTGTCTCTATGTCGAAAGAATGTGCTGGGAATTTTGAAATAGTCACTGTTGAAATAGAGATGAAAACAAGTAGAAATCTAATAGTTAGTTGTGTGTATAGAGCGCCTGGAACATGTATTGACAAAACAAATGATCAATTAGTTTGTATGTTTGAGAAGGTGGTAGGTAGAAAAAATGTTTTTGTTTGTGGAGATTTTAATGTTGATCTTTTGAATCCACAAGGCCACAAAGGTACCACAGACTTTATTTATACAATGGATAGCTTAGGTTTATTTCCAACAATCACAAAGCCGAGTAGAATTACAGGACAAAGTGCTACATTAATTGACAATATTTATTCAAATGTTGTTGATAATGACATTGTAGGGGGATTGTTGGTGGAAGACATAAGTGACCATTTGCCAATTTTTGTTTATTATAATTGTAAATTAAATGAAGAAGCACCTGTAAGGAGGAAAAGAGAATGGAGGCTGAGGACTCCTGTAACCTTGAAAGCCTTTAAGGAAGATCTATTAAAATATAATTGGGAAAATGTTTATGTTAATGATGTAAATGAAGCGTATAGCTCTTTTCTGAATATTTATTTAAAGTTATATGAAATGAATTGTCCTTTAAAAATATACATTGAGAAAAAGAGGGAACAAAAACCCTGGATGACAAAAGGGTTACTTAATGCATGTAAAAAGAAAAACACACTATATAGGGTCTTTTTAAGACAAAGAACGGAAAAAGCTGAGATGAAATATAAGGCATATAAAAGTAAACTAACGAAAATACTTAGGTTAAGGAAAGAGACATATTATAGCAGTTGTTTAGAGGAAAATATAGGAAATATGAAAGGAATGTGGAAAATTATAAATGGTTTAATAAGAAATAAAGTCAATGAAGCTGCATATCTTAAATTTATAATAAAAGATAATATGTGCATAGACAAGAAACAAGATGTGGCTAAAGAATTTAATGATTTTTTTGTTAATGTGGGACTGAATCTCGCAAGGGATATTGTTGAACCAAAAGAGAAAAATGGATTGGATGAATTAATTGAAAACAATCTGCAAAGTTTGTATCTAAGTGAGGTTAGTGAATCTGAAGTGAGGGGAATGGTTTTAAACTATAAAAGTAAGAGATCACAAGATTGCAATAACATAGATATGTCCTTAGTGAAAGAAACCATAGAAGAAATTATTAAACCATTGACACACATATGTAATGTTTCATTTAGGACGGGAATATTCCCGGACCAGATGAAGGTAGCAAAGGTCATACCTTTGTTTAAAGCAGGTAATAAAAATGATTTATCAAATTATAGACCTGTATCACTTCTTCCACAGTTTTCGAAAATATTGGAAAAACTGTTTGTTAAAAGGTTGGATAGTTTTATTAATAAATATAATATTTTGATTGAGCAGCAGTATGGATTTCAGGCCAAGCAGTCGACCGGACTTGCAATAATGAAACTAGTGGATGAGTTAAGCAAGGCTATTGATGATAAGAGAGTGAGTCTGGGTGTCTTCATTGACCTGAAAAAGGCATTCGACACTATAAATCATGATATTCCTCTGAAGAAGCTGTTTAAGTATGGGGTCAGAGGGGTTGCATATTCTTGGATTTGTTCATATATAAATAATAGAACACAATTTGTTTCAGTTGATGGAATTATGTCAAGTCCCCTGAAAATTCTTTGTGGGGTTCCACAGGGCTCGGTCCTGGGACCAAAATTGTTTATTTTATATTTAAATGATCTCTGTAGGGTCTCATGTGTTCTCAAGCCTATTCTTTTTGCGGATGATACCAATTTTTTTTATTCTGGGAAAGAGTTAAAAGACATTGTGAGAAATGTAGAAAGGGAGATGGAATGGGTTAAGAAATGGTTTGATATTAATAGGCTGTCACTGAATATGAGTAAAACAAAGTTTATGATTTGGGGTAAAAATAGTGTGACAGAAGTGAAAGTAAGAATAGGGGTGGAGGAAATAGAAAGAGTAAATGAAATAAAATTTTTGGGTATTATATTAGATTGTAAATTGGGGTAGAAAAAGCATATTGATTATGTAAAATCTAAAATCTCAAAGACAGTCGCGATATTACATAAGATTGGGAATTTGTTAAATAAGAAGGTATTATTTATGTTATATGCATCATTATTTGTTATCATATTTAACGTATTGTCTGGAGATTTGGGGTAATGCGTATAAGACATACACCCAATCACTTTTTATTTTACAAAAGAGAGCTTTACGTATTATTACAAGATCACAATATAGGGATCATACTAACGATTTATTTTTAAAATTAAACATTCTAAAATTTTATGATGTAGTGGATTACAAGGTTACATTGATAATGTATAAAGTATACTATAAAATGCTGCCTGATAAAGTTTTGAGTATGTTTGAGAAACGTTATTGTAAGTATGAGTTAAAAGGAACATGTTTGTTCAAAAAACTGAAGGTACGAACAAATACTAGATGTAGAACTATCTCTGTAAGAGGAGTGAATTTATGGAATTGTTTGCATATAGATCTTAAATTGACACAAACAATAAAAAGGATTTAAACGCCTCCTAAGAAACAAGATGATACTTTCATATAGATAGGTTTTGGGTAATTAATATCTATGACTTTGTTGTTTCAAGTGTTTGTAAGAAGAGAATTGAGCACTGTTTGACTGTTGTAAAAATTGAGAGGGATAGGCGTCAATAAGCCTTGAGCTTCAGCCTATACCCTTTGGTTTAATCAAAAGTTATGTATATGATGAGTTGAATATTTGTTATTGTATATTTGTTAATGATAAACCAAATAAAATGAAATGAAAAAAAAAAATATCTAGATAATCCTTCTATAGAAGGAGACCCTCACAGATAAATACAATTCGGTAAAATCAAGTAACTACTAAGGAGTAATACATTTGTACATTTTTGGAAGTATTGCATTTATTTGGGAGGAGTTTATTTATTTATATTTTGATGCCATATCAGCAACAATGGCTATATTCATGGCAAAGGCAACAGTGTTCAAATTAAACAATGTTTACAATAGTTTGACAGATACATTAAAACATATATATAACAAATAAATAATTAAACAAATACAGTAGTAGTAATAACAATTATATCGAGTTTTTCAGTTTAGTATGTGATAAGAATTCAAAACAATTTCCCGGAGAGACCTTTTTAAAAATATCCATCAGTGTATATTCTAATATCATTTAGATATGGACATTCTATCAAAACATGTTTAATACTCAAGATGTTCTTACATAGATCACAAACCTGTTCCTCTTCCCCTTTCAATAAGTATGAATGAGTGAGTCTTGAATGACCAATACGACATCTCGTATATACAACCTGGTCATATCTATTTTCAAAGATTAAATGATAAACTCCTTGATTTAGTACTGGGTTCACTTCATGTAGTTAGTTATAGACTCACCTAAAGGATTATTAGGAACACCATACTAATACTGTGTTTGACCCCCTTTTGCCTTCAGAACTGCCTTAATTCTACATGGAATTGATTCAACAAGGTGCTGAAAGCATTCTTTAGAAATGTTGGCCCATATTGATAGGATAGCATCTTGCAGTTAATGGAGATTTGTGGGATGCACATCCAGGGCACGAAGCTCCCGTTCCACCACATCCCAAAGATGCTCTATTGGGTTGAGATCTGGTGACTGTGGGGGCCATTTTAGTACAGTGAACTCATTGTCATGTTCAAGAAACCAATTTGAAATGATTTGAGCTTTGTGACATGGTGCATTATCCTGCTGGAAGTAGCCATCAGAGGATGGGTACATGGTGGCCATAAAGGGATGGATATGGTCAGAAACAATGCTCAGGTAGGCCGTGGCATTTAAACGATGCCCAATTGGCACTAAGGGGCCTAAAGTGTGCCAAGAAAACATCCCCCACACCATTACACCACCACCACCAGCCTGCACAGTGGTAACAAGGCATGATGGATCCATGTTCTCATTCTGTTTACGCCAAATTCTGACTCTACCATCTGAATGTCTCAACAGAAATCGAGACTCATCAGACCAGGCAACATTTTTCCAGTCTTCAACTGTCCAATTTTGGTGAGCTTGCAAATTGTAGCCTCTTTTTCCTATTTGTAGTGGAGATGAGTGGTACCCGGTGGGGTCTTCTGCTGTTGTAGCCCATCCCCTCAAGGTTGTGCGTGTTGTGGCTTCACAAATGCTTTGCTGCATACCTCGGTTGTAACGAGTGGTTATTTCAGGCAAAGTTGCTCTTCTATCAGCTTGAATCAGTCGGCCCATTCTCCTCTGACCTCTAGCATCAACAAGGCATTTTCGCCCACAGGACTGCCGCATACTGGATGTTTTTCCCTTTTCACACCATTCTTTGTAAACCCTAGAAATGGTTGTGCGTGAAAATCCCAGTAACTGAGCAGATTGTGAAATACTCAGACCGGCCCGTTTGGCACCAACAACCATGCCACGCTCAAAATTGCGTAAATCACCTTTCTTTCCCATTCTGACATTCAGTTTGGAGTTCAGGAGATTGTCTTGACCAGGACCACACCCCTAAATGCATTGAAGCAACTGCCATGTGATTGGTTGATTAGATAATTGCATTAATGAGAACTTGAACAGGTGTTCCTAATAATCCTTTAGGTGAGTGTATATACACATTCATTCCATTCCATTTGCCGTTTGTTGTGAATGTACATATTCAATATGGGTTTAACATCAGATGCTGGTATATTACATACTGTCATGTCCAACTGAAGTGCTTCCTTAGCCGGTTTATCTGCCTGTTCATTGCCAGCCAATCCCATATGGCCTGTTATCCAACAAAAGACAATATTAAAATCTTTTTTTTTTAAGGAGTCCACTTTTACTATTATGCTAATAATTGTAGGGTGTTCTGTTTTCAGAGCTTCGAGTGCTAGCAGGCAGGATTTAGAATCTGTACAAATTAGAAAGTGACGTTGCTGTTCCTTTTCAATTTGTTCTAAAGCTATTAATAATACACAAGCTTCTGCTGAGAAAATTTTACTTTGTCCAGGAATACACTTGCCAAAACGTTTAGGACCAATCACTACTGCTGCAGATACATGATTGTCTGACTTTGATCCATCTCTGTACACTGGTACATGAAATGGTATCTTATGTCCAGGAATTTCTCTTTTGGATGATTTATCTTTTTAGTATACTGAGCCAGGTTCATCGTGATAGTTGTTTTTTTAATATTCCAGGGCAGTATAGGCCACAGATGTGTCGATGTTAGGATATCCAGATTAATTTCCATGTTCGCCAAGTGTGGTTTTATGCGAATTCCAAAAGGACTGATGTACCTGGGTCTGGCTTCATACAGGTGTGCATGTTGAGGATGAAAGACTGAAAGATATGCTGGGTTACTTTCATTATCTTTTAGTTTAACTGCATAGTTAAGGGACAATTTTAGCTTTTGTGTTATATAGTGATGGTTCTCTTGCTTCCGTATACAAGCTTTGAATTGGAGAGGTTCTCCTTGTGCAAGTCTCGATCCTGTATGTACTGTGTCCAACATTTTAATATATGACTTTCTGTCAGATCCATAAACTGTTCTCCCATAGTCCATTTTTGATAGAACAAGTGTCCTATATAGTCTCAAGAGTACTTCACAATCTGCACCCCATTTGATCCTTGCCAACACTTTTATAATATCCTTTGCTTTGAAGCATCTATTCCGCAGCATTTTGATATGAGGGTTGAAGGATAGTTTATTATCGAAATTAAGTCCTAAGAATTTTGTCTCCTTTATGACTTTTATAGGTTCCCTTTCCAAAAAGAGTTCTGGCTTGAGGTGCATAGATTGCAAAATACAAAAATGCATACACACAGTTTTTGATTTAGAAAATTTAAATCCATTTTGTACTGACCAGTCATACATTTTATTTATACATATTTGTAGTTGTCTCTCAATTATGTTAATATTTTTGCCTTTATAACAAATGCACACAGCATCTACATACAGGCTATTGAATATATTTGGCCCATAACACTTACAATCCCGTTAATTTTAATGCTAAAAAGAGTTCCTGAAAGTATACTTCCTTGGGACACTCCTGATTCATGTATATGCAATTCAGATTATTTCTTACTCGAACACGAAAAACTCAATTAGATAAAAAATTGGAAATAAAAATGGGTAGACATCCCCTGAAACCCATATTGTACAAATCTTTTAGAATGCCATACCTCCACGTACTATCATACGTTATTTCTAAATCAAAAAATACTGCTACTACATGTTCTTTTTTTAATAAAATCATCTTGTACAAAAGACTCTAATCTTATAAGGTGATCAAGAGTACTTGTCCCTCGCCTAAACCCACATTGATATTTACTGATCTTTTGGTCTTTTTCCAAAATCCACACCTGCCTATCATTGATCATTCGTTCCATGGTTTTGCATAGGCAGCTGGTTAAGGCTATTGGGCGACAATTGTTTGGGTCTGTATGGTCTTTTCCTGGTTTAGGTACTGGTATAATATAATGGTTGCTTCTTTCCAGATGGCTGGTATTTTTCCTGATTTCCAAATGTTATTGAGTATGTTCAGAAGGATCAATAGTATATTTTGGGGTAGCTGTTTCAGGAACTGATAGTGAATTGTATCAGGTCAAACTGCAGTGTCGTTGGAATTTTTAATAGCTTTCAGAAGTTCTTCCATTGTAAAAGGCTGATTATACAGTTCAGTGTTATCCGAAGAGAAATTAAGTTTTTCCTGTTCCTGTTTTATTTGAATTTCCTTATACCTGGGAAGACTTGGTGCTTGGTTTTCTATTGATGAATTTCTCTCGAATGTCTCCGCCAGTTTATAACCAATATCTTGTTTCGATGTTAATAAAGTATCCTGATTTTTTTATATGTTGTATTTGTAGTCCTCCTTCCTTATTTTTCATCTTTTGTATCATATCCCATACTTTCTTTGTTGGTGTCTGTGACGTTAAATTTGATACGTATTTTTTCCAACTCTGCCTCTTTGTTTCATGAATAATTCTTCGTGCTTATGCTCTATACATTTTCAATCTGATGAGGTTTTCTGTTGTTGGATGTTTATAAAAGGTTCTTTCTTCTTCCTTCAGATCAGCAATAGCCTTTTTACAGTCTTCATTGAACCATGGGTTTCTCCGACGGCATGACTTTGTTGATGATTTTGGCACAGTTTTTTCTGCTATTTCAATCAGTATATTGATACATTTCTTTATCGGATCTTGATATTCTTGCCAGTCTATGTTGAAGAGTTAGCTGGTACTTTAATAACTTGGTACTTTTATTCGTTTGTACTTATATTAGTATACATGTTACTAATATAGTCAGAACATTAATATTGTTACAACTATTGGCCGCCAATGTATATGCAAATGCTATTCTTTTCAGACAATGACATTAAAGATGCATCTGAACTATGTATTTATTAACCAGAAGTCATTGATCTTAAATTAATGGTTGAATATTTGTATTAAAAAAATCACATTTATCTGTTTCTCAGGTTCAACACCGTCTATGGGATTCCTGTCACAGTCCTGTCACTCTGTTAGTTTGGGGTTTTGTCTGACAGGACCTTGGCATCATCGTCCTGTGTTTCGTTTGTTGTCTTTATGTGAGCGCATGGCTTCCGTTTGGATTTCCCTGCCATGTGCTCTACGGTCTGTCTCGTGTCTCATGTCTGGAGCATGTTGTCTGGATCCTGGGTCGCGAGCTGTCTTCACATTGTGCTGAGGTTCGATCACTTCGGTCTGAGGTTTCGGGTTTGTGTGAGGCCGAACTCTCACACAGGTGTCCTCTCTTGTTTTTGTCACCTGTTGCGTGCATCACGTGGCGTTTGCCTCCCGATGTATCCTCAGGCTTTGTTTAGTGTGGGAATGCATGGCATCGCTTTGTTTGTTTGCAAAATAATTTATAGCATTATTGTCTTGCCTATGTGTGCTCATGCCATGCAGGTGTTTTGTTGTTTTACCTCTGTCATCTGTTCCCCATGGACTACACTTCCCATAATCCCCTGCTCTCATCACTGCCTGCTGTCTTTCATTGTCGTCACGTGTGTTTCATTAAGTCATTACCCACTGTGTATATAATGCCCTGATTTCTGTTCAGTCTTGGTCAGTTGTTGAATGTATGTACTTGAATGTATCCTGACCTAACGTGTTTTGCCCGTGCCCTTCGTGGATGTTTTCTCCTGTCAATGTTTTTGTCTCCTCTCGTGGATGTTTTATTTTGTTCCTGTGTCTTCCCGTTATTTGTTTATTTTCATTAAAATCCTTAGCTGCACCTAGATCCAGCTCTCTTGACTTCCCAGCGTAACAAAACTGATGAGCCAAAACGCTCACTGGTGAAGCAAATAATGTTGATCATCTCCGAACACTGCACATATTGTTCTAAGAATGATTTGAGGAACATGATGAAGAGTTCAAGGTGTTGCCCTGGCCTCCAAATTCCCCAGATTGAGCATCTATGGGATGTGCTGGACCAAGTCAGATCCACAGCAGATCCACCTCAATTTACAGGACGTGAAGGTACTGCTGCTAATGTCTTGGTGGCAGATAGTACAGGACACATTCAGGGGTCTTGTAGAGTCCATGTCTCAGTGGGTCGGCACTGTTTTGATGGCACACAGAGGACCAATAGCATATTGGGCAGGTAGTCATTATGTTTTGGCTACATGTTATTGTCTTTCAGTAAATATCATAACTGATTTAGCACCAAGGTGCATTTTGTCTACTTTAAACTTGTGAGCATTAACTGTTAAAGGGATAGTTCACCCAAAATTGAAATTCTGTAATCACTTCATATTTTTGCAAACCCATGACTTTTTCTTTTGTGGAACTCTAAAGAAGATGTTAGGCTGAATGTTATTCTCAGTATTCTCTTTCACTGTATAGAGAAAAAGATGCAGTGTAAGTGAATGGTGACTTAGACTGACATTCTGCATAACATCTTTTGTGCTGCATAGAAGAGAGAAATTAATGTCTAGAACAATATGTGTCATGATTAAATACAATTTTATTACATTCAAATTATAATTTTTGTTAAATGAAATTAAAATCTTTTTAATTTCCTGTTTAAAGCTACACTATGTAACTTTTTTGTTAAAAACAGCAATTATTATTGAGAGAGCGCAACAAAAATCCAACTTCCAAACCATGTACACTTTGATAAACATATAATAATTATTTCTATTTTAAAGCTGTCGGGACGGATTTAGTGGGAAATTGCATACATACTTCATTCGCCTGTGCGTGTTGACGTCATCTCTGTAAACAGAGAAAATAAGATGTGTGGGAAAAACTGAGTTTGTTGTCACAACGAATGAGAAAAATTGACCATGGATAATTCAAAATGGCAAACCTCTGGGGAATCACCAGTTGTAAAAACAAAGAAACCCCGAACAGAGCAGGGTCTACATGCAAAAAAGGAAACCGACAGAGTCTGTAATAAAACCTGACTCAACATCGACTTTTCAGAGGTGGCGACAACTCCGAGATCTGAAAGGATTTAAAGACCCAGATATGGATTTTTTCTTTCTCAAAAGGCAAGTTATTTTATTGATATGGTTTATGTATAGTCTGAGTGTAGTGAAATACAATAATTATACTATAATTGCTAGTAACATGTTTATTTTCTTTATAACGGCAATCATTTATATAAATAAATCCTTTTGTCCTTGGCTTGCCATGTGAGTCTTGAAATGATGTTGACCACTGGTTGGGAACAATCACAATCTATAAATTAGTTACTATCGTGGTCTGTTTGGTCAGAATATAACTTTACAACGTTTGATCTTAACAGACTAGCAATAATTATATATAATGTTAATTGTCATCAGTGTTTCCAAAAAGTCAAAACAACAGCATAAGATATGGCACTTACCTGTTCAGATGACATGTTTTCAGATAGCAGTCTTTAACTTTCTTTTCTTATTTATTTGTCCATTCGCTTTAATAAGATGTCCTGTATCCATGTGTACACCGGTGCCTGGAACCACATTAATCTGTGCAGAAGAGTAGAGCCATAGCACAACCAAAACAATGTTCTTACGCAAGACGCATGCCATATTATTTTTTAACCGCTAGAGGGCCAAAAGTTGCATAGTGTAGCATTACGTTTTTGTTAAAGGTATCTGCTGTAACGAGGCAGGCGAGGGTTAAGGAATTAAATGCAGCTTTAATGAAACAAAATATAAAAAGCTATTCTTGGTTCTACAGGGAACCAAGCACAGAGCATAACAGAACATTGCATATAATTTAGAGATGTGGATGGGATCATTTAAAATGGCCACATTCTCACACCATGATATGTAGGGTAATTACATATATAATTTAGAGATATGGACGGGATCAGTTAAAATGGGTATTTTGCACACATTTTACCACCATTATATGTAGGGTAATTTGCACGCATGCTAAATGTAGGGTCTCGAAAGTTATTGATTAGATTAAACTGTCTTTGTTGTACCTTATTAGGTAATGAAATGTATAACAGAATTAGTCGCGTTTGACAACCATTATAAATTAGAAAAATCTTTAATAGATTCTCCACCATTGAAATTGTAATACAACGTCTAGTTGTATCAGCTCACAATTTCTACTGTAAGGAATTAGCTTTAATAAGTGAATTATGATTAATTCACTTATTGGAGTGATATTATTCTCATGGCTTATTGAAAATAATATCACATGTATTTAGGTACAGATTTGAAGCTAAATCTTTCAGAAACAGGGATGAGATTATTTATCAAAATATACCACAGTCACGTCGTCTTTGAACACAGACAAACTGTATTACTATTCTAAACATAAATCTAATCGAACACATATATACATGAGGCAGGTTGGTGAAAAGAGTGACAGAATGTGAAATAAATGATCAATACAGTGAAAATGAACTTTACGGAGTCTGTTGACAATACCTTAAGAACCATTTATCCTTCTTTGAGTCTACATCGATTTGCAATCGGATTACTCAAATTGTTTAATTAATACACCAGCACTTTGAGCACAATATTGGAGATGTACTTGCTTGTCTTTGTGGTGTTTCCTTGTGTTTTTGTGTGGCTTGGTTCTTGGTTGAAAGTTCGTTCCATCGATGTTTTGACTTCTATATGGTCAAAGTTTATTGTCTGTATGAATTAGGTTAACTGTGAAGCGAGGCCTTCTCACTCCTTCTCGGGACGTCGAGTCTCGAGCTCCCTTGGATCTCACATGGGAGAACCTGGCCGTCAGCGGAGCGACCAGACGAAGCATGTGCAGGCCGAAGAAGAGTGAAGAGAAGCGAAGAGAGGAGATGAAGAGAGAGATTTCTTCCTGTTTGGAACTATTTGAACTGAGATTGGCCGCATCTCCCAAAGGTGTCCTGCACCAATCAGAGGTGACTTTTCAGAGTCACGTGGTCAACTTGGCTGTCTTTTCTGACAGTTGAGTTATGGTCCTTTGTTTCAGACACTTAAAAATGACCTGCTCAAAAATAATGCATATTTAATCATGAGATTTTATATCTTGAGAATGGTACATGATTTTCGTTTTCATCAGATATTTCTTCATACACTAGCGAACGATTACATACTAAACATGACATTTTCTATGGCTGTTATACGTGTAGGTAACAACATGAAAATCCCATCATTGTATTTTTGTAAGACTTAGTTACCATCAGTCTATAATCATTAATTTGTCAGGTACAAACATTACCACAGTTCAAAGTGATTTTCAGCATTATCTAGCAAGGCTAGATTAAGATGAAATGTATTAGAGTTAACCTTACAAAAGAGATGTCTGCAAGGGTATCAAGGTAAATCAATCATAAAATGAAACTTCAAAAGGACTACAAAACTAACACAGGAAACAGGAATGGGGAACTAAACAATAATTTCAACATAAAAGTCTAAGCACAAACATGGAATATGTAACAGAGTCACAGACACTGGATTCCAGACACTCCAAAATAATAATAAATGGTCCATAAGGTGAGGGGGAAAGGGGGAAACAGGTAGTTCAAGGAGGCACAAGGGGCAAGGGGAGCAGAGGAACAAGGCAAAGTCAGGGAGGCTCAAAACCAAGGCGGAGCCGGAGGGATGCAGAACCAGGGTGACACTGCAGGCTCGGAGAACCAAGCTGGAGCCAGAATGTTCAGAGGGCTGAAGTAGATATGGGCTGAGGTAGAGCCAGGGGGAGTGAGGACCAAGGTGGAGCTGGAGACCAAAGAGGCCAGAGCAGAACAGGCAGACAGCCAGGAGGCCAAGGAGACCACAGCAGATCAGACGGACGGCCAGGAGGCCAGAGCAGATCAGGCGGACGGCCAGGAGGCCAGAGCAAATCAGACGGACAGCCAGGAGTCCAGAGCAGATCAGGCGGACGGCCAGGAGGCCAGAGCAGATCAGGCGGATGGCCAGGAGGCCAGAACAGATCAGACGGACGGCCAGGAGACCAAGGCGATGATCTCGGGGTAGGGACTGGGTCAGGACTCCTGGGAGGTGGCCACAGGGCTGAGACAGGGCCAGGAGACTTGAGAGGTGGCCACAGGGCAGAGACTGGGTCAGGCGGCGGAGTCACTGGAGGAGGAGTCTCTGGAGGAGCGGGCAGAACCACTGGAGAAGACTCTGAGGGCGGAGCCTTGGAAGACTGAGGGCGGAGCTGTGGAAGACGTGGAACGATCTCCGTGGTCATGAGCATGGGCAGCGACTGGGGAAGACCTCCATTGTCATGAGCATGGGCAGCGACTGGAGAGGTGTCCTTTTCCTTCAAATCTGGACAGCTGGGAGCATAGTTACGGGTGTGGTCGAGGCTGCAGTCATCGGCGCTGCAGGCATTGGCTCTGCGACGAAGGAGCCGTGGATTCAGGGTTTGGCCTGGGGTTCCTGCCATAATCCACTTTGTATGGGGACCTGCAAAGTTCAAAATCTTTCTCCACATATTCACAGAGGGTCTAGTAAGGATCAGCCAGAGGCATCAGTTCCTTCAGTGCACTATTCAGACCGGTTTGGAAGAAAACCACAAGAGAGTGCAGAGGATAACATAACACATGTGAAGACTGACAAGGAAATCAGGGGAAACAAGGGCTTAAATACACAAGGGAAAACAAGGGAATAAGGAACACCTGGGGAAACAATCAGGGTAAATCAATCATAAAATTAAACTACTAAGGACTACAAAACTAACACAGGAAACAGGAACGGGGAACTAAACAAGAATTTCAACATAAAAGTCTAAGCACAAACATGGAATACATGACATCTGCCAAGAACAACACTATAAATGTAATTACATGACAGCATTACTGTAAGTCTTGCTGGGAAACAAGTGTCTAAAGAGAAGGGACATATTGCAGACTGTATACTTTAAAAAATTATTCCACATTAATAAAGCTGGAGGTAAGTATTGAAAAAAACAACCCCCTATGAGATTTAGGTGAGATTGTTTCTCACGCAGAAGAACAGTTTTGGTATAATTTAAAACACAGAGAACAAACAGAGCACTGGATGAAGTGAATATTTATCGACAATCAGTTGAGAAATAACTTCAAGTTGTGCTGTGTCATGTGAACAAGTATTTTAGAAATGCTTTGTAGTAAATAGTTTATAGTTAAATAGAAGAAAATATAAAATATTATTCCCTCAAAGTAACCAGAATTGAACACTTTAGTGTTGTGTTTGCAAAAGCATTCTCCCGGGGGAGCATGCCCTCAGACCCCCCCTAGACAATAATGGTCAGGTTTCTTTGCTTATACCCTACCCAGAGATTAAATCCTGCAGGCTCACTTGATGACATGTATATGCAAAGTTAGAGATTTAAGCAACAGACTGTATATTCATAAAAATATACTTATAATTATGCAGTGATAATATGGTTATGTACAATAAATGAAGAGACACAAAAAAAAAAAACAACAGGCTTTTATAGCAGGTAGCCCACTTGTTTTAGCATTATACGTCTTGGGTCAAAATTTGGCAATACTACTTTGACACATGTGATGGTACACCTGATTGGAATATTATCTATACCTGGAGAGAGCTCTCTGTTAGCGTTGCTATTCATCTCAATGACAGTTGCTCAGCTGGCACATACAGGCTTGGAAGATTTTTTTGTATGGCTGTATGGCACTAAATCAGCACTGCTGTGATTACCTGCAGTCGAATTACAGCCATGCTGATATAGGGCCATACAGTACAACACTCTTGCTCATGTGATATTAACTTATGTTAACAAATAAAATCTTATTGTAAAGTGTTAACCAAATATTGTCATGCTTGGTATTTTTAATGTAACATAACAAGAGCTTGTACCAAGCGCTGTCAGAGACTATTTAGCCCAAACGGAGGACTTGTAATGGCAGATGTAGAAAAAGACGTCCGCCTTAAGGGTAAACGAGCCATTCATCTTTTGGATACAAACATTGCCTGTAGGTTAACTCAAAAATATTCATGGACATTTGTTGAACCAGTCTGAAAAAGAGTGTTTTTTCTTGATTTGAGCTTGAATTGAACAAAATATATGATACTATTGTTGTCAGATTTTATCATAATCTTGACCCACCATTTTAAAGAGTTAAATATGAATGTTTTTGAAACCGTAGATTCTAACCAAAGAGTAAAAAATATGTGGAGAGGCACATATTTGCCTTCAGTCTGATTTACTCTCTCTGTTACAGACCAATTTTGAAACACTTTTTAGTTGATTGTATATGCCTCAAATGAATTGTATTGTTTCAGAATTACTTGATAGGTGTTTAATATTTCTCATGACAAAAAAAGAAAGCTATAAACACAGAGGTTTTATATATGAATGCTTTATAACTGTTATCTGTAGATATTATCTTTTTATTTACAAAATATTCTGGCTCAGCCAACATGATTTTTCCTCAAATATTTTTTTTCCATCTGGCCCACTTGCTGATGAAGTTGAATAGCCCTGGCCTACTTCCTGATGCTTTCAGCGCTACTTGTCATTCAGCCACCAGGGGGCAGCCAAGCTCCATTTTCCATAACTTCACCTCCTCATTGGATGTAAGTGTAGAAGTCTGTAGGTTGATGAGGAGAGACAGCCAGCCTTCATTAACAGCAGGCCAATGAGTCACTAGAATGGAGGATTGTGTGTGTGTGCGTGCGTGCCAAGAGCCTGTTACTGACTCTGCTGCTGCTCAAGTGTGTGTGCTCAACTGAAATGTCTCTTTTATTGATAATATCAGCGGGGGTGGACTGGCCATTGGGAGCACCGGCTGTTTTCCCAGTGGGCCGCCGGGTAATTCGGGCCGACCCGCTGCTGTGCAAGTACCGACCCGTCCTACAGGCAATAGAAGTGGCTGCCCTGGGCTCCAACATGCCTGCAGGGACACCATAACAGAGGGAATATTCAATAAACCCTGTGAAGTTAATCCAATACAATAGATTTAATTTTGAAATTATGGAAGGTCTTTTTATTTAAAATGTATTACATATCAGAATGTATAGTTATATTACTTGGACCTGACTATTTGACATACAAATCACAATAATGGTAACAACCAAAAACAACATATTAAGTGTAAGATGAGCTCTGAATTATCACTAAATGCCAAATTATGGCAAGTTACAAAAAATACAATAACAGCAACATAAATCAAATCTGTGTTTTTTTTTTATTTGAACAAACATTTACTCATAGTAATGTGAGTAGTTGACATGAAAGTGTCCTGCTGTGTCACTTTCTTCATCTAACTATTTTCAACCACATTTTATTATCTTTATATATATATATATATATATATATATATATATATATATATATATATATTATTATTATTATTATTATTATCATTATTATTATTATTATTATATTTGGTGTTTCCACAACCTCATATTAACTAAGACAATAGTTTATTTGCACTTCTGGAAAAAAGTTGAAAGGTGATTAAGATCTGCTGACTTGTCACATCACCTAAATCGCCTATTTTTGTGCGTTCTCTAAAAAATCCACTCATTACATTTACAGTGGTATTGTAACGATGAGCAGGAAGGGAGACGAGGGGCAAGGATCCAAACGCAGGGTATTTATTGAATTAATAAGACAACCAAAACAGGAACAAACAAAACATCCACGATGGGAAAAAATAGAAACAAAACACGGAAGACATTAAATGGAACAAAACACGAGAGGCATAAACAGGGTTCACGAGCAAGCATCCATAAACATCAACGATAGACAAGGGAATGGAGAACAAACAGGGTATATATACACTGGATACAAGATGATGGCAAACTACAATCAGGTGAGCACAATGACACAAGGCTGGCAGTGATGAGTGCTGGGGATCATGGGAAATGTAGTTTTAACACGAAGACAGTGAAACACAGGGCGGACAACAAGGAAAACGTGACATGGAATGTGAACAGAGACGGGTGAAACAGAAAACACGGGACAGACAACAAGGGATCATAACATAGGCCCCCCTCAAAAGGACTGGATTCCAGACGGTCCTAGAGGGGAAAAGACCCACAAAAACAACAACAAGAAAAAATGACCAAGGAGTGAGGGGGTAGACCTGGGGGGAAAACAGACAGATGAAGGGGGGCACAAGGGACACAGAGACAGACCAAGGAGATACAAGGGACAATTAGACAGACCAAAGGGACGCAAGACAGGCAATCCAAGGGAGCACAGAGAGCAGACAGGCAGTCCAAGGGGGCAACGCGGGGCAGATAGACAGTCCAGGGGGCAACGAGGGGCAGACAGGAAGTCCAAGGGGGCACAAAGGGCAAGGACAGGTTCAGGTGGTCTGGGAGCTGGCCACCGGGAAGGACCAGTTTGGGGGACCTGGGAGGAGGCCACTGGACAGGGACTGGGTCAGGGGGCCTGGGAAGAGGCCACAGGACAGGGACCGGGTCAGGAGGCCTGGGGGGAGGCCACAGGACGGGAACAGGGTCAGGAGGCCTGGGAGGAGGTCACAGGACTGGGACTGGGTCAGGAGGTCTGGGAAGAGGCCACAGGACTGGGACTGGGTCAGGAGGTCTGGGAAGAGGCCACAGGACGGGAACAGGGTCAGAAGGCCTGGGGGGAGGCCACAGGACAGGGACCGGGTCAGGAGGCCTGGGAGGAGGCCACAGGACAGAGGCCGGCTTTGGTGGCCTGGGAGATGGCCGTGGGCCAAGGGCCAGTTCAGGGGACCTGGAATGTGGCCACAGGACAGAGGCCGGTTTAGGGGGCCTAGGAGATGGCTTAGAAGGCCCAGAAGGCGGAGCTGAGGGAGGCTCAGGAGGTGGAGCTGAATGAGGCTCAGGAGGCGGAGCCGAGGTAGGCAGCGCCGTAGGAGGCTTTAGGAGTGGAGACCAGGAAGGCTCTGGAGTCTCTGGGGGCAGAGCCGTAGGAGGCTCGGGAAGCGGAGCCGTAGGAGGCTCAGGAGGCTCTGAGGGCAGAGCCGTAGGAGGCTCAGGAGGCTCTGAGGGCAGAGCCGTCGAAGGCTTGGGTGGCTCGAGAGGCGGGGCCATAGGAGGCTCTGGAATTTCTGGGTGAAGAGCCATGGAAGGCTCGAGAGGCTCTGGAGGCGGAGCCCTGGAGGGCTCGACAGGCTTGAGGGGGGAAGCCCTGGAAGGCTTGAGGGACTTGAGAGGCGGAGCCCTGGGAGGTTCGGGAGGAGGAGCCGAGAGAGGTGGCGCCACAGGAGGCTTTAAAGGCGGAGGCCTGGAAGGTGGCGACGTAGGGGCCTTTAGGGGCGGAGCCGTAGGAGGCTCGAGTGACTTGAGGGGCGGAGCCCTGGAAGGCTCGGGAAGCTTGAGGGGCAGAGCCCTAGAAAGCTCTGGAGTCTCTGGGAGCAGAGCCGTAGGAGGCTCTGGAGGCGGAGCCCTGGGAATCTCGGGAGGAGGAGCCCTGGCAGACTCGATAGGCTTGAGAAGCGGAGCCCCGGAAGGCCCGAGAGGCTTGAGAGGCGGAGCCCCGGGAGGCCCGAGAGGCTTGAGAGGCGGAGCCCTGGGAGGCTCGGGAGGAGGAGTTCTGGAAACCTGGGATGTGGAGCTCTGGAAAGCTCGGGAAGCTCAGAAGGCAGAGCTCTGGAAAGCTCGGGAGGCGGAGCTCTGGAAAGCTCGGGAGGCGGGGCTCTGGAAAGCTCGGGAGGCTCTGAAGGCAGAGCTCTGGAAAGCTTGGGAGGCGGAGCTCTGGAAAGCTCGGGAGGCGGGGCTCTGGAAAGCTCGGGAGGCTCTGAAGGCAGAGCTCTGGAAAGCTTGGGAGGCAGAGCTCTGGAAAGCTCGGGAGGCGGAGCTCTGGAAAGCTCGGAAAGCTCGGGAGGCGGAGCTCTGGAAAGCTCGGGAGGCGGAGCTCTGGAAAGCTCGGGAAGTGTTGGGTCTTGGACGGTAGAGGCCACAGGCGCTGGCTCTGGGACGGTAGAGGCTACAGGCGCTGGCTCTGGGACGGTAGAGGCCACAGGCGCTGGCTCTGGGACGGTAGAGGCCACAGGCGCTGGCTCTGGGACGGTAGAGGCTACAGGCGCTGGCTCTGGGACGGTAGAGGCCACAGGCGCTGGCTCTGGGATGGTAGAGGCCACAGGCGCTGGCTCTGGGACGGTAGAGGCTACAGGCGCTGGCTCGCTGACCGTGGCAGGCGTGGGCCCTGGCTCGCTGACCGTGGCAGGCGTGGGCTCTGGCTCGTTGACCGTGGCAGGCGTGGGCCCTGGCTCGCTGACCGTGGCAGGCGTGGGCTCTGGCTAGCTGACCGTGGCAGGCGTGGGTTTGGAGGCGGAAGCCTTCCTTCTCTTCCTCCTTCGGGCGGACGAAGTTGGCAGCGCTGGCACGTTGGTCCGGGTAGGTAGGGGCTCAGGTTCGACGGCCGGAATCACGAGGGGTGGTTCCTCGGGCACGAGTTTCCTCAGCACGAGACTCACGTACTCCCTCCACGGGTGGTCTCCGGGTTTCGGCGCCTCTCTCCGCCGGGATGATGGTAACCCGACCCAGTAGATGGTCCTCAGGGCGTCGTCGTTGAACCCGGTGTGGAAAGCGACCGTGGAGAAGAGTCGTGAGTACTCGCGGAGGGGAAGGTTTGCCTGGGCCAGTTCAAGGAAAACCGCTGCTAGATCCATAGGTGGGTCTATCGTTCTGTAATGATGAGCAGGAAGGCAGACGAGGGGCAAGGATCCAAACGCAGGGTATTTATTGAATTAATAAGACAACCAAAACAGGAACAAACAAAACATCCACGATGGGAAAAAATAGAAACAAAACACGGAAGACATTAAATGGAACAAAACACGAGAGGCATAAACAGGGTTCACGAGCAAGCATCCATAAACATCAACGATAGACAAGGGAATGGAGAACAAACAGGGTATATATACACTGGATACAAGATGATGGAAAACTACAATCAGGTGAGCACAATGACACAAGGCTGGCAGTGATGAGTGCTGGGGATCATGGGAAATGTAGTTTTAACACGAAGACAGTGAAACACGGGGCGGACAACAAGGAAAACATGACATGGAATGTGAACAGAGACGGGTGAAACAGAAAACACGGGACAGACAACAAGGGATCATAACAGGTATTATATGTGTTAAAGTTATAACAATTTTTGCAGTGGTGGGACCCATTGCCATGACTAACAGTCAACAGAAATGTATTTTTTTCAACACAAAAATTTTGAAAATTTAATCAGTAAGATGGTGTGATGTGTTGTGAGCTGTATTTGTTGGGCTGGACTGGGCCAGAAAGTCCAGGACTACTTTTTATTGCCCCAGTCTGCCCCTGAACCTCAGTTCCATATCTGTCACTTACTCGACGTTGATGAGCTCACACGCTCACTTTTGCCCGGCAGTTCTCAACGGTGAGGAAGCAGATGGAGGTCATTACAGGTTATTACGACGGCCGGCCACCTGTTTTCTTTGGCAGGTACGGCGCCCTGAAACCGGACCTTTTACGGAAGGGCGCGATAGAGCCTGTCCCTCCAGCCGAGGTGAAGAAGGGGTTTTACAGCTTTACCTACTTCAACATACCCAAAAAAGGCGGCGGGCTGCGGCCAATCCTCGACCTACGAGTTCTGAACCGGGTTCTGCACAGACTCCCGTTCAAGATGCTCACGCAGAAATGCATTCTAGCGAGCGTCCGGCATAGACCTGGAGGATGCGTTCTTCCATGTCTCGATCCTTCCTTGACACAGACACTTTCTCTGGTTTGCCTTCGAGGGTCAGGCATATCAGCACAAAGTCCTCCCCTTCGGCCTGTCCTTGTCCCCTCGTGCCTTCACGAAAGTCGCAGAGGCAGCCCTTGCCCCACTAAGGGAAGTGGGAGTCCGCATCCTCAACTATCTCGACGACTGGCTAATTTTAGCTGACTCGCGGGACATGTTGTCTGCTCACAGGGACCTGGTGTTCAGGCACCTCAGCCGCTTGGGGCTTCATGTCAAATGGGAAAAGAGCAAGCTTGTCCCGGTTCAGAGCATCTCTTTTCTTGGTATGATGTTGACTCGGTCTCAATGACAGCGGGCCTCACCAACGAGTGCACACAGTCAGTGCTGAGCTGTCTGCATGCGTTAAGACAGAACATGTGGTCCCTCTGAAATCCTTTCAGAAGCTCCAGAGTCGAGAGACGAGCATGACGCCACAGCACACACAGCGTCCTTGTCAGGCTTATTGCCGTTCTTGCTGTATCTGCTCGCGTGTTAGTGTGCAAGAGAGAGTGCTATCATCCAAGGCCATGAAAAAATTTAAGAAACAATACTTTAACATTTCTAGCAGTTGACACATTTACATTGTCCACCCCAATGCAGCGCTCTGCAAACTGATGGTCTCATTATAAAGCATTAACAAGTCAAAAAGGTATGTTATTTTAAAAGGTTTTTGCAATATTACAGTGCATGTTAATGATGTTTCAGAAAACCCATGAATTATTAAGATCCAACAAAAAGAATCTCTGAAGCACTCATGCAGTTGTGGAAAGAGGCACTGCATCTTAGAGTTTGAATGGGTTTTTAGGTCTTTCGACAGTTTAACATTTTTATGTTGAGATTTTCCTGATATTAAGTTGAGGAAGATGAGGACACTGACATGATGTCTTACTGGTATTGCACATTTTATGAATCTTTGACCACCTCAAACATATGAGTTTCCACGCACCCCCTGTTAGCTCTGGACCCCAGTTTGGGAACCACTGCTCTAAATTAACTGAGGGTGCCATCCAGCCATCCAATCATGACACTATGGCAGGGTTCTCCCCAGCTTGAATTTTGTCAAATGTAGTATTATTACTAAACATATTTGTCAGTCAGGTGCCAAAATGATTACAGAGTCAAGTTTCATTCCTAAGAAGGAAACTTGTTGACTAGGCACCTAAACGCTTTTTGTCCAGTTGACCTTGAGGCCCCAATGCGTGAGCAACAGGTCTCTGTGCATGCACCCTTGTACCTGTGATTAGACTAGCAGCGGGTCAAACGACCAGCCACAAAACTCAACTCTCTGTCAGGGGCGGTCACTCAGCACAACCGAGTAGGTTAAACTGGATATTGCTTTCTTTTGTGAATGTTTGTGCCTCATGCAGCTTCTACGAGGTCTGTTAGTCATGCTGGGGCATGGCAGACTTCTGGCACACCATCACAGCAAAAACTAGAATAGTGTTCTTGGTCTCAACAACACAGCCTGTTGGACAACCACAGCCTGTTGAACGATTAATATTGTGGAGGATGAGGGTTTTAGAGATTTACATAATTTGCAATGCAATGAATATGCAACCTACAGGGACAATTTCTTTAAATTATTGCAGATCAAGTGTGGTAATTTGGATGCAGCATTCCTGTTGTTTCCAGTACTGCAGATCAAGTGTGGTAATTTGGATGCAGTATTCCTGTAGTGTCCAGTACTGCAGATCAAGTGTGGTAATTTGGATGCAGTATTCCTGTAGTTTCCAGTACTGCAGATCAAGTGTGGTAATTTGGATGCTGTATTCCTGTAGTGTCCAGTACTGCAGATCAAGTGTGGTAATTTGGATGCAGCATTCCTGTTGTTTCCAGTACTGCAGATCAAGTGTGGTAATTTGGATGCAGTATTCCTGTAGTGTCCAGTACTGCAGATCAAGTGTGGTAATTTGGATGCTGTATTCCTGTAGTTTCCAGTACTGCAGATCAAGTGTGGTAATTTGGATGCTGTATTCCTGTAGTGTCCAGTACTGCAGATCAAGTGTGGTAATTTGGATGCAGTATTCCTGTAGTTTCCAGTACTGCAGATCAAGTGTGGTAATTTGGATGCAGTATTCCTGTAGTTTCCAGTACTGCAGATCAAGTGTGGTAATTTGGATGCTGTATTCCTGTAGTTTCCAGTACTGCAAATCAAGTGTGGTAATTTGGATGCTGTATTCCTGTAGTTTCCAGTACTGCAGATCAAGTGTGGTAATTTGGATGCTGTATTCCTGTAGTTTCCAGTACTGCAGATCAAGTGTGGTAATTTGGATGCTGTATTCCTGTAGTTTCCAGTACTGCAGATCAAGTGTGGTAATTTGGATGCTGTATTCCTGTAGTTTCCAGTACTGCAGATCAAGTGTGGTAATTTGGATGCAGTATTCCTGTAGTTTCCAGTACTGCAGATCAAGTGTGGTAATTTGGATGCTGTTTTCCTGTAGTTTCCAGTACTGCAGATCAAGTGTGGTAATTTGGATGCAGTATTCCTGTAGTTTCCAGTACTGCAGATCAAGTGTGGTAATTTGGATGCTGTATTCCTGTAGTTTCCAGTACTGCAGATCAAGTGTGGTAATTTGGATGCTGTATTCCTGTAGTTTCCAGTACTGCAAATCAAGTGTGGTAATTTGGATGTAGTATTCCTGCAGTTTCCAGTACTACAGTAATACTGTGTCCAATTTATCACACTTGTACTACAGTTACAAACCTGCAGATATTTTTTGTAAGAGGTGTCATTCCACTGACATCAGGCCACACATTGGCAAATTTCCTGGGCACAGATCTTGGTGGCCAGAGTGCAGATTCGTGGCATTGTGCTTTTAACAAACACTGCACCAAATACCTGAATTCACACTGAACATCAGAAAGTCAAGTCAGTGACGTAATGTGCAGCTCTGGAAAAAGCAGTGAACATTGAAGTTTGAAGGTGAATCGTTGTTTTAACCCCCCCATTGTTTTAAGGCTCAAGCAAGAACTTTAAGCAACTCTTCCTCAGAGGCCACTTTGTCCCATTTCCCAACCATCCATCCATCCATCCATCCATCGTCAACCGCTTATCCTGTGTACAGGGTCGCGGGGGGCTGGAGCCTATCCCAGCTAACATTGGGCGAAAGGCGGGGGACACCCTGGACAGGTCGCCAGTCCATCGCAGGGCCCATTTCCCAACCTTTGGGGAAAAATATGGTGAGCACCTCAACTAAGTGCAAACATGTCTCACCAATGAACCAGTAACATATCATTCCCCTCATCTCTGCTGAACGTGATCATATTATGTGTGCCAATTGTGGGGCACAGATTGCCACGTCCCAGTGAAGCCACTTGATATGGAGAAAAGGAGGCATGCAAGGCTTGAGCTGGTGACAAATCCCTCCTAAAATGTCTACGCTTTGTTTCCATTCCTCTTGCGTCTCATTCATATTGTCCTTTTGGAGCCACAGAACAGTAAGCAGGGGGAGAGTGGAGCGGACTCAGCTTTTAGAATGAAAGTGAGATGAGAGCAAAACTTGTTGAGCTTCATGTGTTGCCATGAACACAATCAGTCTGAGCGAGAGCTGTGTCAGCGAGGGCTCAGCCAAGGCTATATACAGCGCTTATACTGAACTGGCTGTTAGAAAACAGTACTTGTGCCCATCAGATGTAAAAAGAAGTCGGTAAGCAAAAAGCTATTTTAGTTTCTTTCAATGAAAGAAAACAAACAACTTCAAACAATGCAAACAATAACACAAAAGTGTTTTAAGGATACGCTTTTCTTTGCTAGAGCACACAGGGAGAAATTTTCCTCTCTAAACAGGCAAATTACTAGGGGTGTGCAGCAAAGCCATTATCTGTAGTCGTATTTGTATCTGTTCATATGACAAAATGATCTGTATTTGTCTCTGTATTCAGATAGAACCGGGTGTAGGTGGGTCTTCAATTGGAAGTGAGTCAAAACTAAGTGAAATGCCCATTTTTATGTTTACTCTTGCATGTTTAGTTTCTATGCATTGTGTCACGATCGGCCACCGGAGATCGGCCTCACCTGAGTTCTAATCTCCTCCTCACCCACATACCGGGGCTTGATTAAGGTACAGCTGTTCCTCATTCAATTCCCTCTACATAAGCCACGCGCAGTGACATTCACATTGCGAAGTCTTGTTTGTTCCGGCTACACTACTGAGTGTTCTAACCACTAAACCTTATTGATTACCTGCCTACCGACCTTGCTTACCCCTCTGACCACGTTTGACTGCTACCTGCCTACCTGAAACTCTTGCCTGCCTCTTCGTATTGCCACTTGCTGCCTGCCCTGACGTTCTGCCTGCCTCACTACGCGCTCAGCCTGTCTACGATTGCCCTGCTTCCCCACTGCTTGACCATTGCCTGTTTATTTCTGTGAGTTCAATAAAGAAACTGCTGATGGATCCCAACTTACCTGAGTCTGTTTTACACCTTGTATGTGTCTTTTCATAATAATAGCCTAATTATAATTATTATTATCATACAATTATTATAATTTTTTAAATATTATTTTATGATTTTTTCTTACCAGATGAAACTGAAATTATAGGCTACATTAACTGTGGAATATGTTGTGGTTTCTCCTGGTATTTCAGATATTAATATCTGCATGAAACAGTATAATATCTGCAATTTTCGTTTGTCTGTGCTTGTATAACAAACATTATTCTGGTGGCAAGAGGTGTCAAGCAAAATGTGAAGTGTCAAGCACATATTTTACAGTGAATAAAAAATACAAATGCAAACTTTAAATGTAATTGAAATAAAATCAATATAGCCTACAAACAGGTGAAAGTCCCATAAATCTATCAGAATATTTTACGATAGGACACCATTATTTAGTTTAATAATAATAATAATAATAATAATAATGTTCAATTTATATAGCGCCTTACCAGAGTTCAAGAACACTAAACATTTTCAAAGTTAGCACAGTATAAAGAAGAAGAAAATGGAAAAAAAAAAGACGGAGCATGTTTCAGTTTATTCGTTTTACATAAGGAGGAATATTCCTTATAGATGAACAATAGATGCTCTATTGAGCATTTAAACCTTTATGGAGCATTTTAACCTTTTTCCAGAATAAAACCTTACCCAGTTAATTACCTTAATCGCTGATGTGGATATAAATGTGGTCAACTTTAAGAGATGGAAAGATAAGATCCGACATTAAATCACTTCAAGTCAGGAATTTAACTTTGCGCTCAGGTTTAGGCTATAAATAAATACGTGAGAATCACGTGTGAATCGTGTGATACATTAACGTAGACATTTCAAGAAGAGGAAAGTGTATTTGATATATCTTAGTTAATATTACACTTGACAATCTCCAGATGCACACAATTAACAGAGACCACAAACAGAGTTAAGACCGCGCCCATCCGATCTGAAATCTCAACATGAACATTTCATTCATAAGGTTTACACTTTTGAAATATTGGCTGCACAGATTCATAAATTAGATGTCATTTTGGATATGTTTATTTTAAAAAAAATTATATTGCTTTATCCTTGTGCTTTTTAGTTAATCAGTCATTCAAATATTTTTATATTATTCGGATAAATCCGTTATTCGTTTTTTAAGTCATTATTCCTGCCCAGGGCACATCCCAACAAATTACATTTACATTTACATTTGGCAGACGCTTTTATCCAAAACGACTTACAGTGCACTTATTACAGGGACAATCCCCCCGGAGCAACCTGGAGTTAAGTGCCTTGCTCAAGGACACAATGGTGGTGGCTGTGGGGATCGAACCAGTGACCTTCTGACAGTTATGTGCTTTAGCCCACTACACCACCACCACTCAATTTACAATAAATGCCCGCAATGACACATGCATAGGGCGGAGTATAATGTGTCACCAGCCAGTCAATTTGGCATGATTGACACCACCCTTGTGTCACAGAGCACTCAGCTATGCCTCCCTCTGGTCTCATCTGCTCCCTCTCTCCGGAGTTTTAGAACTGCACTTCCCATCTTTCCCTCTGGTCATTATCTATCTCCATCCCTGCCTGGTTTATCTGATTATCCTCATCACCGTCACCTGTTCATCATTATCTCCCCTTTATTTCCCACTGTCCCTTTCATTGTTACTTTGCGAAGTGTTGTTTTGCTCTGCAGACATTACCAAGCGTTATTCCCTGTCTCCTGTTATTATCTGGACCTTAGATCTCTGCCTGGACTCGACTCTGTGAAACTTTGCTGCCTGCCCTGACCCTTGCCTGTGTCTGATTACGAGTACTGGATTGTCCCTTTATCAGAGCCAGTTTCTGTTCATGTCTGCTTCTCTCTGTTTTATTGCATGTGTGAATAAACTACTGCAAATGGATCCAAACGCCTCTGACTCAACACTACACCTTGGAAGGAGCTCCCACAACATCAGCTACTGATGCAGCATTTGAAGTTACCAACTTAAAGGAGAACATAAATTTAGCAATACATCAAATTTTAAAAGACATCAATCTACATTTTTAAAACTTTTTAAATAGGTGCATTCTAGGAAGTGGTGTTCTTTCAGTAGGGCCCAAAAAAATGTCTATAAAACATTCTTCAAACGTTGATTTATTAATATCTTTTAATGCTTCTGAAAATGTGTGTGATAACATGTATATGGGTTATACATATAGTAAAATTAAATGTATTATTAAAAACTACACCAGTTATATGTGAATTTTAAAGTATTTTTTTCCATTTAATTCTACTTCCTTGAATTCAAAATTGAATTATCTGAAGTGCATGACCCTGCTCAGCAACACACATTTTATGTAACTTTTATCTTGTGAGAATACAGTTCATTGGTGTTTTGCTATATTTGGACATGTTTGAGTGGCATGGCTGTTATCTACTTCCCTTTGTGGTCACTGCTCTTGTCAAACACTGTATCCGTTTCTTTCAGTTTCACCATGTTTCTAACAACATCTGCAATAACTCTTTCAATTCCCTACCCCCAACAGCCAACACTCACACATATTCACCAGCTGTATGTATATAGTTACTTTTTGAGTCACCGTCACATTGCCTCTTGAGTTTTTGACGATTTTCTAAATAGTGTGTAACAAGTGCAGTGTGTCATCTTTCTGATGTGGTACATCATGCATATTATTTGTGTGTGTGTCAGCATGTGACTTAGCATATATTTTTATTGTAAATGCTGGTCTAGATTTTTACATTTTCTTGAGTGAGTGAGTGAATGAATACTTTTGAGTATTGATTTTTGAGAATCAATGTGGTTTGCTAAGGTATTCTGATTCGTTTCTACTAATGCCAAATAGTTTCAACGTGTTCTGGGTTGTTGTTTATTCGCAAAATAAAGTCAAAAGAGACCTTCCTGTAGTCTCAAGGTGTCTCAAACCCTCCTTCAGTGCTGGTCCAAGGGATTTTTTTACCCATTTTATTTTCAGCAGAATGAAAACATTAATTAATTGTTATTGCTTTGGCTTACACACCTCTCCATAACAAGCCACACAATTTTAGGCATGATTTGTGTCTGTATAGCACAAATAGTTATGCACAGGTGTTTAATACTTAAAATCAATAACTGTTTGAATGAGCAATAGTAATGGTGATGCTTTCCTTGGCAAACACCACAAGTTATTTAAATTATGTAACTATGAATTGATTGGCACCAGTATTGTGTACGCTACTCAAAAAGCAATCCACTACAAATGACTAATTACTTATTCAAAATTGTATAATCAGATTACTTATCTGATTACTTCAAGGGGAAAGGAAATGCATTACTTATAGACTTATAATACGTTAATTCAAGTTACTTTCTAAAATACTTAATCAAAAAGTTTTTGTTTTACCACTAAACAAATTCAAAACAGTGTTTATACTTCCTCCTTGGTCATTGTTACACCAAAGTAATACAGTCAGCGCCACATATTTCTCCCTTATTATGACTTGTTAGTGACACTTCAATTGTCACAGAAATGTAAAGAGTTGTACATATGACAACAGTTGTGCTTTTATCCAAAGCGACTTACAATTGAGGAAAATAGCAAGAAATTTGTCATGGAAATTCAACAATATCTGCAGTATTGAACTGCCAAGTTTTAAAAGTGGCTGAATTAATATAGAAGCTAGCGTAGAAGAAAGACCTTTATTTTTTTAAATAATGTTAAATATTAAGTAGCGTTATGGTTACTGTTGTTATCTCCATTCCGTAATGGAGGGAACGAGATGTTGTGTCGATGTAGTGACACTAGGGGTCGCTCTTGAGAGCCCCGAACACCTCCCATTCTTTGGGTAAAGGCCAATGAGAATTGGCGAATTGAACTTTCATGCCACTTCCCCGGACATAAGGGTAGAAAAGGAGCTGGAATGCCCACTCCATTCAGGTTTTGTGCTGAGGAGCCGAGACAAGGTCGGCCATTTCAGCGGCTAGAACAGTGTCGTGGCAAGAGGGACACAATGTCTCTTTCCCTTCATCAGGGAACGGAGGTTAGGACAGTAACCATGACGTTCCCCTTCTGTCACTCACTCGATGTTTTAGAGTGGCTTTCCCCCAGATGAAGGACCGCGGCCACGACCGTAACTTTGCCATGATCATATTGTCGCAATGAGAACATGAACCATCCACAAACGCTGCATCAGTGTGATTGCTGCCCAGACATGTGAGGCAGTGCCCGTGGCCGTCGGAAGTGGAGAGATAACGACCTCATCCAGGAATCACACAAGGACGGAAAGGCATATTTAAAAAGACGTTCAACGTCAATGTGTGTGCTCTAATAGAGAAAATATACTCTTTAGCAGGAATATACACTCTTTTAGCTCTGTCGAAGCACCCAGGGGTGAAATCTGCACTTGTTGCGCAGAAAGAGAATGCCATTGGAAATGCGTCGTATAGCCAACAGCATACGGTTCTTAAGAGGTGAATGGAACAGCAGTAGTATTCAGCTCGATGATAGTACAACCGCTCGTCTCCGAAGAAAAAATCTGAATGGAGTTGGTATTCCATCTCCTTTTATACCTGGATGACCGGGGGAGTGGCATATAAATTCCACTCGCCAATTCTCATTGGCCTTTTCTCAAAGAATGGGAGGTGTTCGGGGCTCTCAAGAGCGACCCCTAGTGTCACTACATCGACACAACGTTGAGTGAGTGACTAAAGGGGAACTGCAGTTAGTGTGGATTGGTTAAGTGCTTGCGGAACAGATGTGTTTTCTTGAATGTTGAGATGGTTTCAGCAGATCATGTGGAGATTGGAAGCTTATTCCACCACAGAGGAACAGAGAGAGTGGATGATCGTGAAATAGACTTTGTGCCTCTATGTGTCCCTACCAGGGGCCATTCGATCAGTGACTGCAGAGAGCGAGTTTGGACATACAGTAGCTCTGGAAAAGTGAATTGAAGAAAGAGGGTGCTGTTCCATTGGCTGTCCTGAAGGCCAGAGTCAAAGCCTTGAATTTGATGCGGGCATCTACAGTGGAGTGAAATCAAATGATACAATACAATAATATTATAAATAATATTATATATACAGTCTATACAAAAATAATAATTAACATAATTTAATATTGTAGAAATATAACCCATGTAAATGTATTCTCTGTATGTGCAGAATTCTGCATAAAACTCTGTTGTCTGTACTGTTGAAAAGACAGTTGTTCATAAAATTCCATACATCCTCTGCACAATAGGTGTTGCTTTATTATATATTTGCTAATTTGATCATGCTTACTCTCAGCTCAGTTTAACAGAGTTTAACTATTTTGCATAATTCCACAGATTTTGCACAAGAAAAAAAAAATATGTGGATGTACCATGTAAATACCATTGTACATGAATATGGTAACCATACATCAAAGGGCCATTATATTACATTTACATTTATGCATTTGGCAGACGCTTTTATCCAAAGCAACTTTCAGAGCCCTTATTACAGGGACAATCCCCCCAGAGCAACCTGGAGTTAAGTGCCTTGCTCAAGGACACAATGTTGGTGGCTGTGGGGCTTGAACCAGCATCCTTCTGATTACCAGTTATGTGCTTAAACCACTACACCACCACCACTCCACCTGAATGCTCGCACCCCTTGTTCCTCTCAGTAAAGGAGCACATTTGCATACCTGAGTCAGCACACTTGCTTACATCACAGATTCCCCACACTGTCATTGGGAGGCATCGTGACTCATAGCTTGACTGCATGGGCTGTACAATACCTGTGGATCACCACGCATTTCATGTGTGTCTGTGTGTGTGTGCATACTGTCTGGATTTGCCTCTGGTGTATGTGTGTCCTATTACACACATCCAGACAGTGTGTAGGTACTGATCTTTGGGAAGGAGAGAGCTCTAACTCAGAAGTGAGAGAATGAGTCACCCTGGCACCTAAGGACCTTCCCATTGCTGTACATTGCATTTCACTCAAAACTATGTTAATATCCCTGGCTTGTGTATGGAGGAATGGTTGTTTGTGACAGTGCATTATATCACAATTGAAATTACGTAAAAGAACGATATCTGTGATTGATGTGTTTTTACACTCTTGTTACAATAACTCTTTCTTTTCTTTCTTTTTTTACTCCTCCGATTGAAGTTTTGGCATTCATAATTTCTTGTTGTATCTCCTCGTACACTCTTTGTCTTCTTTGCGAGCTGGATCTCCATCTATTGCAAGTAGTGTGGAGGTTTCCTCCATGGGCCACTGCAAAATGGTTTTGATGTCTGTTGGTTTTTTATGTTTTTGTTGAGGTTAATGAGTGAAGTACTGAAGTTGCTGACAGTAGTTAGCTAAACTGTTGTTGTCCCCAATACATGTCGGTCTGTTAGTGAGGTAAAAAGAAAATCAGGACAGAGCAGTGCCAGTTATAGGCAATATCTGAGAGTCGAAAGAGGTGTGTATAGTAGCACACATAGAGTGCTAGAGGCAGATAGTATCAAAAGTAGGGGTGTGAATAAGTATTCAATTATCAAAGTACTCGTTCATCTTCAAATATTCAGCTAGTAAAAACACTACTCGAATATTGCAATTGGATATTTATATGTGCCTTTACCTGCCGGGGGCATCAATGAAACTGTTTCTTTCACCTAAATCTTGTTACAACTCATTGCATTGGTTGGCGCTGCGGATGCATGATGTTGTCAAAGGAATAGTTCACCCAAAAATAAAATTCTGTCATTTTTTTAAACTGATTGTATTGCTTCAGAAGACTTGGAATGTATGTTTCTATGTGTGAGGAAAGAGTTTTTCATTTTGGTCATTTTTTAAATCTTGTTGTTGTTGTTTATGCATAGTGCTCGTTTTTAAATAAGAAAAAAGGTTCATAGGTTGAAGGTTGAACTTAAATTCCAAATTTCAAGTAATTGGTTATTCTTTTTCTTATGCGTTAGAATACTCGACTAAAAAATCACTCGAAAAGCCCATCTCTAATCAAAAGCAGAGCTTAAATCAAGTAGAATCAGAATACTGAGGGACCCCGAGTGAGCAAAGAAGAGGAGATCATTAAAAATGATTGTCTCTCTCAGGAGAGCCGTTTCATTACTGTGCTATAGACAAAAACTTGATTTAAAGGCTTAAAGAGATTATTGGCTTCTATAACTGGGAAGCTACAACCTTTCCCAAGAGTTTAGATATGAAAGGCAATTTGTAAATTTAAGATAGTAGATGATAGATTTGTATCATTGGATGAACTAAATTGTACCCAAGACATAAAATGACCAAAAATGGCAATTTCCGAGAGCTCCACCCCTGCCTGAAGTACAAATATAAACAACTATGTGACTATGTTTGTAGTTAGGAACGTTCACATGCTGTATTAAATAGAAGCAATATAGAACAGACATGCATTCAGTTGCATTAGTACAGTCAGTGTCAACATGAATAAATCATTAAGCAGGAGTACAAGGGAAGACATGGTACAGGCAAGAAGGAGTAATTCACTAAGTTCAGAGAAAAAAATGGGACTGAAACAATATTACAACAAGGGTTGTTTGACCAACAATCTTGAAAGCCAGATATTCAAAGGACATGATACTATGAAATTCAGTCAAAACAGTTCTCATACCCTCTTGACAGACAACACAAAGGCCACTAGCGCTTTCATTGAGGTCAGGGTTTACACAAGTGTTTTTTTACTGAATAAGGAAAATTTTCATCAGATATTTGTTAATAATAGCATGTAGGGTTGTAACGGTTCACTCATCTCATGTTTCTGTACGGTTCACAATACTGAGCTCGCGGTTCCATTCATTTCACGATTCTTTAAACTAAGCCTTTATAAAGAAAAGTTAACATTGTTAAAAAAGTGTTTTTTTATTAATATTATATATATATATATAGAGAGAGAGAGTATATCTTGTTAAAATGTCATCTCGCACGGTCAGATTATTCTAGTGCTTCAAACGGACATCTGATCCCTTGTGCTGAAAAGATGCATCTCTTTCAGGTAAAACTGCGTTACAGTACTCTCCCGTCTCCAGTGGCAGGTGTACACTGCATTGTTTAGCAATGCTTTCTGTGGCTCAACTGGTAGAGCATGGTGCTTGCTATGCAAAGATCATGGGTTTGATTCCCAGGGAACACACAAACTGATAAAATGGAAACACTGAATGCACTGTAAGTAGCTTTGCTATATATATATATATATATATATATATATATATATATATATATATATAATACATACTATATATATATATGAAATAAAGAATAGAACATCATGTCATCATTTAATTGCCTCATGACATTCCAAACTGAGTGACTTTCTTTGTAATGTGGAACACAAAAAGAGATGTTAAAAATGTTAGCTTCATTTGAACAACACTTTTAGTTCCAAAGATTTTCTATTTCTCATGATATTTCTCATCCCAATAAATCTGTTACAAATGAAAGTTTAATAATTCCCAGATTTGTTTTCTGAGGAACAATGAGCTGACTGGATGTTTGAACACATCAAATGTTGCTTAATGTTTAGCTCTTTGGGTGAGCATAGCAGAAAGTACCTGTAGAAAAACAGAACAAAAGCATTTCTAAGGTGCACAATCTCCTCTCCACTGAAATGACATTTCAGCCCTAAGCAAATCTTTATCTGTGCATAAAAATGTCATGTTTCGAGATATGAAGGAATTTGTTGAAAAGATCATGTTGCTAAGCTAACAGTAGAGTCAGTATATCATGTGTTTGTTCTCAGTTCAGTGGGAGTGCTCCAATCACATCATCAACTGAACTTAGAAAGGGAAGACGGAGTATTTTAAGTCAGCAATTTGTTCTCTCTCCCTCTTAAGTAGTCTTGAGAAATATTCTGCTGAATACACACAGGCATGCATGTTTTGACTTCACGCCTCTCGTAACACATACCTGCTCAATGTTCCAGGCAAACAACAATCCAGTTTACACCAGTTTGACATGTCACAACAGAAAATGCTGATTCTAAGACAGCCTGGCCTAAACAACAAATGCCTTTAAATGTTAAAAATATACCCACTGACCTCTGAGCAGAGGCCACGTGCGTGCTTTAAAAAGTGGCAGTTTTGGCAACTAAGATTGGATCTGTATAGGTGATGTGTGTCATTTGTTCAATGTTAAAATACTTTCTCAGGTTAATATGCAGAGACAACTATAAGTAAGCCAGTACCAAGTGTAAACTGTGACACTTTCAATACATTGCTCTGAGGTCTATCTCACAAAGAAGGTTTCCCACGTGAGTTTGAGTTTAGTTGAGCAAACTCTAGTTTTTCATTCTCAAGAACATTGTTGTTTTTCCTGGTTTAATTTACACTACATTGCTAATCTGGTCTGGGGCAGGTTTTGTTCAGGGTGACAGATTAGAAGGATAACAGTTCAGAACCAATCAGCTTTGAGTAAAGTGACATTTCTAACACAATGAAGTCATTCCCCCTGTATCTCTTGCTCAAAATTAAAGCACACAAGCAAATTATTTAATTTAATTTATTTAATGGATTAAGATTTAAATAAGAATTTTTCCAGCAGATAAACAGTGCATTCAAAATTCTGAATTCACATTTTGTTATGCTGCAGCCTTATGCTAAAATGCTTTTTTTTTTTTTAAATCATCAGTCTACACTCAATACCCCATAATGACAAAGAAAAAAACTGATTTATGATACATTTGAAAAATTATTAAAAAGAAAAAACTGAAATATTATAATGACATAATTCAGACCTTTCACTCAGTGCTTAGTTGAAGCACCTTTGGCAGCAATTACAGGATCAAGTTTATTTGGTAATGATGCGACAAGGTTTGCACACCTGGATTTGGGGATTTTCTGCCATTCATCTCTGCAGATCCTCCCAAGCTCTGACAGGTTGGATGGGGACAGTTGATGGACAGACATTTTCAGATCTCTCCAGACATGTTCAAATGGGTTCAAGTCTGGGCTCTGTCTGGACGTTCACAGAGTTGTCCCTTAGCCACTACTGCGTTGTCTTAGCTGTGTGCTTAGGCTCATTGGCCTGTTGGTAAGGTAAACCTTCAACCCAGTGTTGAGCACTCTGGAGCATGTTTTCATTAAGGATTTCTCTGTATATTGCTGCATTCAGCTTTCCTTCAACCCTGACCAGTCCCCCAGTCCCTGCTGCTGAAAAAGACCCCACAGCATGCTGCTACCACCACCATGCTTCACCGTTGGGATGGTATTGCACAGGTGATGAGCGGTGTCTGGTTTCCTCCAAACAGGGTACTTGGAATTGAGTCCAAACAATCTTCATTTCATCAGACCAGAGAATCTTGTTTCTCACAGTCAGAGATTCTTTTAGGTGTTTTTTATGTGTCTTGCACTGAGGAGAAGCTTCCGTCTGGTCACACTGCCATAAAGCCCAGATCGGTGGAGTGTTGCATCGGGTTCTCGGTCACCTCTCTTACCAAGGCTCTTCTCCCCTGATTGCTCTGTTTGGTCAGGCGGTCAGCTCTAGGAAGAGTCCTGGTTGTTCCAAACTTCCATTTAAGAATTATGGAGGAATGCTTTTGGAAGCCTTCAATGCAGTCACAAATAGAAAATGGTAGACTTCCCTAGATCTGTGCCTCGACACAATCTTGTCTCTTAGCTCTTCAGGCAGTTTCTTTGACCTCTTGGCTTGGTTTTTGCTGTGATGTGCATTTTCAGCTGTGAGACCTTATATAGACAGGTGTGTGCATTTCCAAATCATGTCCAATCAATTGACTTTGCCACATGTGGACATTAAAAGTGTAGAAACATCTCAAAGATGATTCAGAGAAATAGGATGCACCTGAGCTACATTTCAAGTGTCACAACAAAGGGTCTGAATACTTATGTCAATGTGATATTTCAGTTTTTTTTTTGTTTGTTTTTTAAATACATTTGCAATGTTATCAAAAATCAGTTTTTTGCTTTGTCATTATGGGGTATGGAAAATAAAAATATTTAAAGCAGCAACATAACAAAATGTGAAAGAATGAAGGGGTCTGAATACTTTCTGAATGCACTGTATGTTTTAAAAGCAGCATTAAAAGTTTTTTTTTCCACATTTGTACCTGTATGCTGTGTGTAATGCAGAAAAACTGTTTGCAGAACTGTTCATAATGGGATTCTCACACTTTAAAGTCACTTTTATTATTTACATTTACGCATTTGGCAGACGCTTTTATCCAAAGTGACTTACAGTGCAATTATTACAGGGACAATCCCCCCGGAACAACCTGGAGTTAAGTGCCTTGCTCAAGGACACAATGGTGGTGGCTGTGGGGTTCGAACCAGCGACCTTCTGATTAACAGTTATGTGCTTTAGCCCAATTCACCACCACCACGTATTATGCAACTTTTTATTCTGCGTATTGTACCCACTCTTTCCATACAATATAAAATCTTGTTAAAATATAAATCTAAGATAAATCTATAAAACAACTTGTAAGATTAATTAATACAATGCCCATCATTTCAATAAAAGCACACTGCTACACCAAATAGGTATTTATTAGTTGTCATGTTTGTAGAAAGAAAGAGCAAAATTTATTTAATACATTTTCTCATATTCCAAGTATTATTATTATAATTTTATAAAGGGCTCTGGCAGAGTCTGTATCCACCTGAACAAATAATATACTGGTATAATTATAGGCAAGGCAGTCATATGAAGTAGCATAGCTTGCACTCTATTAAATTATATTAAGCTTTTAATTTAAATAAAAATAAAGCTTTACATTTTAAATAAATTTTAGGGCCGTCAATTGATTACAAATTTTAATCAAATTAATTACATGGTATGCCAATTAATTCATCAAATGAATCACAATTAATCACATATAATCAATATTTGCTGAGAAAGCCCCTCAAATAACAATAATTAAATAGATAATGATGAAATAATTATAAACAGTTATATTTAAATAATTACTTGATAGATGATAGATCCAGCACTCATTTCAAACTTCTGCAACATCAGTAGTGTTACTTCTTGCTGTGTCAATATTTTAATTCTTCATATTTTTCATAATGATCTTCTGATATTTATAGCAAAGCAAATCATGCTGAATCTTTCATGACTCACACCATACTTCACGTGACTGGATGTTCATGGCAGACGTCACGCACTGCAGGTTTAATCATGAACTCAGGATCAAAGTTGACAGGCAAGGTTTATAGCGAATGCCATGAGACCACTGAACCTGATCTAAACTGTTTTGGTTTTGTCAACTTGAAATCTACTCTGAATCTCTCTTTTTATCTCTCTTTGTGAGACAGGCCTCTATTTGCTTGAGCGTCCGGACCAGTCTGACACAGAAACAAGTTTGGGGTGGGATTATCTGTTTGTAAAACCAATGGAAGAAAAGGGTGGTGTTTGGGAAACCTGATTGAAAATAGTTATTAGGTGTGTCTGACTTCATGGAGCTCTGCACAGGGTTGATACAAAATGTTTAAAAATGTTGATGATGACACGGCTTATTCGTAATTGGCTAGACTCTCTGAAGACAGCGATGATGTGTGTTTCATGTTAATTCTTTATGATTATTATCTTCAATTTTGCTAACTCTCTCAAATCTGTGTTTTTATAACAGTAGAAATATACTTACATGTAATCTCATATATCATGTTTATAAAAAAAAGAATGGAAAAAATTATAAAAAATACTGAATCCTTCATTAGTTTTAAAAGGTAGAAATAAAAGCTTTTCTCAGGCTTTCTTCTTGTACACACAGGCACAAGTAAAATCTTCAAATTTATAACATAGTGTTTCTGGTTATTAATTTCAAATATCACATGATTAAATTATACATTTTACATCTAATGTGATCAAAATTCTGCGGCATACTATGGGAGACACCAAGCACTGGCTCATACTTGTATATAAGGCATTAGTCGGCCAGCTTCCTCAATATATGAATAGCTTAATAACTTTTAATATTCAAGGGTATAATCTACGTTCAAGTAGATATATTCTTTTAAATGTTCCTTTAATGAAGACAGAGTTTGGAAAAACTGCTTTTATTTATAGTGCATCAGCTGCTTGGAATGAGATCCAAAGTTCATTGAAACTTGATGTACTTATTTCTATAAATGAGTTCAAGTTACATTTAAACAAATTATTCAAATCTGTCTGCACTTGCTCTTAACGTTTAATCTTGTTTTATTGTTGTATATGTGTGTGTTGTGTAATCTGTTTTATGTAGTTATGTATATTGTGTGTTGCTACCTTGGCCAGGGCTCACTTGTAAATGAGATATTTATCTCAATGTGATTATTTCCCTGGTTAAATAAAGATAAAAAAATAAATAAATAAAAAAAAAATGAAATGTTTTTCATTCCGATTCCAGATGAATTAAAGAATGTTTAATAATGATATTTTTTTTAAATGCCAGTACTCTGTGCTAAGGCTGGGTGATGTACTGGTTGCAGTGTTACCAGATCTCTTAAGAAAAAATAAATGAACCTGATCTGATAAAACACACAAAAAAATAAGGGTATGAGCAATATATTTTTCCCCCATGTGGGGGAATTATCAGCATACATATAATAACAAGCATAGTATACAGTAGCCTATATAAAATAACATCTATTAATAAATGTATTCTTAATATTAAATACATCCCCAAAAATATTTAATAAATGTATTCTTAATATTAAATATATCCCCAAAAATATTTAACCCCCTGAGACCGTGCGTCCACATGCGTGGACATTACATATAGTCTGCGCATAATTCAAATTAATTTAAAACAACTGATCTCAGTTAAGGAGACTTTAGGATTAAACTTTCGATGCACAGAGTCATATAACAAAACGTCTCGGTTACTGTAGTAACCTCTGTTCCCTGATGGAGGGAACGAGACATTGTGTCGATGTAGTGACACTAGGGGTCTCTCTTGAGAGCCTTGGTTACCTCTATCTTTGAGAAAAGGCCAATGAGAATTGGCGAACAGAATTTGCATGCCCCTCCCCCGGACATATGGGTATAAAATGAGGGAAGCGTGTGTCTGTTCAGACAGGTTTTGAGCTGAGGTGCCGAGAGTAAGGTCCCGGACATTTCAGCAGCTTAATACAGTGTTGTGGCAAGAGGGACACAATGTCTTGTTCCCTCCATCAGGGAATGGAGGTTATGACAGTAACTGAGACCGATCAGAACGAAATTAACTGTTTATTTACCTGTTACCGACAAAAAAAACTTGTTTTGTTCTGTTTGTTTTTCGTTCCTTGGAATGACACAAAGCCCTGACACAAAGTGACCAACCATTTTTGCAATTCCATTTGGTGAAACTTGTAACACAGCACTTTATTGTTACTAAATTGTTCATTATTTTAAAATGACCATTTCAAGGCATTGAGTATTTTCAAACCATTGAGATTACCTACTTTCATTGGAAAGTTTGAAAATAGCCACTGACTTCTACAATAGCCGCTTCTCCACTATCAGTCAAGTGCGAGCCAGGGCTATCTACTGGGCAGTCAGGGCCAAAAGCCTCAGACCTTGAGCCACAAGACCAAAATCGATCTGCATTCCTACCATCTGGCCATTGGCCCCGCAGCGTTATCCTAAAACCTGCCCTGAGTACGCCGCCCTGGATCCAACTTCACATAACCCGCCTATTTCACAAGCAAAAGGGAAGCTCAAGTTGAAGTATCATGTTATCTAGTTATCTAGAATATCAAGTTTATTTCAAATGTAAACATTAACTAGTTAGCAAGATAAATTAGCAATAACAACTCACCGACTGTAACTGCCATGATGTCAGAGTAGTCTCTCCACTAACAGCGGGACGATGTCCCAGCACACCCTCTATGAAAGTTCACCGAACCATGGAAAGTACCATGGTAAGTTTGGCGAAACGCCGCCTTTGACAATGAACCCACCTAATTTCCCAGTTGGCCTTGTTTGGCCCAAGGGTAATCGGCGGGTCAAAGCCAATTGACCACAAGAAAGCCCCAAGAAGGCAAGATGAAGCCCCGGAAGTGACAGTGGGAATGCAACGGGTCCTGGCACGCACCACCGCGGATGTTGAGATTCCTTCCTTTCATTGGATAGTTTAGAAAACACACATTATTGTTCTGCAGAGACCTATACTTGAAAACACATAGAAATGTCTATAGTGAATATTTGTAATATTTTTCTGCTTTCTTATGCTCTGCTTTAAAATCGGAATAGATATTAATACACATTTCTGTTCAAGCATTTCTTTCGACTTAAGAGTATAATCGTTTTAATCTATTTGTTCCAAAGATTTGTAACTGACAAACAAACTGAAATCTGCCACAGACATTTTTAAGGAACAGACAGAAATGTATGAAATTTCTTCACTCCTTTCTAGTCTCAGTCCCTGTCCTGTGGCCACCTCCCAGGCCTCCTGACCCAGTCCCTGTCCTGTGGCCACCTCCCAGGCCTCCTGACCCAGTCCCTGTCCTGTGGCCACCTGCCAGGCCTCCTGATCCAGTCCCTGTCCTGTGGCCGCCTCCCAGGCCTCCTGACCCAGTACCTGTCCTGTGGCCACCTCCCAGGCCTCCTGACCCAGTCCCCGTCTTGTGGCTCCTTGGACTGCCTGTTTGCCCTTTGTGCCCCCTTAGACTGCCTGTCTGCCCCTAGTGCCCCCCGTGGACTGCCCGTTTGCCCTTTGTGCCCCCCGTGGACTGCCTGTTTGCCCTCTGTGCCCCCCTTGGACTGCTTGTTTGCCCCTTGTGCCCTCCTTGGTCTGCCTGTTTGCCCCTTTTGCCCTCCTTGGTCTGCCTGCCCCCCCGAGCCCCCCCTTCACTCCTTGGACGATTTTGTTTTTGTTTTTGTGGGTTTATTCTTTTTTTTTTTAGGATCGTCTACAATCCGCTCCTTTGAGGGGGGGTTATGTCACGATTCCCCGTTGTCTGCTCTGTGTTTCTCCCCTGTCACCTGTTCTAAACTACACTTCCCATAATCCCCTGCCCTCATCACTGCCAGTATAATTGTTCACACCTGTGTTTCATTTAATCATTGTCCTTCTGTGTATTTAAGCCCTGTTGTTTGTTCATTCGTTGTCGGTCGATTATGTTATGGTTGTCTTTGCCTGTGTTCCTGCCGTGCCCTCTGTGGATGTTTCTAGTGTTTATATTTTTGTTTTCCCCTCGTGGATGTTTTGTTTGTTCCCTGTGTTTTGATTTATTCTGTGTTTTCTTGTTGATTTACTAAAGAACTGCATTTAGATCCTCACTCCTCGTCTGCCCTTGTCTGAATCCTAACAGGAGCAGCTTTGACATTCTGTTAAACATCTCTTTGTGTGAAAGTCATACAGTTTGGAACAATATGTTGGTAATAATAAACAGAATTGAATTCTGAAATTATTGAATTCACATAATTCTGAACTGCTTGTGTTAACTTTGAGCCTGAATATGAGTAAAGTGTTGTGTTTAATAGTGAACACTTTAACCTTGCTCCCAAGGATTCAGTCCAGTCTCGTGGGAACAGAAGAGACCTGAACATATGGGGGGAAGGGCTGCCTTCGTCAGAGAGCGAGAGAGGGAGAGAGTCCTTTGGGAGGTAGATTGCTGGAGTCTGAAGTCGGTGGGGGAGGGATATTGTTTGTCCGTGTGTGTGTGTGTGTGTGTGTGTGTGTGTGTGTGTGTTAAAAGGAGAAAGAGAGGAAAAGTGTGGATAGGTGCTGACGCAGTACAACTCATTGTGGGTTGTGTGTGACGTCCAGACAGCCATGCAAATCATGAGTGCAGTGAAGAAGAGGCTGTCTCCAGCCATACTGCCCAGTCAAGTGTGGACTCTCATGCTGGAGGACAGGAACACCTCCTCCACTCTGGAGAAACTGAAAATACATATCATTTAGACACAAAAACACAAAACTCTACAGTACAAAGCATCAGAAAGCTGTGTTTGTATTTGCACATGTGTTATAATACCAGGAGTACATAAAGTGTGCAGAAATAGGTAAAGAAAATTGTCATTATTTACACCCAGATGCCTTTGTTTTGTGCAAAGGAGAGGTTTTCCAGAAATTCCTAGCAGCTCTTTTCCATACATAAAAAGTATACAGGTTGTAAACCTCCTAAAAGCCTCATAACAGAAGGACATACAACTTGTGCGCTTCTGAAGTCATTTGATAGATGAGTATTTGGAACTGACCAAATTTAAATAGTTATTTTCTAAAAATGTCCATGGTGTGGCACTAAAAGTGAGTTAAATGTTCTCCCAAACAAATACATTTTTTAAGGTTAATGCTCTATCGAGTTTTAATCAACAAAACTGACCTCCCTACCCCAACCCTTAAACCTAAACCTTACAGATATTGTCAGATAAAGGAAATGTGAGATGAAAAATGCAATTGCTGAATGTAACGATTTCAAGCTTAGAGATGGAAGGGAGGAGATGGAGAAGAGTCGAGTAAAGCTCTTTATTTCTCTGCCTTCAACACTCAGCGTGCACTCTTCTCAGAGCTTTTCTCAGTTCAATCAGATCAGTGTCACACAAACTTTGTCGACATAAACTTCTCTGAGTCTTCAGCTTCACAATAACATAAAACACTCAATAAGATACGCCAGTCACTGGTCACTCGTGTTGTTCTCTCTCACCAGTCTGGCGGTGTTGTGGCCGTGTTAGACATAATTTAGCTCAGGTGCAAGCGTCCTTACCACTTTCTCCCTCTACAGTCAGGTGCTCAACCACGCCCCCGCTGCCACATATCCCCACTGCCAGACTCAGGCTGAGGTGCCATCCGGCCTGCCTACCACTCAGCCCCATTTCTGGAAAGGAAGACGGCGACAGCCATCTGCACCCCCGGTCTGTGAACCACCTTGAATTTAAAGGGCTGGAGAGCCAGATACCACCGGGTGATCCGCGTGTTGGTATCCTTCATGCGGTGGAGCCATTGGAGTGGGGTGTGATCTGAGCAGAGGTTGAAAACCCGCCCTAGCAGGTAGTACCGGAGAGTGTGGACCGCCCACTTGATGGCCAGACATTCCTTTTATGGCTGATGTACAGCACCGGGCACTCCTCCACCTCCAACACCTGCGAGAATATGGACCCAGTCCTCTATCTGAAGCGTCCGTCTCTAATAAGAAAAGGGAGAGAGAAATTAGGTGAATGCAAAACCGGCCACGCAAGTAACCCCGCCAAGTATTGGTTTAATCTGCGTGAATGCTTTTTGGCTCAGCTCTGTCCCCTTGACCGGATCTGGAGCCCCCTTTTTAGTGAGATCAGTCAGCGGGCTGGTAATATCTGAATAATTAGGCACAAATCTCGTGTAATAGCCAGCCAGCCCCAGGAACTGTCTCACCCACTTTTTGGTCTTGGGACTCGGGCAGGCCGCAATCGCCGCAGTTTTGTCAATTTGGGAACGCACCTGCCCATGACCCATATGGAACCCCAGATACAGTACCTCCACCTGCCCAGTTGCGCACTTCTTGGGGTTTGCTGTGATCCCCGCCCACTGCAGCGATCTCAGAGCAGAGAGAGAGCAGAGTGAGAGGGAAAGGGGGCTCTTCCACCCTCAGCCATCATATGGTCCTCCGCGATTTGGACAGCTTCCGCCAGCGACGCCGGATAGTGGCACTGGATCCATTCTGCCATTCCTTTTGGCAGATGAAGGATTAGCTGCTCCAGTACCACATGGTCAAGCACTCTCACGACGTTGTGGTTCCCCACCAGCAGCCATTTCCGGCACGTGTTTCAGAGCCGTTGGGAGAAGGCAAACGGGCGGTCGGTTTCCCCAGCTTCAAGGACCGGAAGAGCTGGCGGTACTGCTCTGGACTACGACCCACCCGCTGCAGGTTGGCCTTCTTCAGGACATCAAAGGCCAGGAGGTTAGCCGCCAGCAATTGTTGGGCAGCAAGCTGGGCTTCCCTGAACATCAACGGAAAGAGCCTGGCCAACCACTGGTCAGGCCAGCCCCAGAGCTCGGCAGTCCGTTCAAACAGATCGAGGAAGGCCTCGGCGTCATCTTCCCCCCCATTTTCAAGAGCGTAGGTGGGGTAAGGGGGCTGCGGTTGTCCGGGGTCACGGCCGGGGCTCTCTCCTGGACGAGGAGGCTCCAGATCGCATGCAGGGATTGTTGGTGCCTCTGATGTTTTTTAATGTGAAAAACGATATGCAATAAATATGTGATTAATTATATAAACAATAACGTGTTAAAAAATCATCTCCCCGGACTGTTATAAGGAATATTTCTTCCGTCTGAGCAATTAAAGCATGGAGTATCACCTGTTTTCTCCAGAGGGCAGTAAGAGAAACTCCAGCTGTATAGGCAACACGCAGCTCAAACAGACACTGGCAAGAGCGATGTAGCGCGTGAGGCTGTCTACACTGGAAACGTCGAAACGAACATTCTAAATAGTTTATTTGTCTTGTTGGCAGGAGTAGTGCCAGCATGTGCATCACTCAGTGGCCGTTTACTGTCACCGCAGCATCTAGTGTACACAGGGTGTTACTTACACCAGAGACTATTTAGCAAAGACTGGCCACTTCTTTTAAAATGAATGGGAGAAATCGTAATGTCCAAAGGTCAACAGATGTAGAAAGGAAATCCTGCCTTACAGGTAAATTGAGCCAATCAACTTCACAACGCTCATGCACATTAGCTATAAAGACAGGACATTTTAGTTTTTTACAGTTATCTGAGGTAAAAAATAAAAAAAGCACATTTTATGATGCATTGTCAGATTTTACTACTGATTTGAAATCGTTATCAAATGTTATTTGATTACTGTGTAATAGCTTCCAAAGATGGCCACCAGTTAACTGATTTACTAGAAAGATTTACACTCTTCAGGAAGTCACTCGATCCATGGCTTGCATACTGTTGACTGTTGACATTAAATTGCAGAATATTTTTTTACATAAAATAAATTACACACATCAGCTTTAAACTTTCACCAGAGAGAAAAATGCTTTTAGTTGTTTGTCATTTTTCAGGATAAGACACCAATACCATGCAGTCACCCCAGCAGCTGCTTAACTGCTGCTTGTTTCTCAGTCGGACAGAATAATGTTGCCTTGGAAACAGTTAGCATGGCAATTAATATGTTAATGTTGTCATGCTGCCTCTGATTCTTCCAAGACAATTTTGGGTAGCTGGCTAAGACAGCTTCACAGTTGTAAACAGTGCTACTGAAATGGTTTCACCAGAAATGTGCAGATAAATGCATGTTTGAAAATTAAAATTGGCAAGTTCAGAAGAGTTCATGAGAATTCACCTCTTGTGTTCCACTTAAGTTATACAGATTTGGAATGACATGAGCGTGAGTAAATGATGACAGAATTGTAATTTTTGGGTGAACTATTCATTTAAGCTAAATTAACTTCAGCCTCAGAATGATGATTTGATAAATGCTTGAGGTGTTTCTGGTGCAGTTTGGGACTAAAGTCACCTGTCTGCACAGACATATGAGAGAATGACACCGGGAGACTATAAGAAGGTAAAATGATGCCTAAATGATTTGCATGCACAGAGTAAGATTTTTAATATTTAAGAGAGGAGAGATACCCAGAGGAATGACATTTAGCCATATGAAGAAGAAGCTGTCTGTCACATTATTAAACCAATCAGGTCAGAGTAAACTGGTCAAGGAAATCCTCATTTGATTGGTTACTAGAAGCAGGGAATGTGGACACTGTGTATATCGGATTATTTCTGGAAAATATTACTGCCACAAACACAAATCATTTACATGTTTGCAGTAGTTTATTTTACACACACACAGATTGAATCAGGTTCATGACATTCTTTCTTTTCTTGCATATCGCTGATTGCAGGTTTGCACAGTTTTTGGCCATGTTTAGGCACAAAATCAATGACAAAAGTGTAAGCGTGAAAAAAAGGAAGTCAGAAGACTACAAACCAAATTCACTTTGTGTTTATACATAATACAACACATAAATTACACTTATGCAAAGCATTCAATTATGGCTAATAATTTTTTCTTATGCTTGCAACTTGATGTACGCCGTTACCAAAATGTCTCTGTGCATGCAATTTATTTGCAAATTGATTTATGCTTTCACAAATCTTACTCTGCACATGCAAATAATTTAGGCTATGTCTACATTAATCCAGATGCATTTGAAAATACTCTCCGTCCACACTAGCGTTTTTCAAGTGTTTTCCAAAAGTTGCTCATCCACACTGAAACGCCTGAAAAGGCTTACGTCCCTGTAATGCACATGAGTAAAACGTAAGACACTTCGATATGCATAATTTCCATCAGGCGTTTATTTCATTTCCACCTCTTTAAAACGTTGCGGCTATGTCGAGGAAAGGCACCGAGTTTTTTAAAAGGACGGAGAATGAGGTGGAGTTGTTGCCGCGGCTAACACTAGACTATAAAGTTGCATAAGCGAGTGAAAATGAAGACTGGGAATTTACGGTCTGAAATGCAACTGTCCTCGCTTTCCGCTGCTGAATAACAACTTTGAGTAAACATCCTGTCTCCTTTGAAGAAATGTAAGCTGAAGTATGTACAAACTGACATTAATCTTTAACGACACAATCAAACTGGAGAGTAGCCAAAACAACTGCGATACAATGTCGTCCACAATCTTGTTTTGGACTGAATGGGTCACATGACTGCATCACATGATTAAAATGCATCATCGTTTTCAAAAGCATCCATTTTCCCAGTCCACACTACAGCGCGAAAACAGCGTTTTTCAAATGTATCTACTTTGGAGTGTCGATTTTGGCTGCAAAATCTCAACGTTCCATCTCAGACGGAAGGCCAAAATAGAGAGAAAAAGATTCGCTTTCAAACTAAAATGTATTATTGTGGACAAGGCCTTAGGCACTATTTGACTTTCATAGACACAAGCTTAAATATAGCTGCAAGCAGCAATGCGGATTCCTCCTCAAAATGGCAAATCATTTAAAATTGATCAGTAGAGGGTTGGGGTTAAACCCTCTCAATGGATGAATCCAAAAACCACGTATTTCTGTCTGAATCCTAAACGAAACATTTTCAGTGTACAGAAAAATCCATCAATACAGACCTTATGGATCCTTGAGGCTTTTTTGTTCCCAATGAGAAATGAGGCATGTACACCAAGTTTCAGAAGAATTCGTTAAATGGCGTGGAAATGGTATCACTTTGAAAATATTTTTTTGGGATGTGGCCTGTAGCGCCACCTATGGGCAAATGTGGGCCATTCTTGGTTTGTGGGTTCCTGTTGGCCTGTAGTATCAATGTACATAATTAGAAAATATTTGACCAGAAAATGGGACTTTTAGGAATTACCTGTAGCGCCCCTAGGGGTGAATGTTGGCCATTCTTGGTTTGTGGGTTCCTGTTGACCTGTAGTATCAATGTACCAAATTAGAACATTTTTGACCATAAAATGGGAATTTCGAGCGTGGCCTCTAGTGCTCCCTAGGGGCTTAATGTTGGCCATTCTTTGTTTGTGGGTTCCTGTTGGCCAGTAGTATCAATGTACCATATTAGAAAATTTTTGACCAGAAAACGAAATTTTGGGAGTGGCCTGTAGCTCCCTAATGGCTAATGTGGGCCATACTTGGTTTGTGGGTTCCTGTTGGCCTGTAGTATCAATGTACCAAATTATAACTTTTTTGACCAGAAAATGGGAATTTCGGCTTGGCCTCTAGCGCCACCTAGTGGTGAATGTCGGTCATTCTTGGTTTGTGGATTCCTTTTGGCCTGTACTATTAATGTACCAAATTAGAACATTTTTGACCAGAAAATGGGAATTTCGGCATGGCCTGTAGTGCTCCCTAGGGGCTTAATGTTGGCCATTCTTGGTTTGAGGGTTCCTGTTGACCTGCAGTATCAATGTACCAAATTAGAACGCTTTTGACCAGAAAACGAAATTTTGGAGTAGCCTGTAGCTCCCTAAGGGCTGAATGTGGGCCACACTTGGTATGTGGGTTCCTGTTGGCCTGTAGTATCAAAGTACCAAATTAGAAAATTTCTGACCAGAAAATGGGAATTTTGGCTTGTCCTGTAGTGCCCCCTAGTGGCTAATGTCGGTCATTCTTGGTTTGTGGATTCCTGTTGGCCTGTACTACTCTTGTACCGAATTAGAACATTTTTGACCAGAAAATGGGAATTTTGGCTTGTCCTGTAGTGCCCCCTAGTGGCGTATGTCGGTCATTCTTGGTTTGTGGATTCCTGTTGGCCTGTACTATTAATTTACCAAATTAGAACATTTTTGACCAGAAAATGGGAATTTTGGCATGGCCATTCTTTGCACAGTACTTCAGAGTGATGTCATCTTTAAGCATGTTAGGTTTGAAAAACCATCAGTCAAAATTACATTTGATTTATTGACACGTATATATTGTTAAAATTTGGACATTTACATAAACACGCCCTTTCAGCCATTTTGTATCGTATTCATTTTTCCTAAGTAACGCTTTCAAGGATGTCCATTCTACACATGTGTACCAAATTTCAAGTCAATTGGAGCTACGGTTCAGGAGAAGAAGAGTTTTGTAGGTTTTCGCAAATTTTCAACGTACGGGAAAATCCATCATGGCGGAAGTTATGGGTTCTTGAGGCTTTTTGTTCCCCATGAGGAATGAGGCATGTACACCAAATTTCAGAAGATTTGGACAAATGGCGTGGAAATTGTATCACTTTGAATTTTGTTTTTTTGGGCGTGGCCTGTAGCGCCACCTATGGGCGAATGTGGGCCATTCTTGGTTTGGGGGTACCCGTTGGCATGGAGTATCAATGTGCCAATTTAGAAAATTTTTGACCAGTGACTTTTTGAGCTATTGGGGCTCAAGGAGAAGAAGAATAATAATAATAATAATAATAATAATAATAATAATAAATATAGCTGCAAGCAGCAATGCGGATTCCTCCTCAAAATGGCAAATCATTTCAAATTGATCAGTAGAGGGTTGGGGTTAAACCCTCTCAATGGATGAATCCAAAAACATGTATTTCTGTCTGAATCCTAAACGAAACATTTTCAGTCTACAGGAAAATCCATCATACCTTATGGATCCTTGAGGCGTTTTTGTTCCCAATGAGAAATGAGGCATGTACACCAAGATTCAAAAGAATTGGTTAAATGGCGTGGAAATGGTATCACTTTGAAAATATTTTTTGGGGGCGTGGCCTGTAAGCCTCCTATGGGCAAATGTGGGTCATTCTTGGTTTGTGGGTTCCTGTTGGCCTGTAGTATCAATGTACATAATTAGAAAATATTTGACCAGAAAATGGGACTTTTGGGAATTACCTGTAGCGCCCCTAGGGGTGAATGTTGGCCATTCTTGGTTTGAGCGGTTCCTGTTGACCTGTAGTATCAATGTACCAAATTAGAACATTTTTGACCATAAAATGGGAATTTCAGGTGGCCTCTAGTGCTCCCTAGGGGCTAATGTTGGCCATTCTTTGTTTGTTGGTTCCTGTTGGCCAGCAGTATCAATGTACCATATTAGAAAATTTTTGACCAGAAAACGAAATTTTGGGAGTGGCCTGTAGCTCCCTAATGGCGTAATGTGGGCCATACTTGGTTTGTGGGTTCCTGTTGGCCTGTAGTATCAATGTACCAAATTATAACTTTTTTGACCAGAAAATGGGAATTTCGGCTTGGCCTCTAGCGCCACCTAGTGGTGAATGTCGGTCATTCTTGGTTTGTGGATTCCTTTTGGCCTGTACTATTAATGTACCAAATTAGAACATTTTTGACCAGAAAATGGGAATTTCGGCATGGCCTGTAGTGCCCCCTAGGGGCGAATGTTGGCCATTCTTGGTTTGAGGGTTCCTGTTGACCTGCAGTATCAAAGTACCAAATTAGAAAATTTTTGACCAGAAAATGGGAATTTCGGCATGGCCTGTAGTGCCCCCTAGGGGCGAATGTTGGCCATTCTTGGTTTGAGGGTTCCTGTTGACCTGCAGTATCAAAGTACCAAATTAGAAAATTTTTGACCAGAAAATGGGAATTTTGGCTTGTCCTGTAGTGCCCCCTAGTGGCGAATGTCGGTCATTCTTGGTTTGTGGATTCCTGTTGGCCTGTACTATTCTTGTACCGAATTAGAACATTTTTGACCAGAAAATGGGAATTTTGGCTTGTCCTGTAGTGCCCCCTAGTGGCGTATGTCGGTCATTCTTGGTTTGTGGATTCCTGTTGGCCTGTACTATTAATTTACCAAATTAGAACATTTTTGACCAGAAAATGGGAATTTTGGCATGGCCATTCTTTGCACAGTACTTCAGAGTGATGTCATCTTTAAGCATGTTAGGTTTGAAAAACCATCAGTCAAAATTACATTTGATTTATTGACACGTATATATTGTTAAAATTTGGACATTTACATAAACACGCCCCTTTCAGCCATTTTGTATCGTATTCATTTTTCCTAAGTAACGTTTTCAAGGATGTCCATTCTACACATGTGTACCAAATTTCAAGTCAATTGGAGCTACGGTTCAGGAGAAGAAGAGTTTTGTAGGTTTTCGCAAATTTTCAACGTACGGGAAAATCCATCATGGCGGAAGTTATGGGTTCTTGAGGCTTTTTGTTCCCCATGAGGAATGAGGCATGTACACCAAATTTCAGAAGATTTGGACAAATGGCGTGGAAATTGTATCACTTTGAATTTTGTTTTTTTGGGCGTGGCCTGTAGCGCCACCTATGGGCGAATGTGGGCCATTCTTGGTTTGGGGGTACCCGTTGGCATGGAGTATCAATGTGCCAATTTAGAAAATTTTTGACCAGTGACTTTTTGAGCTATTGGGGCTCAAGGAGAAGAAGAATAATAATAATAATAATAATAATAATAATAATAATAATAATAATAATAAAACCATCAATTACAATAGATTCCCTCCTACGGAGGAATCTAATAATAATAATAATAATAATAATAATAAAACCATCAATTACAATAGATTCCCTCCTACGGAGGAATCTAATGAGTCAACAGAAACAGACAGAGTGAGAAGTGGGTTACTGTCTCATAGACAGGGTGGAGATATGTTTGAGAGGAGAAAGAGCAGTTATGCCTTCACATGATGAAGACTGAAAGACAGACATAGTATTCTGAGGTCAAAATATTGTTTTCGTGTTGTTGGTGAACACACTGTAACATTGAGAGATTACAGCTGTCTGAACACGTCTGCCTGACAATGTGCTACAACATAAACCATCAGAGGCAATTTCAGTTACACCAGTCTGTTTGGGCTAAAGTTTAAAGAACTAAACACCAGTGACGTGCGGTGATGTCTTAAAGAGGCTAGGCACTGAGTTATGAAAGCCAGATTACCTGATTATACGTAATAACAGTGAACGTTACGCACAAGCGCGGCATATGAAGAAATTTACAAATCAGGATGTATATCGTGTACACTCTCTCTCTCTCTCTCTCTCTCTCACACACACACACACACAAGCGCGTAAACAGTGAACGTTACGCACAAGCGCAGCATATCAAGAAATGTACAAATCAGGATGTATATCGTGTATTCTCTCTCTCTCTCTCTCTCTCTCTCTCTCTCTCACGCACACACACACAAGCGCGTAAACAGTGAACGTTACGCACAAGCGCAGCATATCAAGAAATGTACAAATCAGGATGTATATCGTGTATTCTCTCTCTCTCTCTCTCACACGCACACACACACACACAAGCGCGTAAACAGTGAACGTTACGCATTTATCAGATCCTTCAAATCCTCACGGTTTTCCTTTACCTTTTCATTGTGGTAGGTTATATTCAGCTTCCTTTGCTCATCAAGTGCAAGGTTGATCCGAGATTTTCCAAAGGTTTTCAGTGTAATTTGACACTGGATGTGAGCTGACGACTTTTCATGCTTGGTTAAAGCTGCTGGCAGGTTGTTCAAATCACAATATCCTGCTGAAGTCCAAACAGTCTGACAGGTTAAAAAAAAGCAGGCAGGGATAGCAGTACAGCCGCTGATTGTTAGAACAGCCACATAGCCAATCTTTTCTTACATACCAATCAGTTTGAAATGATCGGATCATTTTTGGGCCCTTTTGCTGTGCTAGTCCATCTAAGGCTGGCGTAGACCTCCCTCTTGCAATTAATTCATATTTGGTTATAAAATTTCCTAATTCGTGATTACGGCCGGTGTTCTGTCATTTTGAATTTGGCGGGGATTAGGCATGTACGCTAGCTGTGGTGTAATGACGTTAGCTACGCAAATGTCCAGAAATATCTCGATTTTAATTGGTCCATGTCTGATACGTAACGTACATGTTAAAGAATACAGGATCGAAGTGCGCATGCGCAACATGGGTTTTCCGCTTGTCGTCTGCAACGAATGGACCGTAAAAGCACTGCTTATTCTACCATATGTTTTTAGTTGATTATGCGTAACTGCTACATTTGTCATCATAACGTCTAAACAATTGGAATAACACACATATTGCATATATACATCACAAGAATAAAAAGTAAAAATACAAATACAAGTTTATTTTTTTAATAAACATTTTATTTTTGAATTTTGGCAGGGTAGGCAGTGCCTAGTTTGCCTACCCAGACCGCACGTCAGTGCTAAACACCCACTAACAGATACAGTGAAGTTTAAAAGTCTGAGACCACACTGAAAATCCGCAATTGTTTCCTTTTAAACCTGGAAATAAATCAACAGAAAGATTTAGGATTTTGAAAAGTCTGAAGACTATGATAAAGCAACAGTTCACCCCATAATTAAAATGTACATGTCTTTCCAAACCTGTATGTCTATTTTTTTTTTCCTATGGCACACAATAGTTTATTTTTTTAAGTATATCCTGGTCACCATTTTTCAAACAGTATAATAAAACTAAATGATGACTGGGGCTGTCAAGCAACACAATGGCCAAAAAGCCTCCTAGAAGTTTTATAAAAGAGGTTCATTTGACTCATTTGCTATATTTCAAGTCTTTTGGAGCCATACAATCGCTCTGTGTGAGGAACAGACCCAAATGTAGCCACCCTATCCACCTTTTTCCTGATGCTACATGAGTAGCTAATTTTATGGGAACTCCTCCCAGGTGTGACGATCTCTGAAGCCCTTATATGGAATCACATCAATCATATTGGCAGGTACCAGTTGTTGCTCAGGTTCTCGTGCGCACGTCATGGCCAGCCTATATACAGCGCCATTTCATCTGAATTTTTCTCTTTAGGGTCATCTCTTGTGCTTTGCGAGCCCGACTCATTAAACCAGTGCAGCATCCCTCTCGGCGTATGCAAATTCCTCTCATAGACAAAATAATAAAAGCTATAGAATCAATGGAGAAATCAGGGGTGATCACCAAAGTCACAATGGATAAGTATTATGGTAGTCATAGAAAAACCTGGCAAGCTACAAATCTGCATTTATCCAAGTGCACTGAATAAAGATCTTAAAAGTTTTAATTTCCAAATACCCACAATTGAAGAATTCCTCCCAATTCTGTCCAAAGCTATGATTTTTTCAGTCCAAGATGCTAAAGACGGATACTGGCAGGTCTGTCTAGATGAAGAGAACGGCTACCTTACTACTTTCTAGTCTCCCAAAGGCAGGTAAAGGTGGACCAGATTACGCTTTGGAGTGAAACCAGCTGTTGAAGAATACCAGAGAAGGCAACAGGAAGCTTTGCTGGGCTTTCAAGGAGACAGTGTCATAGCTGATGACATCATTGTCTTTGTGTGGTGATACTAAGGAGGACGCAATGAAAGACCACAACAACAACTAGACCAAATTCTTACAAAGGGCAAGACAGGTGAACCTAAAGTTGAACAGGAGCAAAATCAAGCTGAGATTTAGGAGTGTGCCCTATATGGGGCACCTCCTAACAGCAGACAGCAGATGGTCTATGGCCAGCCCCAAAGATAGTGGAAGCCGTAAATAATATGCCACCACCAGGCCTGGCTGAAATATTATGATGTCTCGGAAGAAGTGACCCTTCGGTTTGATGCCAGCAACACTGGTTTAGGAGCAGCTTTGCTCCATAAGGGACATAGCTTTTGCTTCTAGGACACTGACACCAACTGTACCTCTACGCTGAAATCGGAAAAGAATGCTTTGCAATAGTTTTTGTCGGTGACAGATTTGACCAATACCTTCATGGGAAAACTGTGCTGAGTGATCACAAGTCATTGGAGATTATCTTTAAAAACAAAACTCCTCACTGCTCCTGAGCGTCTTCAGAGAATGATGCTAAGGCTTCAGCATCACAACTTCAATGTTACGTACAATAAAGGAACCGATCTCCACATTGCTGATATCCTTTCACAAGCAACCCTGCCAGACACGATGAGTTTGAGTGGGTTGATCACAAAGCAAATACAAACTTCTCATCACAAACATGGATGAGAGATGCAGATGAGCCCACTAAGCTGTTTCAATCTACTATCCTACATGGCTGGACAGACACACAACGGGCCACCTCTCTCCTGCAGACCGACACATGACCACGCCCCCATGCCACAGTGGGCATGGATCATTTCTCTGTGAATCATAACACCTTTCTGATCATAGTGGACTACTACTCAAATTATTGGGAGATGGACTTGTTAACAGACAGCACATCTAACATCATCATAAAATGCTGCAAACAGCAATTCCCTTATTCGCATGACGGAAAACATTTGAGATTTCATGTTTATTTGAACATATGTTTCTTCGTTCCATCATCTCCACAGGAATAGAATAAGTGGGCATTTCCTATTGTGTTTCATTAACACTGCATGAATGAATCCAAAACTACCAAGCACATTTGACATTACAGGAATGTTAAATTAAAGTGAAATGAAGAGCTTTGCATTCACTATAAAAAATCCTTGCTTGTAATTTTGCGGGAGTTTGGTGCAAACCTTACAAACTCTGCAAAAGCTGCTCTGATTGTGACCGGTCTGCGGTTAATTTGGAGTGCTTAGATAATACGACAAGACCGAAAGACACAACACAGTCATGGTAATCATGGTATTTCGATGTTCACTTAAAATGACCTTATTTGGACAGTAATATATGATTGGAATTTGAAGAACACAATAACCACGGTTAGATAAAATAATCTCAATCAGGTGGTTATGTAATCAAGTTCCATGTCTGTCGTTCACTTTGAGGTTGTGTCGAAGAAGCGACACTAGGGGTCTCTCTTGAGCGCCGAATATGCCTCTGATCTATGAAAAAAGGCCAATGAGAATTAGGCAGACAGTATAAAAGCAGAGAAATACGTTGAGTTCATTCAGAAATTTTCTTTGGAGCAGATGGTCATGTATGCAGTCAGCTGCGAGTTACACACCCGTTCCTGTTCCTCTGACGCTTGCCTGCTGTTGGATCTACAGCGCACATCAGTGCCTTTTAACTTCTCTGCACGGAAGTGCAATTTTCCCCCGGGCGCTTCAACAACGCAAAACTAAAAGAGTTTATTTAAAAGAGTGATTTTCTCTGAAAGAGTATTTTCTTCTAAAAGAGCAAATACACAGCTGGTGTTGAACGTCCTTTTCAGGACGCATCTTTATAAAGATGTCCTTCCGCCTCTGTGTAGTTCCTGGATGCGGTAGAGTGCTCTCCTCTTCAAACGGCCACCGGCGTTGTCTTGTGTGTCTGGGTTGCGATCACACCGAGGCAGCGTTTGTGGATGGTTCATGTTCTCACAGCGAGAACATGACCATGGCAATGTTGCGGTCGCGGCTCGCTTTCAATAGAAAGCATGCCACTCTAGCCGCCCCACGCATTGCTCCTTCCCACAGGATTGAGGACGATGCAGCTGGTGATGGAGGCGATCTGGGGACGGCAGCGGGTGCAGTTCCGCCGGGTACATTCGTTGACTCCCGTCTGTGCTCGAGGCAACAGCGGCTCACCTTACAGCCAGCCTGCCTATCCTCTAGAGCTCGAGGTGGATGAGCTCGCCGCTGCATTGGAGAGCACGCCGTCTGACGCTGATGACTCCCCTGGGCTGCCACCTTCGGGCCAGCATGCACAGGCTGAGGCTGACACGCAGATGTCCGATATGCTTGCCCAGCTGCCGCCAGCGTGGGGCTGGACTGGAACCGTCCGTCCTCCCCACAGCCATCGCGGTTGGATGACTGGTTCTTGGGGGCTCCACACCGCTCACAGCCGTGCCCCCCGGTCCCGTTTTTCCTGGAGGTGCATGATGAGCTGATGTCTGCATGGAGGGCACCCCTCTCCACACGTCACAAAGCCACTCGCTCATCCGCTCTTGCTACCCACGACGGCGGAGCGGCCCACATGTACACGGTGATTCCCCAGGTGGACAGGGCTGTTGCGCTCCACCTGTGTCCCTCCCTGCAGGAACTGCCCTCAGCAACCAACCTTCCCAGGTTGGCAAGTTCCCAGGTTGGCAAGCGTCAAATTGTTCCCATTTAGGGTAACCAGAAGGATTCTCATGACTTTTATGGGGCATTGGGGAAGGGTACATGCAGTCTGACACAACTTGTCGCCTTTGCACGTGAAATACTTGCCCGCTCTTGTGTCAGCAGTACACGTACATGGCTCAGCGCATGGCTTCATTTAAATTGGACCCCTAGTGTCACTTCTTCGACACAACGTCGAAGTGAGTGACAGACGGGGAACATCTAGGTTATGTATGTAACCTCCATTCCCACTGTGGTGGCTGGACCATTTCCGGCTTCTCAGAAAACTCCTGAATGAACTCTACGTATTTCTCCGCTTTTATACCCGTATGTCCGGGTATGCAAATACTGTCTGCCTAATTCTCATTGGCCTTTTTTCATAGATCAGAGGCCTATTCGGCACTCAAGAGAGACCCCTAGTGTCGCTTCTTCAACACTACGTCTCGTTCCCTACATCAGGGAACGGAGGTTACATACGTAACCTAGACACTTTGTGTGGCAAGTCACGAGGTACTTGCGTCATAACAAAATATAAAGCAGATGGGTACCTCTTCACCTTCACATTTCATGAATCAGTCAAACCACAAAAGGACCCACAAACAAACCGTACTCAGACCAGTTTGTTCGTGGCTCCTTTTAGTGGGGTCTGAGATAATTTGGGTTGTGCACACACATTATATCCCTCTTAGACCATTTTGAGGGCTCAAACAAACAAGGTGTGCAAATTGCACATGCTTTGTCCTGTGATGGCATTGCACATGTACAGTATATTGACTGAACAAGTCAATTCAGGTTGTCAAATCAGCTCTTTGTATGCTTTGGAGACCGAAAAAAGGTTTGGCCATCTCCAAGCAAAGACCTTTTCACTGGGTTGTTGATGCCATTGTGCTTGCTTAAGATTCACAAGGTGTGAAGTGCCCCATTGATGTTAAACCTCATTCCACCAAGAGCATACCTTCCTCCTGAGCTTGGGTGAAAGGGAGTGTCTCTAGAAAAGACATCTCTCTGGCACCAGGCTAGGATTCCCCGAACTTGGATGTTTCCTCCCTCTCTTCACAGATTTTGGCTGAGAAAGAGGGGTTGATGTGCTAATATTTCACTACCCTATTGGTTAGTATCATTACTATGATGTGCTGCAGGCTTTTGGCCTTGGCATTATCTCTATATCTTCCTATTGTAAATAAGAAGGGGAGCTTGCTTCAATGTTTTCACTTCCCTGACAGGCTACTGACATTGGTGGTGATGGTTTTGCAAAGTTGGCAACCTAATAATGATAATTGAAATATATAGAGCTTTTCATGGCATAGCAATGTCAAAGCGTTAAATAAAGAAGAAAACTAAGACTGCAGAAGGGCTAGCTAGTAGAAATGGGCTTTTAGATCTTTCTTGAAAGCTTCAAGACATTCTATATTATGGAGACGAAAAGGCAGTTCCACAGATGAGGACCACATACTAAGAAGGCAAAACCACTCATGGTAAGGAGTCTAGTTCTGTGGACATGGAGAAATGAGCTTCCTGTAGACCATAATAAACAAGCTGAGTTCTGGGCAACTATGAGCTCAGTCAGGTAGTAAAGTCCCAAGCCATGTTGGACTTATATAAACACTAATAAGAGCACTTTATAGACCACTCTGGATTTAACAGGAAACCAATGTAATTTTGTGTGCAGGTCTTTTTGTTCTGATGAGGATTTTGGATGTTTCTCACACTTCCTTCCTATTTGTTAATTTGAAGGGGAGGTTATTTGGTACGTTTTTGTGACCGCTGGACCGTTTTCTAGTTCCTATCTCCATTAGAAGCAATGTAAAAACTACTTAAATGAAAGAACCAGAAAGACCCTAAGATGAAGTAAATATGAGTTCAGGCTCAACTTGTGCAGTTGTTGGCTGTCATAACAACTCAAAGTTGTTAATACTATCAACGTAACAATCCTCAGGCCACTCGTGTGAGGCGCTTTCAAAAGATGCTCATCACGACTCTGTATAGTATCGGCACTATGTAGCCATGTTTTTTTATTTGGCAATTTAATTTGCTAAACATCACATTATCCACTAAAAATATACATCAATGTGAGTGAAAACACAGGAGACTGAGAAACAAAAACGTTCATGTTAGGGCTATAAACTTGGTTCCCTGATGCTATGGGAACTCCTCCCAGGAGTGATGATCTCTTAAGCCATTATGGAATCTTGGCAATCTAAATGGCAGGGGTCGTAGGAACCTTGGGCACATAGCCCGGTCGGGGTGTCAAGCTCACGTGAGAGTAGCCCGTACCAAACTCCAGGCACGTTTCGCTGACAGAGAACGCTTGCAGGTCCCACGAGGGGAACGCATACTTGCGTAGTGCAGGCGGCCAGCTGTGTCCCAGCGCATCTATACCGAGGAAGGAAGGTTCTGTGTTGAGGTAAAATCAAGACGTGGAAGAACGCGTCCTTCAGGTCTACCGGCACAAACCAATCTTTATGTCGGATGCTTGCTAGAAGACTGTGTAAAGCCCGTTTCAGTACTCGTAGGTCCAAGATTGGCTGCAAACCACTGCCTTTTTTCGGTACAATGAAGTAGGTGCTGTAAAACCCCTTCTTCATTTCGGCAGGAGGGACCGGCTCTATTGCACGCATACGCAGAAGGGTGGCGATTTCCATGCACAAAGTAGCGGCGTTCTCGCCCTTCACCATGGTTAAGTGGACGCTACTGAACCAGGGCGGGAGCCTGGTGAACTGAATCGCGTAGCCAAGTCGGACGGTCTGGGTCAGCCATCGCGATGGGTTGGAGAGCGCAAGCCACGCAACACCAAGCTCCAGGTGAGGGGGGCCAAGGGGACAATCTCGTTGGACGAACCGACAGGTGGGGCCTCGTGGTGGGGCGGAGTCAGGGAGGTGTGTGAAAAACTAAAAGAAACAGGGCCAAAAGATTCTCCTCCCGGCCCTCCACCGGGGGATGGAGTGGTCTGTGTACCAGCTCCAGGACAGCAGGTCTTCTCGTCCCTGGGTCGCCCGTCTCAGGGGCGCTTAGAATTCTTCTTCTTAGCAGGTGGCCATGAGATGGGTGGCGTTTGCTTCCTGCGGGGGGCTCGGAGCCGGGGCGGGGCCGCAGGGGCGTGCCTAGGCGGAGCCGGTGCAGCCGCCGCAGGGAGACACCCTTGGCAACGTGCAGACGTGGTGCGGGATCTTGAGCCGAAAGGAAGTGAATCAGTGAATTGCTTAAATTTTGGAATGTTCCTCACATGAAACTATTGTATGTCTTCAATAGACTTGTAAACAGTGCTTATATAATTTTTCTTTTCCGTCCTTGAAGATTGAATTAATTAATTAATTAATTGCATGGATAGGGGATTACTGAATAATACATCCCTGATAGCACACATAAATCACCCAGACTTCTATCTGATTTGTGTGTGTTTAATGGAAGACTTATTTTTACATTGTTTGCTCATCTGCATTGCTATAAGACGTATGTCAATAAGTATGTTGCGGATGTCAACAAGACATTCAGCAAATGTCTTTGAGATGTTTATGAGTTAGAATGTTTGTAAATCTGATCTTTTAATGTATGTTTAGCAGATGTTATATTAGATAGTATTGCTTTCCAGATAAAAGAAAAATCTAAAACAGACATCTTGAAGATGTACGTGTGCTATCTGGGAATTGTTTGACAAATGACTCTTAGAATGTTTCACAGATGAAAGGAAGTGAAAAAGAGACAGCATTTAAATTCTGAAGTGAACTACTACATAAACACTTTTACATTTAGTCAGCAAACTGCATAGGTCGCATCATGTTTGTTATTGCTAGGGGTTTTATATGTTCTTGTACTCAGAGACAAATTATATCAACAGCTGTCTGTCTAGTATGTTGGTTCCAGTCACATCACCCAAAAGTCAAGGGTTGATTCACTTGTTACCATTGTGCCCTTCATCAAGATTCTTAACCTCCAGGGGTACCAAACCTGTAATTAGTTAACCGTATGTCACTTCTAATTGATCTGAGGTTGCTCTATTATAGCTCTGGAGACGTAATTGAGATCTCAGTTGTACTGCATTTATCAACTTTGTCCCAAATGTTTCATCTAAAATTGAGGATTTGTGGATGACATAACTCAGATCATTTGGATGAATTTGATGAAACGTTAAAGTGTATATCTCTGTAGACTTCTGATCACAGATTTTGGTATCTTGGCAATTCAGAGGACAATTTGAGACAGCTGAGAACGCCAAAACAGACATTTGTGAGATTACTAAAGCCTTTTTTCTCAGGGGAAACATCTGAGAAGCAGGAGACCTTATCTGTATTTTCTTTACTATGGGAATTAATGGCTAACTAACTAAATGTATAACATAAAGTGCATTATTTTGATGATTGTTATAAATAATGATTGTTAGATTATCAAACATATTAATGTATTATTAAAGTGCTCAGGCTAAAGAACTTATTCTGTTGTCGATGGGTTTGCTGTTGGGTTAAGGGAAGTGACAGACAGTGACATTTCATAGCTGTGAATGGAGAATGTGATCCCATTAACATGCAGTGTGGCCCAACCTTCAGACACATGCACACAGGCACCATGAATTTGCTGTCATTTCAGTGTTTAAAATGTGTGGCGTGTATGCAGTTATAGATTCCCTGTTTGAACATGAAAGTGGTACAATGTAGGTCGCTCCCTATGGTTATGTTTATCTTATATGTTGTTTCACAGCTTTTGCTTTTTATTCTATTACATTTGTTATTCTATATTTGATTTTTTGGGTTTTTTATTTTGTCTTGTTTTCTAAAGAAACCTTGAGTTCAAGAAAGGCACTGTGTAAATATAAGTATATCATTATTGAAACATTGGATATACTGGCTTTGTGAACACCACAATATAGGCCATCTGGAAACAGGTTTCAGCCCATCCCTGTTTTCTAGATATGCACAGTAAAAGTGAGTGTGGTGTGTATGACACAGAACAGAGCAATAAACCACAAAAGTCTGTCGGTCAGACTTGATTCGCTGAATAAGACGGATTAGATCATTGGCTATGAGAACATCCACTCCCGGATTACACATCTGCCCTGAAATCTGAAGACATACCTGTAAAACAGACACCTGGAATATGTACAATATATCAAAACACTGAGAGAATTTCCTTCTATATGGCAACGTCTCGTTTTCTCACAAGTCATTTTCTCGTTATTTAATTATAATTAAAGCTGCACTATGTAAGATTTTTTGGTTAAAAATGAACAAATTGCCATTATTGTTTGAGTACATTAACAATCAATGTTCAAAACAATGTCCTTATCTTACCCCGATTTACTACAGTAAGCCTATGAAAATGATTCGGGTCAGATTTGGCACGAAATCGCTGGCTTATGTCGTTCATCCTTACATCATTACATCATATCCGTAAACACAGGAAAGAAGTACCGGCTGTCTCGTGTTCCGGCTGGAGAAACTACATTGTTCAGTTCAGTGACATTCACACAGTTCAGGACAGCATCACTGCAGTCTGGATGGATGTTTAGCTGTTATCCGTTTGGCAAAGTTCTGTAACTCCTTTAATGCTGGGATATGTTTGGTTTGTTGAAGCTTAAATTGATTGTCATGCTCATATGAATAGAACATTACTTGTGTTAACCGATCGCGATGTGTATCTGCTGTCGGGGGAAGTTACTGTGACATGTTTATTTATGACTTCTGAAATTAAGTTCTTGTCATTGTTATTTTGCATATTTAAGCATATTATTTTCATGTTTAATAAAGTATATTTTATCTCCATCATTACTGAATCCTCGTTTTATGTTTTTAGTTTACGTGTTATTGTTTGCAGTGCATAGACAAACTATCAGGGGTAGAAAGAGAACTGAAAAATAACACTCAAGTAAAAGTACTGTTACTTCTTAAAAAATGTAGTATGAGTAAAAGTACCAGTCCTAAAAACTACTCAAGTAAGAGTAAAAGAGTAGCTCATTTAAAAGTACTCATGAGTAGTGAGTGAGTATTGAGTACTGAGTTGTGAAAGCTATGCCCCTTTGTAATAAAATGTCTATGCTGCAATTCAAAAATGTAGAACACATATCATCATTTACATTCCCTTTTATGTCTGTTTGCCAGAAAGAATAACATATAGAGGTATTTTATGGGTGTTTATGATTGACAAGTTTTAAAATACATCACTTATCTATGATACTGTAAACATTACATTAATCTGATTTAAAAAATAAATAAAAGGGTGACATGATTACATAAATGAAAAGATGAAAAAGTCATTTTCAATATCATAATGTATGAAACAATTACATTAAAATCAGTTTATGTGTAGAGTCTAAAATTTCCTTAATGCAGACTAAGAGAGTTATTGTTATGCATTAATCATGTTCAAACAATGCAAGGGTCACTTGGCATGTCATGTCCCGCACAATGGAGGCGATAGAGCATTTGTTTAGTACGGGGCCACATCAGGCTTTAAAGGAATAATTCACACAAAATGTTTAATTCTCTCATCATTTACTCATCCTCATGCCATCCCAGGTGTGTATGACTTTCCTTCTTCTGCAGAACACAAATAAATTATTTTAGAAGAATATCTCAGCTCTTTTGTCCATAAAATGCAAGTGAATGGGTGCCAAAATTTTGATGCTCCAGAAATCACACAATTCAGCATAAACGTAGCCTAGCCTAATGCATGTGACTCCAGTGCTTAAATCCATGTCTTCAGAAGAGAATTAAGAAACATCAATATTTAAGTAATTTTTTACTAATAATTCTCCTCCCTGCTCAGTCAATCTCCTCTTTAACTTTCACTTTCTTCTTCTAGTGTTTTTGGTGATTCACATTCTTCATGCATATCGCCATCTATTGGGCAGAGAGAAGAATTTCTAGCAAGCATGGACTTAAATATTGATCTTTTTCCTCACTCACACCTATCATATACCTTCTGAAGTCATGGATTAAATCACTGGAGTCATATGGATTACTTCTGTGCTGCCTTTATGTGCTTTTTGGAGCATCAAAATTCTGGCATCCATTCAAATGTATTGTATGGATCTACAGAGCTGAAATATTCTCCTAAAAATCTTCATTTGTGTTCTCCTGAACAAAGAAAGGTATACACATCTGGGATGTTATGAGGGTGAGGAAATGAGTCATTTATTAATGAATTATTTCTTTAAGTAGTAGTAAATAATTGTACATTATTTACTTTCCTGGTAATTTATTATACCACTTAACACACTCTCTACATCAGGGGTCAGTATTATTAAAAATATTATTATTAAAAATGTCACTGTTTTATTCTATTACATGAATGATTTTAAACTACTCAAGTTATTCGGCCAAAAGTAGTGAGATGTTTTCTTGTTTCTTTGTTAATGTTGTTTGATTAAGAGCCTTTTTATGACATAGCCTACTAGACAGTACTCAATTCAGTTACATGTACACTTCAAGTAAAACATTTTGATGCAAATACTCTTTTTGTCCCACTGTTTAAGTTCAATTTAGACCAAATCGTCTTGATGAGGCATTAAAGTGAATTTGACAATTTAGGCACGTACCCGTGCACTGTCGCTCTCAGACATGAGACAACATTCTCTACAGTGTTTTTTTTTTCTTTCTGTGTGCTCTAAACAATGAGTGTATTATTAATAAAAGAGTTACAGTGGCTACAATTTCTACGAAAGTGACAATTTTGTTCTTTTGAACACAAGAAATGGACAAGCAGCTTTATTAACACATTGTTTTTGCAATATTTTTTTAGACCATTTTTAGACCATTATTTTTTTGCATAAATAAAGTTTGCAACTTGGATGGAAACCTAGCTTTTGTTATCAAAAAGATTAAAGTGTACTCATAAAAACACAATTTATTGAAAGTATGATATATAAGTTCTTAGGAAAAGTGTCAGTTCCATGATTTTCACATATTTAAGTTCAAGTTAAAAATTCTCAGTAGTGGAATAACCCCAAATACAACATTTCAACACTCAACACACAAACAAACCCATAATCTTCATAATTCTTCTTGATAAGATGCCTTTGTAGTGGTCATTTAATGTTCATGTAGTGTTCTTATCTTCCAGCTAATGCAGTATCAACATCAGCATTAAAGGCAAATGTTGTTATTCTTTGTTCTTGTTCTTGAATAAATGTTTTAATTGTGAAGAAGTAATTAAAGAAAATCTTCATCAGTAATGAAAATGAGTATACTTCTCAATGTAAGATTGTCTAACAATTGCTCAGTTACAATTAACTCATGTTTCTCATGGCATTAGGAAATTCATTGCATTTCAGAATTAGTAAAACCCCTTGTCTTCACATAACACTTAACCCTGGGTTATAAACCACTCCCCAGAATTGTGGTGCCAAAGGTATAACGTGTGAATTACTAACCCAGAGAAAAGTATGAACACTGCACTGTAAAATCTAATTAGTTGACCTTACTTAGATTTTTTAAGCCAATTGGTTTGCATGCTTTTTCTAAGTAAACATACTTATTTGATTCAAGCATGGTGAACTTAATTATATAATCACAGTTTACTATTTACAAGTAAACTTAACACATCTGATTCAAGTATTTTGGTTTTAATTTAATTATTTAAATTGAGTTATAGCATGTCATATACAGAATACGGGTGATGAGTGGACTCTAGGTTGTCATATCACACATTGAATTCTCTTCATTGCTTCTTAGTGCACATAAAACTACACTTTAGTAAAGTACAACTGAGTAGAGTAGAATTACTTAAATTTAATGGGCTCCAAGTTCACCAAAGGTAACACTAATCACCCTAATGGTGACTTTACACAAATCACAACTCAACCAGCCACAAGAAAACAACAACAATATTCATAAGAAATAAAACTATATACATTTTTAATAACAATTACTATATTTCTTCATAAGTTCCCTTATCCTGACCAAACATACTTAATTTATTCAAGCGCAAAGGCTTAAGGCTATCCCACAAGCTGCAAATTTGCACTTGATCATTTTAAGTAAGTAGCTCTCGAAGCCAAAGTGTAAAGAACTAATATATTTGAGTTATGATTCTGTAACTCATATCAAGGTTCCGTTATGGAAAGGAGGAGACGGGTAGCAGTGAAACAGTTCATGTAAGGCTTTTATTTTTTTATTTTCAAAGTCTCTCTCCGCCATCACTGTAACATTAAACATCAGTTAGAAATTACGCCAACAAACTCGATGAGCCACACCACTCCCTCTCTCCCGCAAACAGACACACGACCATGAAAATAAACGGTGATTTGGAGCACGTAAGAGCGGTCCCCCACAAAGTGAAGATCTTACTTTTAGAAAAGCCTGTTGGCACTACTCTGTCCACTGGACCGAAACAAGAGCCCCCTTTCTAGTGAGATCTGTCAGTGGGCTGGTGACATCAGAGTAACTAGGCACAAATCTTTGGTAGTAGCCAACCAGCCCCAGAAACTGTCTCACCTCCTTTTTGGTCTTGGGCCTTGGGCAGACCGTGATTGCTGCAGTTTTGTTGGGGTCTAACCTTCTCATGACCAAGTGGAACCCCAGATACCAAATTCCACTCGCCCAATGCACACTTCCTCAGGTTTGTCATGAGTTAGAATCCAGGGCGTGCTGAGTGTCTCCAGCCAGGTCTCCTAAGCAACCAAATTGGCCCGGTTGCTAGGGATAGTAGAGTCACATGGGGTAACCTCCTCGTGGTTGCTATAATGTGGTTCTCGCTCTCGGTGTGGAACATGGTGAGTTGTGCATGGATGCCGCGGGGAAAATGTGGGCCTCCACATGCGCTATGTCTCCGCAGTAACGCGCTCAACAAACCAGATGATAAAATGTGCGGATTGACGGTCTCAGACACGGAGGCAACTGAGATTCCTCCTCCACCACCCCGATTGAGGTGAGTAGCTATGCTATCACGAGAACTTACAGCACATTGGGGAGAAAACACTGTCTGCGAATTCTGCTTGCAACTTGACCACATCCGTGAGCTGCGAAGGTGAGAGCTAGTCTCCTCATAGGACCAAGGTGATTAGGTTTGAGAGTCCGGCCCAAGCACCGCCCTCTCTGGAACTACCATCACCAAGGCCACAGGAGCCACCTCCTTCCAAGACTTTAGGAGGTAGAGGTGATAAATTTAATGAGCCCCGCTTCTATCCAGTTTCTTAACCGCATAATCGAGATCTCCGACCCACCGTGTGACCTCAAAAAGCTTAATTCTCTTAATTGTATTCCCCTATTCTAGAGCAGGCTTTGCGGAATTCTCTAATGTTAACTGCCCCATTGTGTGTAGTTTTGCTCTAAGGTCAGCAGTTTACTGAATTTTGTTTTTGCTCTGTGAAGGCCCCTCCTACCAGGTCTAACATATGAAATCAAGTAGGCTGCATGGCCTACGCCCATACAGGAGCACGAAGGGGGAAAACCCAGAGGAGGCTTGCAGGACCACCCGGACGACAAATAATAGGGGTTCCACCACTCTAATGGCATAGCGAGGTCCATACCAATTCTTTCCAAGGGGACCTCAATTAGCGATAGAGGGTGCAGTGGCGGTTTTGGGGTGACCGGTGTATTCACCAACTGACATTCACGGCTGTTGACCATCGATTACTCTCACTTGGTCAAACAGGTGTTTGAGGTACCACTGGAAGGTGCCCGACTGAAAAGCTGTTACTGGGAAGTATGCTGTCAGTATACAATTGACTCTGTATCCTGAGAACTTAGAAAAGGAATTAATAATTCTGTGGAGGCAAGGCATAGATCTAGTGGGATCCAGCACAGTGTCCAGATGATGTTTCACTCACTTGTCTAAAATCCCGTGCTGACCAGCCGGCCCCCATCTTCACACAGACCTTCAACACATCATTGGAGCACTGTGTGTTTCCTTGCTGCTGCATACAGTCCATTTACACTACCAAATTCTTATGAATGTGCTGACGTTTTCTATATCACTGGTGCTTGACAGGGAATGGACTACATTATAGGACGCAGATGGTGGAATAACCGGAGAAAAACTTCCAAATTAAATTGCACTTGACCCAGCCTATTTGTGCATTGTATGGCCGACTTCGCCAAATCTACTTGCACCTGGACTTAGAGCATATTTGCACGAAAATACCAAAACTTCATGGTCATGCCCACTGACTATGCACTCATGACTTAAAGCATTATGCTGCGCTTAATGTTAGCGCTCTTAAATTAGGGCCCAACATTTTGTTTAGCTAAATTAAATAATGGTCTTTTATATTGCACTAATGCCAAAAGAAATTAGAAATAAATATTATCTGGAAAATTTTTATTTGAGTAATGTTGGATTGTAAAACCTAAAAATAAATGATTTTAATTCAGCCGAAATTGATTTGTAGAACAGTAATCTGTCTGCACTGCTTTCAATGGTTTTTCTATGCAAACATTCACTAGATGGAAGTCTGCAACCACTGCACCATGTACTGTTTTAGTTTTATTTCCAGCATCTCACACAACAGCGCCGCATTTTATAGGTGCTGTGTCAGGTAAAAAGAACAGCAACTTTTAAAAACACATCTCAAGACACCTTCAGTTCAGTTCTATTCTTTGTGCTGCATCTAACTTTTTAAAGTGCAAAAGAGTGCTCAGTCTGAACTGCCCTTAATACTATAAAATGTGATAAATGTTACATGTTATACTTTTTATTTCCACTGAAATTTTCAATGAACCTCCAAGCACCCCTTATAGCCCATTGGGGGTCCCTGGATCCCAGTTTGAAAATCACTGTTCTAGAATATTTTTTTTTAGAGCTGATAGAATTACGTTTTTTAAGTTTTAATTATTCTTAATCACGATTAACTCATTTACCGTTAATACAATATAAACAAGCATAAACACTTGTTGTGAGGCTGGAACATTTGTAATGTGTCCGCCTGGAGTCATTACACTGACACACACACACCACGATAGCGCTGCACTGTCAGTGATAAAATGATGGAGAATGGCGCTCTTAGCACTATTTGATGTACAAAAAAAGCTTAGATGGGTATTTTCAGTGCATTTTAATTATGAAAGAAGCATGCCAAGTCTTAACTATCACTCCGCTTTTCCCCTGGAGTTCAAAGCGACACTTGATGATGGTGTTGATACTTTTTGATGCGAATCATGAACGCAGCTTCAGGATTGCTGAAGGAAAGTGGATAGCCACAGTCTACTGGCAGATTAATATTGTGGAGGATGAGAGTTGAAAAAGGCCCAATTATGCTTTTTGGGATTTTGCCTTTCCTTTAGTGTGTAGTATAGCTGTTTGTGCATGTAAAAGGTCAGCAAAATTACAAAGCACAAAGTCCACGCAAAAGAGAGTTCCCCTTCTGTCACTAACTCGACTTCCTGGGATGCCAAACGTACCTCTGAACCTGATAAAAGGCCAATGTCAAGTTGGCAGACAGAATTTGCATGCCCCGCCCGGACATACGGGTATAAAGGGAAGCAGGGCAGTGAGTGCCAGTCAGAATCTTTCTTCGGAGCGAACGGTTGTGCAACAGCAAACAGTTCACCACTTTACTGTCCGGAACTGACCCCTTCGCTTGTCCGCTCTCACTACCCTGGATGACGGGCGGCCCACAGGGTACACGGAGGTCCCCAGGTGGACAGAACGGTTGCGATCCATTTGTGTCCCGAGAACGCTGCCACCTGGCAGGAATGCTCCCCTTCAGAGCCCGTAGAATGACGTTATCACTGACCTCAAGTCTACAGCACCACCGGACAGGCCACCTCCGCCCTGCATTCCATGGCTCTCCTGCAAGTTCATCAAGCCAAGGCATTCAAAGATCTGCACCTGGGTAGTTCCGACCCCGTCGTGCTGCAGGAACTGTGCTCTGCCACCGACCTCACTCTCAGAACCACAAAGGTCACAGCGCAGGCACTCGGGTGGGCAATGACCACCCTCATGCTCCAGGAGTGTCACCTCTGGCTGAACACGGTCGAGATGTGCGACGTTGACAAGGCACACTTTCTCAACCCCCCATCTCCCAGCTTGGCCTCTTCGGCGACACCGTCGATGACATTGCCCAGCAGTTTTTCCCAGTGAAGCAGATGGCACATCTTGCCACGGCGCCGCAAAACCAGCACGCCCTGCATGCTCGCCGAGGGCGTCCCCCTGCTGCTAAACAATAGGTGGCTCCGCCTCAACCCGGGCCCAGCTCTCAGCCCCAGCATCGAGCACCTCACAGGTGGCATATGCCCCCCTGTCTCCAGGACCCCTTCCAGGACCATCAAAAGCACTCCTGAGACAGGTGACCCAGGCAGTCAGACGTTCGCTCCGGAGCTGGTACCAAGACCACTCCGTCCCCCGGTGGAGGGCCAAAAGGAGAATCCTTGTTTCATTTGCCGCAGCCCAAAGGCTGCAATAAAGAGCGATTTCATAACTCCCTGGGTCATCCAGCCGTTCTCATGGCACCCCGGCCCCAAAACTCTACAATCCTGGCTCCCCGGACGCAGTTCCCTCACCTCCGGCCCCACGACTGCTCGCCCCGGAAGGCCAGCGTTGACGATATCCGAAGACGCCTCTCTAGGACCTCTTCATAAGTCTCTAACCCGCCCCTTGCCAGGTGCGTGGAGTAAGGTAAGTGCTTTGAGTCTTTTCTCAGCACCCAAGCCTCGGGATGCTCTTCTGCCTCCCGACGCACTATTACCTGCTAACCCCTGCCACGAAGCCCCACCCGGTATGTCAAAAGCGATCATCCCGTTAGGGCCACTCGCGTGGAGTTTGGGTGCATGGCACCCACCTCATTTCAGCGGTGTTTTCTCCACTTCCGTGTGCAGCGAGAAAGCCAGCACCTTACGAGCAGAGATCACGACCCTGCTCCTCAAGGATGCGATAGAGCCTGTCCCTTCAGCCAAGATGGAGAAGGGTTTCTACAGCCCTTACTTCATCGTACCCAAAAAAACCTTGGACCTGCGAGTTCTCAACTGGGCCTTACACATACTCCCATTCAAAATGCTCACGCAGAAACAGATTCTTACCTGTGTTCGACAGCTAGATTGGTTTGCGGCGGTTAACCTGAAGGACGCGTACTTCCACGTCTCCATTCTGCCACGACTCGGACCCTTCTTACGGTTCGCATTCGACGGCCAGGCGAATCAGTACAAGGTCCTCCCCTTCGGCCTGTCCCTGTCCCCTCGCGTCTTCATGAAGATCGCAGAGGCAGCTCTTGTCCTGCTAAGGGAAGTGGGCATCCGCATACTCAACTACCTCTATGACTGGCTCATCCTGGCTCACTCTCAAGAGTTACTGTGCACTCAGAGGGACCAGGTGCTCAGGCACCTCAGCCATCTAGTGCTTCAGGTCAACTGGGAAAAGAGCAATCTCGTCCCGCTTCAAAGCATCTCTTTTCTCGGCATGGAGTTAGACTTAGTCTCAATGACAGCACGTCTCACAACGAGCGCGCTCAGTCAGTGCTCAGATGCCTCGCTCTCTTCAAGCCCGGCACAGCGGTTCCTCTAAAACAATTCCAATTCCTCTAAAACACCGCGACAGTAGCGTACATAAATCGCCAAGGCGGCGTGTGCTCTCGTCATATGTCACAACTCACCCGCCATCTCCTCCTTTGGAGATGCCACTCACATCCCTGGCAACCGCAACACGATGGTGGACGCGCTATCGTGGCAGGTTTCGCCCAGCGAGGCTCCACCCCCAGGTGGTCCAGCTGATATGGGACCAATTCGGCAAGGCACAGATAGATCTCTTTGCCTCCCAAGACAATTCCCACTGCCCGCTCTGGTACTCCCGGACAGGAGCTCCTCTCGGGACAGACGCGCTGGCACACAGCTGGCCCCGGGGGCTGCGCAAGTACACATTTCCCCCAGTGAGCCTTCTTGCACTGGTGCTTTGCAAGATCAGGGAGGACGAGGAACAGGTCATCCTGGTGGCCCCTTACTGGCCCACCCGGGCCTGGTTCTCGGATCTTATGCTCCTCGCGACAGCATCTCCCTGGAAAATTCACCTGAGGAAGGACCATCTTTCAGAGATCCCCCTTCAGCCTTCTCGTTGCAGTGTACGGTACGTGTTTTGCGTATCTATTTGGACCGCATGCAGAGCTCTAGATGTTCTGAGCAGCTCATTGTCTGCTTTGGTGGTTGGCAGTAAGGGAACGCCATCTCCAAACAGAGGTTAGCTCACCGTGTTGCTGCCCCGGTCGCCGTGCTTGTAGAGTCCCCCCTCATTAGGCTGGACAACCTTTGTGGTGTATTTGCCACATGTTACCAACCCCTAGACTGGGCAGAATGTGGCCTCTGCAGGGTCTTTTCCCCCTGAAAGAACAGGACTGGGAAAGACTGCCTTCCCCGACTAGTGTTAAGATAGCCCCAGCCGCTTCACGTCCTATGTGAGAGACATAGTGAGTTAAAAGGCGCGGCTGCCGGGCTTGCTCCCAGCACCTGTTCCCCCCCTCAGGGGTGCGGGGAACCTAAGGTCTGTATGTGACACCTCTCTAGGGGCATTGGGGAGGGCTACATGCCCTGCTTCCTTTTATTCCTGTATGTCCGGGGCGGGGCATACAAATTCTGTCTGCCAACTTGACATTGGCCTCTTCTCAGGTTCAGAGGTACGTTTGGCGTACCAGGAAGACCCCTTGTGTCACTTCATTTGACACAACATCTCGTTCCTTCCCTCTGGGAACGGAGGTTACAACAGTAACCATGACGTTATACTCTCCCACAGACAACACTGCTCATGAACTACAAGAAACGGCTGTATTGTAGTCCAGACATTTCTTCCATAAATGATCTACATCACTATGTAATACATTTGCATAATGCCTGGCTAAGGGGTACTTTGGCCCACCCTAAAACAAATATAGTTATAGCAAAGGCATGGATGAGTTAGGTTAGTGTTGTTGCCATGTCGAGAAGATGTTTCTTCACTGCGGAAGCAAAACTTCTTTGTTTGGACTTCCAAAGCCAGATGAATTGACGAATCAGTGTTTAAAAGTTTTTTTAATTATTTAGCAGTACAACCACAACCAATGCCGGATTTTCAAGATGATTACTCCTGAAAGATGGTGCAGTTCCCACTTTGTTGGGACAATCTGGAGTTTCAGTATCACAACCTATAAATATGCTTGATTATTTGTGGATTTATTTTCAACGAGATTTCGATATCTTAAAATCACAAGATCAACCCTTTACTCTATGCGAAACAACCTGCAATGCGAGTTTTGTGTTGTAGCTATGGTGTACACCCATTGCACAGATGTAGGCCTCTTCTAACCTGGTAGTTAATGTTTTTGTGTCTAAATAGTTTTGCTATTCAGCTGCGGGCCCACTTTTACCTACAATTGTGTAGAATTATGCAGATTGTTTGTCGTTCTTACTATTATGAATAGTTATTTTTACAAGTGGTAATTTTAACTGCAATCCATGGTAGTGCTCGGCTAACTTACTATGCAATGTTATTGTTTTGGTAAGGGTTTACTATTCAGATGTGGACCAGCTTTTACCTAAAAGTGTGTAACAAAATGGTCGATATCAAGAGTCTTAAATAATTATATAATTACAAGCTGTAATGTTAAGGCCGCTATCCACGGGAGTAAGCTTCTGTTCTCCATTCATATCTCGGGCAAAAAAAATAATTCAGCAATACCATTCCAGCAAAAGATAACTAACTTACATGCACTAGTGTCTTTTAATTGAAGCTTTGTTAGGTTCACAATAATCAACAGTGTACTTGTAAGAAAGCTATTAAATTAGAACTAGGATTAGGGGGCTTTAAAGAGACCTAAGTTAGAGTGTTTGAGCCAGAGGATCTAAATAGGTTTAGTAGAAATGTACAGTATGAGAATAATGGGTTTCTGAGCATTAAAGCATGTAAACCTATCCTAGTAGACCCCCAAAATAAAATCATGAACCTGTAAATTAGCATAATATGGGCTCTTTAAGAGATTTCATGCCCATTGCGATGAATACTAAACCTATGGGGACTAAAGCCATCTTCAGACAGCAAAGGTCGAACAGAAGCTGCATCTGAAGTGGCAATCAGATGTATTTTCACAGAGCAGGAATAAATGCTTTTACTCAACAGTTGCAAATGCATAAATAATGTTATGAGATGATTATTTGAAATGTAAAACTATGAATACAGAAATAAGAAATGTAAATATGAATGAATACTCAACCTATGAGGACTAATTCTTTCAATTAGTCAACCTCCCAATTAGACCTTGAAACATTTAATGCTATTTGAATAGGTGATATTTCCATCTTAATATTGTGGAAGGCTTTGTTTGGAAAATGTTAATAAATCATTATATTGTTACTTATTGTTTTGTTTTCTTTCCTAAGATGAAAATAAATGCATTTTGACAGGTGTGTATATATATATATATATATATGTTGTCAAATTTCAGCATTTAAAAAAATCTGTGATTAATCGCAATTGACTACATAAAAAAGTGATTAAACGTGATTACAAATTTTAATCGACTGCCCTAAAAATACAATTTGATCAACAGCTAAATGAGTTACACAATGCAATCACTTCTTTAAATAAATATTTTATTTTCAATGAAAATAAATACATTTCCTTAAGATATAATTAACAACATTAAAAAAAGAATTTGTGGGAGCATGGCGACAGTAAATAACAGCAAACAATTTGGAAGAGAACATACAATCTCACTTGTGTCCACACAAACCCGCAGTTGACATTCTGAACTGATCTTTGGGGAGGTTGTGTGATTTACCATACACAGATTGGCAAAAACCAAAGTGATATTAAGTTCAAATGTTCACACACTACCTCCCTTTAACAAACAAATACAAACAAATGAAAAAGAACATTTCTAAGAATTGGATCTCTGAGAATGAATGATTTTGGAATTTTCCCAATCAATTCAAAATTCACATATCATTTCATGTTTCCTAGAGGCTGTTTACTCTATAATTAGTCAAGCATGGTGAATTACAGAACAATGACATGGGGAAGACATTGCAGAAATGACAGATACAAGAAATACTACTAACTAGATCAATTCCCCATTCCTTAAGTATCAAAGCCCTGAACAATCAACACAATTTGAGCTGCAAAACACAGGACATGACCTATCTGATTCTCTGTCTTTCCCTGTTTGTCCTTTTTTTATTCAGCGGATACTGTTCAAGCCGTGCACACAGCAATTACCCTGGGGTGGGTAGAGCCAAGAGTGTTGAGCCCAGCTCGGGTGGAACAGATTAACCTACTACTGTACACTGTGCTTTTTCCATCCCAACCCCCACAGAGTACTCAACCGAACACAACCACCAACATAACACCACAGGAAGTTCTCAACGTCCTCTACACTCAGCAGGGCAGCAGTTCCCAAACTCTTCACTACACCCTATGCAATATTAGGCAAATGAACATGCCCATTTTGTCAGGCCATCTGAGATGACGGACCACGCTGACCTCAATTAAGATGAGGGTTGTAAGTGTAATTTCTATCTAATCAAATTTAAAGCTGCAGTGTTAGGGAAGTGTAGAGGCAAAAGTCATTTTGTGCTAGCTCAAACACATATCGAGACATTGGTGCAATGGTTAGTGGTTGTTTCAAAACAATAGTTTAACAACTGACATTCAGATCAAATTACACAAAAATGGATACACTTATTTTTAAAGTTTAATTCTGTATGCAATATGTGGCTTAATGGAGGTTGTGGTGGTCCACATTCTGTACCCTATATGAAAAAATACAACAGATTGGAAGAAGCCATATTTTCCCTCTATACATCATACAAAAAGTAGTTTCTAGTTCCTCGTTCCATGGCACCAGGTACAAATGTCTACAGTGAATAATTAGCAGTATTGTGTAAAAAAAAAAAAACTAAGGCAGTTCTACAGTTCAAACTCATCAGCAGGGAATACAGGTTCAGCAATTAGCAAGGGAGGCTACAAAGCGTTCCGCTTTTTTCCAGGCAACACGGAAATATTCCTGTAACTTCCAAGACACATCCTATAGTGAATTTAAGACACTATAAGTTAGGGGGCGTTCACACAGAACATGTTCTTGTGTTCCATCTGTGCTATTTTTATTTGTTGGTCCATGTACACATGCATGAGATGGATATCTTTGGCTGTTGTATTGTATCTTGCTTGGGCGTCTTACACTACAAGCATTGCGTTTTTGTGTCAAGTTAAAAATACATCTGGAGACCCCTGCGTTCTGTTGTAAAATGTCCACAGAGGGATGGTAAAAGTGTTTTTAGTTGTGAATTATGGAAATGCAAATTTTACTAACCATGTGCCCTATCACAAAACCCACCCTAAACCTAACCATCTGTGGAAAAAAAAAAAATGAATCTTAGAGGGAGAATGCAACCTCTGAATCACACTCCTCATTATCTGAATGTGATGACTTCCTGGCTTCATGTCTGGACCAAAGCCTGTGTCTCTGAGGCTGCTGTTACAATACACTATCAGTCACACCACAGGAAAACATAAACATATTCCAGCTGATGCAAAATGCCTGATGGGAGATGGCACATGTCAGTAACTCTGCAGAATGGGATCGATATCAGGAGACTGAAAAGCAGCATGCTGACTTCCTGTGTGATCATATTGGCTCCATCTAGCTGTTTTGAATGCAAGAGTGTATCCTGTGTGAATGACCCCTTGTTCTGTTAGAAGTAGCAGAAATAAGTGTGTTGAATGTGACAGTATAATTTTTACGATAGATTCAGAATCGTTTTATACAGAAAATTAACAGTGTAACACTGTGTCAAAAGAATGTTTCATTCCCAACCCTTACCATCTCACCATTTCAAATATCATAAAGAGCTACTGGAAAATCAACTTCACTAGTTTTGAAGTACCAGCCTTCAATACCCATATTCAAACAAAATCTTTTCTTGGGGTTTGTTTGAGAAAGGCAGGTTTCTCCATCACCACAGATCATGTCTGTTTTTTGGTAGGCGTCATACATAAATACATTTCTAATGCTATTGATTCTAGTCGCCCCTGAGGAGGCAAAGCATTTCCTGCATTGTTCAAGCAGACTTCTTTTTTTCCCAATGTGAAGTTACATTCAACTATTGGGCAGTTGGTCAACATCAACCGAGCAGGACCAATGGGACAAGACAAAGCTTGCTCACCAAAGCTTCAACTGACCAATCACAGTGGCCAGCTCTTAAAAGAGTGTAGACCATCCAGAAGTCTTGACCATATTTTAACCCAACCACTCTTCAAAAGCAAACAGATCAAGTCAGTGTGCACTACAATATGCATAGCACAACTTCACAGATACACAGAGTAACGTAAAACCTGGAATATTTGAGCTTTTCTTGAGTTGTCCCAGAGTTTTATTGGTGACCAGGCCTAAAGGACCAGAGGTTGAACCTCTGATTGTCCTCTCAGCAACTGACAGTACTTGGCTGCTGCTTGCACACAAAGTCTGAGATAAAGTCAAACTCATTTTGTCCAAGGAAGAGCTCAGGCAGCTCTTGAACCCGGTCCAACCCGAGCTCCAGCACAAGAGACGTCAGAACCTCCTCGTCGATCAAGTCCATGTCCATGACATTTAGGCCCAATGCTGGGCCACCCATCCCCATCTGCATGCCCGCCAACTGAGCAGGACTCATTCTGTGCTGGACCCCATTTCCCATTTGATGCCCATTGACTGGGCCGTGTGGGTACCCGTGGTATTGAGTATTGAGTTTCTGTAGATGCATGCTCGCCATAAGCTGTTGAGATGCTGTAAGGCCTCCACCACCCATATATTGCTGTGGGTGCTGGTTTTGTGGATGCATATGATGGTGCTGTGCTTGAGGTTGATTTGGACCTCCATACATCATATTGGCCTGCTGCATTTGGTGGGGGTGAACACCACCCATCTGGCCATTGACCTGACCATTCATGACGCCATTCATCGCATTCCTCTGCCTCATGGCTGCTTCCATGGAGCTTTGGGGGCCCCTGCCGTAGTGCATAAGCTGCCCATTGGGCAGCATCCGCATGCCAGGGTGGGGTCCATGTGGAGAGGGGCCAGTCATTCCCATGCGATACCCATGTAGGCCTCCGCCAGTGGAGCCATGGGTCATAGGCATCATCATGTGTTCAGCCATTGCTTCTTACCTGCAGAAATATGAGAAGAATGTTATCAATCGATATCTTAAAATCACAAGATCAACCCTTTACTCTATGCGAAACAACCTGCAATGCGAGTAAATCACTTGCACGTGCTTTCATGCAGTGTGTTTAGAGTATAAATGGCTGTTAACACTTAAATGAACTCCTCTGGTGCAGTTTGAAGATTTCAGCTCGAGAGTCGTGACGGGAGTATCCCAGCATTGATGGGAAGCTTAATATAACCAACCCATAAAAACAGGAAAAAACTCAAAAGGTCTGTCAAAATAAAAGTCCTGCTAATATGAAAGCACTATTCAAATGGATGTGTGAAAGTGAAGAAAGAAAAATATAACTACTGAATAAAACTGTAATATTAAAAAAGTTGCAATAATACTCATAATAACATTTATGTCATATTTCATGGTTGTATTATTAATATTATTATTATTTTTAAGCAATATCACAAACTCAAGCAGCCTTGTGCCACAGGTAATCAAAAAACAATTCATTAATGTTTTCATTAATACAGTGAAGCTCTGTTGAGCAAACTTTTATTTTTGTAAAATAATAATAATTCTTATTATTATATTTTTATTTGATTAGAACTGTATGAATCAGTTTGATTAAACACCATTTGATCATAACATTTAATAAAAAAAATTCACATGGAATCTAGAAAAATGTAAACGGAAAATGCATAATTTGAACGTGTAAAACTTTATGTAGTTTTTTAATCAATTTCTTCATAATTAGATAAAAAATCTTTTTATTTGTTTTTTATAGTATCGAGTTAGTATCGACACCGAGGTACCAGGGCTGCTATTGTACCAAAGTCAAAAAAAATTAGCAACCCTAGATGAGCCACTGGCTGGTAAAAGTTCAGAATTCACTGGCCAGTGATTGAGTAGTAAATTGGTGAAGTTCATCACCAAGGTCCTTTCACTGCGTGTTGAGGGTACAAATTTGGTTTGACTCGTACTTTGCATAGTGTGTACAAAGATGAGATCCATTTGTCATTGAATAATGTCTCTTTTGATACCCTTTCTATTATTCATAGTAAGTTGTTGATAAAAAAAAAAAAATTTTTTTATTTATAATCATACATAGCATAGATGCGGTAAAGATTTGACTTCACTCTTGTTAATGTGCGCTCAACCAAAACAACTCATGAGACAGAACCCTTAAAGAGACAGTACCGTTTTAGCGCTTGTTCTACACATCAGTGTTGCAAATAGTGCAAGTTATGCATGTGAACAATAAACATGTAATATATATATATATATATATATATATATATATATATATATATATATATATATATATATATATATATATATATATATTAAATATATATACACACACACACTATACATACAGTACATGCAGTATAAAATATGCAATTTGAAGACATTTATTAATAGAACACACTGAATTTGTACATTTTGTTAATTAACAAAAAGCTAAAATATGACCAAACGGATGAAAACTAATGGCCAGCTGTGCTATTTTTATTTGTTGGTCCATGTACACATGCATCAGATGGATATCGTTGGCTGTTGTATCGTATACAGGTCTCCTGTATTCTTAACAGCATTAGCTGTGAAAGAACTTCTTTAATATGTAAGCAAAACGGACATTATAACTGAAACATATCCAAATGAGTTGGACTTCAATCGAATTAAGAGTTTTTCTTATTGAATCCGTAAAACTGTAAGCCTGTAAAAAAACATAACTTTCTTACTCACTATTTTTGTCTTGGTTTCCAGTAAAACTATCTAAATTAAGTTTCTTAAGAAGTCATGTTTTCAAAGGAATATACAAATTTGAGTGAAGTTTATGCTTAAAATTAGAAGGAAAAATTTTTTATTTTACTGGACAAATACTGACTAAGAATATGATTTTGTGCAGTGAAATCAATTATAATTGAAATAATCAGCCCACGTTAAACATGGGCTTTGACAAAGTAGCTAAAACCTTTTTGGCTGAAAAACTAAGACAAAGCCAAAGGCTTTTGCAGAAGAAATATTGCAGATAGGCGCATCAAGAAGCCTCCAGGAGAACCAAAACAATAACAGCCATAGAGGGGGACAAAGTACTCTGCAAACAAAGCCAACCTACTGCCAGATACATGCGAGCGTGAGATAATGACAAAAGACAAGACAGATGTGGTAATTATGACAGGGCAGTGTTTACAGTTTTAGAAAGGGTATATTTGATTTTAACCTATTGAAAACTGTAATGTAACTGTAATGGAGCTTGAATCTACAGACATGATCTTTTCATTTTTATCACTAGAGAAAATAAATCTTTAACAACATTTTGAGATAAAATATCAAAGAAAAATATATTTTATTTCCTTTTATGTATTTATCTTTCTTTATTTTGTTTTCAAAAACCTCCACCCAATACTTTATTAGTAAATGTCCTGTCTTGCACTGCTGTATCTTATCTATTGAATCAGTTTGTCCAGGAGCAGATCATAGTGTTGATTTACAAACATATTTTGTGGAAGCATGCACTTCTAAATCATGATCTCGGATGTCTAAATCATAATCTGGGGTAGGTGTAAACGATAACAGGACAATGTTTCAGTGGTCTTTAGGAGCCTCACCTCTCTCTCTCTCTCTCTCTCTCTCTCTCTCTCTACACACACACACACACACACACACACACACACACACACACACACACACACACACACTGTGTCTGTCTACATAAAAATAAAGAATTTGTCCTCTCTTGCCAACTAAATTAAAGTCAGGCTGTCTTGAAATGAAACAGACTTTTGGGCTCCCCTGTTAGACCACAGAGAACTTTCATTAAACATCAGACTACTAAATCGAAAGTGTATTATTTTACAGCATCTCTTACACTCATGAGCTAGTACACTCCGTATTACAAACATTCAAAGAAACACTGAACATTAAATTGCTGAGTAAATAATACATAAAATACTTTAGTTGCTTATTATCAATAATATATAGGCATACATAATGTTTTAATTGAATTGAATGCCCATAGCAATCCAGTGAACTTAAGTGACATATTTTAAGAACAATTACACATAACAAGAACACTCAAACTCTTTCACCAGGTGTCCAACAATACAATGAATGAAATATCTGTTATATTTCATGCTGGTCTCCTAGATAACGCAACTGAAAAAAGGTCCCACAAACAGAGCAAAATCTCACTGTCTCAGTGATCTCTTTATATTAAACACTTACCGTTTAATAGATCGTGTTCTTGTAAAGATGCTCTTTTGTCCTGTGTCTGTTTTAAAGCAGGCGCGTGTATATCCAGTGTCTCACGGCTGCTGAGCGCTTTTAGTGTCAGCGAAAGGATTACACACATACATAAAGACAGAGAGCCACTGAGAGGGGCGTAGTTAAAGTAAACCCCGCCTGTCCCCTGTTGTGATTGGCTTATGCTCTAATCAGCGAGGTCATTGTCAAATTACTCACATGGTCCTTATTTTTTATAAGCTCTGTCAAAACACTCTTCTAAAGTAACACAATTCAACAACTTTAGAGTGCGGGCTGTTGTTTAACGAATGTCTTTCATTTCTTGAAGGAACTTATTGGAGCAAGGCTCTAAAAACGGACATTTTTGTAAAAATTTTATTTTAAACATACATTTTTAATTTCCTCCTGGTACTCTGAACTTTTTTTCGACCCATTGCGATGTGCAGAATATGAATTATAGATATCAACAATTCACTTTGCCCTCGTTAAAATTACAAGTCTTGATATCAGGAGTGAAATTATTACTATAATTTTTTTTGTAACTTTTGATAACATTAATTGAAAAGTAACAAAGTGAATTCTTGAACTGAAAAAATTATTTTATAAACCTTATTCTCAGTAGCGCCATCTTTGATTTCTGACGTTAATGAAAACAAGGCTGTGAGGGATAGACTAACCGTCTCAGTGACATACGCTGTATCAAAATGTCTCTATCATATCAAACTGTACACAGCTCATGCTGTCTGGAGTTTTTTTGTCTACTTAAACTCCATCAGTGGAACAATCCAAAAACACTTTAAACAACTGTTCAAACAATTGAAGAGACTGTACGTCTATACTTCAAAGCCTCATTGCCATTCCCATCAAAAATCAAAGATGGCGCTGCTGTAAATAAGGTATTTTACTCAATGATACATGATATCTGTAATTGCATTTTAACTAGTAGAATTTCACAATGATATGTCATTCACTAAAATTCAAAGTGCAACAGATATATAATTAATTTCTTATTAGTTCAGCAATTATATCAGCAATGCACTTAGTATAAATGCAATTTTTCATTTTCTTTAAATGTATTTCACCATGTTAGATTTGGTATTTCAGATATCTGGAAATTAATTTGGAGAGTAATTAAAGACATCTTAAATCGCTTTCATAATTGTTACGATCACAGTACAAATATCCGAAATTAGCATTACCACTAGTGAAACCAAATTACGGATATCAATAGCATTTTTACTAGTTGCAGTTCAATTGGGGTATTGGTCTTTGTTTAAGAGAAATTGCTCCTAGGTCAATTTATCTAATTTTTGAGATTGGACCTCTTTCATTTTTCTTAAACTGCATATGTCATTTCCCATGTATATGTTTGCGTCATTCTTCACTAATTCATCTCAACAGAAATTGGACAAAAACCAGGCCACAGCCTTTGGTCTCTTATGCAAATGACTTATTTACCATTTTTAAGCAAAATACAGACTGTCAGCAGAAAAACAAAAGAAAAGAAAAAAACTCCTGCTGGCATGAAGCATGTGTTAATGATCTGAAACCAACTTGTGTTACAGACTGTACAGTCAGAATACACGGCAATATTCTATACATAGTATCAATACACACATACAACATAAACATAGAACTGCCCACTTTCACATACATGCTTTTAAGGAAGAGTCATGTTAAAAACTCCAGATACAGCTCAAATGCCACTCCTCCATTTCTGGAAAGGAATGTGGTGGCAGGCTAATCTCGCTCTCTCTCTCTCTCTCTCTCTCTCTCTCTCTCTCTCTCTCTCTCTCTCTCTCTCTCTCTCTCTCTCTACCCCTCTCTTCGTTCTCCTGTTCTTCCATTGTCTCCTTTGTCGAAGTGTAAATTAAGCCTTAACCAGCCTTACTGAAATTCATGTGTTACAATGACTTTAACTTAACTCTCACAGCACTAACTTTTTAGTTAGGACACCATCTGAAATAAGTGATGTTTGCTAAGGCAACCATAACTATTACTCCTGCTCATACTTAGATTTTGGGTAAGCTTTATGGTTAGGTTTAGTTTAGTTAGCGGTTAAACTTAGGAAAAATCATTAATACATTGCTTATTGGTTTGTTTATATTTCTATATGGGACTAGATGTTTTATGTTTTTTAAGGACCCAAATCTTATGGTTTCTATTGATTTCACCACCTCGTACTGATTGTTACGACTTATCATGAGATTGGGTTGTATTTTTTGCCTGTTTCCTCATCTGAAAGGTGAAAATCATACATCTGATCACTTAGAAAAGTAATAGCACACCTCTGAATGACCTGAACCATTTTTATGGGCCAAAATATCATAGAGACTACAAGTGGAATTTTGTTTTTACTTTGGCTGTTAAGTGACCACCTTACAACCTACCAACAACATTTCAGCAACTACACAGGACTGTGCTAAAACCAATCAAAAATCTTAGTAATCGCAAAGCCCTAGCAACAACACCTGCATAGGCAAACACCATTTACATTTTCTTCAGAAAATGTTTTAAATATAATTTCTCACAGTTGTTAGAAGATATAGTAAATTTCCTTGTCTTCAAAGCCATTAACGTTTCCAAATTTGTAGTTTGTTTAACATCACAAGCTTCTCTTTTGTTTTAACTCAGTTCCTTTTATCCAGGTGTTCAGTACTAAAACCAATTCCTTTTGCAATTTTTTGTGGGTTGCCAAAATGTGTCAAGAGCAGATGGCCTATCTAACATAATAACAAGATAAAATTAGCCTGTCTTCTCAATCTGGATATACTGTACCTCAGAGTATTGCAGAGGACCACAATGGCCCATTTACAGCACACAATCTTTTTGTACTTTCAAACGTCAAATTGACAAAGAAGAAATAGACAAGAAGAAATTAGAAAATAGTTTAACACACCATTCTTAAGGAGTGTAAAAATACCTTTTTAAATGGCAAATGTAATTTAAATGGAGCCGTCCATTTTTCATTTGCTCAGCACTACCCTTGAATCCAGCAGGGAGAATCCACCAATCAGAGAATCGTGGCCAATAAAGTGCACCAAAAGAGCTCTGCAGCGACCGTCCACTTCCATGACACAGTGTAAATCTCCCTACACTCTCCAACTACCTAAATATTTGCATATATATATATATATAATTTGGAATTTGGAGGACAGGGCAACACCTTGAACTCTTCATCATCAGAATGAGATGTGTGCTCACGTATACAAGGATTGTTTTTTTTTTTTTTTGGTGATAGGAGAAACATGTAAGTATACACAGAACATTACAGTGAGACACAGAATATAAAACTGGTTCCATAAACCATTCCAGAACAATATGTGCAGTGTGGCTGGGTGCATTATCCTGCTAAAAGATGTCAATACCATCAGGTAATACCATTGCCTTGAGGGGGTGTACCTGGTCTGCAACAATGTTTAGGTAGGTGGCACGTGTCAAATTTACTTCCAAATGAATGACCAGACCCAGGGTTTCCCAGCAGAACATTGATGAAATCCTGCAGGCTGATATGTCATTATTGTATTAAAATTGTGTTCACTTAACCTAGGATGTGTCATTTACTTTTTTTTATTATTTATTCTCTACTGGTAATATTGTCTCTGTTCTCAGTCTGGACTTTGACTCAGATGAGCTGGTCTACAACACTGAAAAATAAATAATTGGAAAAATGCTTCTAGAACCAAAAGATGGATGAATACGTGGACAGGCACAGTTGTGCGCTATTGAAGAAAAACAATTGACACACTTCAACTGTAAGTAAGGGTTAAATCCCTCCTTAATTGAATTATCAAGTATGTTTTTTTCTATATATGTTGCTCTCTTCTCTTTCTCGTACTCATGCATTATATTCAACCTCAACTAGCCAATAAGCATCGACTCACCATGATTAATAAAGTTATTCCAAAACAATTACAGGCAGGAGTAACAAAAATGTAATTGGGAAGGTAATTCAAACCAACAGGTCCAATTTGAGACAAGGGCTCCGTTTGACCTGTCACGCAGCAGAGAGAGAGAGAATGAAAGCACTGGTGGAAAGGTCACAGCAAAGGATGGCCTCTTCAACTGACACGTGTGTTGCAGCACTGCAAATTATCCATAGCAATTTATAGGTGTGCAGAGCATTTCCATAATAGCACCTATATTTTTTCCCCTGTGACATTTCATTAATAGGATCAAGTTCATATTTTCACAGCTGCTTGGTTGTTTATATTGGTGTTTGGCGCGCTCACTCATGGTTCGGTACTAAAACCCACTGAGATGGAAATGGACAGCAGATTGGTTATGGAAACAAAGATGAATCAGTTTCCTTCTTGAAATGTGGTGATCTGAGGTTTGGCTATTTCAGTTTTTTAACATTGTATACGGAAACACTGTTTTCCTTACGACATTTAAGGGATGAAAAGAAAGCGGTTTTACACAGCTAGGTTTCTGACATAGAACGCAATTTATGTGTCCATGTGTCCACTGATTAATTGACTCAGCGCCATTTCTGGAGGGGAGACACTGCCCTTCAGGCCGTTCCGCCAGCCAATAGTCCACCCCGCCTCCTGGGAAACTGGGGAGTAGGGAGGGGAGGGTGAGGGAGAGGGAGAGGGAAAGGGCAAGCGGGAGAGACACAGAGAGAGAGAGAGAAAAACTTTCTCGGCGATCCACAGACACACTGTTGCCTGGTGTTCAGCCACTCCTCCGCCCTCTGGCGGATGACAGCCGCTCCTCCCCGGGTGGACAGCAGCGAGTCCGACCCCTGGTGGATAAAATGGCTCTTCCCCTTCCTGGCGGATGGCAGCGGCAACTCTGTCCCCTAGTGGCTGGCAGCGACTCCTTTGTCCCCCGTCGGACGGCTGCAACTCCTCCTCTGGCGGACGGCAGCAGCAAGAACTCCGCGACATCTCTCCTCATCCTCCTTCTTCCCGGGTTTCGCCACCAATGTAACAGATAAAGGATGGACAAGGAGGAGGCGGCAACAAGTGGCTGAACAATTAACATAAACTTTTAATGCATAAATGAACTTGAACAATTAACTTAAACATAAACACACTCAGCACTGCCACGTGTGTGTCTCACTCTCTCGCGTTTTGGTGTCTCTTGCTCCCCTTTATCTCTCTCTCCCACTGATTAATTGACTCAGCACTTATGGCCCAGCCACGCCCTCCTCCTTGTCTCAGTGGGCTTGTCTGGATGTGCTCAAGGATATCAGGGAAACCCCAAAGTATGACTTAATTAAGTGGAAACCCTACTTAACTTACTCTGCTTACACAGTACAATGTAAACGCGAACACCACTTTCGTGTCTCGAGCAGCTTTCCGCAATAAACAGCTTTCTGGTGTCCGTGTAAATGAGCGATTCAAATTTGAAATCCATTCAACCACAGCAAAATGTATTAATCCACCCCCTGTGTAACACTATTAACATCAGCTCTATATGTAAGGGGAAAAGGTTGTGACTTGCTAGTTCATTTCTCCAGCGATCGTACTATGGTGGTTAAAAATATAGTTCAAGCATAGATGATAATTCTCTTATTATTTAATAACCCTTGTACCCGAACTCTGAGCTTCAAATCATGATCGTCAATGAAACTCCGGTCAAGATTGTCTTGGAAAAGGAGTAACATTTTGGTTTTCTTCTCAGCCAAAACAGACTAGATACTTTCAGAAAACATGAATTAAACAACTTGAGTCATATGTATTACCTTTATGCTGCCTTTATTTCGTGTTTGGAGCTTGAATGTTTTGGACCCCACCGACAATTTCACTCACGAAAATCAAGAGTTCATGGCAAATTTGCTGTAAACTTGCTGCAAATTAGCCACTGATAATTTTCACATGCAAATAATTTTTGCGGCAAACTTGCAAGTTTTGATCTTTTGAAAGGGCCATGTTCCGCAGAAAAGTCATGCAAGTTGGAGACTCTTGGAGTAACTTTTGAGAGAATTATTACATTATTACAGAATTATTACATTATACATTTTGGGTGAAATATTACTTTAATCAGAGAGTTACATTGTTGTGATGTTTTCAAAATGCAACATAGCCACAGTGTTTACACACTTCAGAAAGGCAACATACCAATGGCTTACTTATAGTTCACTGAACATTAAACTGGGAATGAAGATCAGTTGAAAATCAATGGATTTGCAGTTTTTTCCTTTGATATTTAAATGCCCTGATGCTGAAATGTTTTGTGGTAACATTGGTAATTGTTTGATTTCCATATTCAATTCAGTTTCGACCAAACTGTGGGATAAGAGTGAGATAAAAGGGTGAGTTAGCCAATACGTTCTCTCTTGCCAAGCATTCGGCTAGTTAACAAATGTATACACACAGCAGCCTGCATGTGTGTTCATATGCCATACACATGCCATATCTCTATGGCATGTGTGCTGCTCTGCACGCTGTATTGTGTACAAAGAGCTCTCCACACAAGGGCGTAGATTTTGCGTGAAGATAAGGGGGGGGTGGTTGCAGCATGAAGCATTTGCATGTTTCCATTGATCGTGGTATAAATAACGGGGGGTTGTACTTGCTTGTTTTCATTATTCGGGGGTTACCTCCCAGAATCTCCACCCCTGTCGCCACACCCCATCTGTTGATCAGCACATGGGGTGGAGCCTCTCACCTGTTGCTTCAGGTAACTAGGATCAGGACATGTTTGTGCCGTGTGTCAATGTGTGTGTTTTTCTGAATGTTAATGCCTGTTGTGTTCATGCCTGTTGTGTGTATGAGTCTGTGTATGTGCAGTATCCTTGCACTGTTGCCTTTCCACATTACGGTGTGTGGTTATATTGTGTTTAAGAGAAAGGGAGAGGAGGAAAGAGCAATAGAACAAGGGAATAAAAGTGAGGGGGAGGGGTGAGACCTTGCATGCCTTCGACGCGTGGTGTTAAAGTCATGTTTTGCTTCACTGGCTCCATTTGGCGGTCGTTGACCCCCTCCATGAGTGTATCTTCCCAAAGACTGGCCCCAAACTCCTGACTATCCAGAACTTGATAAAGCCAGTGCAGTGCCTTAAAGGAATAGTTTCCCATTTCTCATTTTCTCACACTCATGCTGTTTCAAACCCGCATGATTTTCTTTTTTCTGTGAAACACAAAAGCAGAAGTCAGGTAGCATCTTCATATAATGAATGTACACAGTGACCAGGAAATATTTCATTATAGCTCCTTAGTCTCATTTTCACTTACACGTTAAAGTTGATGTCAATGATGCCAAACACCATTGGTTCTTATGCCTTTAGCATAAGCGAGAACGCTTAATAACGAATAAATTACTTTTATTAGCTTGTTCCTTTTAGTGAATCAAAAACCTACTGAACCGCAAGTAATTCATTTCATCATGTCTAACTTGATATGAATCAAGAATTCATAATAATTACTGGATGTTTTAGATATGACTATAATGTAAATACATACATATTATTAATAAAGCCCAAAATATACTTCTGTCAGACGCGAATGTACAGGAAGGATGCGTGACATAAATGTATACATGGATGTATGCCTATGGCTTAATACAACGTGGAATCGTAATCAGAACCGAAATTGTTTAGTCGAATCAGAATTGGAACCGGAATCATTAAATACTATTTGACTCCCATCCCTAGTCTTATAACCAATCGTGATGCAGCAAGTTTGAATATATGGAAGCACAAATGAGATTTTGATAATGAGATGGGAACTTCTTCAGTGAATAACGTGCAACATGGAAGGTAAACACGCTGGATCCAAAGTTCGAGTCAGTATAATGCGGCCAATCCTATCATACTGTCACAGTCGTAAATAACATGCTGACTTGCCGTCTAATCATGTTGGTTATTTTTTCTTTTTTAATGTACAGAAAAGAGCCTCTAAATAACTTATTTTGTGTCATTCAACTGGCCATTCTTCAGGGTGAATAGAATGACAACAATCATTCATCTACAGTGACATCCCATGCTAGGAAAATTTGGTTGATGTTGTTGGTTGGGTTTGAAAACACTCACAGATGTTGTGGTTAACCTTGTGGGATCCATGCATAGGGGGATGCACATGTATTTAGCAAGTGTGTAATATTATATATGTGTACTATTGTAAATGTTTTTTGCAGCATCTTAGGTTCGAGGAAGGAACCTTTTTCTTATCAATTTTTTTTTTTTAATTTGTTATTTAGTTATTTGGAGATTAAAAAAAACAAAAGTTATTGATGTTTCATTATAGTTTATTCAGATCAGGACATTGAGAGTTCTAAAGAACTACTAGAGGATAAAAAGTGGCCTATGGAACTTCAACAGTGATTGCTTTAAGACTGGGGAAAAAACATGGGAAAAATGACTTCCTGAGTTTAATATGTGTACAAAAAAATCTCAGTGAATAAAAGGATAAAATATTACACATCACTATCATGCTGTTCATTCAAGTAGTGCAAACCATATTTTCTACATGAATATGTCCATAGAAGTCAGTGGACACACGTCCCATAGAGCAATACTGAAGCTGTGCTTCAATTGCAGATCCCTGAACCATTAAAATCAAGTAGAAGGTCAACGATGATTTTGGGTGCTGCTTGACCGCCTGCTCTGGGAGTCTATGGGAAGGGAGTTTCATGAGCATTGTGTTGCATTGGACCTTTTTTTGGACATTGGATATTGGGCTTTCAATCAATGTCTTTTTGTTTGTTTGTTTTGTTCTGGCTTCGTTATATGATGATTGGTCGAAATCTAAAATGACCTGGAATTCCCAACAAATGGCCAATAATTGAAATTATGATGTACATGATTGACAGCGTATGAAATGTAAAATCACAGCTGTTGAGCGGACAGTGTTTGGCAGCTCGGAGATACACAGGCAGTTATTGGCAATTTGACGTAATGTGATTATTTCAGCTTTCATAATTGGATATTTGGCCTATTTTTTTGCACAAAGAGTTTTGAGCTTAGTTAAGTATTTTCATTAAGAAATCTCACTGTTTGAGTAGTAGTTTGAGCAACTTTTTGGGGAAATGGGAACTGTAGACACCAAAAGCAATAGTCTATGCTTTCCCACTTTTGAAAAGCACCAGCAGCCATTGTTCTCCAATGACATCACCTGGTGAAACCCCAAAATAAATTTTTTCTCTTAGATAGCAATTCGATAAAACTGAGATCTCATGGAGTATCCTGCTCCTCAGGCCTAGTCCACACTAATATGTTTTCATTTGAAAATGCATCTTTTTCTCTCTATTTTGGCCTTCCGTCCACACTGAGACTGATTTTTTGTCTGAAAAGCTTTCTGAAAACGCACTCCAAAGTGGATCAATTTGAAAACGTCGTTTTCGCATTGTAGTGTGGACTGTGAAAACGGATGCATTGGAAAACGGTGATACATTTTTAGTCATGTGATCTATCCAACCAAAATAATCAAGATGGCAGCCTGTTGATTGCAGGCTGTTGTGCCTGATACTCACTTTGATAGTGTTGTTAAAAAATAAATGTCACTTTGTACAACCTTCACATTGCATTCCTGCAAAGGCGAAGGGAAGTTTACTTGGAATTGGTGTCCGGCAACGGAACACAAGGACAATTGCGTTTCAGATCTCACAAATCTCTCTAGAGTTTCAGAAGAGATCTCAATGATGTCTGAAACTGTGTTTGGATCGTCAAGATCCCAAAGTCTGAAATAAAAATTCTGAGATTTCAAGAAACTAATATTTCTCATGAAATTCTCCCCAGACCAAATTATCTGAGCTATACTATCAACAATAATTACATAGCTCTGTATTCTTATCATATGCAAACAAAGGTGATACCGAAATGAAATATAACAGAGAACTCGGTTCAAACCGAAACCTTTTTTAGTAAATAGTAAACAGTATTTTACTATTAAAACATGTATCATCCAACATGTATTTCTTCTGTTGTAAGTGCACTAAACGTCTCTTCTTGTCTCAAAGCAGGTTCTGGCTTCAGTCTCCCCCCCCCAGTATCCCATTAGCTATTCATAGCACTCAAGGAATGTGCTTTCCCCACCCCATGATTTGTTTGCTCACTCTCTCTTCTCTCTCTCCACCCTGCTTCATGCTGTGTCAGAATGAGCATTATTGGCAAGTATGCTTCCACATACAAGGATTTTGCTTGGTGACAGAAGCTTTCACTGCACAAACAATAAAATTACAAGACAGAGAAAATAATAATAAACATAAAATTTAAAAAATAAAGAGCAAATAGAAATATAAGTATATAAAGAAATACACAATAAGACAAACATATACATATACATATACTATGTATAAATACAAATCTGTTATAGACAGTGCAAGGGAAGAAGAGGTAGGATATGTTAAATAATATAATTGACTTGGCTGTGTATTGCACGTACTGTAATTATAGTATAGTTTTAACTGTTCATGAGATGGATAGCCTGCATGAAAAACACTGTTCCTGTGCCTGACGGTTCTGGTGCTCAGTGCTCTGTAGCATCGGCCAAAAGGCAACTGTTCAAAAAAGTAGTGAGCTGGCTGAGTAGGGTCCCTTTTCCTCACTCTAGAAGTGTACAGTTCTTGAAGGGAGGGCAAGGTGTGTGTGTGTGTGTGCGTGCATGTGTGCGTGTGTGTGTGTGTGAACAGCTCTTGTCCTGGATACATCTGGCATTCAGTGTTCATGTAGGCCATAGGCTGGTTATGACAGCACTGTGAAGAGGATGGTGGACTCTGCTCAGAGCAAGTTCAGTTGCAAAACACTGTCATGAAGCATTACACAACACAAATATTCATCTGCACACAATAGTATCTGCAATGTTGAGGATAAACTAGTATCATGTTTCCAGACCTTTGACTCCAGCAAAACGTCTGGTCCATATTGCAACTTATTGTGGCATAGAACCGTCCACTTAGACAGGAAGAGCTGTCTCACTATTGACTATTTTACAGACATAATTGTGTGTTTCTCCAACTTCGGGCCTAAATCCTAAGGGTAGATACATTTCTAAAAGTACACAGTGCTAAAAGTGGCCAAAGTTAAAGAAACACCCAACTAAGAAAACAAAGTACAATATACAGTTTTTATTGGTATTGTCTAGTTTACGACTACAAAATGCCAGTGGTGTAAAAAGTACTCAGCAATTATACTTAAGTGAAAGTATGTATACTGAGTGAATTAAAAGTTCAAGTATCTAGCCAAAAACATACTTGAGTAAAAGTAAAAAGTATTGTACTCAAGTATAAAAGTTACTTTTTCCCATCTAGAATGGAATCAAGATAGGAGATTGTGTGAGAGAGTATGTTCCCTCAGTGGCATTTACAACCTGGTCATGTTACAATAACTACATCTTTTCAAAATCATTTTTATGTGGCCTGTTGTACGGAACACAACGATTTCCTTGTGGTGTTAACACTAGATGAGCTAAACCAACAATTATTAATTCATAAATACTTTTCACTCTGTTCCTCACACAATGCTGCCTTATGACATCTACACACTTTTGCAATAGCATATGTCTTGTAAGGTGATACATTTTAATGTTTGCATTACATAATCAACTACATTTACAAGCTTATTTAAGTGTGATCAAATTGCTGTGACAGAACGTGGCACTTGTGATGCAAAGGACCGGGATACAATTCATGAGCCAAAGTGTCATAGAAGTGCCACAAAATGATGTGGTTGTTTCAGAAATGTTGTTTTTCATCTCACGTTTGCTTTTTCTGACACTATCGGTTAGGTTTATGTTTAAGGTTTAGGGTAGAGTGATTGGGTTTGTTGATTTAAATGTTGATAGAACATTAACATTAAAAACATCCACTGTTTGGGAGAACATTTCACTCGCATTTAACACCACACAGTGGACATTTTACGTCAGAAATGTAATGAACCATATCACTTTATTTTACAAAAACGTTGCCACAGTCACATAATGTTCGTTGTATGGGAGAAGGCACTCACAAATTGCGATGTCAGAGCACCCAGCCCCTTGATACATAGAGAAAGATAAAAGTTTTGAAGAAAGTTAGTAATGTTGTTGGTTTTGTGAATTGTTTTCTGAGGTTTGCTACCAAACTTTGCTGTTGAGCAGATGTTTGAATTCCATAGCATTTGTAATTCATATTTAATCAGATTCAGCTGTTTTATCATAATTATTATTAACATTACTGGTTTTATAGTTATTAATATAATAAATGATTGCCTAGCAACATCAACAAAAATAATAATTCAGCAAACTAGGGAATAAAAATTCATAGATATGATTTAAATATGTAGAAATAAATGACATGTGCACATTTAATTACAAAAGCCTTTTGTTTTTATATATTTAAAACATGAATGATAATTTTTGAATTCTTAACTGTCAAATTTGTAGAAGTAGCACATGTTTAGAATAACGTTTCTCACTTCGTGCTCATAGTTTTGAATGAATACATCACATTCAGTTGGGCGGTCACATACTATCTAGCACAAATATTTTAACGTATCCAAAGCTCAGATCAGATCCAAAACTCTCCCACAAACTTAGATTTAGCACTTTAATGAAAATTGGATAAGAAGTAGTGTACAGTGGTAGCTCCAGTGGCGGAGCTAGGGGGTTAAGTGCTAGGGGTTTTCACCTCTATATATCAAAATTTTGCCAAAAAAAAAAAAGACTAAAACAGCAATTGCTGTTTTAAAACCATTGTTTTTGTGCAGATAAAAACAGCTCTGATAAAATTCTATATAAGATGAATATTATTTATTTAAGAAGCTATATCTTAGTGCAGATAAATAGTTTTGGGCTATAGTTTAACTACTTTAAATTGAGTAGCTTGAAACTTGAACGTTACAGTCTCTAAGTAGCTTATGTGCTTTAAGCACATTAAACCATAAATGAAGTGACGTTATTATATTTAACAACTTGATTTTTACATTACACTCATTAATGGTGATTGCCAATGTAAAACTCACAGCCAAAATTTTGGAGTTGGCATGACAACATTCCCAGTACTAGCTAAGCTATTCTTCGAGATTTGGAATTTTTTGCCCATTTCTTTGTCTGCCAGGTGCAAATCACATCAAATCTAGTTTGGTCATTTAGAAAAGTAATAGTACACCTTCCCTTAACAAGCCTCATGATTAAAGCCAATACATTGCAAGCACATGGTCTCATTGTACATATTTCACTTGCATTCTTGCATTTCTGTGGTGTAACATATAGTAGTCAAGTGAAAGGTGACCGTTTTACCATGAATTGCCTGTGACAGGATGTGTTATTGTTTAGGTAGGTTGTAATAAAAATGTTGACATGAACATGAACTGAAAATCTGCTGTTTTACTTGTGATTTGTGTGAAAGTGAATAAGAGTCGTTGTTGTAGAGCCACTAGTTTTCTTTTCACCAGGAAACTGCTGTGCTATGTACAACGAGCCACGTAACAATCATGAAGCAAAAAATGTAGTCATAATAACGTGATTCTATGAGACCAGTGCCGCTTGCATTTGTTCGGACGCACGCGTACCATGAGCGTCTGACCTTAGAAACATTTAGTCTCAGAATATTTCCCCCATCATGAAGTGTGTCCCGTATTTCCGTTGGCTGTTAAAAAGAATTAGCGATGACCAATTTACGAATTAATGATTCTTTTGAGTCAGTTCTTTTCAGTGAATTGGCCAAACAGGCTTGCAAATCTGTCTGAATCGAATAGTGATTCAATTCAATTCGTTCAGAACATTCTCTTACTGAATCATTTGGAGTGATTTCTCACACAGTAAAACAGTATCGGGATATTCACGAATATTCGCTGGATACGGTGGAAATGTACCTACAGTCAGCTGAAACAAAAGTCTGTCTTTTTGAGAAACTTCAGCTAGTGCTGTGACATGTGAACAAGGGGCTGTTCAAACTGAACGTGTTTTTGAGCCCACTCATCTCCATGTAAACATTCACTATACAACTCAAATTACAACTCATTATTCAGCAAAAGAACAAAGACCCTTTATAGAGTCTTTATCGTTATTACTACAGAATGACAACTTCCTGTTTTGTTTCGGCTTGAAGAATGTTAGATATCTAGAGTTAGATAGAGTGAATCCCTGAACTCATATGTTTGTTTCAAAGTGAAACTACCTCTGTACCCAGAAAACATTTGCACATGAGACCACAGATAAGCAGACATTATGTTCTTATCTACACTGTACACAGGGATGACTATGGTTTTATGTTTGTTTGTGTGACTGCAATGATTTACACGTAGTTTTTTTTTTATGTCTGTGTTGGGAAACAGAATGTATTCCTGCTAATAAAGTAAACAAGTGACTCTCCTGATGGTCACATGCATATAAAGCGAGCGAGAGAGCTGCAGTGTGAATTGAACTGGGTGCAGGCAGCCACTGATCACGTGCAGTGAGCGTCTATGCTCCTGCTGGGTGAGATAGACAGATAAAGACAGTGGCACGTGAGGAGGAGTGATCTGAATGGGGGAGGTGATTGGGGAGAGGAGTGAATGACAAAATGACAGTGAGTGTGAGAAAGTGTGAAAGTACAGTAACGGTCAACAGTGTTGGTGAAGACTTTAATGTAGCAAACCAAGATGCAAGCTATCAAGCTACACTTTTGGTTACACTTTATATAAATGTATCCTTTGTTAAGGCTTTAATATAAATATGATTCACTTTTCCAAACTAAATGATTCACTAAGAAAAATCTGTATTTTCAATATTAAACTACCTCAGCTTGTTAGGCTATTAAGATGTGGGCGCAAAATATAATACAACATTAAAAAAGTGTAGAATTTGGACACGCTACATCACTTTTCTTAAAAAAAAAAAAATGGAACTTGTGAGTTTAAACAATAGTTTACCAAAAATTACAACTGTGTCAACATTTACTTTAATTTAATGAGCGCTCAGGATGATTTTTAAACGAATCGTTCTTTTGGTCATTTCAATTAATCAGTTTATCCGATACACAAAACAAGTCTAACCTCGTTCTTGAGTTCAACTCACTGATAGACCTTTACCACCAAAATAGCGGAGGTTCTTGTGCCAAGCCTGTGCTCGGCTGGTTCACAGTTGGAGAAATCTGGAGCCTATCGTAAATCGTCCGCACTTTCCCACTGACCTGAAAGCCGAACAGTGACATAACGGGTTACATGGCTATGAGTTAGTTTTACATGAATACCTCAAACATAAACAAACATGGCACCTCACAGTTTTTTGAGGAAATATTTTAACATACAGAGAAATGCGATTCAACGATACTACACCCAAGACGACAGGTAACATAGTTACATTATTATGGATAAATGTTTTAAAGTGGTTTATATTGCTAAGTACTATAAACTGTATTAGTGTAATCATTATTAAAATTGGTGTAGCAGATGGTTATTTTTGGATTTTTGCCATTGTCCAATCCTAATGGTTACAGATATAGCAGTGATCTTCCTAACTAAATGAATAATCCCTTCACTGAACAAAACAATGCACAAAATAAGATGAGAAGAGTGTTAGGAAAGCTAAACAAAGTTGGCAATATAATTAATTACTTAGATCAGGTCCAGACGACACCGGCAATTCTGTGTTGGTCTCAAGTGAGACTGGCTGAATTCAAAGGCCAGGTTAGTTAGCTGAATGGTCAGTGTCTGTCTCCAAGACATCGTTGTTCCTCCACTGCTGATTTTGCTTGGGTGTCTTATGATCCCTGTTGTCTGATTGAAGCCTGTGTGCATAATTTCTTGTTTCTTCTCGTAGTTAACTTTTTCCTTTGCAGTCTTTCTAGTTTATCTTGGTTCTCCATAAAAGACCATATCAAAAGTAGAGTGCTTCTTTCCTCCGTGTTTCCTGAACGTTTTTAATGTCTGGCATTATTGTGGGGTTTCTATTGTTGTTATAGTGAAAAAGTACTCCTTGCTGCAGACGGTATCTACTGTTGTTGTTTGGAAACTACCTGGTGAAGAAACTTAATCACACATTCCACCCACCCCCGATGTTTCTGGGTTTCGGCACCAGTGTAAGGGGGATAATGGGAAAGGAGGAGGCGATAACCGGCTTGACAATATAAATAATAGTTTAATGATAAATTAACGAAAAACAAGCAAACATAAACACACAGAGCAGCTGCCTGTAATTCTCTCTCTCTCTCCAACCATCTTTACCGGCCAACTTCATCCCTCACGTGCCTCCATCAGGCTGATTGGGGACCAATTGTGCGTTGTTCCTGCCCGGCCCCGCCCTCCTCCACATGGTGCTTTTACATTCTCTTTGAAGCTTGAAAGCTCCAGTCCCCATTCTTTGTAATTGAATTAAAAAAGTGACTAGTACATTTTACGAAATTTCTACAGTAGTTTTGCATTTCATGGCAGAAAGAGAGACATATAGGTTTGGAATGACATGAGGGTGAGTGAATGATGGCAAAATGTTTATTGTATAACTGTTTTAGTTAGTAGCATTGTCACTTTTAGTTAATAACTTCCCAACACTACCATTCAAGGACACGCACAGTACTGTCTAGAAACAAGTTGTGGCTTGGGACTTTATTTCCTGTTATATCACAAACAAACAGCACATGTTCCACTGTATTTTTCTTTCACTTAATCTCACATGCACACCTGCTGAGTTCTGCTTTGCTCCTCCCACATCAGCTCACTTTCACCCCGTTTCCTCCAGCTGTATAAAGTCGTTAGACCACTGCTCCTCTCTCCAGCCCAACTCCACAACCCCCACCCCAACCATAGCATCAGGTCCTTCCGTCCCACCAACACAGAGACACACACACACACACACTCCCCTCCCTCACACCGTATGGTGCAACATGCCAGGCAACCTGATATGCCCTTTCTCAGAAGAGATTTCAATGACTCCAAACTCCACTGCTTTTTCACATCAAACACATCTACATAGTGCCTTCAAACAAGAAAAATCACATATCACACTAATACTACAGCCAGACCATAATAACTAGCACTTGGACTCCATCTCAGTACTTCTATTAGGCTACAATGCTTTTTACTTTCCATATTTTTTTAGTGAGAGGGAGAGAGGCTTATTTACAATGGCTTGCACTTACACTTTGCAAAAGCTGTGCAAGTTCTCGAGTGACCAATGCAAGCTCTCGCGATAACACATTAACAAGCTTCTCTCTTGCACTCATGAATGCACAAAGGAGCTCAAAAGAGCCATGGTGGATGTAAAAAGACACGCAAGCCACTGTGAGAGACAGAATTTGCAAAAATGCGATGGATCTGAAAGGCTACGTTTGAAATAAATTCATAATTTTCTTAATTTAAGTTTATTAAAATGCATTGCATGGTTTGGATCAACTGGTGTTGGTCTAGATCGTGGGCTCGTGTAGTCAAGTCTTGATCTGTAACTGGGCCACGAGGGGTCTAGTCTTAATCTGACCCTCAAGAGGTTTAGTCTTGATCTGGATCTGGCCCTCAGGTGGTCTAGTCTTGGATTATATCTGGGCCTCAAGAGGTCAAGTCTTGGTCTGGATTTGAGCCTCAAGAGGTCTAGTCTTGATCTGGATCTGGCCCTCAGGTGGTCTAGTCTTGGTTTAGATCTGGGCCTCAAGAGGTCAAGTCTTGGTCTGGATTTGAGCCTCAAGAGATCTAATCTTGGTCTGGATCTGGGCCACAAGAGGTCTAGTCTTATTCTGGATATGGGCCACGAGGGTGTCAAGTCTTGGTCTTGATCTGGATTTCAAGAGGTCAAGTCTTGGTCTGTATTTGGGCCTCAAGTAGTCTAGTCTTGATCTGGCCCTCAAAAGTTCTAGTCTTGATGCTGATCTGGCCATCAAGAGGTCAATTCGTTTTCTGGATCTGGGCCACGAGGGATCCAGTCTTGATCTGGTCCACAACGGGTCAAGTCTTGATCAGGCCCTGGAGAGGTCCAGTCTTTGATTGGATCTGACCTCTCGATAGGTCTAATCTTGGTCTGGATCTGGTCTTTCAGGGGTCAAGTCTTGGTCTGGATCTATTCTTCAATGGTTTAAGTCTTGATCTGGATCTGAGCCATGAGGGGTCTACTCTTGATATTGATCTGGCCCATAAGAGGTCTAGTCTTTTGCTGGATCTGGGCCATAAGGGGTCTAGTCTTGATCTGGGCCATGAGGGGTCTAGTCTTGATGTGGGCCACGAGGGATCTAGTCTTGATCTGTCCCTTAAAGAGGTTTAGTTTTGAAATAGATCTGGCCCTCAAGATGTCTAGTCTTGTTCTGAAACTGGGCCACGAGGGGTCTAGTCTTGATCTGGCCCTCAAGAGGTATAGTTTTGATATGGATCTGGCCCACATGAGTTCTAGTCTTGTCCTGGATCTGGGCCATGGAAGGTCTAGTCTTGGTCTGGATCTGGTACACAAGAGGTATAGTCTTGGTGGTTATGTTCCTAAATAGGTCTAGTCTTGGTCTTGATCTGTTGTCTTAGTCTGGATCTGGCCCTCGAGTGGCCCAGTTTTGTACTGGATCTGGGCCTTAAGATGTCTAGTCTTGGTCTGGTTCTTGATGGGTCTAGGTCTTGAAAGGTTTGGTCTTGACTCCAACCACAGTACTTTTTTGTACACACAAGTTCCTCTCTTTTGTCACCGTTGGGCAGGAGAACAAACATTTGGCTGGACAAATGTCCAGTCTTGACATTTACCTTTATGTTTGAACTGAGAAGACAAGACTGATATAATTATTGTATTAAATGACACTAGACTATAGTGTTTGTTAAAAATAAGATAAATCTTAATTAAGTTATTATGGTGCTCTGGCTGGTTACTGGCCCAATGTGTCAACCCTTTATGATGTTTTTTCTGTTTTTCTGGTTTTTATATATGACTCGGACCCCTCCTTCAATATAAGTCTATGGTATTTTTGTTTGGTCCCACTTTATATTAGGTGTCTTTAACTACTGTGTACTAACATTACAATACATACAATACAATGTATTTATTCACATTTGCTGCTACTGAGTTTGAGGTAAAGTTAGGTTTAGGAGTAGGGGTGGGGTTAGGGGTAGTATTAGGCTTGGGGAACGGTTAACAGTGTAACGATGGATGTAATTAAATGCAGGTACTTTAAATGTAAGTAGAATCCCAACAACTCGTACATACCTACAGTACATTAAATGCTTAAGTGCATTGTTGTTAAAGAAACTATTATAAGTGGGTCCGTTTGATTTATCGTTCACCAGGGAAAAAGTGTCTGATCGCTTACAAAATGAATAGCACACCTCTCCTTAACAAGCCGCATGATTTTAGGAATCATTCATGTCCATAGCACAATAGATATTTGTTTAAAACAAATATCTCTTTAACAAGGTTAAAATGTCATGGTCTTAAATTAATGAATAGTGAAAATGAGACTTCTGATTTACATTTAATGATGAAACAAGTGACATAACCTGTAAGTACATGTCACAATGAGGTCCAATGTTCAACTGTTGGCGAAGCTTCATTCTCTCTTTGTCCCACCCCCTCCTCCCTCTCTCTCCTCCTCTCTCTTTCTCGGTCTTTGGCTGAGTCATTCTGACCAAACTGCTGCTTAGGAACGAGTGGCTTCTTAACTGTGTCTCCATGGCGACCCTGCGGGGAAGGTCACAGTCTGCCGGATGGGAATGTTTGAAGGTCTCCTGGAAACATACACCAGCAAGAGCAGCAGATCTTTGCCCTGTCTCTGAGATTTTATTTGCTCTTTCAATCCTCATCGGTTGTTTGTCCAAACAAGTATTCTTTACAGTGGTTTGCTTCCACCATTAACCTGAATTTAGTACCAAGTTGACCTGATCCCAGTGAAACGATGGATTTGATAGTGGTTAAAGTATGACAAATGAACCAGAGAAAAGTGAGGGAATGGTAAAAAACTGTAAAGGACATTTGATTGTTCAGTGGTTGCTTTTTCATATAGCTCTGGAAAACGTAAAAGTTCTTAGTTATGTTTCATTTATGTATCAACCTCTCAGATGTTAAAATTCCTCATGAGACATAAAAATAGATCCAAATGAAACAATTGTCATACAGTAAGATTACAGAGATATCAAATGAATGTGGAACGCATAGCTCAGGAAATTTGATCTTGGAAGAATTTAATGAGAAACGTTTGAGTTTATATTGAAACTGCTGACATTTTCTTTTCTTGGCAATAGTGAACAATTTGAGACAGTTCAGTTGAGATCTGTTTTAAAACTTCAGTTAAAACTGAGTTCAACTTCAAAAGTTCAGACAAACAACTTTTCTCAGGGGACAAATCTAAGAAGCTGGATTCTTGAGCAACATCAATATTTGCTCTCAAATTAATCTCCTCTAATTTTTCAGACATTTCTTACATATGGGAGAGTCTATCAGCATGACATATGAAAAAAGTAGGAAGAGCTTCTCTCTTAACAAATCATGTGATGTTTTGACGCGATTAAAACCAAAATATCTGCTTAGTCACCAATGATAAACTCATTTCTTCCTGGAGGATGATGATCTTTCCAGTTCTAATTTTGTAACAGAGATAGTAATACAGCTTATGAAGGCATTTTTCATAAATAATAGCATAGACCTCAGTATGAACACTAGTGCTAAACTACAAAAAAACATCAGCTAAGCTTATTTGAAAATCCTCTTGAACTGCTAAAGTTTCACAACTAATAATTTTAATATTTTTGAGAAACTTTAATCATTAACATTAAGGTAATAATATTAAAGTATTAATAATCAGTTAGTCTTTTGATTTAAGTAAATGTAGTCTTTTTTATTTAGTATCTAGATTTTTAATCTGCTTTCATTATTAATATGCTTATTTAAGTTTGCTGCGGTATTCTAAACCTGAATACAGTATGTGCAGAATGAATAATCATATTCTTTTAGAAAAGTATTGTGTCTATTAGAGTTATTTTCAAGATCACAGTCAAATTCCCAAACATTTTACACATTCTCTGGGGGGGTAGTGCGATGCTCAAAGGGTGTTGAGAACAACACTGACTGCTGACACACACACACACACACACACGTGTGTGATAATGTGATAACAATTGTATCTGATAAAAAGTAGTCAGTTAATTTACCTGATGAACTTTCACCTTTTGCTGACCCTTTATGCATGGCAGAGCTAATGTGTGCTTCTAAATCACTTGCACCTTTATTAGCAACTGACATATAAGCGCCAGCTTTACATGTCATTCTGCCTCCAACGGATCTCGACCTGGGCGCAAGCATGGGGATTATTTGTGCAAATCTTCTGTAAATTTGCACTTCCGTTTGGGCATTGTTTCCACTCAGCTGTCATTAGCTGCTACTTTTAATGTCAAGCAACTGTTTGATGCCGAAAACAACAGTGCTTCGCGGAGAGATTGACAGGCAAGAATTTGGCCAATAGTTGCTGCAAGCCTCTTATAATCGACCAATGTGTGCGAGAAGGCGGGACTTACAAAGAGGGGTTAAAGCAATGCAAATATGCACGCGTACACAAAGAAGTATTAGACCAGATGCACATCATAACGCAACTAAAGCCTAATCCCGGACATTTTCACAAATTTATAATTCCCGGCCAGACTCTTTTTTTTTTTTTTTAAGGTCGAAAAAGAGGACATGTCTGGAAAAAGAGGACATATGGTCACCCTACCAACCTACCCTAACCCTATCCCTCATAACCCCCCCCCCCCACACACACACACACACACTATGAATTTACATTCTTTCAGAAAATCAATGAACCATCTTTAAAATGTCACACATACAACATGAAGCAATTATAACTTTCCCCACTTCTTATAAATAGTTAACATTTTAAAAGTTACAATTTTGAATATTTTGATACAGAGCTCACAAGATAAATACATTCTTTAAGTATAACATGTTAAGCTCTATTGTCAGCATGAGTCATAATGTTACAAGTGGAAATCATTTAAAGGTGCACTCAGTTAAAAGTTTTCCTTGTTAAAAAACATTTACTCCAGAAGAAATTAAATGTAATTTTGAAACATATGTATCAAATCATGAACACTCAGACAAGATGAGGACTCAAGTCATACCTGTAACCTTATAACATATAACTTATCACTCATGAATTAAATGAATCATGGCTGACAATGGCGTCTGTAACTGAACATTTTTATTTTTATTGATGCTACATCCATGCCTCTAGGTGTCACTGTTAGTCCAAATGACACTAACAAAAAGTTACAGAGTGCAACTTGAATAAATAAATAAATAACCACACTGCATTTGTGCAATAACATGTAAATAGTTGTTTTGTTTGATGTTACAATTTACTTATAATAATTCATTTTCTCCCATCTTGTGTAACAGTGTTACAGAACACAAATGTTTGCACTGTTACCCGGAGAAAATAAGTTAAACTTTAAACTTTAAGTGCCTGACTCTTATACCACGTCCAAACCAGATGTGACATGAACTATATAAATATGAAGTAAGTGACGAGCTCAAGACATTTTGTGAATCATCTATTTCTATTTCTGCTACGTCGCACCAAGGAGACTGTCCACTGTGGATTCTCGTTTCAAAATCTCATTACTCATAACTGAACCAGGGATTCTTTTTTTATACTGTGATACGTACCCTCTGCCGCTCTTTATTAGGAGAGAGTGCAACTTGGATCGCGTGAGTCTTCTTATCCAATCATATAATGGCCCTGAAGTCAATGAATCGTGTTACAACGGTAAATCACCATTTGTGGATACCATACTATGAATGGGGGCTGCACCACTTAATGGATAGAGCAATAAACTGACACCGACTTGTCACAAAATTGTCCGTGACTTCTCTTATAAAACAGCAATTTTATCGTAAACTTAACACATCATTTACTCCAAAATGATTGTTTGGTGTGATTAGCGGACAGGTTATAAATTAATTAAGTAATGAGCTGTTTACTCATAAAAGCAGTTTATTCAGTGCACTGAAGCATCTCCTCCATTGACATCCAGTCAAAAGGAACAGCCTCTGGTCTCCTTGAAAGTGTACCGCTGCGTTACCCTTTGTTTTGCTAACCTTAAAGTCTGCCCCCTTGGAGATGGGTTCTGACTGAATTTTAAACGTCAGATATGTTCTAATTGGTTGTGATTGTGTCTCATAGCTCAACAGTTTTGCATTTTATGTGGACAGATTTTTTCCTAGAATCTTATAGTATGGCATTTAAAACCAACACAGTCTCAAGACAATGAGATGGCAAAATCATACAATATCGCAGGACTTGTTTTGTATGAAAACATACAACTTTTAGACCAACCAATCACACACGCTTCCATTCTCTCCTTCTAAACCGGGATATTTCCTTTCTTCGGTGGTACACAAAACATATTATCCAATTAAAATCATAGTAAGGGATTCTACTTTATGGTTAGATATAAGTATGTGGTTTGGTTGTTCTAAAATTGTAAATTTTTGTACAAATCAATGATTGAACGATTTTGTATGATTTCGCCATTTCATAATATCCTTACGACTTTTCAGGGGATCGGCTGTTTAGAACATGATATTTATTTAGTCTGATCATAACTTGCAATCTACATTATATGAGGCAATACTATTCTTTATGTTACAAAAATAATATCATCTTTTATAAACAATTAAGGGGTGGAGACTTAGCAATGTCATTGTGGTGCGTTCAACAGTAGTTATCTTTGATGAACCTTTAATATGAATTGTCAACCAGTCATGCACAGATTTCAACAATCAAAACCCAACAATGGTGACAATCAACAAATATAATTAATATATAATATAAATTCTGAACATAACAAAAACAACACAAGTCACTAAAAGTAACACCAAAAACAACAAAATAATCCAGTAAATAGTAAAATGATTCAACCGCATAATTTATTAATTCACAGTGCATGCTGGGATGTACCAGCTTAGGAGATCACACTATTACAGTAAATGTGTAAAATATAAGAGATTACTGTAATACTGTAACCTTGTTCACTGTGAAGTCAAGACAAGACATTACCCCATTAGGATAATACACATATAAACTCTAAAACTGTAAACTGTAAAATCACACTTTTGTGAAAATATGACAGCTAACTAGCAAAACAGCCCCCACAACTTTAATCATACATGACAAAAGCTCCAGCTCACATCAGACCCTCCCAGTGACATCTGTCACACTGACCTGCCCAAGCCACGCTGCTTAGCTGGACTCCTCAACTCTCCACCTCTGTCATCGAGGAGGTTAAAATAATTACTGCCAATTATACGATTTTGCTGTTTGTGCCTCTCCCTGTGTGAATCACTACAAGTGGATTAGAAATAACATTACAAAACTGCATTGTACATGGTGCCAAAAGGTTAGGGCCTTTGATTTTTTGTTCATAATTTTCAACATTTCTTTTCTTTGTTAACAGAGTATATTTAGAATTGACAAAATTCAAGTCAATTAGAACATCAATAATACATGTGATGATAAGGTGTTCAATGGTGTCCAGTGTAGACAAATAGGAATCATTTAGAGACTCCCCCAATCAGAATGTCTCCAATAAAAAGCTGCGTGGGTGGCTGACAACTGGTTTTCCCATGACCAGCAACACTGCCTTGTCTAAAGTCTATTAAGAACATGTCATGGTGATGTGTGCTGGTCAGTATTGGAGATACAGAGTTAGGTGGAGTTTAGGATGGAGAGAGGTTAAACGGTTGAGAACTGTTGAGAGAAATAGTGAGTTGCCTTGCTGTCTACTTTCTGCAACTACCATCTAAGGCGGCATCCTGTCTTAAATGGAACCTCATAAGTGACTGATTTAAAGCACTCTTCATAGCCGATAATGCAAATAATTGTGAAACGCACAAGAGACTCAACTCACAATTGATTCTAATTGTGGCAGCGGGGGCGTGGTCAAGCGCCCGTCCGGGAGAGAGAAGCGGTAAGGGCGCTCACACCTGGGCCAAATTATGACTAACACCTGTCTCTAATTGCAGTAGAGCGAGGAGAGCGGTTAAAAAGCCAGCAGCCTCAGAGCAGAGGGAAGACGACCGTGCAAGCCAACCCAGTGCGCTTGTGTCTTTGTGTGAACTAGTGTGTAAATTCCCGTAGCCGAGCACCCCTGTCATACAGCCGGCGTTGGCGTTCTTGAGCTTGGAGCAAATTCTCCTGTGTTAGTCGCCCCAGTGTGTGGAGTTTTGCTCTAAGATCAAGAACGAATTGAATTTCATTTTTACTGTTAGAAGGTCCCTCCTCCCATGCTCAGCGGATGACATCGAGGACACCGCGGGGCGTCAGCCCGTACAGCAGCTCAAGCGGGAGAACTCGGTGGAGGCTTGCGGGACCTCTCGTACCGCAAAACAACAGGGGTCTAGCCACTTATCCCAATTTCTAGCGTCATCGCGTACGCAATTTACTGAATCATGTTCTTGAGCATTTCATTAAACCGCTACACTAGGCCATCTGTCTGAGGATGGTAAACGCTAGTGCTGAATCGATTTAATGCCCAAGAGCTCGTAAAGTTCGCGAGGCGTCCGTGACATAAAAGTTGTGCCTTGATCGGTGAGGATTTCTTTCGAATCCCCACCCGGAGATTATCTTGAAGAGTGCCCCTGCAACACTACGTCGCGGAGATGTTGCTCAGAGGCACTGCTTCCGGATATCGAGTCGCAGTAATCCACTAGGACTAACACGGCTGATGTCCGGCGTGCTGACCGTTCTAATGGCCCGACGAGGTCCATCCCAATTCTTTCGAAGGGGACCTCGATTAATGGTAGAGGGCGCAAAGGCGCTTTTGGGGTGGCCGGTGGGTTTACCAGCTGACATTCAGCGCACGCCGCGACACCACCTCGCGGACGTCACGCCAATGCCCGCCAATAGAAACGGGCTATTAGACGGAGAAGTGTTTTTCGTTCCCCTAGGTGACCGGCCATAGGATTATAGTGAGCCGCCTGGAAAACCATTTCCGACGGCTCCGTGGAATCAATAATTGTGTTACTTCCTCTTTTGTTTGGGCGTCCTACGCCACCCTGTATAAGCGATCCTTGATCAGCTAAAAATACGGATATGAGATGGCGACAACCGGCCGGAGTTGTTGACCATCGATTACTCTCACTTGGTCAAAGGCGTGCTTAAGGGTATCATCCCGCGACTGCTCCAAGGGGAAGTCCCCTCCGGAATTCCCGAGAGGAGGGGCGTCCACCTCGCCCCTTCCCACGCCACTCGGAGCAGTCGAGGACGGCCCTGGCTCCGCCTCCCCGCCAAAGCATCGCACATCACACACCCCTTCACTTTCGAAGCAGGACCCATCCGCACAAACTCCCTCCAATAACTTTCTAAAATTCGGCCAATCCGCACCCAAAATTAGCGGATGGGTGAGGCGGGACTAACCGCTGCCTCTACACTATGTTTTCTCCCCTGAATTTGATCGCCAGAGTCACCACGGGATATTTGTGAATATCCCCGTGTACACACCTTACCCTCACCAGTTTAGCTGAACCCAAAGCCTCGGGTTGAACCAAGCGCTGGTGGATGGTGGTCTGGTTACAGCCGTATCCAACAAAGCTTGGTATGTACCCCTGGATTCTTACCGAACCGACACGCCCAGCTCGATCGGGGCAGTCTGTGGAACATCGGAGACCCGCACCACCGCCTCTATTTCCATCAGCGGACACTGATCCCGAAGTGGTCCGGGACCCCGCGACCTCCAGCAGACCGCCCAGACGCCGCGGCCGCACTCGTAGCTGGCGGGCTCCCACCTGAGGAGGAGAGCGGCTGAAGGATGGAGAAGGGCTTGGTGGGTGTTCCCAAGACCGGGAGCTGGGCGCTGAACGCTCCACGCCTGCGGGGCAGGAACGGACCCTGGGAGAGAGCAGAGCGAGAGGGAAGAGGGGAGGGAAAAAACAGGGGAAGACACAGGGAAGGGGAGACAGACAGAGAGGGCTCATCCGCCCTAGGAATCGCCGCCATGTGGTCCTCCGCTGAGCCGGACGGCTTCCTCCAGCGACGCCGGGCGGTGGCACTGGACCCACTCGGCCGCCTTCCGGGCAAACGCTGGACAAACTGCTCCAGTACCACCTGGTCGACGAGCTCCTCGACGCCGCGGTCCCGCGCAAGCAGCCACCTCCGACACGCATCACGGAGCCGCTGGGCTTAACGCAAACGGGCGGTCGGATTCCTCAAGTTTTAAGGCCCGGAAGAGTTGGTGACTTTCTTCTGGGGACCGACCAACCCGTTGCAGGATGGCTTTTCGCAGGTCGCTGTAAGCCAGGAGGCTGGTTGCCGGCAGTTGTTGGGCCACGAAGTTGTGCTTCCCCGACAGGAGAGGGACTAACCGGGCTGCCCACTGGTCTCGGGGCCACCCCCAAATCTCCTCGCCCTCTCGAAGAGGTCGATGAAGGCCTCTGGGTCGTCCGCCGCCCCATCTTCTGTAACGCTGGTGGGGGCAATGTGGCGCTGGTGTCCGTGGTCGCTGGCTGCGGCTGGAGCGGCCTCCTGGCTGAGGAGGCTCGGATGGCGTGCCGGTCCTCTGCTTGAGCCCGCATGATTTAAAAAACGGCGATCCTGGTCTTGCCGGAGCTCAAGCAGGGATTGTTGGTGGCTCTGGTGGAGTGTCGCGAGGGACTGGAGGACTTCAGCCAGCTGGGAGGACTCTATGGGGCTTACTCTGTTCCATTATTAATTCTCCGGGTTTCGCACCAGTGTGGAACTCTCACGGAAGCAGGACAGGAAACGAAGGTTTCAACAAAAAGGTAAGGCTTTAATTGCCGTATGTCTCACAATAATTTACACACTAGTTCACACAAAGACACAAGCGCACTGGGTTGGCTTGCACGGTCGTCTTCCCTCTGCTCTGAGGCTGCTGGCTTTTTAACCGCTCTCCTCGCTCTACTGCAATTAGAGACAGGTGTTAGTCATAATTTGGCCCAGGTGTGAGCGCCCTTACCGCTTCTCTCTCCCGGACGGGCGCTTGACCACGCCCCCGCTGCCACACTAATAGATTTCGATATAGCATGTGGCTAAACTAGAGTATCGAGTATATACTAAAAGTAGAGATGGGCATTATCAAATACTTTTGTTGTCGAGTACTCCCATGAAAAAAAAGAGTATCAATTTCTATTAAATTAAAAATGTAAGTTAACGTATGACATTGTGTAATGACATTGTGATATTTATATTGTAAGTATTACATTGTGATATTTATATTTTGTTTTACTCACAGAAGTTACCAAGAATGGTTACAAGATAAGCTAACTTTAACATATTATGCTTTTAGAGAAAACAATTAAATAAACAATATGTATTAATAAATAAATAAATAAATAAAAATAAGAGTAAAACTAATTTGCACTCACCCAAAGCTTGCATAGAATCCAATACTGATGGCATTATATAAATGTTATATTTATATATTTAGATTTATATATAGAAAATATAAATACAGTCTTCTCTAGCACTCTATAGTGTCGCCTTCCTTCGATGAAATAAAAAGCAGAAGAAATGCCCCATACAGCGGTACAATGTTCACACTAACGCTCTTAAGAAAGCAGCTTGGAAAATGGAGCACAAGTTGAATAGTACACATTTAGAGGTATTTTCAGTGCATGGAAATATGCATTTCTGCATTTTTTTGCAAAATCATAGAAAATAAAACAATCTTAAGTATTTACAGAATTCAGTACAGTGGCCAGAATGACAAAGAACAAAGCCTTGTCTGCACCAGATATTCCCACACAGCATAGTAGTAATGATTTTAGGAGTTTCTTATGAAATTGAGACCATCAGACCAAAAATTTAAGTTGCACTTCAGCCACAGCACTTCAGAAGATAGTGTCTCATAGTATTCCCTATGATACACTTCAGTTCTTTACTTTAAAGGTCAGGAATAGCTAACTAATCTTATTAAAACCAACAACAGGTATGCTAGACCCTATACCCACTAAGCTACTGAAAGAAGGGTTTCCTGTAATCTCAGAACCTCCTCTTTAGAATGCATACCAAATAATTTAAGCTGGAAGTTTTAAAACCTCTTATCAAGAAACCACAGCTTCATCATGGAGAGTTGGTTAATTATAGACCGATCTCAAATTTCCCATTTATGTCTAAAATACTAGAAAATTTAGTATCCTCCCAACTATGTTCATTTTTGCAGAAAAACTGTATCTGAGAGGAAATTCAGTCAGTATTTAGGCCCCATCATTGTATAGAGACTGCACTTATTAGAGTTACAAATTACTTGTTCTTGTCATCTGATCACAGCTGCATCTCTCTTCCAGTGCTATTATATCTTAGTGCTACCTTCGACATTATAGATCACAACATTCTCTTGGATAGGCTTGAGAATTATGTTAGCGTTTGTGGACTGGCATTAGCATGGTTTAGCCTTGTGCTTTTATTATATTTTGTCAAGTTCCATCTGACTATTGTAGTGCAAATAGGGAGGCTGTATGGAAGAGGCTACACCTAGTGCAAATAGTCCCTCCATAATTTTTATTTTTTTAATGAAAGTCATTGAGAGGCAGATGAAAAGATAAAAAGAGTTAGTTCATGTACTGTATGCAACCAGCTTTTACCAGAAATTCATACTGTAATGAAACTATTTATATCGATGGCCTCTTGAGGTCTGTTCCTGGAACACTGATTTTATGTGGGAATAACATAATGCACTTAGCAAATGATAGACACACACACACACACACATATTGGTGTGACTATCCTTATGAGGACTCTCCATAGACATAATTATTTTTATACTGTACAAACTAGATTCTATCCCCTAATCCTAACCCTAAACCTAACCCTCACAAAAAACGTTCTGCATTTTGACATTTTCCCCAAAAAAACATTGATTTTAAGCTATTTGAATTTTGGGGACACTAGAATCTAGTTTTCTCTATCTTACCTCGCAGCAGCAGTATGCATCCAAACTTGTAATTCTCAGCACTTCAGCTGAGCATGTCTGGCACTTGCTCAGCAGCAACAACTGTAGCTGCAGAAGCAGCAGTAAGCAGATCTATTCCGCCAATACCAAACCTACCAACATTACATTCCCATTAATAAAATGCTGTTTATACCTATTTCAACAGTTGTCATGACTGAACTGGGGTGATGAGAGATAAAGGGCTTGAATTAGACAAAGACAAGCTTCAGTTAGATTGATGGATTCTTCAACCTTAACACTGCACTTGACTTGGACCCAGTGCAACATTTTATTTCCCAGAGGTTGCTCTTTCTAAGCTAATAAAGAGACATGAATACCCCCATAGGGGCATATTAATATATGATCACTTCATGTTTTTTATCCTCTGATCTAAGAGCTATCCAATCATGAAAAAAACAAGTGTAAATGACCTCCAAGACACATCAGAGATGAATAGCAATCCAATTACACAAACCACCTCAGATATTTGGTGTTGAAATAATTGGATGATAAATATTTGAGCTCATATTTAAATCTCTGTCTTTTGATTGTAGACTTGGTGTCTTAGCGAATCTGAGAACTTTTTAAGACATTGTTAAGATTTCTTGTGAAACTTTAAAGAGGACACATGTTAGATAACTGGAGTATATTTCTCAGGAGAAAAAAATGAGAAGGAGACTAAAGGCCCTTTCTCACCAAATGTGATTTCTCTCCAAATAAAAACTTTACTAAATAGATCCAGGACTGTCTAATGATTAAAATAATCACGATTCATTATATTTTATTGTAATAAATGCATACAGTTCTTATGCTTACTCTTAAAGAAAGAAAAACAAAACAAACATTTTGTTTGGACTATGCTTGTAGTAAAATATATGTACTGTGTTAGCATGGAATGAAAATTGTATGATGATCCTTCATTCTCATGAAGCCATTTTTTTTAATATCACGGTTACCAGAGGCTAACTTGATGCAATAATCAGATAATATTTGTACACTTTATCATTTCTGGTCAATGTTTCAAACTCATTCAAAAAAATTCTTCTAAATAAATACTCAGCAGACCCTGCACTGTAGCCTCTGTCCACCTATCCTTTTTGTTTAGGGGACGCTTACTGACCAGTCATTTAAAAATGGCTGTGTGGCAGCGGGGGCGTGGTCAAGCGCCCGTCCGAGAGAGGAAAGCGGTAAGGGCGCTTACACCTGAGCTAAATTATGCCTAACACCTGTCTCTAATTCCAGTGAGCATGAGGAGAGCGGCATAAAAGCAGACTCAGAGCCTCCGAGAGAGAGAGAGAGCCCAACAAGCAACCCAGTGTGCTGTATACTGTTGTACTTAAATGTTGAAAGAGAAAACGGCAATTAAAAAGCCTACCTTTAGTTCACAACCCTGTTTCCTGTGTCCTCCTTTGAGTAACTGTGTTACGCTGGTGCTGAAACCCAGGAATTCTTTCCAAGTGCATCCAAGCATGGAGCAAGGTCACCCAATAGAGTCCTCCCAGCTGGCGGAGGTCCTCCAGTCCCTCGCGACATTACATCAAGGCCACCAGCAATCCTGCTTGAGCTCTGGCAGGACCAAGATCGCCGGTTTTTCAAGATCATGCGGGCTCAGCCAGGAGACCGTGTCGGCCACAACCACGACCCCGGACACCCGCGCTATGCTACCCCTGCCCACGTTACAGAAGATGGGGGCAGCAGATGATCCTGAGGCCTTCCTCGATTTATTCGAGCATACGGCAGAAATCTGGGGCTGGCCGCCCGAACAGTGGGCAGCCCGCCTAATTCCTCTCCTGTCCGGGGAAGCTCAACTTGCGGCACAACAACTGCCGGCGACAAACCTCCTGGCTTACTCTGACCTGAAGAGGGCCATTCTGCAACGGGTCGGTCGGAGCCCGGAAGAGAATCGCCAGCTCTTCCGGGGCATGAAGTTAGAGAAGTCCGATCGCCCGTTCGCGTTTGCTCAACGGCTCCGGGACGCCTGTCGGCATCGCTGGAGGAAGCTGTTCGGCTGACGGGGGACCATTTGGCGGCGATCCTGAGGGCGGACGAGCCCTCTTCTTCTCTCTCTCTCTCCCCTTCCCCTGTGTTCGCACCCCCCTCCTCCCCCTCCCCTGTGTTCTCTCGCTCTGTTCTCTCCCCAGGGCCGTTCCTGCCCCGCGCAGGCGTGGAGGGTATGTGCGACCTGCTTCCCGGCCTTGGGAGAATGCTCCTTCCCCTTCCCCGTCCTTCAGCCGCTCTCCTCCTCAGGTGGGGGTGCCCGCCAGCACAAGTGCAGGCGTAACGCCTGGGCCGGCCTGTTGGAGGTGCGGGGACCCGGACCACTTCCGGGATCAGTGTCCGCTGATGGAGGTGGGGACGGTGGTGCGGGTCTCCGACGTCCCGCAGGCTGCCCCCGATTGGGCTGGAGCATACCGGATTCCGGTAAGGATCAGGGGGGTATTTACCAAGCTTTGCTGGATACCGGCTGCAATCAGACCACCATCCACCAATGCTTGGTTCAACCCGGGGCTTTGGGTTTAGCTAAAGTGGTGAGGGTGAGGTGTGTGCATGGGGATGTTCACAAGTATCCCATGGTTTAAATTCAGGGGAAGAAACCATAGTGTGGAGGCAACGGTTAGTTCCCGCCTCACTCATCCGCTAATCTTGGGTACTGATTGGCCGGATTTTGAGGATATTTTAGAGGGTAAATTGCGCGGATGGGTCCTGCATAAAGAGGTGTGCGATGCTTTGGCAGGGGAGCCGTCCTCGGCTGCTCTGAATGACGAGGGAAGGGGCGAGGTGGCTGCCCCTCCTCTCAGGGAATTCCCTGAGGGGGACTTTCCTCTAGAGCAGTCGAGTCGCGGGACGAAACCCTTAAACATGCTCTAGACCAAGTGAGAGTAATTGATGGTCAACAGCTCCGGCCGGGCATAGCCATTTCATACCAATATTTTGCCTTGATTAGAGATCGGCTATACAGAGTGATGCAGGACGCTCAAACAAAAGAGGACGTGACACAATTATTGATTCCACGGAGCCGCCGGGAAATAATTTTCCAGGCGGCTCACTATAATCCTATGGCCGGTCACCTAGGGGAAAGGAAGACACTTCTCCGTCTAATAGCCCGTTTCTATTGGCCGGGCATTAGCGGCGACGTCCGCAGGTGGTGTGCGGCGTGCCGCGAATGTCAGCTTGTAAACACACTGGCCACCCCAAAAGCGCCATTGCGCCCCCTTCCATTGATTGAGGTCCCCTTCGAGAGAATTGGAATGGACCTCGTCGGGCCATTAGAACGGACAGCACGCGGACATCGCTTTGTGTTAGTCCTGGTGGATTACGCAATGCGATATCCGGAAGCAGTGCCTCTGAGCAACATCTCAGCACGTTGTTTTGCATTGGCACTCTTCAAAATTATCTCCCGGGTAGGGATTCCGAAAGAAATCCTCACCGACCAAGGCACGACTTTTATGTCACGAACACTTTGCGAACTTTACGAACTGTTGGGCATTAAGCCGATTCGCACTAGCGTGTACCATCCACAGACAGATGGACTAGTGGAACGATTTAATAAAACGCTCAAAAATATGATTCGTAAATTCGTGCACGAAGACGCTAGGAATTGGGATAAGTGGTTGGATCCCCTGTTGTTTGCAGTACGAGAGGTTCCGCAAGCCTCCACGGGGTTCTCCCCATTTGAGCTGCTGTATGGGCGACGCCCATGCGGGGTCCTTGGCGTCATCCGTGAAACTTGGGAGGAGGGACCTTCGAATAGTAAAAACGAAATTCAGTACGTTCTTGATCTTAGAGCAAAACTCCATACACTGGGGCAATTAACACAGGAGTATTTGCTCCAGGCTCAAGAACGCCAGCGCCGGCTGTATGACAGGGGTGCTCAGCTACGGGAATTTGTACCGGGAGATAAGGTGCTTGTATTACTCCCAACATCGAGCTCTAAATTGCTCGCCAAGTGGCAAGGACCCTTTGAGGTCACACGACGAGTAGGGGATCTCGATTATGAGGTTAAACGTACCGATAGAGGGGGCGCACGTCAAATATATCACCTCAACCTCCTCAAATTGTGGAGAGAAGAGGCGGCCTCTGTGACGTTGGCAACGGTAGTTCCAGAGAGGGCGGAGCTCAGACCGGAGGTAAACAAAGCCCGCAATCTCAACACCCCGGTTACTTGTGGAGACCACCTCTCACCGCGCCAACTCGCAGAGGTTTCCGAGTTACAAAAATAATTTGCAGATGTGTTTTCTCCGCTACCGGGCCGTACGAACATCATACAACACCACATCGAGACCGAGCCGGGAGTGGTGGTACGTAGCCGCCCCTATCGCCTGCCCGAACACAAAAAGAAAATAGTTCGGGAAGAATTGGATGCGATGCTTGAGATGGGAGTAATAGAGGAATACCACAGTGATTGGTCCAGCCCGGTCGTCCTTGTTCCCAAGAGCGATGGGTCTGTACGGTTCTGTGTGGATTATAGAAAAGTCAACGCGGTGTCTAAATTTGACGCTTACCCAATGCCCCGTGTTGATGCACTGCTCGATCAGTTAGGTACTTCTCGATTTTATTCGACCTTGGATTTAACAAAGGGCTATTGGCAGATCCCCTTGACACCAATGTCCCGTGAGAAAACAGCCTTCACTACGCCGTTTGGATTACACTAATTTGTGACGCTTCCTTTCGGTTTGTTTGGGGCCCCAGCCACGTTTCAACAACTCATGGATAGGATCCACAGACCTCAAACCGCTTACGCCGCTGCCTATTTAGATGATATTATAATTTATAGCACTGATTGGCAGCGGCACATGCAACATCTGAGGGCCGTCCTGAGATCGCTGCGGCGGGCGGGGCTCACGGCAAACACTAAGAAGTGCGCGATTGGGCTTGTGGAGGTACGGTATCTGGGGTTCCACTTGGGTCATGGCCAGGTGCGTCCCCAAATTGATAAGACCCCGGCGATTGCGACTTGCCCTAGACCTAAGACCAAAAAGGGGGTGAGGCAGTTCCTGGGGCTGGCTGGCTATTATAGAAGGTTTGTGCCTAATTATTCGGACGTCACCAGCCCGCTGACTGACCTCACTAAAAAGGGGGCTCCAGATCCGGTTCAATGGTCGGAGCAGTGCCAACAGGCGTTTATGCAGATTAAAGCCGCACTTTGTGGGGGGCCGCTTCTTCATGCACCTGACTTCTCTCTCCCTTTTATTTTGCTGACGGATGCTTCAGACAGAGGGCTGGGGGCCGTACTCTCGCAGGTGGTGGAGGGGGAGGAGCGCCCAGTGCTGTACATTAGCCGGAAGCTACAGCACCGTGGAGAAGGAGTTTTTGGCCATCAAGTGGGCGGTCCTCACCCTCCGGTATTACCTGCTGGGGCGGGCCTTCACCCTCTGCTCGGATCACGCCCCACTCCAGTGGCTTCACCGCATGAAGGATACTAATGCCCGGATCACCCGCTGGTATCTGGCTCTCCAGCCCTTTAAATTCAAGGTGGTCCACAGACCGGGGGTGCAGATGGCTGTCGCCGACTTTCTCTCCAGAAATGGGGGGGGAGTGGTATACAGGCCGGATGGCGCCCCGGCCTGAGTCGGGCGGTGGGGGTATGTGGCAGCGGGGGCGTGGTCAAGCGCCCGTCCGGGAGAGGAAAGCGGTAAGGGCGCTTACACCTGAGCTAAATTATGTCTAACACCTGTCTCTAATTCCAGTGAGCACGAGGAGAGCAGCATAAAAGCAGACTCAGAGCCTCTGAGAGAGAGAGAGAGCCCAACAAGTAACCCAGTGTGCTGTATCCTGTTGTACTTAAATGTTGAAAGAGAAAACGGCAATTAAAAAGCCTACCTTTAGTTCACAACCCCGTTTCCTGTGTCCTCCTTTGCGTAACTGTGTTACAGGCTGACAACAGCATCAATGGTTGATGAAGCATTTCTCTTGGCCAGCAATAAATGTTCACTGTTTTGATTCCATCCAAATAGATCCACTTTGGTTCAGATTTTCATGAGTGTAGCAGATGACCTAATCCCTCCAATATCCTGCAAAAAATACTCCACAAAACAAACTCCAGCTGATAGGAGGCATAAAAATAAGGAACATGCAGATTCATCCACCACTGTACCAAAGGTTTTTAGGGTTTTATTCCACAAAACAAACTACAGCCGCTAGGCGGAGCCAACACAATAAGAAAAAAAAAGTACTAGCATCCTCGGACGGTCAAGTGAATGTTCAGTGAGTCAAGCTCACTTGGGGGCAACATGAGAAACACACCATGACTTCCTCCGTCTATTGTTTTTTGAAAGACATCGCTTGTTGTGGGCATGCAAATATTTTGTGGCCATACTTAGTATCTATTCTCAATTTTATCAGAAACATCAGTTCAAAAGCGACCTGCCGTCGATGCAAAAGCTTCTTGAAGGAGTGGTTTTCCACAAAACAAGCTCCAGCCACTAGGCAGAACCAACCCAAAAAGAAATAAAAACGTGCCCAGCTTCCTAAGATAAGTTTATGTTCAGTGAGACAAGCTCAGTTGGGGGCAACATGAAAATCAACAAATGCTTACTCACCCCATTGTCTCTATGAAAGCCGATGCTTGCTGTGGGCATGTCAATATTGTGTGGTCATTCTTAGTATCTATTCTCAATTTGTCCAGGAACATCAGTGCAAAAGCGATCTTCCATTGATGTAAGAGTTTCTTGCAATCCTTGAATCGAACACGTTTCTCTCTTGTCAAGTTTGCAAAGTCAGGGAACAAGAAAATGCTGTTGTTCTACCAAGAAACCTTTCCTTTACTCCTCACCTCGCATAACACAATATCTTTATAACTTTTGTGCTTTAACAATGGCTGTAGCGCTACTTTAATAGCCTACTTACACAGTTTTATCCAGATAAGGAAAATGCATTTGCATTTACACCTTCTTGAACCACTTTGAATGTAGTCAGAATCCTTCCCAGACCACCTCCAAATGTGGTGTCGGTGATCCGATCACAATGTATCTACGTGCATTTACAAGAATGATCTCACAGTGAAACAGTAGGTTGACTTTTCTTGAGATGAACTCGGTCTGAAATTCTAAGCACTGCCCGCAGTGGTGGAAGCAGGACGTTTTTTTTTTACATAATGGCACGTGTGAGCTCCAGTTTCCATATAAAATATCCACAGAGTGCCGCAAAAACAGAGAAATTGTAAAATACAGTTAAGAGGAATGCATATTTTAAGAAATATACCTCCAAACCCTAAATCTAAATCTAACCATCAGAGGAGAAAAATCTAAGGAACCTCCTAATCATGGCCATCACTCATAATGTGGACGCGATAACTTCCTGGTTTTAATGCAGGACAAAAACCCAAGTCTCCCACGGGTCTGAAGGAACACACTTCCGTTCACGCCACAGGAGAAGGTAATGTTTCAGCCGATACAAAAATGTCTGATGGGAGATGGTGCATCTCATGATGCGGCTGATGCCAGGGAACTGGAACATTCGGAAGCAACATGCTGACTTCCTGTGTGATCATGTTGGTATTTACATCTGGCATTTGATGTGGTCAAGTTCTATTCGATTGTGATCGAAAACATATTTTAATGCATGGTCTAAATGGGGCCACAGCAATGGAGATTTGATGTTTTTAGATCTAGTCGTAGTCATCCACTAGAGCTTTTGTTGTCTGTTTGATTTATTTAAAATTAAATTAGAAAAAATCTGTAAAATTTTAAAGCCACTGACCATTAATAGAGATTTAACGGGTGCGCTCACACCTTGGCTGGATGTGATAAATAAAGGAATAGTTCACCTAAAAATGAAAATTCTCTCATCATTTACTCACCCTTATGCCATTTCAGCAGTAGTGGTTTTAACCACCATGCAAACCACACAATTGCGTGGGGCCCCGGACGTCGGGGGCGATGCCCGCACAGGTTTGAAAGCTCCGCAGTAACCACTGGAGGGGTGATATGATGTTCTGGGTACTCGCGCGAACACACTGTTCTTAACACTCTTAGAGCGGTTCATATTGGAGGTCTTCCGAATTAATTTTGTGCACGAGCTCTTACTCACAGATACGTGCGAACGGATGAGTTCACACCAAATGCTTTTTTACATGTGTCTACTCTGTTTTGCCATTGTTTTACTATGTAAACACGTGCTGAGGAATGTTCTTGACTGCTTGACCATGTCTTGCTGTTTCTTCACTGTCTCACGCAGGACTGGAACATTTTTAGACACTGTGTCAAGTTAAAAAGAACTTCAGGTCTCAAAAACGCACGTTGAGACACCTGCGTTCTGCTTCATTTGTTGCGCTGTGTAGATTGTTTTAGAGTAGGAGTTACAAAGATTAAATTTTCTGAACAAGTTCAGGTAGCAAAGAGGTGACTGTTACAATGTTTAACATTATTCCAGATTGTTATGCACCAAGCAAAGTTTCAGTGCTTGATGAACGGCAATGTTTTTTCCTTCTGCTCTAGGGTGCTGAGGGGCTGCCAAGCCTTGTATGTTTACTGTTACTGTGACAAATGTTGCCTACAATGTTCACATAAAATACAGCCTTTTGCAACATGATGAGCAAATACACTGCAGCATCAGAATATAAGCTCTAAGTGAAAGTAAATAAGACAGTAATATATTACTTCTGTATACAAAAAAATCCTCATAATAATAATAATAATACTTAAACTGGACATTAATAAATAATTGATGGGTTATATAATACTAATAATAAATAACGACTGAATTCTGAAATGTTATTGAGTTAAGTAGTAGGTTTTAGAAGAAAATAAAAGTGTTTTGTAAAAGTAAATGTAGGTAAATATGTCAGGGATCAATCAAGCTCGTTTCAGCCCACCACTCAAAGATCACTCTCTCCAGAATATTAAACACACACACCTGGTCATCATCAATTACCTCATCAACCAGCTCATAAGAACACTCACTGCGATTCCAGTCTTTGTCAAGCCTCCAACAGGAACAGACCGTTTCTTCCCGTATCCTGAGAATCCTGTTAACTCTGAACTCCTGAGTATTCTGTTTCCTTACCTGACTCATACTAACCCTTTGCAATATTGTTCTGCCATCTCCAGATCTCCCATCCTATTCCTGAGAGCCCATGTTCGTGATCTGACCAAGTTGCTCCGATCATTCCTAGAAGAGAGAAAGGATTAACGAACTGAGACTGAGTAACTATACTACGATTGAAGTTATCTGGATTACCTGTTGTTCTCCGTACATCCAGCGATCTTCACTAAATCTGCACCTGAAAATTCACCTTATACTCACCTTACACGATTGTCACCTGAATAAAGCTGTGTTTGGATTCACTTACCTCTGCCTCCTGGTCTCTATCCTGACAAAATATTGCTTTTTTATATTTAACTAGATTTTTATTTAATGAAACATTTTAAATGTACTTTACAACAATGGCTAAAATTTCCATTTTCAAGCAAACTTTTTCAAGTCAATTATATGTAATTTTTTTTTATTATTTTAAGCAAATATTGGGGAATTGGGGCCCTGGTTGGTTGGTTGCTTGGGGCCTCAGAAATCATAAACCCACTTCTGCATCTCAGATGTGTGACGTTCTTTCTTCTGCAGAACACAAACAAACAAAAATACTTTTGCGCTCTCAATGTTTGATGTATAATGTACAATGTATAATTACAAACATATGGTGTGTTGGATGCTACAGATAAAAGATTCATGTACAGCATTTACACACCATAAGCAATAACAACATCCTGAGAGTTGTTTGACCAGTCTGTAGTTTTAAATATTCTTGAATTACCAGATTTTAGAGAGAAAACATGCATACGTGCATGCATATGAGAATGGGTTTGTGTTTATGTGTGTGTGTACATGTCCTGCCAGACAGAACCCTCCCCCACCCTTCTCAGGGCCGTCGCCATGGCAGCCTGATTATGTAACTTGTTATCCAATCAGAGTGCATCTGCATTGCTGTGTCCCATGCAACCGCTGTTTGTTTGCATAGCAGGTAGTCCAATGGTAGTTTAAGAGTTCAGGACAAAAGCAGATACACACACCTACAGCATTTATGTAACACGTGACAGGCCTTCATTAGCACTGCTATGTACAGCAAATATGTTTCATTGTCATCAGAGCATACATTACTATAAGACTGCATACAAATGTGCCGGATATAACACAGGGGGCTTTGAACACTCTCAAAGAACAAATTGTTACAAAATTGTTACAAATTACCAACATAAGTATCACTATTGCTACAGGTCATGCTTAAGGTTAGTGATTTGAACAAACATTACATTTGGTACGTCACTCGTTCCGCACTGTGCCACTGACATAAATGATACCTCAAATCATGTGGCTTATTAAGGAAAGGTCTGTATATTATATATTGTTTTATTCTAGCCAACAAGCACAGCAGGGAGATTAAAACATTTAATTCAGTTCAAATTGGCCTAAACAAAAGGTTTTGGTATTTCAGTCTGGTCCCATTGACACTCTTCCCAGCATGCACTTGGGCATGAATAATACAGTTACATTGTTTGGCCGTTTACATTGTTTTATTTACATTGTTGTTAATTTTGTTGTCACAGTTTGTGATCTAATGATGACTTTGTACCTCTATTAAAATAAAAAAAATTTTATTATTACTAGGGCTGTCGATTTAACATGTTAATTTAGTGTGATTTAATTATAAATAAAAATAGCACCTAAAAAAGATTACGCAATGAATCATGTCCCCGAACCATAATAAGGAATATACCTTCCATATAAGCAATTCCAGCATGTAGTACCATCTATTTCCTACAGGGGGCAGTAAGAGAAACTCGCTTGATAGGCAACACGCAGCTCAAACAGACAGATAACATACCACACTAACCGAGAGCAGACAACACAAGACGAGAACACATTCTTGTGTACAAACACAACTTGATGGAGCTCAAGCTGAAGCAGGGATCTCAAGAAGTATTTTTCTACGTTTTAAACTTTAACTTGACACAGCATCCTAAAATTGGTATGTTTATGATGCAACGCAACCGAGATGCTCCAAAAGCGTCCATCTGACAGAGGTGTACATTTACAAGCAGAGCTGAAATGTGATTATAAAAATCTTCACTTCGGTTCTACTGAAGAAGAAAAGACATGTACATCTGTGATGGCTTAAAGGTGAGTAAATTACGAGTGAATTATAATTTTTGGGTGATCTAATCCTTTAAAGTGCCCTGCAAAGTTTCTCAACCTCTATGTGATGTCATAGATGTCTTTTTAGCAGGAAGAGAGGGACTGGAGGTTTTAAATGCATACAGCAGCAAAACTTTCATTTTGATTTCATGTGGTCTTTAAGTAAGTAGTAAAGATGCATATTGCATGTCTCTTGATAGTTTTCATTTTTATATTCCACATTTTGTTAGGATTTGTCACACCTCGGTCTGAGAGCCCTCTCCTTTCTGTTGTCTATTACTGTGTTTGTTTCTGTTCTATGTTTGAGCACATGGCTCAGTTATGTTTTTTGTCTGCCATGTGCTCTGCTTTCCCTGCCTGCTTGTTTCCTTCTGCCATGCCTAATCGTTTAGTCCTAGTCATGTTGATTGTCTGCACCTGTCCCTCATGTATCTTGCTCTATATATTGTACCCTTTTTAGGGGTCAAACCCCGAAGGGGCTAAAGACTCATATTGTTTTCCAAGTCACAAGTAAGTCTCAAGTCATTGCATTAAAGTCTCGAGTCAAGTCCCAAGTCAAGACAGGCAAGTCCCAAGTCAAGTCCCAAGTCAAGGCAGGCAAGTCCAAGTCAAGTCCAAGTCAATTTACAAGTCCTCAACTTTTAGCTTCAAGTCCTAAACAAGTCATTAGTGTGCTTTGCGCAAATTAGTATCAGAGTATATTAATTACTATAGTAAATTTATACAAATTTTATCTAGAAGTTTCTACTTTATAATCTAATTTTATCTCTTTTTTTTATCGATATCTACCTGTAAAGACCAAAGAGGGTAATACAGATGATACATGGATCTTATCTTTGGACACACATTAAGGCAAACCAAACTTTTACTCTAAACACGCAGTGAAAGGACGCTGAACGTGCTGAACTGGTGAATGAAATCTGAAATATTACCAGGCAGTGGCTAATTGCAGACATTTAAGTTGCAAATACGAGTTATATACTGTAAAGGGCTGCGAACAGAGTAAATGATCGGTTTTGTGATTTTTAGAACCATAACCAATATAATTAAATAAATAAAGCTAAACGCATGACAGAGGATCAGCGCGTCCGCAAAAGCATGAGTGTGTTTACATGCACGTTCTAACCAGTTATGCTCAAAAAGCACCAACGTGTGTGTGGTCACAATAAATGCAGTTCCTTTATCGAGGTCATACAACAGCATAATAAAACACCGGGTAGATTTAGTCCATTACACCAATTGCTATAACACGTTAAATGCTACTGACCGCAGTAAACAATAGTTTGCGTTTCGATATGCAGACTTTGTTAGCCTGTAAATCTGCCATGTGCTGCCATAGACATGTATGTTACTGAACCTTAGCTGATGTAAATTAATTAACAACTTACCTCTGTCTGTGGATTTTCAGATGCCTCACAAAATTGGACATTGTCGACGAGGTGTCTGTAATTTTGGAACCACAGGTTCTACATGTTGCAATCCTTTTGTTGCCTTTAACGCTGTATTCAATATATCCCAATTATATCACCTTTGGAATCATTTTTGCTGTGTCCTTGTCCTTAAATGCGTGCCACGGCCTTCAAACTTGGTCCAGCTTTCGTGGAAGCTGATTGGTTGGTTGTCTGATTGGTTGAATAAGGAGCGTTGATTTGCAGATTTGTAAATCAAATTAATCGTTTATTTGGGAAATTAATTGTTGATTTACTGCACATTTTTAATTATACAACTCTTATCTTTGGTTTTAAAAAGTATAAGTATTTCCAAGTCAGACGGCTGAAGTCCAAGTCAAGTTGCAAGTCATTGCTGTCAAAGTCTAAGTCGAGTCGCAAGTCTTTTTTGATTCTATCGAGTCGAGTCGCGAGTCATCAAATCAGTGACTCGAGTCCGAGTCAAGTCCAAGTCACGCGACTCGAGTCCACACCTCTGCTGTTTTCTATAATAATAATTCTTCTTCTTATTATTATTATTATTCCGCTATTGAGTCTATAGCAGCCCATAGAACCGCTTGAGAGAAAGATGAAATTTGGCACACAGATAGAGGACAGTCTGGTGTATTACCACAGCAAATTTGGCATCTCTTCCTCAAACCCTCTAGTGCCAACAACTCCCTAAATTTGCACTTACGTTTATCCTAGAAACAAAATAATTTTTTCATCCTTCATGAAAAATGTTCTGCCATTTAGAATTTTCTGAAAAACTAACTTTTTTGAACTTGTCCTAGGCAGTTTGTCTGATTTGCACGAAAATTGTCCTGCATCATCTAGAGGCACTCATGACAAAAATGTATTCACAGAATTTTGATAAACCATACCGTTTTCGAATAGCACAATGAACTCGACGAAGAGCACACCAAAATGGACGTGAGGGTATATCTCCGTAACGCTTTAGCGTATTTAGCAAACTTATTATTTCTCATAGACACAATGCCTGCTCAGTTTTGGAACGGTGCTACCTAGTGGTCACGAGATAAGAAAAAAGCTAATTTTTGCTTTTAACTTCTGAAATGTTTGTCATAAAATCATCAAATTGGTCTCATTAGATTCAGTGGGGGTATAGTGACTCCAACGATATGAAAAATTCCTATGTCGGACTAACCAAAAACATATCACAAAGCTTCTTTTGCTGCTCATGGTGCCGATTATTGTCTTGACCCCTCTGTCGCTGCTTGCAGCTACATTTCCTCTTGTGTTTGTCGACATGTTTTGATAGAAAGTTCATCTGTCTTTGTTCAAGTCCTGTTCTGGTCAGTCCTAGTCTTTATTTTGGTTTATGTTTAGCTTGTTTTCTCTCTTTTTTTCTGTTGTTGAAATAAAAGTTATTTTATTTTTCACTCATTCCTGCGCTTGGATCCTTCTTGCTACTAAGCATACTGTGATGTGTATTTATCAACCCATTAAATGTGCAACATAATATAGGCATATTGAACCAAGATAAAACTTGTTTTTTATGATAGTTCAGAAAGTACCTACATACTGTATATTTATTCAGTGTAAACCATAGTTCCCCTTCTGTCACTCATTCGGCGTTGTTTCCATGTAGTGAAATTCGGGGTCTCTCTTGAGAGCCTCTGTTACCTCTTATCTTTGAGAAAAGGCCAATAAGAATTTGCATGCCACTCTCCTGGAAATACGGGTATAAAAGGAGGGAAGCGTGTGTCTGTTCAAACAGATTTTTCTTCGGAGCCGAGCGGTTGTGTTTCAGTGAGCTAAATAAATCCTCTGCTATTCCACTCACCTCTACAAGAGCGTATGCTGTTGGAGATATGGTGCAAATCAGCAGCTTTTCTCTTCTCTGCACACTAGTGCAGACTACACTCCTGGGCGCTTCGACAGCCATCTAAAACAGTTTTATTCTCTAAAAGAGTAAGCACTTGGACGTTAAACATCTTTTTAAAGACACATCTTTTTCAAGATGCCTTTCTGTCCTTGTGTTATTCCTGGATGCAGTCGTTACCTCTCTGCTTCAGACGGCCACGGGCGCTGCCTCACGTGTCTGGGCAGAGAACACACTGAGGCAGCATTTGTGGATGGACCATGGCAACGTTGCGGTCGTGGCTTTACTTCTTCTGGGGGAAAGCCAGTCTAGCCGCCCCCCCCGCATCGTGCCTTCTACCCATGGGTATAGGGCTGGCACTGGGGGTGATTTCGGGAGTTCAACAGGCGCAGTTTCGCCAGGTAAAACCCCGTTACCCAGCACACTCGTCTGCCGCCATCCCGAGCTGGATGAGCGTTTCGCCGCTGCATCAGAGAGCGTCATGGCATCCTCAATCAAACACACCTGATTCTACTCATCAGCTCATTAGTGGAGACTGCAATACTTAATTGGGTGTGTCAGAAAAGGGCGACATGCAATATATGCAGTGCTGTGGGGCCTCCAGGACCGGTTTGAGAACCACTGGGCTAAAGCACAGAACTGGTAAGCATAAGGTTGCTGGTTTGATCCCCACAGCCACCACCATTGTTTCCCAGAGCAAGGCACTTAACTCCAGGTTGCTCCGGGGGATTGTCCCAGATATAATTGCACTGTAAGTCACTTTGGACAAAAGTGTCTGAAAAATGCATAAGTGTAAATGTAAAATGGGACAGTTTGCTGCCTTGTGAAAGCAAAAAGAACCAATGAGAAAATGCAACATTGTAACAATTTTAGTTCTTGTTTCAGAACAAAACAAACAAACTGCAGGCCTGAAACACCCTAATAATTAGGGTTATAAGGGTTTGTTCAAATCAGTATTAATAGACCAATATTAATAGTGAAGCTTGCCTTAGACAACCCCAATAATTACTCGGATGCTTTCTGAAAAGCCATTAAGTGTTGCATAGCTGAAACGTGTAAGAGTCAGTGTAAATTAATTTAAAAAATACTGATTTAATATCAGTACCTCTCCGGGAACCAGCACCTTATCGTGGTGGAGAGGTTTGTGTGCCCTTATGATCCTGAGGGTTGTGTTGTCTGGAGCCATGTGCTCCTGGTAGGGTCTCCCAAGGCAAAGTGGTCTCAGGTGAGGGGCCAGACTAAGAATGGTTCACAAATGACTCATGGATAAAACGGTAAGAGGAGGAGTTACCCTGCCCGGAGGAAGCCCGGGGCCCTCGTCTGGAGCCAGGCCCAGATGGAGGGCTCGTCGGCGCGCCTGGTGGCCGGGCTTGTCACGGAGCCTGGCCGGGCACAGCCCAAAGAAGTGACATGGAACCCCCCTCTATATCCCTTGGGCCCACCACCCATTGGAGGAACCGCAGGAGTCGGGTGCGCTGTCATATGGGCGGCAGTGAAGGCCGTGGGCCACGACGGACCAGACCCGGGCAGCAAAGCTTGCTCTGGGGATGTGGAATGTCACCTCACTGGGGGGGAAGGAGCCGGAACTAGTGAGGGAGGTGGAGCGTTACCAGTTGGATCTGGTGGGGCTTACATCGACGCACAGTTTTGGCTCTGGATCCGTACTCCTGGATAGGGGATGGACTCTATTCTTCTCTGGAGTTTCCCAGGGTGTGAGGCGACGGGCGGGTGTGGGGATACTCACGAGTCCCCGGCTGAGCGCCACTACGTTGGAGTTTACCCCGGTGGACGAGAGGGTCAGCCTCCCTATGCCTACGGGTTGTGGGGAAAACTCTGACCATTGTCTGTGCATATGCACCGAACAGCAGTTCAGAGTATTCGGCCTTCTTGGAGACCCTGAATGGAGTCCTGAATAGGGCCCCAGTAGGGGACTCCATAGTGATGCTGGGTGACTTCAACGCACACGTGGGAAATGACAGGGACACCTGGAAAGGCGTGATTGGGAGGAACGGCCTCCCTGATCTGAACTCAAGTGGATGTTTGTTATTAGACTTCTGTGCTAGTCATGGATTATCTATAACAAACACCATGTTCGAACATAAGGATGCTCATAAGTGTACGTGGTACCAGAGCACCCTAGGCCGAAGGTCGATGATCGATTTTGTAATCGTGTCGTCGGATCTGAGGCCATATGTTTTGGACACTCGGGTAAAGAGAGGGGCAGAGCTGTCAACCGATCACCATCTGGTGGTGAGTTGGGTCAGGGGGTGGGGAAAGACTCTGGACAGACCTGGGAAGCCCAAGCGAGTAGTGCGGGTGAACTGGGAACGTTTGGAGGAGATCCCTGTCCGCGAGATCTTCAACTCACACCTCCGGCAGAGCTTTTCAGACATCCCTGCGGAGGTTGGGGACATTGAACCGGAGTGGGCAATGTTCAAAGCTTCCATTGCCGAAGCCGCGGTGGAAAGCTGCGGCCTCAAGGTTTTAGGTGCCGCAAGGGGTGGTAATCCTCGAACACCGTGGTGGACACTGGTGGTCAGGGAAGCCGTCCGACTGAAGAAAGAGGCCTTCCGGGATTTGTTGTCCCGGAGGCAGTTGCAAGGTACCGACAGGCCCGAAGGGCTGCGGCCTCGGCCGTGAGGGAGGCAAAGCAGTGGGTGTGGGAAAAGTTCGGAGAAGCCATGGAGAAGGACTTTCGGTCCGCACCAAAGTGCTTCTGGAAAACTGTCCGCCACCTTAGGAGGGGGAAACGGGGAACCATTCAAGCTGTATACAGCAAAGATGGGACGCTGTTGACCTCAACTAAGGAGGTTATTGGGCGGTGGAAGGAACACTTTGAAGAACTCCTAAATCCCAACACGCCCTCTATGGTAGAGGCAGAGCCGGAGGATGATGGGGATCAGATTCTATTTCCCTGGGGAGGTCACTGAGGTAGTCAAACAACTCCGCAGTGGCAAAGCCCCGGGATTGATGAGATCCGACCAGAAATGCTGAAAGCTTTGGATGTGGAGGGGTGTCATGGATGACACGCCTCTTCAACATTGCGTGGAAATCTGGGACAGTGCCTAAGGAGTGGCAGAACGGGGTGGTGGTTCCCCTCTTCAAAAGGGGGATCAGAGAGTGTGTGCCAACTACAGGGGTATCACACTTCTCAGCCTCCCTGGTAAAGTTTACTCCAAGGTGCTGGAGAGGAGGGTTCGGCCGATTGTCGAACCTCGGATTGAAGAGGAACAATGCCGTTTCGTCCTGGCCATGGAACGACGGACCAGATCTTTACTCTCGCAAGGATCCTGGAGGGGGCCTGGGAGTATGCCCATCCGGTCTACATGTGTTTTGTGGATCTGGAGAAGGCGTATGACCGGGTCCCCCGGGAGATACTGTGGGAGGTGCTGCGGGAGTACGGGGTGGGGGGATCCCTTCTTAGGGCGATCCAATCCCTGTACGTCCAAAGCGAGAGCTGTGTCCGGGTCCTCGGCACGAAGTTGAGTTCATTCCATGTGGGGGTTGGTCTCCGCCAAGGCTGCGCTTTGTCACCAATCCTGTTTGTGATATTCATGGACAGGATATCGAGGCGTAGTCGGGGTGGGGAAGGTGTGCGGTTCGGTGGGCTGGGGATCTCATCGCTGCTTTTTGCAGATGATGTTGTCTTCATGTCATCATCGGTCCGTGACCTTCAGCTCTCACTGGATCGCTTGGCAGTCGAGTGTGAAGCAGCTGGGATGAGGATTAGCACCTCTAAATCTGAGGCCATGGTTCTCAGCAGGAAACCGATGGAGTGCGTACTCCAGGTAGGGAATGAGGTTTTGCCCCAAGTGAAGGAGTTCAAGTACCTCGGGGTCTTGTTCACGAGTGAGGGGACAATGGAGCGGGAGGTTGGCCGGAGAATCGGGGCAGCGGGGGCGGTATTGCACTCACTCTATCGCACCGTTGTCACGAAAAGAGAGCTGAGCCGAAAGGCAAAGCTCTCGATCTACCGGTCAATTTTTGTTCCTACCCTCACCTATGGTCATGAAGGTTGGGTCATGACCGAAAGAACTAGGTCGCGAGTACAAGCGGCCGAAATGGGCTTCCTCAGAAGGGTGGCGGGCTTCTCCCTTAGAGATAGGGTGAGGAGCTCAGTCATCCGTAAGGAGCTCGGAGCAGAGCCACTGCTCCTTTGCGTTGAAAGGAGTCAGTTGAGGTGGTTTGGGCATCTGGTAAGGATGCCCTCTGGCCGCCTCCCTAGGGAGGTGTTTCAGGCACGTCCAGCTGGGAGGAGGCCTCGAGGAAGACCCAGGACTAGGTGGAGAGATTACATCTCCACACTGGCCTGGGAACGCCTCAGGGTCCCCCAGTCAGAGTTGGTTAATGTGGCTCGGGATAGGGAAGTTTGGGGCCCCCAGCTGGAGCAGCTGCCCCCGCGACCCGACTTCGGATAAGCAGTTGAAGATGGATGGATGGATGGATGATTTAAGATCATAGATCTTGTCCACAATAGTGCACTTAATTAGGACACAGACCATTTAATTCACAGATAGCATCTTAAACTGAGAGGGACTGTAGACAGTAGAGGACAAGGCAGTACAGAGTGTGAGAAACTAATAAAGATCTCTCAATCACACTGTCAGAGGTGATTTCCATATCAATATTTGAGTGACACTAAATTATTTCAACACAACAGGGTGTGTAGTAGAGTGGCGCCCAGGCAGACCTTTTCATTTAGTTAAACTTAAAGTTGTGATGCTATTAACTTAGCTACATGTTCAATTAGTGTCACAGTAGTTCAAAATAGTTTACGTTTTCCAGCAAAGAGCTATAAATAGAAGTGTATAAATGTATTCCAATAAATAAAAAAGAACACTACATTGCTACATTTCCACACTGTCAGGGTTTCCATTAGCCTGTAATTAATGGTTAAACAGTTAAACAGTTCAATTAACTCACTGTCTGACAAATTAAAAAATTGTCAGAGACAATGTCTGTTGAAATATTAACATGAAGCATCAGCAACTCCTTTAGTTGATGTCAGAAGTTTACAGCTTGCAAAATCCAAATCCATGACTACAGCGGGGTGTATCCCACACACTGGCAAAAGCAGTCTGACCACAGTGAGAAGGTTCTTACTTCAGAATTGCATTAAAACAGATTTGTGTTGCTGTTTTCTAAAGTAAAGTAAATAAAAATGTATTTCTAAAGCACACTCAAACACAGCAAAGCTGACCGAACTGCTGAATAGAAAAATACAATACAGTAAAATAAAACAAATACATTAAAATACATACAATAAAATGTGACAAGACAATCTAATTTAATACTGCAAAATGCTAGAGAATACAAGTGCGTTTTAAGCCTGCATTTGAAAATAGACAGTGGTGAAGCTTGTCTAATGTCCAGTGGTAGCTGATTCCATAGCCTAGGGGCAGCAACTGCAAAGGCTCTGTCACCATTACGCGTATAAAACATGACCGGGGAATATGCAATAATAGTTTGTCAGCAGGTCTTAAATACTTAGTAGGTAAGTATGGCTGCATTAAATCTCTAATATATGATGGGGCCTGGTCATTAAGAGCTTTAAAAACAAGCAACAGTATTTTAAGTTGTATCCTGAAATAAACAGGATGCCAGTACAGAGAGGCCAGGATTGGGGTAACATAATCACATTTTCTAGATGATGTCAAAAATCTGGCCCTAGCATTTTGAACCAATTGAAGATGGAAAAGCGAGGACTGAGGAAGACCAAAATAAAGGGAATTACAATAATCCAACCGGGAGGTAATAAAGGCATGAATAACAGTCTCCAGGTTTCACTACTGAATTTATCTGTTTGACTAAGCCCAAGTTAGAATCTATAATGACACAAAATTCCTTACATGCGAGTAAATATTGGGGAAATATTGGCCAAGCTTATTAGCAAAAGTGCTTCTAGATTCAGCAGAACCAAAAATAGAAAGCTACTCGATAACCACTTTTTTATGTCTTCAATACATTCCAAGAGAGTTTGAACAGAATCACCTGATTTCAATGGCAGATAAAGCTGTGTGTCATCAGCGTAAAGATGAAACAAGATATTATGTATCCTAATAATATTTCCAAGAGGGAGCATATACAAATTAAAAAGAATTGGCCCCTGAATGGATCCCTGTTGGACCTCACAGAGGACAGGAGCTACAGATGAAGAGAAACTATCCATAGTGACAGAAAAAACCCTATCTGTAAGATAAGATTTAAACCACTTTAGTGCTGTGCTCTTTATACCAGCCCAATGTTGTGTGGGACATTTTCAACAAGTTACAAGAGAGATACTGCACACTTGACTTCATGACGGCAGCAAAACACTTCCATGCTATGAGGAAAATAATCGTAAAAATAAAGAGAAAGAAATTAGCCAAGGTGAGAAATTATATGACATAATAACCTAACATTTTTCTTATTTTAATATTTTTTTGTGGCAAATTGCAGTTTAGATTTTTGCTTTGCCCACCGTTACCAAAAACTTGCCACAAACTTCGCACTCATTATTTTCACATACAAATTAATTTGCGATTCACCGCACAGTTTGCAGCTCTTCACCAGTAGTGGTGAACCTGACGCAAACCTTTGGCGACAATGAAGAGTTTGCCGCAAAGCTCATTTGGATGAAAAAATAATGAGTGGAGAATTGCTGGCAAGTTTGCCAGAACTCTCAATTTTCATAAGGGTTCTTTTTTCTTTGAATTAGACACTAATTCCATGAATGCCTTTTTTTATTGAAAAGCAGCAATAATGAAGATAGGTTTATTGTTTATTTTGCTTGATTGTGTCATTATTATATAACATATTATGCATAGTCCATCACGTTACAGTGCAAAATAATCACCGAAATGAGATGACTGATTTTTTTTTTCCAGTTTGTCCGATATATGTTATAATTGCCAGATACATTTGGCTAGCACCAATATTTCTGAGCGGAAACTCTTCAAACTGTATGGAACATTGAGCCTTGTAACTGAGTTTAACAAGTATAATAGTATATGTTAAATACACATGTATTTCTCATATGTAGAATTGACCCATCGATAAGCTCTGCCCCCCTTGGTTACGGTCGCCTACACTGACAAGCTCTGCAAAACTCCCTATAGGAATGAATGGGAGATAGCCATGAGCGGTGTTGGAATATACACGCAGAAAAATTGAAACAACATGATTTGGATCTAGGAAAAACCCAGCCTTTCAGTTTGGAATGTTTCCATGTCATAAATCAAACGGCCCAGGTGTCCTCATTGGTCAGAAAGGCCCCTCCGCAACCTGACCTCCTGATCTTCCACACAGAGTTAAAGCAGACTTCTCTTTTGTAAGGCTACAAGGACCACCAGATTTGCACAACTCTAAGACATTTCATCTTAATCTAGCCTTGCTAGATAATGCTGAAAATCACTTTGAACTGTGGTAACGTTTGTACCTGACAAATTAATGATTATAGACTGATGCACCTCTTTAAAATGTGTGTAGTGATGTGCAATCACCTATAACTGATAAATATAATCTTTAATTTTGTATGATTCATCTCATTCTACTAAGAATGGTAACTATAAGGCTTAACTTTATAAAATACCATGATGTATAAAACCAATATGATTTTGTAACCAGAGATTTTCATGTTTTATTAACTACACGTATAACAGCCATAAAAAATGACATTTTTGGTATGCTAGCATTTGTTTGCTTACATAGAGAAAGCTGATGACAACGAATATCATGTCTCTTGTACCATTTGCAAGATATAAAGTTTGTGATTAAATATGCACTATTTTTGAGGTGGAAAATAGTGAGAATCTCTAACAAAGACTTATAAATCAGCTATCAGAAAGGACAGCCCAGTCGACCATGTGACTCTGAAAAGTCACATCTGATTGGCGCAGGACACCTTTGGGGATGTGACTAATTTCAGTTAAAATATTTCCAAACAGGAAGAACACCGCCTCTTGCGGTCATCATTCATACCATCAAAGGAACAAACTTTCAACAAAGTGCCAAGAACCAAGCCACACAAAGAAGGCAAGGAAACACCATAAAGACAGTCAAGTACATCTCCAATATTGTGCTCAAAGTGCTGGTGTATTCATTAAATAATTTGGGGAATCCGATAGCAAATCGATGTAGACTCAAAGAAGGATAAATGGTTCTTAAGATATTGTCCTGGGTTTCGGCACCAGTGTAAAGCAGTTCAAAGGAAAGTAGGAGGCGAGAACCGGCCTGGCGATATAAATAATATTTTAATGATAAACTTAATCAAACGACACAAACACATGATGGACATGTCCGTAAACGATCTCTCTCTCTCCCGCACCATTCTCCGCAGTCAGCCTTTATCCCTCTCAGAGGCTTAAATAGCCTGATAAGGGACCAGGTGTGTAGAATCACGACCCGGCCCCACCCTCCGCCCTGCCACAATGTCATATTCACCTTTTCACTCACAACAGTATGAACTTGTATGAATGTAACACATCTTAAGAAAGTGTTTCACTGCTATTTGAAAGCTCAGATCGCATCATTTTTATGGATAAATGTTTTCCAACAGAATAGAAATGGCGGTGGGGCAACAGTTGCTAATATAGGATTGGTAAGAAATGCTTTTTAAGGCAGGGCTTAGTGAAGGGTCCATTACACAAAATGTTCAATATGTACATGATGTGCCTATGTATGTGTGTCCCTTTTAATTTTCTGACCTCAATTCTGTGTTTTATTTTTGTTTGATCAGGTATGTTAACTATTGCTTTTGTTCTTTTTTTTTTTTTTCATTAGCCGCTTTCACACATTCAGCTTTTTTCAGAAAATGTACTGTAATTTTCAGGTTAAAGGTCATGTGTGAACACAACCCTTTTGAAAATACTGTAAAATTTTGGTCTTGGAATTTCCCTAAATGAGAAGCTGAATCATTGCCTGTACATTTTCATATTGATTGTACTGTATGTGTGAACAGAGCCATAAGATTTCCGTTTTCATTTCTTATGAGGTCAGGACACACTGATGCAAGAAATTTCCCATGGAGATTACGCAAATACTCTAAGCAGTACCACCGTTGAACCTGAAGTAAGAAAAATTTCAACAATTTGGTCAGATAGTGAAACCAGAGTGCTTCTCTTCATCCTCCATCTTCAGATGCTAGTGGCAGCATTTTGTTCTCTGTAGTTCATCTGCATTATTTGAAATTGTCGAATACAATGTTGTTGAGTCTCGAGCAACTGCATAAATGTAAACATTTGCAAAAAAACTTTACCGACCGCATACTTTCAGATACAAAATACTACCCACCATGATTTCAAACAAGAAGCATACATTTCCAGCACAGCCTTATAGATGTAATGATGTAACCGAGTTTAACGGCATTTGGTGCTGATGTGTGAATGGTAATAGCAAAATGGAAAATAGATGGCAAGTTAATGCTTGTGTGAACAGCACATGTGGTACATTTACCAGAGTTCATGGCAAATTCGCCACAGATTATTTTCACATGCAAATGAGCTTTGTGGCAAACTTGTGGCAAATTGTCCATTGTTGCCAAAGGATTGCTGCAAACTTCTGGCAAACATTTGCGAATCAAAAGCTGATTTGCATGTGAAAATATCGAAGCTGCATATTTCGATTTTTGTAAGTGTGGTTGTGTCGATGTTTGTCACCTTTCTGTTATTAGTTTGCCTCATACTACATTTCTCATGTTGCACTGCCCTCATCACAGCCATCTGTTCCCCATCTTCCTCAAATGTTCCCTATTCCCTCATCAATCATCAGTTTGTATACTGTCTAGTTTCTCTCACTCTTGGTCAGTTCTATTGTTTTCTAGTATGTTCCTGTTATAGATATCAGTGTGTTAATGATATTATTTGGTTCTGTGCATAACTCCACAGTGTTTTGTGTCACCTTCATTAAAAGCCTGCATGTAGATCCATCGTCTCTCATCTCTACAAATCCTTACAGGAAATAATGGTGTGTTTCCTATGTGGCCTCTGAGTCAACTTGACTCGTTAAATATACACTTGACCATCCGAAGAACCAGGATGCCTGTTTTGTTTCTTTTGTGCTGGTTCCACCTAGCAGCTGGAGTTTGTTTTGTGGAGGAACACCTTCGGGATATTTGTGGTTGAATCTGCACGTTCACTGTGCTTATGCCTTCTATTGGCTGGAGTTTGTTTTACAAAGCATTTTAAAACACATTTTTATTTTTTTATTTATATATATTTTTACAGGTAAGAAGATATTTATTAACAGAGGTTAAAGTAAAATAAATTAAAAAAAGAAATGCACCCATTAATAAATTATATAATTGATACAATACAACTAATCCAATACAAAATTGAAAAAGAGTGCACTTGAAAGAGATATACAGGACAAAATTATATGTAGTTCAGAGGATGAATTAAAAATACAAATTAGTCAGCAAGACAGGGAAAAATGTCATATAATACATTACATACTACTCAATCCAGTGTTTGGAAAGAATATGCTTGGAAGATACAAATTAGATTTTTTATAATACCTGTTATTTAAAGTAAATACAATAGCATGGTAAAAGGGGTTTGTTGGAGAAATCGTGGAGAGAAAAAAGGATCATTACAGTCAAATTCCATATGAGTGCTCTAAATTGACAGCGTATTGGAATTAAGTGATTAGACAGGTTAATTTATTATTAAATACATCCATAAAACATGTATTTTTTGTAAAATGCCATTGTCCTTAAGAAATAAAACTGAACAAAATATATTTAGGGTAATCAGAATAGCAGCTTTGAAACAGATTACAAAAAAATTGGCTTAAACCAGAACCCCACAATTTCAAAGATGAGCGAAACGATTTACGAACGGAAATTTACCAAATGAAGAAAGTAACATTTAAAATTAATAACTAAAGTATGGAATGTGAACATAAATGGGAAAAAATTTTATAAAGTAATTTAGATTATTTCCTTGAGATTCTTGATTTCTGAACAAAATTAGTTAAAATATGTGGTATGACGCCCTATCTTATTTAATGGCAATGCATTAACTTTCTTTCCACTTTATTTGAAAAAATATATATAATGTAAATGAATTCATTACACATGTTATTTATAAAAAATGCTGTGAATGGTTATTTGATATGGTTATTCAAAATAACATCGTGTTTTTTGTATTTCTCTTTCTTAATGTACATTGTCTTTAGTAAAAAAAACATAAAGCATAAAAAAGGCTACTATTGATGAATTAAAAAGTGAGCACTTGGAATACTGTATGCGAAAGATGTATGCAATAATAAGACGTATGTTGAGCACTGCTTATATTTATAACTTTAAGTAAATTAATGTATGTTCATCTCGAGTCCATGAAATAAAGAAGAGATTTGGGTAGCATTCACCCTTTCCATAGGAACCATAAGCTTTCAATAATTTAAAAACAATTATTTTTGCAGGTATCATATTAATCCATTTTACTGGCTGTTTTATAGAAAGCCTAATATATTATGTTAATATTTTCAAAGATAATTTTTGCTATGGCTAAAGAGCATAAATTTGAAATAAAATACAGCACTCTATCTGGTGAAAATATAAATTTATATTCTCAAATAAATAATTTATCAGGTAGATTCGATTCTGTAGATTTCTAAGATCTTTTTGTGAAGTGTGATTTAAGAGACAAGGGGAGTGACTTGATTGCATTAGAGATGTAATTTTACTCAGAGCTGATTGGTTCAGCATCTGTTAGCGATCCGTAATCCAGAACGAAACCTGCTACACAGCAGGTTAGCCATGTAGCGTAAATTGCTATGGCGATGAACACCGCTAAAAGCTGACCAACTTTCATGGTACTTAAAACCTGGGGTTGAGGCAAACAAAACATCATGGTTACTGTTGTAACCTCCGTTCCCCGATGGAAGGAACGAGATGTTGTGACGATTGTAGTGACACAGTGGGGTCTCTTCTGAGAGCCTCACGTACCTCTGAACTTGAGAAAAGGTCAATGTGAAATTGGCAGACAGAATTTGCATGTCCCGCCCCCAGACATACCGGTATAAAGGGTCTGTCAGACAGGTTTTTGCACTGAGGAGCATAGAAAAAGGTTACAGTGCATTACAGTGGTATGGATAGTAACGTGGCAAGGGGAACACAATGTCTCATTCCTTCAATCGGGGAACGGAGGTTACAACAGTAACATGACGTTCCCCTTCTGTCACTCACTTGACGTGTCAATTGTAGTGACACAAGTGGTCCCACTTCAAAACGCCATGCATTAACCAGTGTTACGTGTCTGCTGAGCCAGGTGCAAGCAAGCTGTTGCATGCTAGAAGCAGCTAGGTCGGCTGAACGTAACCTTCCTCATCACCCCCAATAAAAGGTGTCATATAGTGCTCTTAGGTTCCCAGTACCCGTACGGGAACAGGCGACATGACTTGGCATGGGAGTAAGCCGGCCTTTTCTCTCTCTATGTTTCTCGTCATAGAGTTTAAAAGCGGCTCTTAACACTATAGATGCATTGGGGAAGGCTACCTTTTCCGTTCCTATTTGTAAAGATTTCCCCTAAGGATGACACGGGAAACAGCGTTCTTGGTTTCAAAGGTAAGACTTTTTAATTTAGACACTCTTAGAATTTACACTATAACAGTTCATCCACTTCTTCTGGTGGCTTTTGTGTCGGGCTCTCTCTCTCTCGAGGCTCTGTGGCTGCTGCTTTTTATGCCGCTCTCCCCATGCTTACTGCAATTAGACACAGGTGTTAGACATAATTTAGCTCAGGTGTAAGCGCCCTTACCGCTTTTCTCTCCCGGACGGGCGCTTGACCACGTCCCCGCTGCCACACTATTCTTTCAGGGGGAAAAGGCTCTGCAAAGACCACAACCTGCCCAGACTGGGGGAGGTAACTTGTGGCCAATACACATGGGGGTTGTCAAGCATGGTGGTAGATCCTGCTGCTACAGACACGGCGACCAGGGGACAGCGGGATTGCCCAAGGGAGACGAGGGTCCTGAGGGCCGTACCGTGGAAAATACATAACAGGGAGTTGCCTAAAGCGGGAACTATGTCCGTGCCCAAGACCGACTCAACCTTGAGGTTGTAGAATCTAGTAAAGGTGTTGGGTATTGCCCAGCCTGCTGCTCTGCAGATGTCTGCTTGGGAGGTGCCGTGGGCCAGTGCCTATGAGGATGCCACACTTCTTGTAGAGTGTGCTCGAACCCGCAAGGGGGCGGGCACAGCCTGGGTGTGATAGGCTAGGGAGATAGCATCAACGACCCAATGAGCTAACCTCTGTTTGGAGACGGCGTTCCCTTTCTGCCATCTGCCAAAGAAGACAAATAGCTGCTCTAGAGCCCTGCGTGCGGTCCACATAGATACGCAAAACACGTACCGGACACAGCAACGAAGAGGCTGGGTCTGCCTCCTCCCAGAGCAGCTTCGCTTGCAGGTTCTCAACCTAAATCCTGAAGGGGGTTGTAGGAACCTTGGCCACGTAGCCCAGTCGCGGTCTTAGGATGAGGTGAGGCATCTGCCAGACCAAACTCCAGGCAAGAGTTGCGGACAGAGAACGCTTGCAGGTCCTCAACCCTCTTGATAGATGCGAGCGCGATCAGGACGGCCGTCTTCAAGGAGAGGCCTTTGAGCTCGACTGAATCAAGTGGCTCGAAGGGGGGTCTCTGAAGGCCAGAGAGGACCACTGAGAGAATCCAGGAGGGGAACAGGCTTGGCTCAACCTCCGGGCGCCTCTTAAGGAACCTGATAATCAAGTCATGCTTACCAAGGGACTTGCCGTCCAATACGTCGTGGTGGGCTGTGATAGCAGCAACATACACCTTCAAGGTGGAGGGGGACAGCCTCCCCTCCCACCTCTCCTGCAGGAAAGAAAGCACTGACGAACTTCGCGTCTCTGCGCATCTTCAGATCTGGAAGAGCACCAATTTGCGAACCAATTTGCGAACGCCACTTGAGGGCGTAAAGCTGCCTGGGGAGCTCTGGCTTGGTTGATCGTGTCTACGACTGCAGGTGGTAGACCGCTTAAGTCTTCCACGTCCCGTCCAGAGGCCAGACATGGAGATTCGAGAGGTCTGGGCACGGGTGCCAGAGGGTGACCCATCCCTGAGAAAGAAGGTCCTTCCTCAGGGGAATTTGCCAGGGAGGTGCTGTCACGAGGAGTGTGAGATCCGAGAACCAGATCTGAGTGGGCCAGTATGGAGCCACTAAGGTGACCTGTTCCTCGTCCTCCCTGACCTTTCACAGCACCAGTGCAAGAAGTCTCATTGGGAGAAATGCATACTTGCGCAGCCCCTGGGGCCAGCTGTGTGCCAGCACGTCTGTGCCGCGAGTACCAGAGCGGGCAGTTGGAGTTGTCTTGGGAGGCAAAGAGATCTATCTGTGCACTGCCAAAGTGGTCCCAGATCAGCTGGATCACCTGGGGGTGGAGCCTCCACTCTCCGCTGAGCGAGACCTGTCGTGACAGCATGTCCGCCGTCGTGTTGCGGCTGACTCCAAAGGAGGAGATGGCGGGCGAGTTGTGACATGTGATGGGAGCTTACACTGCCTTGGCGATTTATGTACGCTACTGTGGCGGTACTGTCTGAACGGATCAAGACGTGCTTGCCCCAGTCACTGCATAGCATTTTGTCTTTTTCAGTGAAATATTCAGTTTAACACTTCTGATGTTTACATTTTGACTCAGTTATTCTTTTTTTAGTTTAGTATTTAGTGTCAATTTATCAATTTAATTGATACACATTAATTTAAAACCTCAACATAAATCCAAATGATTATTTTATTTATTTTTGCTATAACTGCTATATCTTATTAATTTACTTTATTTAGCAAGCAACTTTTTGTTTGTAGCGTAAAGTGTTGCTGCTACTTTTTTAAAAGAGTAGTTTGACTTTAGTTTGCATGCTTTATATGTAGGCCGTACAGTAGTTTGGCCAGCTGTAGTTTTAAATTATTTTCCCCAACACTGGTTATGTATGATGTGAACTTATTTATAGATGAGTCTGCATGTGTGTGTTTATTTCTTTTGTGGTTCCAAGGCTGAGATGCATCCTGAGTTTGTGGTTGTTTGCAACAGATGCTGAGTTTATAAATGACTAAAGCTGGTTCTCTCACACTGGCACATCCTACTGTCATGTGATTATGTGGTGTGTTCTATCCATTCTCAGAAGCTTTCAGAAGCGGTTTATAGCTTAAATCCTGATGCTGCTCTGTGTTCTCCACAATTTTGTTTCTTCTTCCCTCGTTGCATTACCCATTGTACATATAAAACATATACATGTATAGACAAATCAAAAAAATATGTATAGACGAACTGGCAAAGCCAACATATGCCTAGCCAGACAGCTTTGTCCTACCGGTAACGCTGCATGTATTGCAATGCAGCTTTTCGCCACGTGAATATGGGATACTTGAGCATTTTGCCGCTTCATTTCAGAATGCATTGTGACAAGCTTGATTAGAAATGCTCTCATGTTAACATATTAAGTTTGACTATTTTACCCAATGTGTGTGCTATGTATTTTTATGCTTATATACTATAAGAATTATGTCCTTAACTAAGCTATATGCTTACATCAGACTTTATTGGAATCAATTTTAGAATTGTGCCTCCCATGTGGTGTGCCATTTGTGTAGCATGTGGAGTTACTGCGTATCTAGAGCATTCTGAATCAGTCACTTCTGAGGTTTCATCTCATTTAAGATGCTGCCTTAGAAGATTAATTTATTTACATTTATTCATTTGACAGATGATTTTATCCACAAAAGATAATGAATACATCATAAATGATTGATTTTAAGGAGACAGAAGTATGAAAAGTGCTGCGTTACAAAGTTTCAATTGCATCAGAGTGATGCAGCAAGATTAGAGTGCAACAAATATATATATAATTTTAATGTTTTATTTTAATAAATTCATGGTCAAGTGCTCATGGAAAAGATGTGTCTTTAGACATTTTTTGAAGACAGAGAGTAAGTCTGATTCACTGTATGAATGGAGTTGGGAAGGTCATTCCACCAACGAGGTACAGTGAAGGTAGCTATCTATGTAGGCAGTAGACAGAAGGCAGCTCACAAGTTTGGAATGAAAATTCTGTAGTGGTATTGTGGTTCAGTGATGGTATCAGATGTTTGATATGCCATATAACTGTCCAGGGTGTTTCCCTGCATTCGGCCCAAGACAGCTAGGGTAGGCTCCAGCAATACCTGTGATCCTATTTAGGACAAGCGCTTTTGAAGATGGATGAATGGATAACATATATTTGTATATTACAAAAAGATTCTTTAGAGAATACAATGGTAACATCATCATGCTAATTCCATTGTAATTTTTTTGTAAGGGTAGCCTCAGAGAACTTAATTACTCAAGTGTCATTGCATTGACTGTTGCTCAATAGAAATGTGATCTTAAACTCGATATATGAAGCAGCTTTGAGTGAATTAAGCTCTTGCTCAATTTAGGGTAGTAGTTCGACTGGAGATGTGACGACTTCCCATGCTGAGAGGAAAAATATAAATACATCAAGTCCTATTGCATAAGTCTGAAATGTCATATGTCTGAGTTACATTCTTCCTCTATCTTGGTTCATTAAAAATAAATACTAATTATACCATATTTGTCATAAAATTGACATTATTCAACCTCATACTCCAAGTCTTCTAAAGCAATAACAGACCGAAAATAAAGTCATTAAACTTTAGCATTCAAATCTCATTTGTGAATCTTCATATTGAAAATTTGCACATCACAAATGGTTAACAAGCATGCAAGAACCAATTCCATTTGGCATAATTTAGCCCATTTCCACCGACATATTTCAGGTGTGGGCTCCAGGCCTGGTGCAAATTCTCAAACTGTTCTGAGCATATCCACTGCAGAAAAGGCTGTTTCGGGGCCAAAAACTTGTTCGACACCAGCCCCAAATGCTAGCTGGTCTCTTCGCAGGAATCAATTAAGTCAGGGTGTGGAGGGCGGGATAATGTTTAGTAAACATGGTAAAGTTTTCCCAAACAACAACAACAACAGTAGCTACCATTTGCAGCAAGGAGTACTTCTTCGCTATATAACAACAATAAAAAAAAACGCTAAATTATCAGATATCAAAAGTGTTCAGGTAACACTATGAAATGAGTTCTCTACTTGCGATATGGTTTTTACAAAGATCCGAGATAAACTAGAGAAAAAAATACTTTACAAGATACAGCATGAAATTATGCACACCGCCTTCAATTGGACAATTGAGAGAGTCCTCTGCAGCTGATCTCAATAAGCTGTTATATTTGCCAGCTTTTCTTACACTGTTGTCATCTTATTTGGTGCTTTGTATTGTTCTCTAAGGGGATTTTTGACCAGCTACTCAATGAGCTACTTCGGCCGACCGAAGACGGAAGTGCGACAGAGAGAAAGATTGTCCGACACGAGCGCGTGTATGTTTTTAAACCTTCGGTTTCAATCTGCTTCTCACACGGACCTATTATGTGATGTCAAACCCAACGCAATGTATCTTCAACGGCAATGCCGTTTTAATGTTAACAAGCAACTATAACATTTCTGACCTACATCTCAATAACTACTTAAATTTTGGTCTGTTGCACATACAAGGCTATCATACAGCTACAAAGACTTGGAATATAGTTGTATGTCATATGGAGTGCTTTTATGTCACTAAGAGCTTGACAGCCCCTGTCAATCGATTAAAAGTAGTAATCAAATCAATTGAATGACATGCCAATCAAGTAATCATATTAATCGCATATCAAAATTGGCTAAGAAAGGCCCCCAAATAAAAATAATATATAATAATACAATTTATATACTGTATATTATTCACAAGTTCACATGTTCATAAAATCTTGAGATAAAGATAAATGTTTAAACTGGTTTGGCTTGCTGCCCAAATGGAGAGACTTGGCTCTGAATAGCACCATCAAAATACATTGTTAGCGTTCAAAAGCTGGTTCGGAACGAACATTCGCACTGAAACATTTGTTTGTTGTGAACAGGCCTTTAGACACAACAACTTCACCTTTACAGACATTACGATGCCCCATCTCCTGATTACAAACCCTCCTCTATGTTTACAGAATGAAACGGAGACATAAAGAGAGAGAGAAGCACAGACCAATTCCAGTGTAATCCAGTATATCATACAGGTTTCTGGTTTTAATAGCTTGACATACATTTTATAAGGATATGATAGACCAGAACTTATTCAAGTTCAGGACTATTGTATTTTTGAGAACAGATTTTTTTATTGAAAACATACAAACCACATTTTGTTTTGTAATGTAAATGTATCGATAGAATGTAACCTCTGTGTCAAACTGTAGAATTTTTTGAGTTTACTGTCTACATAGGCAGCTGCCTTCTAATGGAGCATTTTATTTGACAAGGTACTTCATAAGTTACTAATTTGAAACACTCCACAAAGGCAGCAACTCTATGTACCACACAAATCATTCTCCTCAGGAGAAGCACACACAAGAAAAAAAAAAAAGAATGACCTGATACTCTAATACAAGTATACATAGCACACAAATACACTGCCTGTCCAAAAAGAAAAAAATTTTTTTTATTTAAATAAGCAGATATAACCATGTCGGAAGACTTATCCTGTGGTCGTAGAAAAGTTGTTACTCTGTTTCAGAAGGGGCAAATTATTGGCCAGGATCAAGCAAAGAAAACAACTAAGTAGATCAGTGGAAATGGGTTAAGAACTGTCCAATGCATTATTAAAACCTGGAAGGATAGTGGTGAACTGTCAGCTTGATGAAAGTAAGAGCATTTCCTCATGCACAATGCAACGAGAACTTACAGGATTGGGACTAAACAGATGTGTGGCCACATTGTAAAAATATTTACATTTGCTATGGAGCATAAATATTGGACTGTGGAGCCATGGAAAAAGGTCATGTGGTCTGATGAGTCCAGATTTACCCTATTCCAAAGCGATGGGTGCGTCAGGGGAAGAAGGGAAACGCATGAAGTGATGCACTCGTCATGCTTAGTTCCCACTGTACACGCCTCTGCAGGCAGTGTTATGATCTTGGGTTGATTCAATTGGTCAGGTCTAGGCTCAGCAACGTCATGAGGCATTAAAATTAAGTCTACCTGAATGTACTAAATGAACAGGTTATCCCAAAAATGGATTTGTTTTTCCCTGACAGCACGGGCATACACCAGGACAACAATGCCAAGATTCATTGGGCTCAAATTGTGAAGAGTGGTTAAGGGAGCATGAGAAATAATTTTCACACATTAATCAGCCACCACAGAGTCCTGACCTTAACCCCATTGAAAATCTTTGGGATGTGCTGGAGAAGACTTTACGGAGTGGTTTGACTCTCCCGTCTTCAATACAAGATCTTGGCCAAAAATTAATGCAACTCTGGACGGAAATAAATGCTGTGCCGGCATAAGGTTGTCAAAGCAATGCCACGATGAATGAATGGCGTAATTAAAGCTAAAGGCCGTACAACTAAATATTCGAATATGCAACTTTTTTTGGGCCAGGCAGTTTATTCTGCTTATTAGTGAGATTAAAAAATAATACTTTTTAGAAATAGAATACGTTTCTCATAAATATTTATAGTAAACATTTATCTCGCTTCATCCACCATTTCAGTGAATTTTGTTTTATTATTTTTTTTCTGCAGAGCTTGTCCAGGCCAGTCTTATGACAAATAGATTATTGTATCGACTTTTTGCTTCTGTCACAGGTTCGGCAATCTTAAAATGTTTTGCACATGTTTTACCACAATATGTTTCATTATACATATGAATATATTACTTTAGTTTCATTATACAATCATATCAATGTTAGATGCCCTAACCCAGGGGGATTCCCAAACAGGGTTCACAAGGGAACTCAGTCAAAAACACTGATGGATAATTCCATAATAATGCCTTAACCCAACCCCTAAACCTAACCACTACTTAACAATATAAAAAGATTAAAAGGTGGATAAATGTAGTCAATGTAGTAATAATTTTATTTACATTAAACTATAATATAAATGTTTTTGAATACCTAACCACACCCCTAATCTTAAACCTAACTAATACAGTAATAATAATTTATAAAAAAATAACAAAAAAGCACCAGAAAAAAAATTCCAAATGACTCGTGCTGAATTTAAAATCCTCTGAAGTTACATAATAAGTCCGTGTGAGAAGCAGATTGAAACCGAAGGTTTAAAAACATACATTCAAACATTAGAATGCAGCAATTGGACACACGAGAGCCAATGGCACTTGACATCACTGTTGTTAAAGCGGTCATAACGCTTGAGACGGCAATTTTTGGAATGTTTAAGTGAGTGCAGTTCAGGATCTGACTCACAGCGGTTGGAGATGTTAATCGCTGCATGAAAGTATTTGTATCTGTTCCCTACACAAAGCCATCCCACTGCATCTGAAGATCCGGAATACAGCGAATAAAGAGCTATTTTACGATCATTTATACGGTGCTATTAAAATTTTTTGAGCCACAATTCTAAGCCACATTTTTAAGCAAATGAGCAAACAACTTTCAATTCATTTAATTTTATAATGTAGCCTTGGAGTGCTGGTTTTGATGGTAATGTCTACTCTGAGTGCTGTTCTCACTTCCATCTCTGTGTATCTTGCCATCTCTGTTGTGAGTGTGTTTTGGAAGTGAGTGAGTTGTAGCTATTGACCCCCTCCCGTCCTCAAGCGAAGTCGCTGCATTTGTGAACGGGCTGTAGCCTTGCCAGTTGTTTTCTTTCACAATTTAATATTTGTGTATGCACAGAGCTCCATCTTTAATGTAGTTCCAAATAAATCCTGCTCTTCATAGTTTAACCTTGAAGGTGGTCATCCCAGGGTCTTACCACCTCATCAGGGAATATAGAACTGATACCCTGCTTTCTTTCCAACCCATAGCCCAAGTTGATAACTCCAGTCCTTCCAGCGTCAACAGCATGGCAATTATCCTCCTATGCTTGACTGTGTTTATCAGCTTGGTTAAATACAACATGAATAACACATGGGTGGTCTTCCTCCTGGTAGCAAGGGATGGTGGTGAGCATGTTTGTGACAGCACTAGCATCACAGCCTAGGGCTATATTGGAATTAGTTTATTGATTTCTGGAGACTGTGACTAAACAGTTTCCTGCTGCTCCTGCAAATGGCCTTTTTTGAAGAGGCAATGGAGAAGATGGGGCAATTGGAAGAATTTAATTCTCAGATTGCTCTGTTGGTATTAATTTGGCTCCTTTAAAACAATTGAACAAGCATTGGACATGCAAAAGAACAAGCATTTGGTCTGTCAGAGCGGAACAACAACTGTTTGTTAGTTGTGTTTTATGCTGTGACACTGCACTACTAGTTGTTGTTAGCCTGGAGATTGTGTTGCACATCACTGAAAATTGAGGTAAATCTTTGTCTATTAGTGAGCTTTTTAGGACAATCCTGCTTCAGTTTTAGGCTTTTGATATTTTTTGACTTTGAGTTGCTAATTTGTGGGTTGGACTCAGCTGTACAGCAATTAGTACTTAAGTATTGAGAGAACTATAGCGGCAGCCCTGGTGTGCAGCCCTCTTCATGTGAAGCCCTATCTTGGGTAAAGACCAGTGAGTCTACCTGCTCGAGTCCACCGAGCAAGGAAACTGACAAGGAGGAAGCCGCTATGCTTAAGTTTTGCCTCTTTTTTCTTTTTCTAATAGTTATTCTTTATTCTACATTTAATATGTGTTTTCAGTACATTACTGTTGCCTCATGTAGACAAAAATCTTCAAGCACATGCTGTAGACTATGCACAGCACCATAGGTTACTTTGCACTGCCTCTCCACAAACCCTCTCCATCTCTGTTGGACAGTGAAACTGCCAGTCAGCTGTCAATAAAGCTGACTTTATTCTCAATTCAAGTCAAGTGGTTTTTATTCAGGCCTTTGCCAGTCAGTCGAAACTCAATGGCTCTGATTGAGACATGGGTCTGCAGAGACAACACTGCAACTCCCTTTAGGTCTCTCAACTGACTTCACTTTCACCCACACCCCTCGTCTGACTGGGCAGGGTGGGGGAACCGGTTTGCCCATTTCAAACGTATGGAAATTCACTCCACTCTCTTTTCTCTGCAATAACACAATTTTTGAATATCATCCTATTACTGCCACTAATCCTGCTAAAATCCACTTTGGTCACCTATTGCCCCCCAGGTGAACTAGGCAACTTTTTTGAAGAGCTAGATGTATTGCTTTCCTCTTTCACTGAGGACAGCACTCCGCTGGTGGCGACACCTTCAGCTCAACCTTGCCCAAACAAAATTTGTGATCCCAGCCAACCCATCTGTTGACCACAACCTCACAATTCATCTTGGTTAAACTACACTAACACCAACCTGCACATCCTGGAATCTGGGAGTGTTGGTAGATGACCAGCTTAATTTCACTGCATACATCTCATCAATTTAAAGATTTGTGCTTTTACAACATCAGGAAAATCAGACCTTGGTTGTCTGAATATGCTACACAGCTCCTGGTAAGGGCTCTGGTCATTTCCATACTGGACTACTGCAATGCCCTGTTGGCTGGACTTCCAGCAAACACAATTAAGCCACTGTAGATGGTTCAGAATACAGCAGTGCATCTGGTCTTCAATCAGAAAAAAAGGACTCATGTCACCCCACTCTTGATTTCACTCCACTGGCTACCTGTAGCTGCCCACATCAAATTCAAGGCTTTGACTCTGCCTTTCAGGATAGCCAATGGAACTGCACCCTCTTCAATTTACTTCTTTATGTCTACGCTCCAACTCGCTCTCTGTGGTCTATGAATGAGCGACGCCTGGTAGTCCCATCACAAAGAGGCTCAAAGTCTATTTCACAATCATTCTCCTTCTCTTCTCCTCTGTGGTGAAATGAACTTCACAATCTGCTTACATTCTCAACATTCAAGAACCAGCTGAACACACATCTGTTCCACTAGCACTTAACCAAACCACACTAATTGCATTTACTACTGCACTTAACCTGCACTGTACAAAATGCATCCTTGTCTGTCTCTTCTGTGCTAGCATCTTTACTACTCCCAGCCACTGTGAGAACTTGGCAGTCCTATACTGCATATGTTAAACATTGTATGACAAATTGCTTGCTATGTGTCTCATTTGTAATTCACTTTGGATAAAAGAGTCTGCTAAATGACTAAATGTAAAGTAAATGTAATTGGACTGTCAGTGGACCTTTTTGGAGAAGCAAAGTGAAATGCATAACTTGCAGCCAAGGACATGTGGCTTCCCTTTAACCCCAACTGCTTTAACCAGTCTAAGTTGGTCTTAGCTTGCCTAATCAGGTTTACTGGTTTTAGACAGGTTTGGCGCACTTGTCAACTGTTCAGGCTGAGATACCAATTAGACCAACTGAAGACTTGCTTGCTAGGTTGGGCTCAAAACAAGACTAGCAAACCATCTTAGGCTGGTTTAAGGTATTTTTTACAGCAAAGCGTGTCTGTCTTAAATATAATCAAAATGTTCTCTCTTTATGTAATAAGCTATACAAGTTATGTTGGAGACCCATTTAGAACGTGTATTATCTTGGCATTCTTTGCTTTGGTCAGTGTTATAAATGCATAGGCATAACACCAGAGGGTTGGAAACAGGAAGAGGGGCTCATAATCTGGTGTCCCTCATGACTGAAGTGCCTCTCTGTGCTCTGTTGCATCTAAGGCCTTATTGACGATCAGTGAGTCCTCAGGCCAGAGTTTCAATTGTTCTTTGTTATCTTTTAATGGCATGGGCCATTTTGACTCCTACCAGTGGACAGCTGGTTGTCTATTATGGTCAATTATTGTCTTTGAAACTGTAGCTTCTCAAGCTACACACGGTTTATAATTTAAAGTAGTCCAGTCATGACAACTCTCAGCAAAAATTTGCATTTTAATACTGGTATGACATATTGATATACTTTTGGTATTGGCAGACTAGATCTGCTATGCTGCTGCTGCAGATCAAGTGCGAAGACTTGCTTCTGCTAGAATATACACAGACATGCTGAGTTAAGCAGTTGGACATGCTGCTGCTGCTGCTGCACAATTAGACAAAACATAAGACATGCTGTATAAATCATGTAGGACATGCTGCTGCACAATTAGACTTGAATACAATCTGTGAACAAACCAGGGAAGCTGCACAAATGCATAACACAAAACAAAACTCCCAACCAAGCAGATCTACCACCAAAACTTGTGTACTGCTGCCGCTCTAAAGAGAAAGTAAAAAATAATCCATTATTCTTATCCCGTGCGAATTGACATGTTGGTAAAATGCCAGTGAATCTGCACTGTCCAGCCTGTGGATGATTTAACTCGTTGTTTCTAAAATTCACCAAGTGTCTTAATTGGATGTTGGTCATTGAGAAGACACCAGAAAAGACGTGTTTCAAAACTTCATTTAACGCTGGCTGTTGCATTTGGACTGATGCATTAGAAACAAACAAGCATGATTTCTCTTTATTAGAAAAATTAGAAAAAGTGCTAATTTTGTGATTTGAGTAGAGTGAATGGGAAAAATTGTGTTAAGCCCCACGTTTTACAACATAATTTCCATAGGGACAAATAAATTACATAGTGTGAAAAGATTGTCTATGTTTTTAATTTAAGAGAGCGCTGTAGGATTACTGGCTTGCAAACGTAACCAGTTCTGTTGTATTTTGCCAGATATTTAAGTCAATTTCTTTTAATAATCCCAGATACATATGAACATGTTTAATACTTACTTGATGATAATTAATCAGCATTTTCTGATGGGTCAGTTACGCTTTACAGCAGAGTGTAAAGGCAGTCGACACTCTCCTCTCTGTGATTTATACAGACATCGCTTATCCTGTGCGAATCGACGGTAAAACGTACAGACATCCGTGGTAGCATAATAAAATTATTTTACTTTACAGACATATGTCCGGGATACTAATCTGTGTTTTAAACTGCCTCTGCGCTCTCACCTCACTGTAGTCTATTGTTGGAATCGGCCCATCACCATCAGCTTGCAAATAACACAGATTTGAAAAGCTTTCTGTTTAAAATCTTGGATCTAATATAGCTGCCAATAGCAGGTATTTGTCAGTGTAGAAGCACATACATATTAATGTGGCCACACGCGAAATGTAGCGCATTCTGTTTGGAGCGGAATGTGAGCGCCTTGTGAGCGGGCGGAGCGGGGCTGAGTGCAGTCTCATGTAACGCACTCCTCACTCCATTAAAGTTCTGATTTCAAATGCTTTGGCTGCGACGTCATAAAGCACCGTTGAAAGACTTCTCAATTGTGAGGACACTTGGAAGGCAGTATTATTTTGCAGCCTTCGTTTGCCATATTTTGGAGGATGCATCAGGTGTATCCTTCATGGAATTATTAAAAAAAAGGGTGGAAAATGAGTAGCGTGACCAGGAAGGTGGAAACATTTATAACGCAGCTTACTTTTTTCTCTTAATTTTTATTTGCATTTGCAGCAGTCTAGGGTTCTGTTTTTTTTTCATATTTGAATAGGGTTTAAATATACATTCAAAGATCAGTGTTGCAAAATGAATAAAAACATTTTGCTAAAATAATCAAGGACCTATTTCATGTTTTCTGAAGTATATGGGTTTGTAAACAAAGTAAAATATCACATGGTTCTAAGCTTGTGGTTCACCATGCACACTTGCTAGTACATCTCATTCTAGTGCTGAATCCTGAAGAGGAGTCTAGTCTACAGCCTCCGAAAGACTGGTATAGGAAAGACACAGCCTTGTGACTAGGACAGCCCATATTGTGCTGTTTGCTGTTGGTATATGTGGTTTGTTTTGGTATGCTGCCTATACAGCTGGAGTTCAATTAATGCCTCCTGGATAAAACAGGTGGTACTCCAAGATTGAATTACAGTCCAGGCCCATGATTTATTGCTTTAATTTTTTAACACAATATTTTGAATAATCGCACTGAATTAATGCGTTAAATTGACAGCGGGGACTCGCTGGTTCTCCGATACGCCCGTAGCTTGGTCCTTGGCCACTCCTCCACCCTCTAATGGATGACAGCTATGTCTCCCCAGGCGGATCGGAGGCAATCTTCTGGCCCCTGGCAGACGGAATGCCCTGCCAAATGTGTTTATTGGCGGAATTTGTGAAGCACATTCAAATTGTTACAGCAAGACTAATTACTTAATTTATGTCAACATTTCAAAACATCAAATGACACTTATGAAAATGAAACCATATTAAAGATGCATATGCCTATTCAAAAACTCCCATTGATGTGTCTTTAGCAGGCTTCAATGAACATTAGAACGTGCAGTCCAAAAGTGTTTTTGATTTTTTTTAGATAAATATTGATGGGTTCTCGTTTGTTTATTTTAAATTTCTTTAGAATGAATTGTCATTAATTTCCATTTTCCACAAAATTATGTGTAGTATGCATCCAGAAAAGGGAGGTCACTGTTATGATATGTCATGCAAAATATGGATATTAGAAGTTATTACAACATGCATAACTATTTTTAAGCATACAAATGTTTTTGATTAATTAAACATAGTAAATAAATAAATACATGATTACGTAAAAATATGGTTTGTCTATATTTACCAAGCAGCCTTTTGTATTTTTATATGTTTATTATATGCATTATAGAAAATTGTCATTGCAGCTGTCATTTGCTCTACCATTGCATATTCTATAAATAATCTGCTTTCTGACACATTTTATGAATGGAATCCAAATTAGATCAGTAAAAGAAGCTGTTATAATCACTCGATTCTGATTGAACACAACCCGGCCCCGCCCTGCCACATTCCTCCCTCATTCTCTCAGTCTGGGGAGCCCCCGGCATGATGTACACCCCCCCCCCCCCTTTCCCCGGGGAGGGGCGGGCCTTCCGCCTCATCTGCCGGCAGATCATCCCCGTCTACCTGGATGAGGGAGGTGACTCGCTGGTTCTCCGATACGCCGTAGCTTGGTCATTGGCCACTCCTCCACCCTCCCCAGGCAGATCGGAGGCAGTCTTCTGGCCCCTGGCCGACGGAATGCCATGTTCACGGGAAACAGAAGGGGTCTCCCCCACCCGTGGCAGCGGTTCTCCCGGTGGTTTTAAAAAGGGGGATGGTTTTTGTAAAAAAAATTTACAACAAGAGGGATGGCATCCTCTTGAATACTCCCTCAACTCTGGATTACATAATTTGCAATGATTCATAGGATTGTATTTCATGTTCTCATGAAAGATAGTAAGTACAGAGTAATTTCAGATTTTTTGCTTGAAATAAAAGCTTGTAATTAAATAGGGAATGAATGGGAAAATACTTCTACCAGAAAGACTGGGGTAGACACATTTCCTTTGGTGTAAGCTCCATCCTACGGTTCAGCATTCAGAATTTTTGCTTGAACCATCAGATCCTGCCGGAAGACGATGATGGGAAAGGAACTTAAAGAAATTTAGGCCTAATTAAACCCCAAAGAAGAAATAATTATATGAAACATAGGATATGATTAAATACACAATACATGAAAGTGTCCATAGTGTGACATCCTACAGAAGCATAAACTAGCTTGTATTAATTGCAAGCCAAAGAAAAATGATGAGCATTGATGTTAAGAAACATGCAAAGGATGCCTAAGAATTGTTTGCACTCCTTGATAAAGGGAGAGTCCTGCACACACACGGCTTTGATCATGCAATACCATTGAAAAGGATAACCAAAGCATTTGACCTATCTGAGCCCTGAATTGGGTGAGCACTGGTTGTGCAATACCCTTGGAAAGGATAACCAATGCTTAGATGCATCCGAGCACTGATAGGGTGGGCATTGTTAGTGCAATACACTTGAAAAGGATAACAATGATGTGTCTGAGCAATGAATAGGGCAGACATTGGTTCTGCAATACCCTTGGAAAGGATAACCTGCTCAGAGAGTTGTTGAAGATGTTGATGTTCTTACCGACATCTTCAACATCTCTCTGAGTAGCGCCGTCATTCCAACGTGCTTCAAGGCCACCACCATCGTCCCCATGCCAAAGAAGTCTTCAGTGTCCTGCCACAACGACTACCGTCCCGTCGCACTCACACCCATCATCATGAAGTGCTTCGAGAGGCTCGTCATGAGGCACATTAAGACCCAGCTGCCCCCCTCACTAGACCCACTGCAGTTTGTGTATCTTCCAAACTGTTCAACAGACAATGCCATCGCCACCACCCTCCATCTGGCCCTCACCCACCTAGATAAAAAGGACTCATACGTTCGAATGCTGTTCATAGATTTCAGCTCAGCATTCAACACAATCATTCCCCAGCACCTGATTGGAAAGCTGAACCTGCTGGGCCTGGACACCTCCCTCTGCAACTGGATCCTGGACTTCCTGACTGGGAGACTTCAGTCAGTCCGGATCGGGAACAGCATCTCCACCACCACCACACTGAGCACTGGGGCCTCCCAGGGCTGTGTGCTCAGTCCACTGCAGTTCACTCTGCTGACTCACAACTGTGCAGCAATGCACAGCTCTAACCACATCATTAAGTTGGCCGATGACACGACCGTGGTGGGTCTTATCAGCAAGAATGACGAGTCAGCATACAGAGAGGAGGTGCAGCGGCTAACATGTTCACGTGTTGGTGTTCACCTGGCGTCTTCCCCCAAGCCATCAGACTCCTCAATACTCAGAGACTGGTTTGAGACACACACACACGTGTCCTGAGTTGCACTTGAATTTTGTCACTTTATAACTGGCTGCTACCTCAATAACATCTATGTGCATAGAACACTATCTCAAAGTATGTTATGTTTACATTTGGCATTTTTAGAAACTGTCATCTTTTGCACTACTGTGTACTGGTCGGTGCGGCACTGTCTCTTACTGTGTCTATTGTCCTGTTCATTGTTAGTAATTTATTGTACTGTCCCGTACTTTTTGCACACATTTGCACATGCACTTTATATAGGTATGTTATTTAGTCTGTGTAGTCTCATGTCCTATGCTGTTTTATGTAGCACCATGGTCCTGGAGGAACATTGTCTCGTTTCGCTGTGTACTGTACTAACTGTATATGGTTAAAACGACAATAAAAAAAACACTTGACTTGACTTGAACCAGTGTTTAGCTATACATCTGAGCCCTGAATAGAGCTGGCATTGTTGTGCAATGCACTTGAAAAGATCAACAATATTTTGTGCTTTGATGGATAAGGGGGCATTGTTTGTGCAATATCCTTGAAAAAGAAACAATGCTATTTATATATATATATATATATATATATATATTTGCATTGTGACCTACACTAGCAAAAAAGTGTTACTCACGCAACAAGAGAAAAAGCAATGTCTGGAAAATATGAAAAAATAAGATGCAGATCAAGAGGACAAAAGAGAGAATGTGATGTTTGAAACAGAAGCTTGAAGCCTGTGTCAAACCCACCAATTTATGTATTATCCATAATATGTGAAGCATCCATCAATTGTACAGTAGATATCCAAAAATACTAACAAAAAAACTACAACTTTGAACCCTTACGAAAAGGGCGGTATAGTTGGAGCAAAACCACTGGAACTTGGATTTCTAAGCTTGCATTGCTAAGGCTTGCTAAGCTTCTAACCCTGCGGATGGGTAAACATTTCTCTGGCAATACCCTGCAAAAAGCAATTATGCTTTACCATCATTTATATATAATTTATTATTTCTTATTTATATATTTGAACAAACCACCAACACCATAAATACCTCCACTTACACGCTACTAAAATGTTACTGCCTGATGGGGACCACAACAGTAACTGCATAGATAATATAGAAAGATTTAGCAGAACACACACCACAGTTGCGTTGTCTTGGGACGCTAGTCTCATGGCCAGAAAGACATGCTGCAGTTGACTGTATAAGAGAAGTTGTGGAATAGTTTACCACTTTCTGTTAGGTGCTCCACTTCTATGTGTTTAAAACCCACCTCAAGACTCATCTACTCAATCTATATCAAAAAGCTCAAAGATGGCGCCGAGTATGGCTGCTGCGTCGCGGGCTCCGTCAAAACACTGCAGTTTATTGTTTGTTTTGTTTACAGTTTTGTGTTTTTTTGTTTTGGATGTTGTCTGCCTTATTGTGTACGACAGACAAACACTTTTGGACATTGGTTCGGCAATTACACACCGAAAACCGGACTGTGGCAGGGTGGAGGGCGGGGCCGGGTCGTGATCCTGCGCGCCCGGTCCCGTATTAGGCTAATTATCTGTCCCTGAGGTTTAAAGGCCGACAGCAGAGGGCTGTGCGAGAGAGAGAGATCGTTAGCGGACATGTCCGCCATGTGTGTTTGTTTATGTGTACTGTTAAGTTTTTCATTAAAATATTATTTATGTTGAAAAGCCGGTTCTCGCCTCCTCCTTGCCCCATCCTTGAGCTGTTTTACACGGACTTAAAATTCCTCAACGTCGACCCGCTGTTTACAAACACGCCAACGGAGCCCTTTGTCTGGGCTGCCCAGCCGCGGAAACGCAGAAGGAAAAGGGGAAAAAGAGCCGGCGTTCTCATCAGAGTAAGACGTCGCGCAAATCGACCCCCGCTACCCAGTATTCTACTTGCAAATGTTCAGTCTCTGAACAACAAGCTCTGCGAGCTGAAAGCGCGGATCTCTTTCCAACAAGAGACGAGGGATTGCTGCGTTATATGCCTTACAGAAACCTGGCTGGCTGCGGAGATTCCAGACTTGGCCATCAAACCCGCGGGGTTCTCCGTGCACCGAGCGGACAGAGCGAAAGACCTCTCAGGTAAAAGCAGAGGTGGTGGTGTATGTTTTATGATCAACAAATCATGGTGTGATTAGAGGAACGTACATTTTATCAAGTCTTTCTGCTCTCCTGATCTGGAATATCTCATGCTTCTGTGTCGACCATTCTGGCTACCAAAGGAATTCACAGCGTTCATTATCAGAGCTGTGTACATCCCCCCACAAGCCGACACAGACCGGGCACTCAGGGAACTGTATGGGAGTATAAGTGAGCAGGAAACCGCACACCCTGAGGCTGCGTTCATTGTTGCCGGGTACTTCAACAAAGCCAATTTTAAAACAATAGCACCAAAATATCAGCTTCAACACACGAGGAGGCCGGGTCTTGGACCACTGCTATTCTCCTTTCCGGGATGGCTACAAATCCCTCCCCCGCCAACTATTTGGCAAATCGGAAAACTCTTCCGTTCTGCTTCTGCCCGCTTACAGGCAAAAACTGAAACGGGAAGCACCCACCCTCAGAACGATCCAGTGCTGATCGGACCAATCAGACTCTGCGCTACAAGACTGTTTTGATCACGTGGACTGGGAGATGTTCCGGTCCGCCTCTGATGACAACATCGAGGTTTACGCTGATAGCGTAACGTGTTTCACAACGTAGAGGACGTTGTGCCAACCAAAATAATACGGATCTACCCCAATGAGAAACCATGGGTTAACGGGCTCCGCTTTTAATTCCGGGAACGCGGAGGAGCGCAAACAAGCCAGTTATGCCCTCCGTAACTCTATCAGTGCAGCCAAACGCCAGTACAGGCACAAAATTGAAGGACAGTTCAACACCACAGATTCTAGAAGTATGTGGCAGGGAATTAACATCATCACGGACTATAAACGGAATAAAAACTCCGCCATGAACACCGCTGCCTCTCTCCCGGATGAGCTTAATACATTTTATGCTCGTTTTGAGGACAATAACACCGCCCTCGGTGCTTTTATATACCATTATTATTATTTTTTTTTTATTGTATGTGTATTCTATATTGTATGTATTGTTTACTTTACATTGTATATTGTGTTGTGTAAGTATGTGTACATTTGTTATGTAAATTGTGTTGTGTAAATATGTTGTTTATTGTAATTGGTACTGCTATGTTATTCGGAACTGCACACAAGTCTTTCACCTACTGTTGCACTTGTGTACACAGTAGTGTGACAATAAAGTGATTTGATTTGATAAGATTGTTTTTGGCCTTTGAAATGTATGGCCATTTATATGTTTTGATATTTGGTTCTGTTTGGAAAGGTTTACTGCATTTTATAACACTCGTTTTGTTTGATCTTAAAATGTACAGCACTTTGGTCTATACTAGAGGTCTTCACGAGTCCAAAAATGTGTGCCCGAACCTGAAGAGACCTGGAAATGTGCTACCCGGAACTGACCCAGACACGTCTATTAATTGAAAGTTTGGTCCCGGACCGCAGAACCGAGAAATGCCATAAATTTACTACCAGAACTGACTCGGACCAGTCTATTATTTGAAATCTGGACCCGGACACGGCCGGGACACACAGACCCGATTGAACCCCATCGGCACAGATCTCACAGCTAATTGCTATTAGCCAGTTAATTTACAAGTTGTGAAAATAAAACTTTGTGTCTTACTTAATGTAACGTTAGTAGCCTTCTCTCCTGTACCTGACTGTGACGCATACAATCCATCCTCCTTGCCAAGAAAGATGCCATAATAACATCCATATTGTTCCTCTCTTGCTGATTGAAAGAGCATGTATAATCCACTCATTATTTCCTCTTCAAAAGTCCAATTGCGGTCACGGTGTATGATGACAAATGCGACTTTGCAGCTTTTTTATATATCGTATAATAAGATCATTTCCAATGTTTGCCCTTTTGAACTAGAACAGGGATCGGGAACCTTTTTTCACCTAAGGAGACAATTTAAAAAATTTTGGTTGATGCAGACCACAAACTAATAATTTACTATTTTACTAAATTTTTCAATAAAATACAATGTTTATAATGCCCATTTACTACTCAAAAACAAACAAATATGCAAATATTAATAGGTAACATGTTGCAATATGGAATTGAGTACATGTGTTTGTGCGGATCTTTTATTACTTAATTTTACTTCATGAAAAATGTTACTTCCATTTTGGGCTGGGCGATATGTAAAAAACATTTGAATGATAATTGCATTTAAAATATCATTATCAGATTATATGGTCAGTCCCCAAGGTCAGTGAATATTTTTGCTTTATTGATTTTGTTTAAAAATTTAATACATTTATTGAGACACGAAAAACTGGAACAAAAGACATTTCTAAATTCAAATGTCAATTTAAACTAAACAAAAAAGCAATACAAATAACAAAGTGATAAAAAAATCTTCTATATAACCACCTCCCAAAATCCAAACATTTACCAGCTCCATTTGCCATCACGCAAGTATCAGTATGCAGCAACAGGTGCACATTTTCTAGCGTACAACTTAATAACTAAAGACAATTATAAATGTAAATATAATTATAATAATCATCATAATAAATAAGCCTAAAAATGCTGCCAAATATGTGTTCTTATCGAATGTGTTTGTATTCCATTTTGGTCATATTTATGCTGCCTAAAGAAAAGAAATTAACTAAATTTTACGTTCAAGGTGAACGTGTCTTGTATTACCTTCTGAATTAATCACATTCGTCTTTGTTTATTTAATACAGATATACCTGTATATATTACTGAACCTGCAGAGTTCGTTCACAACGTGTAAGAGCGAACTAAACTCGCAGTACCTCACGAGATGATCGGAGATCCTTTGCAGCATTCTCATAGACTACATTATTCTTGCAAACAGTTTTCAGTTGAATGAAACGGAGAAATAGGAGTGAATTCTTTACATGTACTTGTTTCACAAGGCAGGGTCCAATTGCATGCCTCTGAACAGTGAATCAGACACGAGCACTGACGGCTTTTCTTTTGTCTGTTCTTAAGAATATAATAAAGTGTGTTTCTTCAAACACGTCAGCATTTCTTGTCATGTGTCACTCCGAGACACCTTTTGCAGGTAGTCCAATTACAAAATTGGAGTGGAGTTCGCGAATTGTATTGAGTCTCGTCGCATTTTGCGGGTGCTATATCACACCCTGGTTGCACATAAAAAATATTGAACGTTCATAAAATCACTCGTAGAAAATGCTCTTAACAGCTAAGATCAATAGAATTTTTGTGTGCTGGAGAAGTGCTTTCATTGCATTCAGAGCTCACTGCGCACACATCAAATCAGACACACATCGGTGGCTTTTATTTCATCTGGTCTTCAAAATATAATCACGTTCCATCAAATGGGGGTCTTTGTGGCTAATTTCTTGTTATATATCTCTCCGACAAGTCTTTCAGGTCATCTTCCACTGTGGCCGGTACATCAGCAAAATTTTCGGCATGAAAATTTTGCATTTGGCGGGTGTTCATTCCAAACCTTGTTCACCAGAAGCAGGCTGTAAAATTCGGGAGAAAGGAAACCGTGTCATTGACTTCAAGCTTTGCAATCGCACCCACACTTTCTGTTGGAAAAGTATCTCTAGAAAGTTTTAAACAATCATGTATTTTTTTAACAAAGAGCCACATGTTCTCGGCCCCTGAACTAGAACGATTGCTCGTTCAGATATCTCTTTACAAAGCAAATGAACTCCGACCACAATATCACCCGTGAAGACCTCTAGTCTATACTGTATTTTTAAAGTGCTTATAAATAACTTTAATGTGACGAGATGTAGATACCCAACCTTATTCGAAGTCTGTCTAAAACCAACACCCATTGATTCATGATGTGTGAAGCTTAAAATCAACTAAATATTAGACACCGTATCTGCTTCAAAGGAGCACTATCCTACCCCCAGGCTCAACTGGTGGTGGTGGGGTGGGGGAGGTTGCCTTGTTAGCACACTGAAACAGCAATGTGATAGATTGTGAGCAGACTTGTAAAGCAATGGCTTACATGCGATTGGCTAGGGGTTACCCAGCTAATGATGTGATGATATACAGCTGCTAATCATCCAGCTAGAACTACGCTGCGCTTACATTTAATATACCATTAAATAATTAGCAAACATCTCACACATGGACCTTAGCAATAAACACCATGACACAATCAACCATGTGGTAATTAAATGCAATTATTAGGTTAGCACAAAGGCCTAGCACTACGAGCACATATGAGAAAAACACATCTACAAATGCTATGAATTGCTGTAATAGATGAAAGAGAAAATCACGAACACAACACAGACACAGATGGATCGTTGAACCCAATAGCAGGAGCTTTATTGAAGATGGTAAAACACACAGGTGAGTTAACAGCAGATGGATGATTAGATGACTTCGCTTGCGGTGACAGAGTTTGTTATTATAGGAGAACTGCAGATAGAGTGCCTCTCTTCATAACTGGACTAACCATTTATTCGTGCATTGTTTTTGCGATATGTTTTTTGCATACATGTAAGTGCAGCGTAGTTCTAGCGGGAAGTCTAGCAGCTATACATCATCACACCATTAGCTGTGTAATTCCCAGCCAATCACATGTAAGCCATCGCTTTATAAGTCTGCTCACAATCTATCACATTGTTGTTTCAATGTGCTAACGTGGCAACCTCCACCACCCCACCAACACCAGTTGAGTCCCGTCCTGCACGGGGGTAGGCTCCTCGCCTCTGCCTCCTATCTCCGGCAGGATATGACGGTTCCCAGTACTACAACTTCGCCAAAGAGAGACATTACTTTTCTGTTTTATATTCATCAAATAAATGTCATCTTCAATTTCACTCAAGTCTGCGAGTCTTCCTGATAGAAATTAAATTACATAGATACTGTTGACATGAGCAATGAAAATGACAATGACACGCCGCCACACTGGAAAAACATTGCAAGTACACTTGAAAATGAAACCTTGCTGCTTGAAAAGCCATACTGATATGAATATATGATGAAGAGGGAATTGAGGTCATTGATAGCAAAACCTAAACCCCAACGACCACCAGCTAGATGTATTTGACAAAATGTTCCCCCAAGAGAAGAAAAAACCTGTCATGTCTTGCTGTTGAGACCAGCTGCCTAGATGAATGTGAACATCTAGGTGAGTAAACCGGCTATGCATAATCCAAATATGAAACGATTGTTTGCTTGAAAAGTAATGAATGAAGATTATGGGAGTGAGTGAAACCAGTGCACATGACAAATGATGAACGACACCTGAACATATAAAGCAGATGCTGAATTATAACTGGATGAGATGGGGAAAGTCACAGGATGCCATGCGAGGATCAGACATGTAAACGGCGAGCTCTGCGCTATTTTTAATACGTTTTATGACATAAACCAGTGAGATTCGTTACACTTTGACATATTGTCAATCTATAATCTAGTCTGTGTATTTATAGCCCCCAGGTTCTCTAGTCCTGGGTTGAGTATTGTAGGTTGAGTATTGTTGATATAATGTTGTCGTCAAGTCAAGTTGTTTATGTTTGTTATGTTATGTTTTGGATTCACGCTTTTGGATTTATTGCACTTTCTAAAATAAAACTGCAGTGGGGTACTCACTTCAACATAGTCTCCTATCGTGCGCAGGGTTAATGTGCATGTTTTTTTGTGTGTTTTTTATTTTATAAGTGATGTGTGTGATGTTTTTATAATTTTGTCTTTGAAACACAATACATTTTTTCTTATATGTCAAATGTTATTATGCGTGGATTATTTTTCTCCACGTGGAATGTGAATGGGTTATTTCTCTTAAGCAGGGGAGTCATTATACTGATAAGTAAACATCTACAGTTCAAATGTCTCAAACAGACTAAAGATAAATTAGGAAGAGTCATTATTGTTTTAGCATTATTGTTATGTTTATGACATCTCTTATACATATAGATCAGGTGGGGTTCATTCGGGTCTGTAGCTCTTCTGATAACATTAGGTGTTTCTTCAATATCATGTGGTCAGTGACGAATGATCAGACTCTGGTCGTTTGACACCAAAAAGGCTTTTATATGGTAGAATGGGATCATCTTTTTAAGATTTTGGAAATATACTGGTTCTGGAATACTTTTATTGGTTGAATTAAGTTACTTTATAGACACCCGGTAGTGGTGGTGCAGACAAATTGATTATTTTCAGATTATTTTACTCTGGATAGGTGCACCTGACAAGGTTGTCCTCTTTCCCCATTATTGTTCTGTCTTGCCCTGGAACCATTAGCAGCCGCGATAAGAAAGGAGGAGGACTTTACAGGGGTGGTGGCGGGAGATGTGGCGCAGAACTTTTGCTTTACGCCGATTATATTTTATTGTTTGTCTCCGACCCTACTAGATCTATGCCTTGCCTACAGAGAATTATTAATTCCTTATCTAAGTTCTCAGTAAACAGAGTTAATTAGTCTACATCCGAAGCTTTGGCTCTGACAGCATATTGCCCTGTAACATCTTTTCAACATCTTAACATCAACTTCCAGTGGTCCAAACAGGGCTTTAAGTATTTGGGTATTTTATTTCCAGCAAATTTGTGTGATTTAGTTCAAGTTAATTTGGACCCTTTAATAAAAAGGTTTTTTGAGCGATGTGGGCAGGTGGGCTTCATTACATTTATCTATTCTTGGGAAGGTTAATGTTTTTAAAATGAATTGTATTCTAAGATTCAACTACCTGCAACAATCTCTCCCTAGAGATGTCCCCCTTTCTTATTTCAAGCAATTTGATAGCTTAGCGAAGTCCTTCATTTTGAATGGTAAACATCCCAGAATACCCTTCAATAAATTACATAGGCCAATTGACAAAGGTGGGCTAGGCCTACCCAAGAAATTGTTTTATTATTATGCATTCGGTCGTAGACATTTGGCCCTTTGGTCGCTTCCAACTGAGAGAGCCACTCCCTGGTTTTGTATTGAACAGGATGTTCTTGCCCCTTTAAATGTTGCTTCGAGCATATGGCTGAACCCAAAATTATGTATTAATAATCCCCTTTCTGCTGGTCAGAGTGGATTGTGAGGGAGATTAATACTCTCGGTGACCTATATGAGAATGGAGTGTTGAGATCGTTGCTTCAACAATTTGGGATTCCCAGGACAACATTTTTTAGGTATTTACAGCTGTGCCACCTACTCTGTATTATATTTGGGGGTGGCATACACCCCCCTAAAACAGCAGATACTCTGGGAGTGGTGATTACTGCTTTTAGAAAATGTCATGAGGCATCAGTGTATTACTTCCTGCTAATTCAGTGTCTGGGGGATGAAGCTTCAACTTCTCTCAAGAGATAATGGGAGAAAGATTTCAATTTGGTATTGGAGGAGGGAGTGTGGGCTAGGATTCTAAAAAACATCAAGTCTACATCTAGAGATGCAAGGGTGCCCCTTATGCAGTTTAAGATTTTACATCGATTCTACATGAGAGGTGATGTTCAGGGGGAGGGACATATAAGTTGTTATAATTTGATTCTGTGTGTGTATGCTCTGTTTCTTCAATCCTGTTTCTTTTAATCAAAAAAATGTTAATATCAAAAAATGATTGGAAAAGATGCCTAAATTACCACTGCGATTCCCTTTCCAGTACCAAGATATGGGTGATTCTGATGTACTCTATACAGTTCCATAATTGCTTTTCATACAAAGGTAAACAACCTGTCCATATTGGCATCTGGCTATTTTGGCTAGCTTCTACCAAGTGACAAATGAAACTGCACCAAAATATCATAGAAACATATGGGAAGCATTTTCTCCTATCTTATAAAAATTTATACATTTTTGTCATCAAATAAAAACTGTTGTAGACTGCAACTATGTTAATAGTTTACTCTTTAGTTTGTGTCTCTCCATCTTCTAATTTTTTCCAAATCCACAAGAAAAGTTGGCAGCTCTCAGTGTGGTTCTCTTTTTCTCTTACAGGGGCTATTGTGTTTCTGTTTAAAGAGGAGGAGACCAGAGAGGACGGGAGGAGCTGCAGAACAAAGGCCTGCCTATGTGTTGCGTTGCATTGTCGCTCTTCATACTCCCACACATATACCCATATACAGCAGGGCTGCAACCACAATATGGTAAATGGTCTGCACTTATATAGTGCCTTTTTTAATTTTGTGGTTACCAAAGTGCTTTACACTGCATCTCATTCACGCATTCACACTCACACACCAATGACGACAGAGCTTCCATGCTAGGCGCTAGCCTGCCATTGGGAGCAACTTGGGGTTCAGTGTCTTGCCAATGACACTTGGGGTTCATACTGCACTCTTGCCAATGACACTTCAGCATGTGGAGTCATGTGGGCCAGGAATCGAACCGCCAACCCTGCGATTAGTGGCTGACATGCTCTACCACCTGAGCCACAGCCACCACTGATTTCATGTGGGTTTCTTTTTTCGTCGTTTGCTGTGCGTGATGGTTGTTATACGTCAGATTTTGCGACAAGAAAACATACTGCACACCGAACAGCATAATTAATGCCTTCACAGGGCACTTCGAATTGAATACAATAATGATCGCCACAAATGATGGCCACAGGATCGACACAAACTGAATTTTCAATAAAAATGACTTCAAAGTTGAGTTCAGCCTGTTTTATTACACATTTCAGCCCTACAAAACTCTCACAGTGGAAGATAAAAAATGTAGGGAACAGGGCATAGAGATCATCACTTCTGAATGAAACACACCATATGTCATTTATATGTTACAGGGCACGCAAAGCACTGCAAACCTCTTATAATAATACAATGTCTTAACTTACCCAAAGAGATGCGCTAAGGTGCAGTAACCCCTACCATTTGCAAGAAACCACAACACGATAAAGTATTGAATGTTATGCGAATACGGGAGGCTTGAGATGCATTTCAACACAGGATGCGGGTCCTCATCTCACTGTCCAACCTTTTAATCATTTAATACAGAACACAAGGCTTTCAATACGGGATGTTTGCTCTTTGCTAAAATACAGGACCCCAAGATAAAAAGTGTCCCGTATGGGGACGTCCTTGCTAAAAACGGGCAGCAACAAACATTACATATGCCACCCCATTTGTAAGCCCTTGTCTGTGATGAATGTTCATATTTGGATACTGCCCTCATGAAATGCATAATCGATGGTAAAACATCCATCGATAAAATCAAGTTTGCTGCATTACCATGTCAACTAACGTGGAAATGATAGCAAAAGCAACTGTAGTACGAACAGAAAAAATCTGATCTGGCCACATATAACTTGCAGTTTTAACTGTCTCTCAAATAAATCTGATTTGAGGAGAAATCTGATTTTTCCCGGAGTGTGAACAAAGCCTAGAATCTTCTTTTAAAAGAGACCATTTTATTTTGAGGATGAGCCACCAGGTAAAGGGGTAGTTCACCTAAAAATTGAAAATGTACTTTTACTCACTAATTTACTCCCCCTTGTGTTGTTCAAACCCCACATGCTATTACTTTTTCTTGGAACATAAAAATAAATATTTTAAGCAGCTTTATTCCATAGAATAACAGTTTACAGTGAGCAGGAGCTGTCACGCTTCATATAAGACAAATATAATAAATCGTTATTAAATTTTCAGTATAAAGACTTTATAACAGTAGTTCATATGACTCGTGCACTTTATCCCAAGCTTTCTGGGGCCACACAACAGCTTTGTGCTATACAGACTACTGTTATGGTATATTAATAATGATTATATGTTTATTTGGACCTTGGCAGTAGTGCTCAATATGAACTTTTTTGTATGGATTAATGCAGCGTTCGGGTTCATGAAGAAAATATTGTGTTAAGATTCTGTTTGGGGAAAAAACTTGCCAGTAAATAATTTTGTGTATTTTCTTTTTGCTAGCCAGATACATCAGTGATGAAAAGAAATTCAACTTATATTCATATTTTCATTGATACAGCACAAAAAAGAAAGAAAAGATTACTGAAACAATGCAGACACAGTGGCAGTCTTGTACTGCAAGTTCAGGCAAATTTCCTGCATTGACCAATAGTAAGTTGATTAGTTTGGAAATGACCTCTGTGTGGGCGCCCTTATGAAAATTGAGTGTTCATTGCCAATTTTATTTTTGTATCGACTTTGTACCAAAGTACTGTCAGTTTTGACATCCCTAGTATAGAACTTGTTTAATTTGTGAGCATATCTGAAAAAAAAATGTTTTGTTGCTGTAAGACTGCAAGACTGTGTAATGATAAACTCACTGGAAAAGATATGCTAATACCTCATGTCGTTTTTTGTTTTGTTTTGTTTTCTTATATGCTCTGTGCTACTTCTATTGCTGTACAATGGAGTAAAGCAGGAAGTTCAGCACTTGATGCGCAAAGCAGGTTAAGGAGAAGTGAGTAAAAGATCAGAACATATTACAGCTTTTAATCACAATTAAACAATGTATCACAATATTGTTGTATCATGAACCAGATATTGATATGATATGAAGTCCCTGCTTGATTCCCACCCTTAAAATACACATCAAATTGTGATTTTGACAGTTGCCACATTGCTAAAGTGTGGCATCTGTCTCAGAGCACCCCATGCCCTTAGTCACTTCCTCTTATTGTGGGCAGCAGGAAGTCAGCAAAAACAGGGTTTCCGCTCTAAACCTTTGAGCCAAATTACACAACATTTAAACCCAAAACAGAGAAGACTACAGTTAAAGAAACAGTTCATCCAAAAATGAGATTTCTCTCGTCATTTACTCACCAAACTTTTAAAGGTGCTGTTAGCGATTTTTTTTCATGGAAAGGTGTGCAAAAAAATGTCCTACTCCCTAAAAGATATTAATGAAATAAGTGTTGTAAGATATCTCCCCTGTCTCTGTTACAGTACTAGACTCTGTAAACAGCAAATAGAAATGTGTCTGCAGTCGGCAGACAATAACGCTTCTGACCTGTCAATCATTTTGTGCATTGTCATAGTATTGTATTTGCAGCAAATTCTTGAGGCTTACTGACATTGTTATTTTATTTTTTTCTCCCCAATTTTGAATGCTCAATTCCCAATGCACTCTTAAGTGCTCATGGTGGTGTAGTGACTCGCCTCAATCCGTGTGGCTGAGGATGAATCTCAGTTGCCAGAATGTCTGAGACGTCAACCCGCCCATCTTATCACATATTGGCTTGTTGAGCGCGTTACTGTGGAGACATAGGGCGTGTGGAGGCCTCATGCCATCCACCGTGGCATCAACGCAGTTCAGCTTAACCAGGTTTGTGACAGAACAATTTAACATGATTCAAGAGCGCCTTTAGACTATAACCATTTTTTCTGAAAAAGTGTTTTGTCTAAAATTACCTTTAGAATTGTATTGATTTATTTACTGGTAATAAAAAAAAACAGATTTTTTTATTTTTTTTAAATGAATCAGAGTCAGAGATTTCATCATCTCTGGGATGGATGCAGGGTTGGTGCTGGCCAAAATTGATGCCCTACGCAGAGCTCTATGAATGTCTGTGCTTAGCGACTGCTTTGAGGTCCTTAAATAATGTATAACATGCAAGGATAGGCAGCCGGTGGAGTTTCCGGTGCCCCACTAGGGAACTCGTCCCTTATGCAGACTGGGTAAGATGCGTATAGACAGTGGCGGTACTGCATGGATGGCATGGAGAGACATTAAGAGTTCTCTGCTTATGATGAAAAGATTTCCATCATTTGTTAGTCAGCCCATTTATACTTAAATATAGCATATTTAAGTATAAATATAAGTATACATATACATTTATATATATATATATATATATATATATATATATGTGTGTGTGTGTTAGGGCTGTCGATTTAACGCGTTGCCAGATGGGCTGGTCTGAGTATTTCTGTAACTGCTGATTTTCTGGGATTTTCATGCAAAACAGTCTTTTGAATTCACTCAGAATGGTGCCAAAAACAAAAAACATCTAGTGAGGGGCAGTTCTGCGGACAGAAATGTCTTGTTGGTGTGAGAGATCAACAGAGAATGGTCAGACTGGTTTGAACTGATAAAGTCTATGGTAACTCAGATAACCACTCTGTACAATTGTATTGAGAAGAATATAATCTCTGAATGCTATTCTGAGATGAGGGTTGGTGCTGTTTTGGTGGCACGAGGGGGACCTACACAATATTAGGCAGGCAGTTTTAATGTTGTGGCTGATCAGTGTATATACTGTATTTTTTTCCCATAACTTTACAGATCTTTATTGTAAAGGGTTTAAACAAAGTTTTCCATTCTTGTTCAATGAACCATAAACAATTAATGAACATGCACCTGTGGAACGATCATTAACACACTAACAGCTTACAGACGGTTGGCAATTAAAGGTCACAGTTATAAAAACTTCCCTGTCAGTGATCAAATTATTAACACTATTTGATGTACAAAACAAGCCCAGATCAGATTTGTGACAGAAATCAAGTATTTTCAGCCAATGTAAGGCATATTTAAATTATCACAGAAGCACGGCAAGTCTTAACTATCACGAAAATACAGAATGAGATGTTTTAGTCTGCAATCACTTTTCCGGCAGGCCAAGGAGGGCACAAGGGGCAAACAGGCAGTCCAAGGGGGGCACAAGGGGCAAACAGGCAGTCCAAGGGGGCCACAAGGGGCAAACAGACAGTCCAAGGGGGCCACAAGGGGCAAACAGACAGTCCAAGGAGGCACAGGGGGCAAGGGGATGAGGGGAGGCAGGCCCAGGATGGAGCCGGGGACCAGGGAGACCAGAGAAGGTCAGGCGGACGGTCTGGAGACCAAGGGGATGACCTCAAGGTGGTGACTGGGTCTGGAGGTCGGGGAGAAGGCCACAGGACGGGGACTGGGTCAGGAGGCCTGGGAGGTGGCCACAGGTCGGGGACTGGGTCAGGAGGCCTGGGAGGCAGCTACAGGATGGGGACTGGGTCAGGGGGCCTGGGAGGTGGCCACAGGTCGGGGACTGGGTCAGGAGGCCTGAGAGGCAGCTACAGGACGGGGACTGGGTCAGGGGGCCTGGGAGGTGGCCACAGGACAGGGACTGGGTCATTTCAAATTTTTATCGACTGACAGCACTAATATATATACACACACAAACATTAAGAGACCTCTGCAAAATGATCAGTTTCTCTGGATTTACTATTTATAGGTTTGTGTTTGAGTAAAACAAACATTTGTTTTATTCTATAAAGTACTGACAACATTTCTCCCAAATTACAAATAAAAATATTATAATATAGAGCATTGATTTGCAGAAAATGACAACTGGTCAAAATAACAAAAAGGATGCAGTGTTTTCAGACCTCAAAAGATGCAAAGAAAATGAGTTCAGACGAATCTGCCTGATTCCAGCCTTGCTGAAGCACCCCTCAGATTATTACTGATCCTCCACCTGGTCGTCTAATGGTTATAAAGAGACTTGGAGAGGCCATCAAGCCACAGTATCTCACACCTACTGTGAAATTTGGTGGAGGATCAGTGATGATCTGGGGGTGCTTCAGCAAGGCTGGAATCGGGCAGTTTCGTCTTTGTGAAGGACGCATGAATCAAGCGACGTACAAGGTTATCCTGAAATAAAACTTGCTTCCTTCTGCTCTGACAATGTTCCCCAACTCCAAGGATTGGTTTTTCCAGCAGGACAATGCTCCATGCCACACATCCAGGTCAACCAAGGTGTGGATGGAGGACCACCAGATCCCTGTCATGGCCAGCCCTATCTCCAGACCTGAACCCCATTAAAAACCTCCGGAATGTGATCAAGAGGAGCCATCAAACAAAGCCGAGCTGCATAAAGTCACCCAACAGCAATGTGAAAGACTGGTAGAGAGCATGCCAAGACGCATGGAAGTTGTGATTGAAAATCAGGGTTATTCCATCAAATATTGATTTCTGTTAAACATTAAAACAATGTTAAAACATTAGAATTGTGTTGTTTAAAAATGAATATGAACTTGTTTTCTTTGCATTTTTTGAGGTCTGAAAACACAGCATATTTTTTTATATTTTGACCAGTTGTCATTTTCTGCAAATATATTCTTTTTATTTGGAATTTGGCAGAAATGTTGTCAGTAGAATAAAACCAAGTTGGTCATTTGACTCATACCTATAAATAGTAAATCCAAAGAAACGTGTCAATGGTCTCTTAAATGTTATTATGTAAATATATAAATGGTAGAAGATCTCCCATACCCCACTACTTTAATTATCTCTGGGCCCACAATGTCCTAATCCTTGCCCATTTATTATGAGACTTTTTTTGACAATGATATCAGCAAAGTCAGCATTCAGACACGAGGAACATAAAAACATGTTTTTAAGTTGAAGTGACCTCAAACTACCATCCCCCATTCAGTGTATTCACACGTACACACGCACAAAACACACCTTGGAACGTCCTCCGAAAAGTTACACTCACCAAAACACGTGTGCTCAGCGACCAACCCTGTCCATGAATCATTAGCCATCTGCTGTTTAGAGAGAGAGAGAGAGAGAGAGAGAGGATGGCTCATAAGATGGTGAGTGTAATTGAGGCAGCGCGGGGGCAGATTGTAAGAAAACCAAAAGGCTGCTCAGCTGTAGTAAACCACAGAGCAGCTGCAGAGACACAAAGATAGATAGAAAGAGATTTTTGGTATTCTTTCATTTGATTGTTGCTTTTTATTTTCCTTCACTTTTAGTTGGTAGTGTTTGTTTAGGCAAGGATCACTACAGAGAACCACAGTTAAAGTAAAAATCCCATTCATTTTTTTCCACAGGTAAAATATTTTTAATGATAACTTATAAACCTAAATAAAAAGACAGACCTGCCGTAAGCTTTGAGGTTATTAATAAATGTTATAGGCTTCAGTTGAAATCATCTGTTTGTTTTATTTCATCTTTATTAAAAACAATTATCATAATTGTGGAATTGATTGGTAAAAACTATTAGCCAATGGATCTATAACTAAAATGTAACTTCTATTGCAATATAATTGTACATGTATTAATCTAAGGTAAATCCTACTTTTTACAGGCTTACATATATCATGCCCATAAAGTACACTAAAAAACAGAAACAGAGTGACTGGCATGCAAATGAAGGTCAAGAACTATTGTACCTGAATCCGTTTCTCACAGCAACAATTTTAGGTCCTTCTCTGACACGCTCATCAACAACCCTCATTCCTTTTGCAAAACACATTTACTGATTCATGTGATCTGTTAGTAAAGGATTTATTTAATCTGGCACATTGCTATTTGATTGGCCTTGATGCAGTCATGAGCATTTGTAAAATTATGAACTGCATATGAAGTTTAAGGATAAGCCTGTTCATCAAGTTAAGCTGTGGAATATCATAGAAAATAATTTCAACCTGTAAATTGGTTTGTAAAAATAAATAAACAAAACTTCTTGACAGTAATTGTTGCCTCATAGAGTTCCATTATTTCTCTGTAAACCCTTTTGGTTTGATTGGTTGGTCGACAACAATTTTATTTAGCATTTTTCCATTTTTTATTATTATTATTTTATATCACTATTGTGCATGCATAATAGTTCATGGACACGTAAGCTTCAACTATCCTTTTACAAACATAATGTCACTCTGTGAATTTTCAAGCAGGAACAAGTTTTCTCAATATAACAACATCAATATATGATGTTGTTATATTTTTTTGCTCCGTCTATTGCTTGTGACAAAAGCACTAAAGGATTTGACGTCTTAGTGATGCATTATCAAACACTGCAAGAACATTATAAAAGCTTATATTACAAGCATTTTTCTTATTTATGACAGATGCAATAAAGAATTATTTAACAGTACTTCAACGTTCTCATATTTACACATTTTATTATGGCTCTAACACAAACTGATGTCAGAGTCCACATTATTATCTGTGGTAATCGGCAGCATGCCACAGCTGCACTCTCTGAGCAAGACTGCTTACTGTAGCTTATTTGCAGTATTTACAGTAAACTGTAACATTATTTTAAGAGCGCTGCTTATCGTTGTTTTAAGTCATTTTTTATAGAGACATGGAGACATCATTGTTGTAGTACGATGTGAGGAATGGGCATATGAGTTTAGAGGAGTGATGCAATTGAGATGTAACAATATGTGTATCAATATCTGAGCGGAAAAGAAAAAAATGCATAAAACTGTGTGTTTGCGTGCGTGCGTGCATGCATGTGTGTATGTTTGTCAGTGAAGGGTAAGGCCACTGCAAGCTGTCATACTTTTGACTTGAAGAGGCAGACTGAAGCCTGGTAACACAACACTCCCCTCATAAAAAGATCTTTTGTAAGCAGCAGCACTCTGCAGGATACAAAGCAGCATTGTCACACACACACATACACACATACACACACACACACACACACACACACACACACACACACACACACACACACACACACACACACACACGTAGCTGTGGCTATCCTTATAAGGACTCTCCATAGACAATGATTTTTATACAGTATGAACTATAGATTCTATCCCCTAATCCTAACCCTAAACCTAACCCTCACAAAAAACTTTCAGAATTTTAGTTTAGTATGTTTTTTTTTTATTAACCAATTTGAATTATGAGACACTAGAAATGTCCTCATAAACAACATTTAAATCACAATACCCTTGTAATAACCAGTTTGTAACCTAAAAACATCATACTCATAAACTACCCAAACCCACACACACACACACACACACACACACAAACATACTGTCCACTGGTCCATTATTACAATGCCAAAATAAGTGTAGAACAATGGAAGGTTCCTTAGAGTAAAGTTAATCAGTGAATCAAAAGTGGATACAAGGGAATAGTCCTCTGCATTACTCTATTCATACTTTATAGACAGAGGCTGTTCTGAGAGTTCTCCCAGCATGCTCTCTGATGAAGTTCCCAGTGGCATTTTACAAGCAAAGATTGGTATTCCAGAACTAACCTGAGGCTTGTTTCATCAGTTAGGACACATGGATCACCCTGGACAAATACTGAGCAGTATTAAATCTCTCTCTCTCTCTCTCTCTCTCTCTCTCTCTCTCTCTCTCTCTCTCTCTATATATATATATATATATATATATATATATATATATTTAAGCAATATCACACTCACAATCGTGTGATATGGCCCTACATCAGCACTGCTGTGATTCGAGTGCTGCAGGTAATCACAGCAGTGCTGATGTAAGGCCATATAGCACAATTGTGAGTGTGATATTGCTTATATACAACAGTTCAATGAACAAGTAAATACATTTTTTTTGTGGAAAAACCGAGTACGGTCATAAAAACGCATTTGTGCATGGAAATACTTTCTGCCGTTGCTGGTTCAAAACAAATGATGCGTTCAACCCTACGTTAGTAATTCAAAAAGTTCACTTCAGAAATAGTATCATAGCGACGGAGTGTGTGCGATCACCTGTTGCCACTCCCAAGCAGAGATGCTATCAGCGTTCTGAAGGTTAGCTTTCTCAGTGGAATGGAATAGTGTCCAAGCGGGGGTATTTCTATGGAGCTAAAAGAGTCTCAATAAAGATAAATGCACACACTACATTCACATATGCACACACATGATTCATACATGCACACACATGATTCATACATGCACACACAGGATTCATACATGCACACACAGGATACACAAATGCGCACAAAATTCACAAATGCACGCACAAAATTTAAAAAGCACAGAAGATTCACAAATGCATAAAAAAATCATAAATGCACACAAAATTCATAAATACACACACAATTCAGAAATGCAAACAAAATTTACAAATGCACACAAGATTAAGAAATGCACAGGACAAGATTCAGAAATGTGTTTCTGATGCACGCACAAATATATCTTGATTTACAAACTTTTTGCGGTCTGTGAACTTCACTGCATTTGTGTGTGAATTTTGAGACTCCCCTGACTTGGCTCGACACACAAATGCCTTTTTTTAAATAAGGAATGATCTGGAACCAATCAGATATCTCCCTTGTTTTAGCCAATCACGAGAACGCACCCCACGTGGGGGATTGAGCCAATCATATGAACGCGTTCACACAGCGCGTGCATGTGGTGCGGCGCTGGCGCTGCTCACGGTCATTGTCACTCAGTTGAGACCTCAACATGGCTTCTGGCAACGACAGGGGAGCGGTAAGTATAACTTAACGTGTTTAGCTAGTTATAGCCCTGTTATGAGATGTTGTTTAATTGTTAATGTTAACCGGTTTATTTGTGCAACTATCAACATAAGCTAGCGAGCTGAGCTAGCGAACTACGCTAGCGCGTCTGCATGCTAATAGGGTCAGGCTAACGTTAGTATCTTTCCATAAAGTTGAAATTCAAGTGAATTAAGTGACTGTTTGACAGGGTCTGTCGCCCCAAGCCGAGGTAGCAGCTCGGGCTTTTGTGCAGTTATTGGCCCGGGAGCTGTCCTCGGCTCCAAACGCACTGAGAGAGAGTACAGCAGCAGTCAGGGCTGGAGGCAGTGCTCCTAATGAATAGCGTTAGTGTATTTTATACTGTTATTGAGACATTATTTAAATTATTGAAATTATTTTAATTATTTATTATTTAAATTAAATGAAACACAAAAATATCTGGTTTCCCTACAAATCTTTTTGTCTTTCCCACATCAGGCAGTTCCCGAGTATGTTTAATACTGATCAGCCAAGAGGAAAACGACGATTCTCGACCCCTGCCCCTTGCATTGTGAAAAGGACAGACTTTCATATTTATGTCCTTTCGAACCCAGTCAGTTAACACCAAAGGGCTCAGAAGAGCTAGAACTTGCCCATGCTGGCCTTGGGAAGAGGATGTTAAGTATACCAGACCACTTGAAACACGATGAGGTGATCAGTATTAAACATACTGGAACTGCCTGATGTGGGAAAGACAAAAAGATTTGTAGGGAAACCAGATATTTTTGTGTTTCGCTTAATTTAAATAATAAATAATTAAAATAATTTCAATAATTTAAATAATGTCTCAATAACAGTATAAAATACACTAACGCTTATTCCTTACTGTTCCAGACACCAATATTAAATGTGTCAGAATAATATTATTCACTGTCAGTAAAGTAAACATGTGTCACTTAATAAACAATACATAATGCTTTATCTATGTACCAAAAACTTTGGAGGACTGATTAATCTTTTCTTAAGCACCAAATGTAAATTTGTATGTGAATTTCTGCTTTAGCAACATTCTTCACCTAAACATTCATGCCAATTAAGCTATTTGAAATAATGTTTGGGACAAGTTCAGCACCTGCATGGAACACCCCCAAAATAAAATTAGTTTTTGAGTTCAGATTCCCAACCCTACCAGACAGAGGGCAATAAGAATAGTTAGATGAGGGACTATGGTCTCTCTTTATACTTTACTAGCAAATGTAGAAATACTAAGTTAAATGGATCACCTTCTCATAGCCTGTCTCACCCTACCATCGCTAACCGGCAGAGGAGCACTGCCTCCAGCCCTGACTGCTGCTGTACTCTCTCTCGGTGCGTTTGGAGCCGAGGACAGCTCCCGGCCAATAACTGCACAAAAGCCCGAGCTGCTACCTCGGCTTGGGGCTGACAGACCCTGTCAAACAGTCACTTAATTCACAAGAATTTCAACTTTATGGAAAGATACTAACATTAGCCTGACCCTATTAGCATGCAGACACGCTAGCGTAGTTCGCTAGCTCAGCTCGCTAGCTTATGTTGATAGTTGCACAAATAAACCGGTTAACATTAACAATTAAACAACATCTCATAACAGGGCTATAACTAGCTAAACACGTTAAGTTATACTTACCGCTCCCTGTCGCTGCCAGAAGCCATGTTGAGGTCTCAACTGAGTGACAATGACCGTGAACGCACCAGCGCCAGCACCACATGCACGCTGTGTGAACGCGTTCATGTGATTGGCTCAATCCCCACGTGGGGTGCGTTCTCGTGATTGGCTAAAACAAGGGAGATATCTGATTGGTTCCAGATCATTCCTTGTTTAAAAAAGGCATTTGTGTGTCCAGCCAAGTCAGGGGAGTCTCAAAATTCACACACAAATGCAGTGAAGTTCACAGACCGCAAAAAGTTTGTAAATCAAGATATATTTAGCGTGCATCAGAAATACATTTCTGAATCTTGTCCTGTGCATTTCTTAATCTTGTGTGCATTTGTAAATTTTGTTTGCATTTCTGAATTGTGTGTGTATTTATGAATTTTGTGTGCATTTATGATTTTTTATGCATTTGTGAATCTTCTGTGCTTTTTAAATTTTGTGCGCATTTGTGAATTTTGTGCGCATTTGTGTATCCTGTGTGTGCATGTATGAATCCTGTGTGTGCATGTATGAATCATGTGTGTGCATATGTGAATGTAGTGTGTGCATTTATCTTTATTGAGACTCTTTTAGCTCCATATATTTCTCCCAATTGCGTGGTAGCCATGCAAGTGTCATTCACTATAGAAACAGCGATGTCCTCCGCCATTTTAAACAGTGTGTATCCAATGTGGAAACTCCAGTAAGAGGTAAGCACCTTGATTTCTGTAATCAAACAGTCTTTTGAGTCTCTCAGCTGCGATTAGCCTTAATCCTTAAATTGTTCATTTACAGCCATTTAAAACAATGTCCTAGCTTAAGTAATGTAGTGGTAATACGAGGGATCACGGAGCGCTGTTCTATGTAAACAATGACTAACGGATTCACTTTACGTCATGAACTGGCTCATATTACACACAAAAATTATCTTTTGCCACCATCTGCTGGCTAATATATGTAATTTAAAACATAAAGACAGTAACTCCTAACAGATATGCACTACTCTTACACTTTAGTTTAGAACGGCAGGAACACACGCGGAGTGATACACACACAGTGAAGCGTCCGAGTGCTGATGCTGTCAGACCATCAGTACTCATAGAACGTCTCTCATCCAATCAGATTTGAGGACCGGAACTATATATATATATATATAATAACCCTGACAGCTTCCATACGTCTTGGCATGCTCTCTACCAGCCAAAACATTATGACCACCTGCCTAATATGCTGTTGGCCCTCTGCGTACCACAAAAACAGTGCCAACCTGCAGAGGTATGGATTCTACAAGACCCCTGAAGGTGTCCTATGGTATCTGGCACAGATTAGCAGCAGATCCTTCAAGCCTATTAAGTTGCGAGGTGGAGCCGCATGGATCAGAGTTGTTGGTCCAGCACATTCCACAGATGCTCAATCAGATTGAGATTTGTGGAATTTGGAGGCCAGGGCAACACCTTGAACTCTTCATCATGTTCCTCAAACCATTCCTGAACAATGTGAGCAGTGTGGCAGGGTGCATTATCCTGTTGAAAGAGTCCACTGCCATCAAGGAATACCATTGCCATGAAGGGGTGTACCTGGTCTGCAACGATGTTTAGGTAGGTGGCACGTGTCAAATTGACGTCCACATGAATGGATGGACCCCAGGTTTCCCAGCAGAACATTGCCCAGAGCATCACACTCCCTCCATCGGCTTGTCGTCTTCCCACAGTGCATCCTGGGGCCATCACTTCCCCAGGTAAACTCTGCACACGTACACGGCCATCTACGTGATGTAAAAGAAAACGAAACTCATCGGGCCAGACAACCTTCTTCCACTACTCCAAGGTCCAGTTCTGATGCTTGCATAACCATTGTAGGTGCTTTCACCGGTGGACAGGGTTCAACATGGACACTTTGACCAGTCTTTGTCAGCGCAGCCCCATAATCAGCAGGGGGTGATGCACTGTGTGTTGTGACACACTCCTCCCGTAACCATCATTAAAATTTTCTGTGAGTTGTGCCACAGTAGACCTTCTGTTGGTTCGGACCAGACAGGATAGCCTTTGCTCCCCACACACATCGATGCGCCTAGGACGCCCAACACCCTGTCGCCGGTTTATGGTTTGTCCCTCCTCGGACCATTGTCAGTAGGTACTCACCACTGCTGACCGTGATCATCCCACAAGCCTTGTCATTTCAGAGATGCTTTGACCCAGTCGTCCGGCCATAACAATTTGGCCTTTGTCAAAGTCACTCAGGTCTTTACTCCTGCCCATTTCTCCTGCATTCAACATGTTGTGTACGAGAACTTATTGTTTATTACCATCTAATCTACCCAGACTGTGAGTGGTCATAACTTTTTGGTGTGTGTGTGTGTGTGTGTGTGTGTGTGTGTGTGTGTGTGTGTGTGTGTGTGTGTGTGTGTGTGTGTGTGTGTGGCGTGTATTTATCACTTTGTGGGGACCAAATGTCCCCATAAGGATAGTAAAACCGAAATTTTTGACCTTGTGGGGACATTTTGTCGGTCCCCATGAGGAAAACAGCTTATAAATCATACTAAATTATGTTTTTTGAAAATGTAAAAATGCAGAATGTTTTCTGTGAGGGTTAGGTTTAGGGGTAGGGTTAGGTTTAGGGGATAGAATATAAAGTTTGTACAGTATAAAAACCATTATGTCTATGGAAAGTCCCCATAAAACATGGAAACACAACATGTGTGTGTGTGTGTGTGTGTGTGTGTGTGTGTGTGTGTGTGTGTGTGTGTGTGTGTGTGTGTGTGTGCGTGTTTTTGTGATTTACGAGGACAATTTTGTAAGTTACAAATTAGTAATTACAAGGGTATTATGCTATAAATGTGATTTATGAGGACATTTCTAGTGTCCCCATAATTCAAATCGCTTAAAAATCATACTAAACAATGTTTTATTGAAAATTTAAAAATGCAGAAGGTTTTCTGTGAGGGTTAGGTTTAGGGGTTGTGTTAGATTTAGAGGATAGAATCTATAGTTTGTACAGTATAAAAGTCATTATGTCTATGGAAAGTCCTCATAATGATAGGTAGACCAACGTGTGTGTGTGTGTGTGTGTGTGTGTGTGTGTGTGTGTGTGTGTGTGTGTGTGTGTGTAAGATAGATAGATGGACAGACAGACAGATAGATAGATAGATAGATAGATAGATAGATAGATAGATAGATAGATAGATAGATAGATAGATAGATAGATAGATAGATAGATAGATAGATAGATAGATAGATTTGTGTGGATATATCAGTGGACAAGACTGTTTTAATTTATTTGCATGTGAAAGTAACAAAGAAACATGGAGCAATGCATAAGTACAGAGCGGGAAATGTTTTTCAAGTCAAGACAAGGAAAAACATATTCACTGGTGTTTGTTAGGCACAATGTAAAGACAAGTTTAGTTGTTTATAGTTGCATCACAACATCACAAGTTTATGCATTATCATAAAATTCAGCTGCTTTGTGCATAAAGGTGCGCATAAGTGTGAAATATCACACCCCCTTTTTCAGCAACCTTGAAGTATTTTCCCCATTTATTTTTCCATAGGGATCTTATAAAATTCTTCATAAAAGAGTTCTAAGCCATGAACCAAAACAACCATCTCCGAGGTGAATCAAAACATAACAAATATTACTGTGAAGCAAACCAAATTTTTAAAATCAGACAAAAAGACAGTTACAAGAGTGTGTACTCAACATCTTCAATGAGGGAATGAATTATAATCCCATGTCATGAAGCATTGCAAATGGCGTAATCCAATTAAAAATTATGGAAAATATAAAACTATTGATTCAAAGTTGTTGATTAGAATTGAGTATGGATGGAAACAATATTTGATTGTATTTTAAAATATTCAAATAAACGGTATATGAGTAGATTGAGAGTGTAGTTTGAGCAACTCGATTACGTCATTCACAGTGCGTCATGGAAGTGGCCAATCACTGGAGAGCTTGAGTAGTGTAGTTCTTCACCAGGAATTTCGCAGTTAAACACAACTTTTGTTTGTGACATAAGTTGACATAATGCAGACATATGGTTTCAACAGAAGCGTATAATCATTTAACAACCCCAAAGCTCTGCAAACCTGTAGTGAGGACATCAAGGAAGTGGACCAGTGAGGCTGTAGAGGATCTCCAGACATGTTTTGACACTACTGACTGGGATGTGTTCAGGACTGCTACAAACAGCCTAGATGAGTACACAGAGGCTTTGACTTCAAAGATCAGCTTCTGCGAGGACTGCTGTATTCCATCACGCACCAGGGTGAGTTACAACAATGACAAACCCTGGTTTACAGCCAAACTCAGAAGGTTAAGGTTTGATAAGGAAGAGGCCTCCAGGAGTAGGGACAAAGACAGATTTAAAGAGGTGAAGTACAAGTTTAGCAAGGCGATGAAAGAGGCTCCAACACCAGCTCTCAGCTAATGACTCTGCATCTGTCTGGAAAGAGCTTAGGCAGATCACCAACTACAAGCCTAAAGCCCCCCAGGCCATCAACGACTGACGCCTAGCCAACGACCCACCTCAGCAGGGGCCTGGGCACTCCCACCAATGCCCACCTTAAAGGTACCCCCCCTCCACCCCCCCCACCCACCTCAGTGACGACTCTTTCATCAATGAGAGGGACGTCAACAAACTCTTCAGGAGACAGAACCCCCAGAAAGCTGCTGGACCGGATGCCGTCTCCCCATCCAGCTTGAAGCACTGTGCTGATCAGCTGTCTCCAGTGTTCACAGACATTTTCAACACCTCACTGGAGACATGTCATGTGCCAGCCTGCTTCAAGTCTTCAACTATAATCCCTGTTCCCAAGAAGTCAAGAACCACAGGACTTAACGACTTCAGACCCGTCGCCCTGACCTCTGTGGTGATGAAATCCTTTGAGCGCCTCGTGCTTTCTCACTTCAAAGACATCACCGACCCCCTCCTGGACCCCCTGCAGTTTGCATACAGAGCCAACAGGTCTGTAGACAATGCAGTCAACTTGGCCCTCCACTACATCCTCCAGCACCTGGACTCCGCAGGAACCTACGCCAGGAACCTGTTTGTGGATTTCAGCTCTGCCATTAACACCATCATCCCGGCTCTGCTCCAGGAGAAGCTCTCCCAGCTAAGTGTGCCTGACTCCACCTGCAGGTGGATCACTGACTTCCTGTTTGACAGGAAGCAGCATGTGAGGCTGGGGAAACACGTCTCCGACACACAGACCATTAGCACTGGATCCCCCCAGGGCTGCGTTCTTTCTCCTCTGCTCTTCTCCCTGTACACTAACAATTGCACCTCCAGTCACCAGTCCGTCAAGCTTCTGAAGTTTGTGGACAGCACCTCCCTCATCGGATTCATCTCTGATGGTGACGAGTCCACCTACAGGTGGGAGGTTGACCACCTGGTGACCTGGTGCAACCAAAACAACCTTGAGCTCAACGCTCTAAAGACAGTGGAGATAGTTGACTTCAGGAAGAACTCAGCCTCACCTGCACCTGCCCCTGCCCCATCACCCTCTGCGACTCCACAATTGACACTGTGGAGTCTTTCCGCTTCCTGGGAACTATCATCTCCCAGGACCTCAAGTGGGAGCTGAACATCAACGCCCTCATCAAGAAAGCACAACAGAGAATGTACTTCCTGCGGCAGCTGAAGAAATTCAACCTGCCAAAGACAATTATGGTGCACTTCTACACAGCCATCATCGAGTCCATCCTCACATCCTCTATCACTATCTGGTATGCTGCTACTACTGCCAAGGACAAGGGCAGACTGCAGTGTGTCATCCGGTCTGCAGAGACGTTGATTGGCTGCAATCTGCCGCCACTCCAGGACCTGTACGCCTCCAGGACCCTGAAGCGTGCTGGAAAGATTGTGGCTGATCTCTCCCACCCTGGCCACAATATCTTTGAGTCACTCCCCTCTGGCAGAAGGCTGAGGTCCATCAGGACAAAAACCTCACGTCACAAGAACAGTTTTGTCCCATCCGCCACTTGCCTTATCAACAAGGCCCGGTACCCACCCTGACACTCTGCACACTCCACCTCTGGCTCTACATGCCACTGTACTTACTCTGCTGCTCTTTTATTTTTATTCTTACTTTTAATATATACTGTGTGGACATATTTATATTTATATTGCTTATATTTTAATTCTTGTTTCATATATTTAGAGATTATGTGACACGCGCAAACAACACCAAAACAAATTCCTTGTATGCGTAAAAAACATACTTGGCAATAAAGCTTTTTCTGATTCTGATTATTACATAAATGTTGCGTTTATAAAGGGTTCATTAATTACTAACAATTGATTTACAAATGCATTATAAATCATTGATATGCAGTTTTAACAACATTAATAAAAAGGGTGACTGTAATGCAATGCTTGCCAAAAAAGTTTTACACACTTGTTATAAATGCCTAATAACAGTTTTTTCAAAATTAGCAACCTATGAAAATGTACCTTAAAAAAAGTGGACACCAGTGAAGCATTTTACATTATGAACCTATGTACACAAATGACAAGTTTAATGGTCATCGGGTTATGATATCACAGATTGTAACCCGCACACACACACACACAAGATGAGACAGTCACAATGTATGTCAAAACTGCGTTTATTTGCAGGCAAACAAAAGTACAGCACGGAAAATCCAGAGGGAGAATGGTCAGGGTAGCGTAGGGTCAAAAGCCGGGGAATCAAAGATATAAACAAGGGGGCAAATCCAATGAGAGTGGTAGAGGGAAGCGAGGGTCAAAGCCGGGGTAATCAGAATCGAAGTTGCGGGTAAACTAACCGGGGAGTAGGGGAACAAGAGAGCTGGCAAGCTAAGGGGGTACTTAATCACAGGGGGGGTCAGAACTAGACGAGACTAGCGGGGGGCAAAGACAAGGGAAACTAAACACAATAACCAACCCGAGTGAGACGAAAGGGTTGTGATATATATAGGGGCGAGTGCAGGTGTAACCAATGATAGGTGATGAGACGAGTACAGGTGAAACTAATGATCTAGTGATTGGGATGAGTGCGGGTGAAACTAATACTGGTGATAGGAGAGCGGGCATGCGAGCCCGAGGAGGGAGACCTGCTAATGAGCATGAGAGCTCGTAGGAGCAAAACGAGCGTGGAAGCTCGAGGGAGCAAAACGAGCGTGCGAGCTCGAGGGGGCGGAACGAGCGTGGAAGCTCGAGGGGGTGGAGCGAGGGGCTATTTTTTAAAACAGAGAACATTATCATCAGCAAGCTGACTAACACTAAAGATGAGGAATAGAGTTAAACAGCTATAGCTTTATTGATCATCTCTGCTTGGGAGGTGCAACAGACAGAGGTAATCACACACGCTCAATCGCTCACTCCCTTAAGCACACACACACACACACACACACACACACACACACACATCCTTGTTAGTAGTTCCATGAACAAATGCGTTTTTTGTGATAGTCCTTAGTTTTTCCTCATTGTTTTATTTACTTGTTCGTTGAGCTGTTGTATATAAGCAATATCGCAATAGTGCTGTATAGCCCTAAATCAGCACAGCTGTGATTACCTAAGACACTTGGCCTGCGGCTGAATCACTAGTGCTAATGTAGGGCCATAAAGCACTCATGCTCATGTGATATTGCTTTATTAATCAACCCCCATTCATGTTATGTGTTACCACTATTGTTCATACTTTGGGTTAGACTCAAAAGTGTTAAACTTCAGCATTGTCATAAGCATATAATGTTAACATAAAAGAGACTGTTGTATATGAAGGAGTGTGATTAATACTTGGACAATTTAAAGTCCTACACACACGTCTATCTTTCAACACACACATACATAAACAAACACATATCTACACACACATTTTCCTAGGATGCACCAGCGAGACCTCGCAAGCTCAAGCCTCTACACTCAATCCACTTGTAATATTGCTCTGCTGGAACACAAGGGCCATCTGTGCATTCAGCTATTCTCTGCACAACTACCTTGACTACTACTGAGTGTAAATGGTTCTCCCTAAATTGTATAACACAGTGTTCACCCAAAAAGGAATGTGCACTGAACGCTTGAGTCCTACTTAACCAATGCTAAAGATCTGCATAAGATCTCCAACACACATCATTAGCAGCTGATTGATTAAAGCTCTCATTTGGCCGAGCTCTGCTCACCTGCTGTTCTAGTCCTAATGAGGCGATGATGAGAATAACACAGAGATAGAGAGAGTGACAGTCCTGTAATAACAGAGAAGCTTGGTAGCCAATAGAGTTTAGTGGTTAGGAAGGTAAATTAAGTAAAATGTCACTTAAAATTTACAGAGAATATGATTGATTTTTATTAATAACCTTTCAAGACAGATCTACAATGAGCACCAAGATTATTATTTGATTAAAATAATTTAATGATTATTTTTGTTTCCAACTTCATGTGTAAAAAATCTTGCTTTTTGACTAATTCCCTTTGCAGCCAATTAGAGCGTTACCATGAAATTAATTTCTATGGCTCCACAATAGCGGTTTCCATCCACATATTTTATTAAACACATTTACAGGACAGTACAGTATTGTAACAAGTTTGGCAACTGGCAGACGAAGAGCCGATGATGAAGTGTGATGATCCCCAAGTGCAGTTTTATTTGAAGACGTGCAAAACCAAAAAAACAAAATATACGTGTGAACATGAACTTAACACATAAACTAAACCAGACATAAACTTGACTATGAACTATAAACCTGACATGACTTGAACTAGTTACAATAAACAATACTCAAACTCACATCAATACTAGACAAAGGACAATAGTAAACATGAGGGCTTAAATACATAGACAAGACAACCAATGAACAGACAGAACTATAAACAAGATAACAAGACTAGTATTATAACTAAACCAATGACAAACTAGAATTGATAACAGCATAACAAGACAATGAAACATGAACCAATAATAAGACAACACTAATAAACAAGGGAACCAATGAGAATGAATCATGGCGGGAACAGGATAATCACATGACTAGACAAGGAAGTGAACAAATTTTAAAATAAAAGACATGAAATCAAAACATGAACAAAAACACATCTAAACATGACAAGTATTGCTTTAGAATTTATATAGGAAAAAGGGCATTTGACTTTGTTTCAACAAGTCATATGAATACATAATTTTCTCAGAGAATATCAATTATAACATCACATAGTGTCTCAAATGTTGCTCTAGTTATTCTGAAATGCCGGACAAAAAGCCTGTCATCAAAATTATTGTCTACTATTACCTCCCAGAAATGACACACTTTCATTTACTGCTGTACACTTGCAAACATGATGTTTGCACTCTAAATAACATAACATTTATTACATTTAATAAAAAAGCAACAGTGGCTTCAACTTCTATTTTTATTTGCATTTTGTGCCAATTTCCCTAGAAGTGAGTATTTTCTCTTAAAAACATGAGATGGAAATGTTATTTTAAAACTGGTTCTGAGATATTCAGATTTTTCACATAAATTAAATTCACAACTTGGATGAAAATACTGTATGACTAGTGTTAAGGCATTCAATTCCCAAAAAGTTCAAATGTCCAACTTTCTACTTGGGAAGTTGCAACAGAACAGCCTCGAAGTCAGAATACCACCTTGGGAATTAACAACTTAATAAGGATGTATGACATCACACTTACATGGTACCATGCAGGGAGATGAACACAGTTAGTGGTAAAAAAAATTGTCTTATCATTTACTCACCCTTATATCATCTCATAACTTATTGGACTTTATTGGAGATATGATATCTGTTTGTCCTTACAATGCAAGTGAATGGGGACCACATTTTCAGGGTCCAAAATGGACATGAAGGCAGCATAATGTAATCCATAATATTCTAGATGTTTAATCCATATCTTCTGAAGGGATCCAGTCGGATTTGGGTGAGAACAGACTAAAATGTAATTGCTTCCTACACTCTTGAAACTGAATACATAGACTATCAATTAATGGCCAACAAAAACCTTCATCAGCCAATTAACAAGGACAATACATCTATGTGAACTTCTGCAGATAATCCAGGATGGACTTCAAAGACATTAGTCATTAATCTTACAGTTCATCCAAAGATCTTTGTTTAAACACTGACCCTTAACACTTACTTAGATTAATAATTATAAACCATGACTTGCACTATACACAAGTAATATTTACATTATATTCATGATGTTAGCCAGAGGGGAACTGGCCCCCACAGTGAGTCTGGTTTCTGCCAACGTTATTTTTCTCCATTAATCAACATCTTATGGAGTTTTGTGTTCCTTGCCACAGTCGCCTTCAGCTTGCTCACTGGGGTTATTAATACAATTATTTTTTAATTATTTATTTGTAAACACAATTCAAAATCGTATTTTATCAAACTACACAATGACTCTAAGACTTTATAGATATTACAGTTTTTTTTTCTGTTAATGCTGATCTTCTGTAAAGCTGCTTTGAAACGATGTGTATTGTGAAGAGCGCTATATAAATAAAAATGACTTGACATCCTGTTGGCTGAAATTTTTAACATCACAGGGACGAATCAAAATCCCAACATCTAAATGATCTTACACATCTGCACTGCTCTGACACTTTAGTTTGGAGCACCACAAACACAAGCGGAGTGATACAAACTGAGGATTTTGTGGTGTGGTGGTGGCGTAGTGGGCTGAAGCACAGAACTGGTAAGCAGGAGGTTTCCGATTCGATCTCCACGGCCACCACCATTGTGTCCTTGAGCAAGGCACTTAACTCCAGGTTGCTCTGGGGGAATTATTCTTGTAATAAGTGCACTGTAAGTCGTTTTGGATAAAAGATCCTGTGAAATGCATAAATTTAAACAGTGAAGCATCCCAGATGACTCCTTTATCAGCACTCTTGGAACACCTCTCATCTAATCAGATTCGAAGGCCGGAACAAACAGTTATATAGATATACAGAGATATACAGGCTAGCGGATGTTAAATGTAATGATATCTAATGTTAGCTGGCTACCAGCATAACATTAATTAATATACAATAGAGTGTTGTAACTGATGTCCCTGCTGGAAAAACATCTTAAACAACTGGTTTAAGCCGGATCTCCAAGGTATTTTGGTAGAGCATAATAGACAGTAGTGGTGCTTTCTGATAAAAAGAAGGTGGTCAGTATGCAGCTCTATTTTAACCTACAGCTGTCCCATGTTGTGCCTTAGTTTTATTCAAAAGTACTGTAAAACCTGTTCAATTTAGTTTTAGAGTCATCAGTTTTTGTCACAGTCTGGTCTGGACAGTCCCTCCTGTCTGTCTGACTTGTCATGTGTTGAAGTGTGTTTCCCTCTCTCTCTCTTTCTTGTGTTTTGCAGGTGCCGCATGGAGAACGTCAGCTCTATTGCCAGGACGGCTGATTATTTCTCCACCAAGCTCGTCACCAGCGGCACCTGCCTCCAATTACCAGCTCCTATATATTCTTTCCTTTGTTGTTCTGTCTTTGTTGGATTGTTTTGCTGTGTTGCATCTCTGTCAGAGTGTTCTGGTCTGTTGCCTGTCTCAATTTTCAGTTGGTCTAGTTTCTATTTTGTTTTCGATTATTTGTTCTTCTCCTTCGTGAGAGTTTTGATATGTATTTTGTTTATTTGAATAAAAGCCCTTTTCTGCCTTCCTGCATTTGGGTCCTTCCTTACTAACCATGACAGTTACATTGTGCAGGGTAATTCAATGTGGATTACATAGGAATAGTAGTGTTAGCATGATATTACATAACCAGGTTGCATTTATGTGGGAGCAACCTTTATTTGACAACATTTGTGTGTTTAAATGGGAGTTGTGAGATCTGTCTTTTCCAACCTTGTTTGACCGAGGAACCTGCACTAGAATTCCCTTTCCACCCATGATTTGCCTTTTGTGTTGTTCCAGGATTTCCTCGAGACATGAATGAAAATGTAACCAAATTCTCTCAATGGATGCCTGAAAACTGAAAAGAAACACAAGCAAGGCAACTACCTCATAGTCTATCACCCAAATAATATAATAAATAAATACCTTGTTTGCCATTTTAAAGAGACTAGATTTTTTACATTATCTCGAACTAGCATCTAATGATCACAGTTGCCAGCTGACTGATCTCCTAATGAACATTGATACTCCGAAAATGCAGGTTGACTCTTATCTAAAAATGCAGACTTGACAGGATGATCAGAGTGGAACAAGGTTCATTTGGTAGGTCTGCGTGAAGATTTGGAGGCCCCCTGCTCTACCAAATTTGTTGTCCAGTTGTTACACTAGCTGCTTGATCTTAAGGATATCCCTCTCTGGATCGTGCCCATCTCTCCCTACACACTAAACTGAGAGAGGGTGAACAACTTGGCCACTCATTATCAGGGTTAACCTGTTTCAGGTCTGGTACATATCATGCGTCAGGCTAGGGGTAATTCCCCACTCACCTACAGGGACACAAGGGTTTTTATATTCTTCGACTTTGCCCCTACGGTGGCCTAGAACATCAAGTTTGTGCTTCTTTTCCCAGCAACATTACTTACCACACTAGCCAATAGACGATCCCATAGGTTTGAGGACCCATCTCTATCAATGGAGTTGAAAGCACTTGTTGTTGGCCATATGATCACCTTACACAGGTCACAAAGTTCATGACAACACTGTTTTGTGCCTCTACTTTTATGTTGTTTGATGCTAATATAATTTTGTTATTGTACATTTGCTTAGTTGCAAATATATTAATTTACATAAGAAAATTCACTACTTTTATATTTATGTATGTTTTTTGACATTCTCTTAAGGAATGCCAGGTTGTGTTTAAGGAGTTAATCAAGAGGCATGCTGTTTAGGGCGGTTCACAGTCATATAATTGTTGGAGATGCTTGTTTCAAGGGGGTTGGGCAAATGTGTTAACCTTTTTGGTATTCTATGTTTTTTGGGGGGGTTTTTCAATCATTGATCAGTGCCATCATCTACAATGCTGTGTGTACACATTTTTCTTGATGAGCAATTTAAGATTCCATAATAATATCTATGGGGGGTGTCATATGTTAATTTCAACTGTAAGGGACTCAACCACCCTATAAAACATTGTATTGTTCTGAACCAGCTACACCATTTAGAATCAACTCATAACAAAGCAACAGATAATTTTAGACTGAAATACAGTTGGGTAGCCCAAGTTTATCATTCTTCATTCTCAGCCAAGTTGAGAGGGGTGGCCATCCTAATACATAAAAGTATTCCTTTTATATAATATAGTTCTACCCCTGACCCCAACAGAAGATTCATAATAGTTACCACTGCATTGGGGCAAGTAAGGCTTTTTCAAACACCTGTTTTCAATGCCAGATCTGACTTTGCATTACTTAATTTTAGGTGGTGATTTAATCGCTGCCTGGTCCCGCAGCTGGGTCTGTTCTTCGCAAAACTGTTAGCTCCCTCCCAAATCTGCCAAATGAATCCAGTCCTTAATGAATGAGTTTGTAACTACGGATGTAAGTATACCGTTTTTTAAATCCAAATAAAATACTTTATTATTTTTTTCTCTCATGCTCACTATACATTTACAGATAGATTATTTTTTATTGATAAACAGCTTATCTCTTAGTCTCTGTATGTAGTTATGATGCAACTGTGATTTCTGACCATGCTCCTGTCTCTGTCAGTGGTTCCCTTTTTTAAACTATAGCATTCCTTTATAGTGTTTTTCCCCCATGGCACCCCAACCACTGAAATGTAAATAAATGAACAAATGTCCTATTGAAAACACACATTATTTAAAAAAGCTGAATCATTAATATTATCAAAGTAAATTAAATCAATGTGGCCTTCAAGTGTTTCATAAGTAACCATTGCTTTAATATTTTAATAATTTTACATTGCACCTTATGGAGTTTTGTGTTCCTTGCCACAGTCACTTTCAGCTTGCTCACTGGGGTTATTAATACAATTATTATGTAATTATTTATTTTTAAATACAATAAACAATCATATTTTATCTAATTACACAATGATGATTAATCGACTTTATAGACATTACAGTTTTATCGTCTGTTAATGCCTGATCTTCTGTAAAGCTGCTTTGAAACGATGTGTGTTGTGAAAGGCGCTATACAAATAAAATTGACTTGACTTCTGAATCAGGCTTCAAGCTTTTAATAAGTAATTATTCAAGAGCCAGTGATAAAATAGAAAACAGAGATAAATAGTGCTTTAGGTCTTGCAGGAACAGCAGCAATTAAACATTATTTTTTTTTTTTATCTAATGAAAACTATAGTTACTTAAATTATTGACAGTCTTTACAGTGTGATTTGATATACGGTATATTAACACTGATTCAATGCAGTGAGAGTTTGACTGAGAAGCAGACCTGTCATTGAAATGCATTGGGCTTACAGCTACTAATGTTATCCAGCCAAGGACAGTGAGTGCATCTTTTTCTTGTCAAATTTGCTGTTTGAGTAATACTATTGATAGGCCTATATACAGACAGCAGAAGGTCAATTAGGCTGCATTTACAAATTGCACAGATCCAATATTTTGAGATATACATTTTTTTGCCTGTCTACTTACAATTACATAATATATTAATGGCTTCTGCATTATTATCACACAAAGACGGCACACAATATAGTCCCGTCTGCTTACACAATCGAAATACATTAGTGGCTGTGTTTAAATGAACCCTTTGGGCTCTGAAGGTGTTTTTAAAGATTTCCGTTTTTGGTGGCATAATACAAATTTAAGGCTTATAACTCTGAAAAAAATAGTTTGGTATCATTTTAAAGAAAACTTTTCAAAATTGTGATTATATGTGAATGATAAATTATCATTATTTTCACAATCATGTCACCTGTAATTGAGTAAAATTTTGTGTTGATATGACAAAGCAATCTAAATTTATCCTAGTGTCCACAAACGTCTCCAAGTGTCCAAAAGCCTCTCCAAAAAAAACAAAAAAACACACAAACACACAAAAATAATAATAATTGTACATAAGATCTAATTACCCACGCAAATACAACAATGACTAAAGGTATGCTATCTCTCCATATGCAATAAGAGTGAATGATCTTATCTGCCCATACTTTGGTTCCTTCCACCTCTGTTTGTAGCAATCTGAATCCTAATACGATTGGTTTAGCATTTCATGATGCTGGACAACGTACTACATCATTTTCTGATGAAGTCATCTGATCCAGGAAAGCTAACATGTTTTTAGCCAGATAGCACATTATGTGCTATGTGGTCATTGTGCTTTGTGTGGATTATCTTCTGATCTTTGCATTCGATTATGTTGTGTGTGGGCTCGTTTAAATGGGAATACCCTCCTCTAAGTAATTGTTTGTGATGTTTTATATTCAGCTTATTTTTCATAAGTTATAAACGTAAATGCGGTTTATAAGCGACACCTGTTTACATGTAACATGTATGTCAAAGACATATACTTATCTATTGTTCACTATATTTTTGTCTGTGACTTAAACAAATAGGCTGGTTGTATTCAACTCTTTGAGAGCTTTCCATGTTTTTACCAATAACCATAATATGTACCATTCAAAATTATTAATAAATGATCAAAGCGGAACATTTCTGATTTGTCTGCTAATTCTAAAGCACGTGTTCAGTTTTGCACATAATGCCTACATACACCATTGATCCAAAAAACTATGACCACTCACAGGTGAAGCGAATAATGTTGATCATCTCTTAGCAAGGCCACATGTCAAGGTCTTGGTAGATTAGTTTGTAAACAAACAATCGGTTCTCATGATCAACAAGTTGAATGCAGGGTTGTTGGGTGCCCAAGGCTCATCGATGCTCGAGGGCAATGAAGGCTATCCCTTCTGGTCCACCGTCGAAAGTGCCTACAATGGGCAAGCGAGCATTACCTAGTCCGATGAGTCCCATTTTCTTTTGCATCACTTGGACAGCCATGTACATGTGTGCTATTTTCCTGGGAAAGTGATGGCACCAGGATGCACTGTGGAAAGACAATATGCTGGTGGAGGGAGTCTGATGCTGTGGGCAATATTCTGCTGGGAAACCCTGGGTCCGGCCATTCACGTAGATGTCAATTTTACACGTGCCCTTCATGGCAATGGTTTTCCTTGATGGCAGTGGCCTTTTTCAGCAGGATAATGCACCCTTCCACAATGCAAACAATGTTAATGAATGGTTTGAGGAACATAATGAAGTTTTCAAGTTGTTTCCCTGGCCTCCAAATTTCCCAATCTCAATCTGATTAAGTATCTGTGGAATGTGCTGGATCAACAAGTCCAATCCACGGCAGCTCCACCTCCCAACTTGCAGGACTTGAAGGATCTGCTGCTAATGTCTTGGTGCCAAATACCACAGGACAACTTCAGTGGTCTTGTAGAGTCCATGCTTCAGTGTGCCTGTGCCCTTTTGGCATCATATTAGGCAGGTGGTTACAATGTTTTGGCTCATTAGTATACATTGTAAAGTACAGCATCTAAGCTTTAAAATGAAACCTATTTTGTGTTGGTCAAGATTGTAGTTATTCATATTTAGATAACACATTTTTTGTGAGCTTAATGGTTTATATCGTATCAAAAGGGGCACTTTGACCAAGAAGCGCATTTGACTGTCTGCATTCAGCATAAGACACTAGCACTCTAGAGCATGTGCAGACATATGCACATGAGCGTTTGAAAGCAGCTTGCTGTAGTCAAACTACGCACGGGTGCTGAATTGAGAGAACACGAAACATATCCAAAACACACAATTAATACAGCCTTACACTGACAAGAACTGACAAAGACACAGAAATTAAGGGCATTATATACACAAAGACTAACAAGGTTAACAAGACTAATAACATGATACACCTGGGACAAATCAACAAGGGAAACTGGAAAAAAGGACAGAACTTCAAAATGAAAGTCACACAAGAAACCTAGCACCCTCTTTAATGGGCGGCTCCTAATGCCCACATAAGCTCCGTCAGGCCGCATCCTCTTATCAAATTCCGCAGATAAGTACCAACTCGGAAAAACGATGGATCCCTTTGAGATTAATTACACGTTCAAAGATTATTTTAGTCCCTCTATTCTTCAGATCAAATTCTGGACTCCACCCTTTTTTGACAGTTTTTATTTTAGAGTTTAGAGAACATTCCCATTATTGCGCAATTTGTGGCCAAAGAAATAGATTGAGGCAGCCACACAAAATTTTCAGAGTGGGAAATGTCCTGGACCTGATAGATTTCTGTCAGAATTTTATAAAAAAGTTTTTAGTTTTTTTTCACAAATTAGCCCCACTTCTCATTTATGTCAAAGAGTCATTTAACTCTGGTTGCCTACCTCAAACTCTTACTCAAGCAGCCATTTATTTGCTTTTGAAAAAGACCTCCCGGCCTGCTCCTCATACCATTCAGGAAGATTATTAAACACTGATTATCAATTGTTGTTCAAATTATTGTCTTTATGTATTGAATCTGTTCTTGATTATACCTCTCCTGTCTAACAGTTTTATTACAGTCATATTGAGAAAAGGTAGAGAATTAAAAGAGTCTCTTTATGAGGAACATCTTTTGTCTTTTGTCTCGGACCTATCCATCTTTATTCCTGTTACCCTCACCACTCTTAATTCTTTTGTTTCAGATATCTTGAAATAACTGAACTTAGATAAGAGTGAGTTATTTTCCATTAATTCACCAGCGGAAAAATACCCCTGCATAATTTCCACTTTAAATTATCATATGATATGTTTTAATTCCTAGGAACACATGACTTCAGTACATTCTATAGTATATAGTCTATACAGTGCTAAATAGTTCACTGTTATTCCAAACCCAGAAAAGGTTTTGACCGCTGGTCAATGCTTAACCTTCTTTTAGACATTTGTTTCAATGCTGTCAAAATGACTATCCTTCCTCCTGTATTTTTCAATGTATTCCAAAAAAGAAAATTCACAATCTTCTTTTTACAATTTACTTGCTAGGTTGCGCAGAATGTTTTACATATGCCTGGTCTTGTAAATTTGTTTTTATTTTATTATTGGGCTGACAATATGAGGTTTATACAACAGTTAGTTCCGGTTTTTGAATCTGCTTGGAAGAGAGTCAAAGCAGCACTTGAACGCTTCACTCTTTCTATCACTCTGCTTGTGTTTGTGGCATTCTAAACTAAAGTGTAAGAGCAGTGCAGATGTATAAAATTCACTGTGACATTACAGATTTTAGCCAGCAGGTAGAGACAAAAGACTATTTTATGTGTTATGAGCCAAAGTTGTTCACTGTCCTTTTCTGCACTGACCTTTTTTCCGTCTCTTTTGTGGTCCATTCTGCATAACCCAGCAGCTCATTTTTGCTTGTCACGGCCCATTCGTTTCCCCGCACGTTTCGCAGCCGGCCCGCCGGCCCGCTTTGTTCGACTGATGGCTAGTCCACCCTGATCGGCCCCAAAGTATGTCGGATCACTGGGAAAATTACAGGTATGCCATATTACCAGTCCAGTCCTGCTTGTAGGACAGAACAGGTGGAAACTGTTTTTCATTTTGCCCATGGAAGTCCAGATTTTAACCCATTTTCATCCTTTTAACCATTCTTAAAATGTAATTGCCTTTATGAATATGTACTATTGTTCTTCCATTTTTCCCATTTTCTCCCCAATTTGGAATGCCCAATTTCCAATGAGCTCTTAATCCTCATGGTGGCTTCGTGACAATCCAGGTGGCGGAGGACGAATCTCAGTCGCTTCTGTGTCTGAGACCGTCAATCCGCTCATCTTATCACATGGGATTACCCTCACCCACGTGGTGAGTTGTGCATGGATGCCGCGGCGAATAGAGTGGGCCTCCACACATGTTACTTCTCCGCGGCATCCATGCACAACTCACCACGTGCCCCACCGAGAACCACACATTATAGCAACCACAAGGAAGTTACCCCATGTGACTCTACCCTCCCTAGCAACCGGGCCAATTTTGTTCCTTAAGAGACCTGGCTGGAGTCACTCAGCATGCCTTCGATTTGAGCTCACAACTCCAGGGGTGGTAGTCAGCGTCAATACTCACTGAGCTACCCAGGCCCTAACAGTGGCATTTTTTAATAATAAGGACATAACCACCGTCAGACCATGGATGCCTCCACATTACTGTGGTTAGGCGAATACAGATAGTCTTTCTGAAAAATCAACAATAGTGTTTTATTCTACTTAACAGTTTTTACTGATTCACACAATTGACAAAGAAAAGCAAAATATATATTCACAGTATCAACATTTAAACCCAATTATTCCCTTTCCCCCTCCCAATCCCAACCCCACCCTGACCCTCAACCAATATCCCTGTGGTCACACTTGAATATACTGTACACACACACATTTTTTTAAATACTGTATATATATATATATATATATATATATATATATATATATATATATATATATATAATCACACACATTTAATACTATACTACTCTCTCCACTGCCCCTCCCCAAAAGCCCTCCAAGAAGGCCAAATAGCTGACCCATTTTTATTAAATTAATCTAAATTGCCTAGACTTCTACAAGGCATTTCCTCGAATGCCGCTACCCTCCCCATCTATGTGCATCACTCTTGAAATGAGGGCACTCCAGCCGACTTCCATCCCCTAAGAACAATCTGTTTATTGATTATAACACTGAATAGGACCAAATTTTTTATTTATGTATCCCCTATATTAATGACCGCTCCATCACCTTAAATACAGAGTCTGGGGTAAAATGACATTTTAGTGCCCAATACGTCACACATAAAACTCTGAACCCTCAACCAATAGTATTGGATCTTAGCACACCACAAAAAACATGGGTTGTGTCCCCATTTGCTGATTGGCATCGCCAGCAGTTGGGTGTATCTTTCAGACCAAGCCTATACAAACAAGCGAGGGTCCAAGACTTAGACTTAAATAGCATAATCTTAAATATATATAAGTCGCACCCTTGCATCTCTACATGCAGACTTAAAAATGTTTAGAATATCCTAGCCCACACTCTCTCTTCCAATACTAAGTTTAGATCTTTCTCCCATCATTTCTTGAGAGAAGCCGAAGCTCCGTGCCACAGACACTGAATTAGCAGGGAGTAATACACTGTTGCCTCATGACCTTTTCTAAAAGCAGTAATCACCTCTCACAGAGTATCTACCACTTTAGGGGGGTGTATGGTACTACCAAAAATAGTACAGAGCAGGTGGCACAGCTGTAAATGCCTAAAGAACTGAGATCTGGGAATCCCAAAATGTTAAACCATATTTTCAAAGGATCTCAACACTCTACTATCATAGAGTGTATTAACCTCCCTCTCAATCCACTCTGTCCAGCAGAAAAATGACTTATTAATACATAATTTTAGGTTCAGCTACTTTTAAATAAATGTTAGAATTAAACACTCTGGACACTTTTGTCCATACCCAGTGCAAATGCGAGATAACAGGGTGTAACTTAACTTCTCCGGTTAGTTTGATAGAAAGGCTTTGCAATGGCGAAATAGGGGCAAGAACTTCCTGTTCAATACAAAACCAGGGAGTGGCTCTCTAAGGTGGAAGCGACCAATGAGTCAAATGTCTGAGACCTAATGCATAATAATAAAACAAAATCTTGGGTAGGCCTAGCCCACCTTTGTCAATCGGCCAATGCAACTTACTGAAATGTAATTGGGATGTTTTCCCATTCCAAATGAATACAATTCATTTTAATAACATGAACCTTCCCAATCATAGATAAATGTAATGAAGTCCACCTGCCCACATCCCTCGAAAACCTTTTTATTAAAGGGACAAAATGAACTCATTCACACAATTTTGCTGGGAATAAAAGACCCAAATACTTAATGCCCTGTTTGGGCCACTGGAAGGCACCCGGCTGAAATGCTGTTACGCTTTCAGAACCAAAGCTTGGGATTTAGACCAATTTACTCTTTATCGCGAAAATTAAGAAAAGGGATTAATAATTATGTGGAGGCAAGGCATAGATCTAGAACTGTCAGAGACAAATAATAAAATATCATCTTCCTACAGCAAAAGCTTATGTGCCACACTTCCCGCCATCACACCTGGAAAATCATCCTCCTTTTTATCGTGGCTGCTAATGGTTCCAGGGCAAGACAGAACAATAATGGAGAAAGAGGGCAACCCTGTCAGGTGCCCCTATCCAAAGTAAAATAATCTGAAATTAATCAATTTGTTTGTATCGCCACTACCTGGTGTCTATTAAGTAACTTAACTCATCCAATAAAAGTATTCCCATACATTTCCAAAATCTTAAAAAGATAATCCCTTTCTAAACACATCAAACACATTTTCGGCATCAAGTTAGATGGTAGCGACCAGAGTTTGATCATTCGCCACTGACCACATGATATTGATGAAACGTCTAATGTTATCAGAAGAACTACGGCCCTGAATAAACACCACCTGATCAATATGTATAAGAGATGTCATAACTTTACTTAATCTGTTAGCCATATGTTTTGACAATATTTTAATGTCTAGCTGGATCAGGGAAATTGGACGGTAACTCTTACACTCGCTTGGATCTTTGTCCTTTTTAAGAATCAGACTGATCCAGGCTTGTATCATGGCTGGCGGAAGCTTTCCATTCTTTAATGATTCTGCATAAACTTCTAGCAAAACTGGAGCCAGTTCTGTATCATAAGATCTAAAAAATTCAGCGGCAAAGCCATCTGGCCCCGGAGCATTGCCCGTAGGCATGGTCTTAATTACCTTACCAAGCTCCTTCAAGTTCATCTCAGAATCAAGTGTCAGCCGACAGTTTAGGAAGTTCTAATGGTTCCACAAAGTTTCTAATATCTTCATCAGCAGATGAAGACGTGGAACTATAGAGATCAAGATAGAATCCTTTACAAGCATTAATAATATCTGTGGCCGAGGTAAATATTTCACCACTAGTAGATTTCACTGAGGGAATGGTAGAAAAAGACACTCTCTGTTTTATATATCCAGCCAGACGCTTCCCTGGTTTGTGCCCCGACAAATGACAACAAAGCATATATATTATACAATGAACTGTTGAGCACAACTTTTTATCAAGCTATACAAAAAAAGGACAACAATATTAGCCTAAAAATAATTATGAGTTGCAATCATAATACCTTTCAAATACCTATAAATTTGTCTTAAGTGCATTTCACCCATCTCTCCTTGTTGAACACGATTGACTCACATGCCTAACTGAACGAACGATAGGCCACCTCTCATTAAGTCGTTCAGCAGATCTTTGTTCACAAGTCATTCGCAAACGAGTTTATCAATATATTCAGTTTGTTCACGAACCACCTCTCATCTCGTTCCGACTCAAATTACCGACTAGTTCGGGAAGGGGCATATCACCAACATGTGACAGATGTCAACAGGCCCAAGCAAATCTTTTACATATGTTCTAGCTATGACCAGCTCTGCATTGCTAATACAGTCAAATTGAACCAAACCACCTTAGTGCATTGTTTGGGGTTATCCCCTCAATCCCTACACTTGCTGCTTCAAAAAACTTTTTTTTACATTGCTGGCCAGATGCCTGATACTGTCTGATTGGAAGTCACTGTCCTCAACGTCTAATACCCGGTGGATAAAAGATATTCTTCATTTTATGAAACTGGTAATAATATAGGTTGACTTAAAAGGTTCTCCCCAAAAAATGTCATAAAACATGGAACTCTTACTTTCGCTATGTTATAGGGACAATGTTTCCTGACATCCTCATCTAATTAATATATTCCTCCCCCTTTGGGTAAATTGTGGGTGATGTGATGTAATCTGGTGCGGTGCGGTTTTACCACACTATGTTTTATTTTGACTATCTCTGACCAGATATGTGTGTATGTTATTTAGTTTTTATTGTTTGTTTTCTAGTGATACATTGTGTGTTGTCATTATATATATATGTATATATATATATAAAGTAATTCCACAAATCTTCTTGTCAAGCTAGACGATTTGAGGTCCATAACACAAATGGGGCACGTTATAAAGCTAAAAGGCTTTTACAGTACAATATTACATGATTTAGTACTTGCTAGTCAGCAGCAGGTGGTATTCTCATTTTAGAGACCATTCAAAGCTTGAAGACATAAACTAAAAGCCAAAAAACTCAATTTCAAGGGGGCTGTATTTTTAAGCAATAAGCATTCAACCTCTTCAAGTACCACCAATTATTAACATTTAAAGAGGCCCTATTAGGCTTTTTGGGATTTTACCTTTCCTTTAGTGTGTAACAGCTCTTTGTGCTTTGTAACTTTGCAGACCTTTTACATGCACAATGTCCACGCAAAAGAGAGTTATAGTCTTCCACAGACAACACTGCTCAAGAACTACAAGAAACAGCTGGTTTGTAGTCCAGCCATTTCTTCTGTAAAGTTTCTATGTCACTATGTAATACATTTGCATAATGCCTGCATAAGGGCTACTTTGGCCCACCCTCAAACAAACAAAGTATTTATAGCAGAGGCTAGGATGAGTTGGGTTAGTGTTGTCGCCATGTCGAGAAGACGCTGTTTTCTTCACTGCGAAAGCAAAACCTTTCTTTGGACTTCCAAAGGCAGATGAATTGAAGAATCAGTGTTTAAAATGTATTTTGACCAATATTCCTCAGCAGTACAACCACAATCAATGCCGGATTTTCAAGACAGTTACTACTGAAAGATGGTGCAGTTCCCATTTTGTTGGGATAATCTGGCGCTTCAGGACCACAAAGTATGCTTGATTATTTGTTGATTCATCAGCTACCAAGAGTTCAATTGCAGAGTTTTGTGTTGTAGCTACGGTGTACACCCAGTGTACAACTAATGTTATTGTGTTAAAATAGTTTTTCTAATCAGCTGCGGGTCCACTTTTACCTACAATTGTCTAGAATTATGCAGATTGCTTGTCGTTCTTACTATCATGAATAGTGATCAAGTGTGGAGATGGATTTATGACATACGGTCATTTTACATCTGCAATCCACGGTAGTGCTCGGCTAACTTGCTATGTAATGGTATTGTTTTGGTAAGGGTTTACTATTCAGCTGTGGACCGGCTTTTACATAAAACTGTGTAACAAAATGGTCGATCTCAAGAGCTTTATATAATTATAGAATTACAAGCTGTAATGATACGGCCGCTACACGGGCAGTGGTGGCTCAGTGGTTGAGGCTCAGGTTACTGACCAGAAGGTCGGGGGTTCAAGCCCCAGCACCACCAAGATGCCACTGTTGGGCCCTTGAGCAAGGCACTTAACTCCAGGTTGCTCCGGGGGGATTGTCCCTGTAATAAGTGCACTGTAAGTCGCTTTGGATAAAAGCGTCTGCCAAATGCATAAATATAAATATAAATGCTATTGGTAGTCCATGGCTAACTTGCTCACTAACTCTCTAATACACCCAGTAATGTCCAACCATGGAGTAAGCCTCTGTTCTCCATTCATAGCTCGGGCAAAACAATTTCAGCTACACCCATTCCTTCAAAAGATGACTAACTTAGATGCACTACATGTCTTTTACTTGAAGCTTTGTTAGGTTTACAATAATCAACAGTGTACTTGAAAGAATGCTACAAAATTAAAACGTATCGTTGTGAAACGTCCTGCGAATGTCGTGCTTGCGAATGTGGTTCGGATCGATCAGCTTGTTCTCCTAGAGCTGGAATGGCAAAAACCAACACCACTGTTACCATAGTTACAGTATTGTTTTACAGAGCTGCTAAGGAAAACTTGGGAGCTGAAAACTCAGTTATGGTACATTTCCGACACATGCTATATGCGGTTGACCAATCGCAATAGACTGGGCCAGCAGACCAATCAGAGCAGACTGGGCTTTTCGTAAAGTTGGGTGTCAGATCTCCAAGTTCGGAGATGGAAAGGAGGAGATGGAGAGCAATGATACAGTCAAGAAAGGCTATTTATTTCTCTGCCTTCAACAATCTGCACTCTTCTCAGAGCTTTTCTCAGTTCAATCAGATCAGTTTCACACAAACTTTGTCAACATAAAATTCTCTGAGGCTTCACAGTACGTATAAACTTCAATATAAACTCTTCGGCTTCACAATAAACATTTAATATAACATGGCAGTCACTGGTCGCTTGTGTCGTTCTCCCTCTCCTGTGGTGGCGTGGCCGTTTATATACCACCCTCCCCATGCTCACTGGATTTGGAGACTGGAAATTAAACATAATTTAGCTCAGGTGTAAGCGCCCTTACTGCTTTCTCTCTCTCCGTATGGACGCTCGACCATGCCCCCGCTGCCACAGTGGGCTTTAAAGAGACAAGAGTTAAATCAGAGCGTTTGAGCCAGAGGATGAAGAGAGGGGAAAATAAATGTACAGTATGAGAAACATTATGTGTTTTTTGAACATTAAAGCAGATAAACCTATTCTAATAGACCCTCAAAATACAATTATGAACCTGTTAATTAGCATAATATGGGCTCTTTAAATAACAGTTGATGCTGCTGTCGATCAGGGTCCACTCAATTTTATCGCTTAAAGGATAATTTCTCAGACTTTTTAGTGCGCACAAGACTTATTAGAGATCTCAGATATTTTTAAGTATCAAATATTTCTCCTTTAACTTATTGGAAAAGTAAAAAGAGCACAAATGAGACAATCGTTGAAATAAAATAAAACTGTAGAGAACCTAACACAGTTTGAGACATAAAAGAGATCCCTTCTGAAACTACATCTTAGACAGTGTTGGGTGTAATGAATTACTAAGTAATTAATTACTGTAATTAAATTACATTTCATTGAAAATAGTAAAGTAATTGATTAGTCTTAATTTTTCAGTAATTTAATTACATATACTTCTGATGTAATTGTGTTAAATACTTTATAGACTATAGAACAATTCTATATAAAACAATTGTGAATTTAAAATAGAAATATAACGTATAATGTTAACATGTATGTTTTCTAATTTAACGCTACCCCCTTAAATTCTTTGTCCAGTCCATTCATAATTTATTTGATTTTATATGATTTATTTGAAAGATTTAAAAGCACAGTTTCATGTCTTTCCTTGTATTTTGATCTGGTTGATGTTGATAAGGGTTTTAGAAAGTAATTATTAATAAGCAATGCAATTACTTTTCAGAAAGAGTAATTAGTACAGTAATCTAATTACACTGTATAAGATGTAATTATATGTTAGTAATTAATTACTTTTTTAGAGTAACTTACCCAACACTGATCTTAGATAACTGGGCTCTTTATTTTTTCCTTGCTATTGCTCAAAGCTATCACTAAAAAACTATGCAAACTGAAGCGCTCCATGTGTCTGAGTGCAGGTTTGTTTACTGTGTAGGGTCATGACCCTGTCTAGTTGTTTTCTGTTGCTGCCACTACAAGCTGTTGCATCTGTCGGAAGACAACAGAGCTGCCTGTCTCTGCCAGCTGCTGAAATCCTCATGAAAAGAGAACTTACAGCAGAGAAATCACAGGCACAAAATGGCCTCCTTTCTTCATCAGATGATGTAAAATAACTAAATAAATAAATAGAGGCACCAGAAAAGGAACAAGAAAAACAAGGTCTATGCAACAACTAAAATCTGTCATATTTGTATATAATGCAATGATAGATTTATTTATTGATAGATAGATTAAATGTGAGTATGCCATTTTTTGTGCACATGCAAATCATTCATATTTAAATCATGTGAATTTCTACTTCATATTTGCTAAATTATTATTATTGTTGCTCTTGTTATTTTTAATAATTATTATTATAATAATTATTATAAAAATAGTAGTACTAGTATAATAATAATACCAATATGTAAAGGAATTTATGGAATCGGAGAACTGGCTTGACAAAATAAATAATAGATTAATGAAAAAATAAACAAATAGACAAAAACACAAAGGTGTCAGACAGCTGCCCATAAATCACTCTCTCTGTCCCACTGCAGTCTGCAGTCGGCCTTTATCCCTCTCTGAGGCTTGATTAGCCTGATTAGGGGCCGCGTGTGTAGCATCATGACCCGGCCCCCGCCATCCGCCCTGTCACATTCCTCCCTCGTTCTCTCAGGCCGGGGAGCCCCTGGCATGACGTACATTCCCCCACCTCTTTCCCTGCGGAGGGGCGTGCTTTCTGCCCCGTCTGCCAGCAGGTCTTCCCCGTCTACCTGGATGAGGGAGGGGACAAGGGGGGAGGAAACAAAAATGTGGCACCTACCAGCGTACCACCATAACAGCGATCGTGCCAAATTAACAAAAACATTTTAAAAAGAGAGGGAAAGGCCAACACGGAGCGGCAGTGAGAGAGAGCGGAGAGAGAGAGAGAGGGGAAAAAACACTTCCTCACCGGTTCTCTGATACACCGTAGCTTGGTCCTAGGCCACTCCTCCAAACTCCAATGGAAGATAGCCGTGCCTGTCCGGACGGATCGGAGGTAGTCATCCGGATCCTGGCAGACGGAATGCCCCGCCGCTTTCTCGGGAAACAGAAGGGGTCTCCCCCGCCCCTGGCAGTGGTTCTCCCACTCCAGGCGGTCAACCAGGAGCCCCTCCCCACTCACGGTCAGCGGTTTCATACGCCATCATGTTTCAGCAGCTGGTAGGGGTTTCCTCCACCCCTGGCAGTGGCCCTGAACACTCCAGGAGGTCAGTTAGCTCTCAGGCGGCCAGGCTCCTCTGTCCTCCACCTCATGGCCGTGGCTGCTCCATTGGGGTGGATGGTAGTGGCAAGGATTCTACTATGGCACATCCCTCCTCCTTCCTGGATTTCGCCACTACTGTAAAGGTATTAATGGAAAAGAAGAGGGCATAACCGGCTTGACAATATAAATAATAGTTTAATGAAGAACTTAAACAAAAAGACAAACACTCAAAGGTGTCGGACAGCTGCCCGAAAATCTCTCTCTCTCTGTCCCACTGCAGTCTCCAGTTGGCCATTATCCCTCTCTGAGGCTTGGTTAGCCTGATTAAGGGCTGGATCAGCTGGTGTGTAGCATCACAACCTGGCCCTGCTGTCTGACCTGTCACACAATAATAATTCTGTATGTTAACGGTAAGTTAATAAAAGTTACACCAATTATAGCAAACAGCAATAAACAGCATGATCTCATGAAAATGATGTGACTGTGGCAACATTTTTGCAAAACATTACAAGTACACATATCACTGCAATTTCATGGTGAAATGTCCACTGTGGGGTGCTAAAACATTTTTAACTCTCAAGCTTCCCTACTTTCTACACACCATGCAGAGTTAGGAAAGCTCTCCGGACTTAGGGAGGAGATCTTCAATCTTGTCCATTCCTCTTCCAGCAGACAGCATCTGTAGCATTTGACCCAAATGCTGACATCCCGACAACAGAATGGCCATTTGCACCCTCACCATGCCCCAGTAACCCTTGCATTGCACTTCCTGATAAATCTGATGGTTCTTCGAATCAGTGTCATGGCTTCCTTTCGCAATGCTCTATTTATATTGCCCAACAACCCCAAGTTTTCGCCACTGATGAATCCAAAGTGGCTTTTATCACTTCTCTATTGACTGGCAGAGCGTTTCACTACAGAGCTACTCATTGGAACTGTTTTTGACCATCCCGCAGGAGGGAAGGAGGTGGGGGAGCATTAAGCAGATTCTAGTCTTGGCAGCTGAGTATGCACTGTTTTTTCACACACTAGCTGCTATGAGCAGGTGGCCAGATAAAATGCTAAAGGGCTTGTATCGCAATGGACTCAATAGTGCCTTGCAGTCTGAGCTTGCCTGCCAAATTGTAAATCTCAACTGGGTCCAATATATCCAACTTTCTATTAAGATTGATCATCTTCTCAGAGCACACAGTCCCACATACGACCACAGTATATCCATTAAATCTCCCCAAGTGACCTCTCAAGTCAAGCCCATGCATGAGGAAAGAGCTCTTCTAAGTGTAGAGGAGAAAGAATGCTGTCAGCGTCAAGACTTGTGCTTGTAACACTCCCACAAAACCCATAGTAGTGAATACCCAATCATGCAAATCGCTAGAAAAATAAATGTATCTGTGCCTGCCACCATCAAATGGAAAAGTAAAACAAAAACAATTTATTAACAAATTGATTCTGGATCAGCTGGAAATTCCACTGACTATGAACTAGTACAACAGCATAATCTACCAACCATTCCCTAGTGAAATAAAAAACAATATACTTAAGCATACATTTATTTGTGGGGGCTTAATTATAGTAAAGTGTATTGCTGACAGGCTATAAATTGCTATACTTTAATTCTGCTAAATTGGAACTCATTTTGTACTTAATGGACTTTAGTTTGCCAAAATCAGTGCTGTGGTGCAACCAAATATGTGTTAAGTATGTGTTAGATTGTGCTAAAATGAAACAATATTAAGAATACTTTAGTACACTTTAAATATCTACCATTGCATTTAATTTTTGAAATACACAGAATTGACTCCGTATGAAATTAAAATATATTTTGGTGAAATTACAATTGCAACACCATTACACTGTAAGAGTGCTGGACATACATTAATGTTATACTGATAATATACTGCCGGACCACACCACAGCTGAATTTCGTCTCACGTTAATATATTTACTTCTGGCACTTATAGTAAAAGCACTGGCGTGAGCAGAATGGGGGCAGCAGGGGCGCAAGCCAAAATTTGCCCTTTTGGTCATCCAGATAGGGGAGAAATTGTAATAATTTCAAATAGTTAAATAAAACAAAATTTTAATCTTGTCATAATGTTATAATAACTTTAATTATGTGTTATTATGAGATTTCTTTGTAAATCGCATGCATATTAAAGAAAATTAAGCAGAGGTGCCTTTAAGTGCTACAGTAGATCAGAGGCAGATTCCAATCACGAGTGATCCTCCCTATGCCCTATACTCACTCCGAACTGCACAGCCCTTAAAGTGGGTTCTCTGAATGAAACATGGCATTGCTGTATGACTGTATCCATAACTAACAGTCTTGTGGAAGGACCCTCCAAGAAAAGATTAATTTTCTCACTTTCGTTTTGAATGAGCTTTCGAGTGGCATCCCTTCCCGCAGGAGTGCCCTTCAAGGAAGCCAAATAAATGCAGTTTTGAATTTGCCTTGGAACATCGAAGTGCCGTTACCTCAGATGAGTAACAAGTCAGATAAAAAGTCCACTCCATGTATTGTGCTGTAAGTTTATCAAAAGAATAATACTTGATTGCTACCGCATTTCCGACATCGCATAACACTAGTGAAGACAGATTTATTAAATATAATGGTCATGCCACTTTCAGTAATATCAATTAAATTTGTCTTTTATAGTATGCTTACTAGGACTAGATGTTAAAAATCCCTTGATAATCAGCAATCGCTGTTGTTGGAGATGTCCTCTTGGGTGGGGTTGGATTGGGGGATGACCACCTGGTGCCTCCAATACGACACATCCTCAGTTGTGCACCCCGGCCTCATTGGGTGTTTCGGCCTTTTATCACAAAACACCCTCACCCGAGGCTGGCCCACCACAGGATGATCAGACCTGGGTGTGTGTCGCACCGGAGGCTCCATGAGGTCACTTGGCAGCCCATACAGTCTTCTTCCGCTTCTGCCACAGCCAGTGACTGCTTCTTTCGGCAGCAGTTGCAAGGTCTTTGATGGTCTTCCGCTGAGCTTGTCCTCTGATTCCAACCTCCTTTAGTAGCCTTGTGGTGGAACTAGCTACAAAGCCCCTGCTCCCCACTTCCACTGGACGCAAGTTTATCTTCCATCCCGGTCCTCTGCTTCGGCAGCCAACTCTGCATATCGCAACATTTTTCTTTCAAATGCCTCATTGATGGCTTCCTCCCACGGGACTGTCAGCTCCACTATGTAGACACTTTGACAGGATTTGGACCAAAGGACCAGGTCTGGGCACAGGTTGGTCGCTGCAATTTCGGGCGGGAAGGTGAGCCTCTGATTTAAGTCTACCCGCATTTCCCAGTCCCGAGCTGCGTTCAGTGGGCATGAGTCTGGAGGCAATCGATTGATCGACCGTTTCTCCCCTTCCCGGACGAAGGATGTTGGTTGCCGGATGGTAGTCTGGGCCTCCTGGGGCATGGCGTTGACAGTTACCCTCTTACTCTCCAGTGTAGCAGCCAGGCACTTCAGCACTTGGTTGTGGCGCCAGGTATATCTGCCCTGCAGCCCACCAGGATGTGTTTCAGGGATCCTGGGGCAGAACGCTGGAGGCAGGCTGGATTCTCTCCAAACCAGAGATGTAGGTTGGTTGGAGAGGGCAGGACATCATATGTGGCTCTGATGGTAAATCTCAGCATATTGGACTCCATGTTCCACAGCTCGCTCCAAGTGATCTTCCTCCTCTCCACACCTTCCCACCTCATCCAGCGGCCTTGTTTGGCTTGGGACACCGCTCTAGCACACCTGTCCGCTTCCTCTTGGTGGCGCACCTCCTCAACCACCAGACGCCGACGTTCAGCTGGAGTAGCCTTCTGCCATATGGGTGTTGTTACTCCCAACCCTAGCCCCCCTCTGCCTTGTTGGACTTGGCCCACTATGTCCCGGTGTCTCAGAGCGGACTTTGCCTGTGCCACTGCTACACCTGGCCTCCACTTCCTCCCTGTGGCTAAGGCGGGAGCAGTCCCTCTGACGAAGGGATCCCGGGATTCTGTGACTGTCATTTCGAGCCTTGCTTTAGAGCATTTGTACTCCTCCACCAGGATAGAGATTGGCAGAGAGAGGGGTCCATTGCCGTACAGGCCTATGCTGCTGAGGCATCTGGGTAGCCCAAGCCAAAAAATACCATGGTTTTAATAAGACACATGTCATAAACATCACAGAATAGGCTATTTGTAACGTTTAGCTGGAGGAGGCAGACGAGGAGTGAGGATCTAAACGTGGGTTTATTAATCAAAAGTGAAAACAAGACAAACAGGAACAAAGGAAACATCCACGATGGGAAAACTGAAACTAAAACATGAAAACATCAGGGGTACACGAACTGGGTGAACAAGGCAAGACTGGCAAGACTTCCAAACATGAGCAAAACAATGATCGACACGGGAATGGAGGAACAGCGGGGTTTAAATACACAGACAAAACGACAATCAGGTGAGAACAATAACACAGTGATGAGGGCCGGGAATCATGGTAATTTAAATCTGTGACGGCGACACGAGAAACACGGGGCAGACAACCAAGGATCGTAACACTATTATTTGTGATAAAGGAAAAATAAAATAAAAAATGTACAGTATTGGTATACAATATAAGGATGTGCAAGGAGGAGGCTATTACCTTAAGTTGTTAGATATTTGTTTTATAAATGTTTGAATAAAAGTAAATATTAGTATAAACCGTTTTTTATGATTTTGCACTTTATTAAATATAACTATAGTGTTATTTTAATTGACAAAAATGCAGTTTTGTCAGAGTAAACTTGAAGACTCCCTCTCTCTCTCTCTGCCCCATCCTGACCAGAAGAGACCACAACAGCAGTTCTTCCCAATACACTGAGGAGGAGGATGAAGAAGCTGGTCCCGGCATCTGAGTCTGCCGCTGACCGCCAGGAGGTGCCCAAACAGGAGGAGGAGGAAGCAAAAGGTCCCTGCATCCATATTAGCTGCAGCTTCTGAAAGAGTTATCTGCAGTCCCCTGGTAGCGAAAAATAAGTGTTTATGAACTGGTAATCTGCTGTTTTACTCATGATTTGGTTACTCATGAAAACATATTGCTATTGTAGTATCTCTATTATTTATTTCAGCAGAAAACTGCATCAATACATACAAAAAGGAACGTAAAAAGTGATGAGCAAAAAGAATGTATTGAAACTTACAGTATATACTATTTAACCCGATTGGCAATACATTAGAAAATTATAAAAAAATGGTAGCACTTTATTTAACAGTACTGTTCTACATTTACATTCTATACAAATACAACAACTGTAGTAATTACTAGGTACTAACCCTCAACCCAACCCTAACCCTAACATTAACCCATATTAAGAACATGTAATGACCTTAAAATTACTCAGTACTTTCTTGGGAAAATACACTGTAAATATATTGAAAGTGCACATTCTGTAAAATAAAGTGCAATCCAAAAAATGTAAAAATGAGGGCAGTTTTCCTTCACAATCCACTGCAAACTCACATTCAGATAGGACAGAAATGCATCATCCAATTGATAAAATCACGTTAGATCCACCCTACTTTTCTTTCTTTTTCTCATGAATATTCAACTGGGTTGTGAATACCGTTTCATCTTCACTTTGTTAAACCCATACTTGAGCACAGTCAAGGCTATTACCTCAGCAATCTCAATGCACAGTCACAATATTTACTGAAGAATGTGTTTTCAGGTGGAATAATTGGTTTCATAGGAGCTGCCACTACTGAGCTTGATCTAACTATCACTCTCTGTCCTCTTCAATTAAATCAGTGGTCAAATATTCACACATTTCATCTCTAGCACTTCATGCTTATTATCAAAGCATTATTACTTCCTGAAATGACATATACATGTAAATAACTTTAGTGCTTATGGTTCACTGCACCTATTTATATAACAGTCATAAACTTCACATCCCAGAGCGGGCATTATGCTGTCTTCAAGTCATGTCAGAATGATATTTACATTTACGAGTTGGAAGCACGTAAATGTTGTACTACAGCATTGTCTTGTACTACAATGTTGTAATTACCGATGGGAAAGTCTGTATTTTCATTAAGCCCTGACTTTCCAATTTGGGAACATGTCAATTAAAGAATCATGGCAGAAAACTAATTAGTAATGAATACAAAAAGTTGAAATTGAAAAATAAAAATAAATTGGATATTGCCACGATTCCCGTTTTGATGGTAACAATTGACTGATTGGTGGCACTCTGTTTTTGATTATGGGTAGTGTAGTACTTCAGTGATTTTTTTATAAATGAACACTGACTTGTGGCTTCTACAGATGGATACGTATATCAATACTTAACCTCAGTGCTCATGTCTTGTCTGTCTTGAAAAGTATTGCTAAAATCCTATTTATTATGGACAAAGTAACAGATTGCTGTAAGTTTTACAGTACATTTTTACAATAATTACAATCTTTTATTGTATTTTGCTATGAATATAGAATTTAAATATAGAATTTGTAACAAAGTGTTAGAAAATAACAATTTCTTTGAAAGAAAAAAATAGTAGCACCAACTCAGGATTGATCTGATTAAAGGCTGGGGCAGCACAGAATTTACTTGTGAACTATTATAACCTAACATAACTATTATTATTGATATTCTATTCAGTAGTGCTAGGATATCTTCTCTCCTAACAGAGTTCTTTAAAAAAACTAAAATAATCAGATTTCCCTGCATACTGGGAGGCTTAGGCAAAGTAATACACCCAAAAACGAACTGCTCTTATAGTGAAACTGGTAATGCAATTCTTTTTGTTAGAGATCATGAGTTTGAACCCCAGGAACACATATCCTGGTAAAATGTGTTCCTTGAATGTACTCTTACATTCTTTTGATAATGCCAAATGCATAAATGTTAGACGTTGGAGACTTAGCTCTATTTAATGTTATTTATTGAATGTTTCTTGTTCGAAGTCACCATTATGGTGATTAGTGTTCCCTTCATTTGATTTTCATACTTTATTTATATATAACCATCTTTTAGCCACTGCTAAAATAAAAAAAGGCAAAAGGGGAGAATATGGTCTAAAGTCTGATGTAAAACCAGTCTTACACTTAATGAACACTTATTGGGCTCTATCTTGAGTGCACAAAGCACAGCGATTGGTAATGACTATCCAATGTAATGTATGCAAATGAAATGGCAAAAAGTGCAATTTGCTAATTTCCTGTGAAAAAGGTCATTGCGAACACATTTCAAAAGCAGGTCTGTTTGCAGCACAAAGTCTAAACTCAGTTCCTGCATTTGCATTTTGAAGATTCCACCAGTAGGTGGTAATATTCATGTCCAAACTTTGAAAATACAGTCTGATCTTATTAATATACATTGCTATATGTACAGTAGTATTTGTTATATTTACACGTTCATGTTTGTAGGTTTAGATAGACACTAAAACATACAAAATGGATGTTTGAAAGCATCTAAACCGTAAACATTTTTACGTATTTACCGCTTTAGAAACATGAAATATTAAAAAATCCATTACAAATATATTTGAATACACTAATCAATTATAAATATATTTGTACATTTACTCTTTTATAGATATTTTAGGTCCCTTAAACCTACCCCAACCTCTAAACATAACCATGTAACAAGTAGAATAATATAGAGTAGCAATAATTTTTGTTAGAATATATTAATTATGTATATTTTCCAGCCGATAATCCCACACTTAACCATAACCATATACACTGCCTAGCCAAAAAAAAAATACAATTGCATAATCTAATTTTAGTTGGATCGCCTTTAGCTTTGATTATGGCATCCATTTGTCATGGCATTGTTTCAAAAAACTTATGCAACATCACAACATTTATTTACATCCAGAGTTGCATTAATTTGTTGGGATAACCTGTTCATTTAGTACATTCAGGTAGACTTAATTTTAATGCCTCATGACGTTGCTGAGCCTAGACCTGACCAATTGAATCAACCCAAGATCATAACACTGCCTGCAGCGTGCAGTGGGAACTAAGCATGACGAGTGCATCACTTCACTAATCAAACCACATGACCTTTTTCCATCTCTCCACAGTCCAATGTCTATGCTCCCTAGCTAATTTAATAATTTTTTTCCGATAAGCCTCACTAACAAGTGACTTTCTTGTGGCCACACAGCTGTTGAGTCTCAATCCTGTAAATTTTCTTCGCATTGCACATGTGGAAATGCTCTTACTTTCACTATTAGACATAGCCCTTAGTTCTACTGTCCATTTTTTATGATGTGACTTCAAGTGTTCATCATTCAAGATTTTTTTCCGACCACATTTCATCTGCGAAGCTGACAGTTCACCACTATCCTTCCAGGTTTTAATAATGCATTGGACAGTTCTTAACCCATTTCCACTGATCTACTTAGTTGTTTTCTTTGCTTGATGCTGGCCAATAATTTGCCCCTTCTGAAACAGAGTAACATCTTTTCTACGACCACAGGATAAGTCTTCCGACATGGTTATGACATGAGAAGCTACACACTGCATCAGTTAGGGTTAAAATAATTTGAGCTGAAACATTAATCACTGCAATAATGATCCAATCATGGACTCTTAAGTATCTGCTTATTTAAATCCAAAAGGCAACTTTTTATTTGGTGCCAGATGGGCTGGTTTGAGAATTTCTGTAACTGCTGATCTCCTTGGATTTTCACATTTATTCAGAATGGGGCCAAAAACAAAAAACATCTAGTGAGGGGCAGTTCTGCGGACAGAAATGTCTTGTTGGTGTGAGAGATCAACAGAGAATGGCCAGACTGGTTTGAATTGATAAAGTCTATGGTTACTCAGATAACCACTCTGTACAATTGTAGTCATAGGAATATAATCTCTGAATGTTATTCTGAGATGAGGGTTGGTGCTGTTTTGGCAGCACAAGGGGGACCTACACAATATTAGGCAGGTGGTTTTAATGTTGTGGCTGATCAGTGTAAATGTAATCACAATAATTTATTCAGAAAAATGGCAAAATTCTGTACAAAAGTAGTCCAGAGGGCAATGTGCTGCATCTGATGTGCTCCCTGATGGCATACAATAGCTTTGTGTGAGGCAGAGGATGGAATTGAAATGATTAATCACTGTAAATCTTCTCCAGATGCACACCGTAACAGCTGTATGTGTCTCATTCAAACATATACATCACCGAATACGGCAATGAGCATTCAACATCTCAGCTGTAAAACCAGTGGTCATAATGCTTCTTGATGTCGCAATTTTTTAATTTTGAAAATGAAACCAACATGTGTTGATGGTTACAGCAGGCACGACGGCGGATGGAGACATAGATTGTTGAATAAAAAGCTTGAATTTTGGTCTGTTCTTCATAGAAAGCAATCTGAAGATTTGGATTATAGCAAACAAATTTATGGATTCATTTTATTATTGTTTTATGGTTCTTTTTGTGTGTTTTTTTTTTTTTGGCTTATTCTGAAAACTCCTTTAGTGTCCTATATCAAACAAAAATAAAATTAAATGATTAAACGATTACAGAGTTTTTATTAAATAATTTTTTTTAAAGCTTAGTCTTGGGGTTATTAATACAATTATTATCGAATTACTTATTTTTAAACACGATTAACAATCGTATTTTATCTAATTACACAATGATGATTCATCGACATTATAGTCATTACAGTTTTATCCTCTGTTAATGCTGTAAAGCTGCTTTGAAACGATGTGTGTTGTGAAGAGCGCTATACAAATAAAATTGACTTGACTTGACTTGTTTAAAGTGAAAGAATCCTTTAAAACATTGTATAGGGCAGAAGAAATCACACAGAACTGAATGAAACTGTTAAAATGTCACATAAATGTGATGGCATTTAAGCAATCTCATAGATTATAAATTAAATGTAATTAACTGATTAATTCAATGAATTCAAAATTAATAAATTCAATCAGTAAACATAAACATTTGTACGTTTCTATAAATGTTAATACGTAAAGTGATGGCGTTCAGTCATCATTCTTATTATTATTTTTATATTTACAATTCTATTAATGATCTTGTACTGGTATTTTTCCACCTGTTGTCATAAAGTGATTTTTGAGTTATTGCAGAAAAGGGGCTGTGGAAGAAGATGGTAAAATGTTTGGATTTGTTATGATTTTTGATTATATTTTAGTTGTGTAATTTGAATTAAAAAATATTTTTTGTTTAATATTTTCGTGTTTAAATAAATGTATCTGATTTGTCAAAATCAATATCGACCGGTTGAACTGAAGTGCGTTCCGGTACAATCGCGGTTAAAATTAGCCATGATTTGTGTGTGAGTAGATGACAATGATTAATAGTTTTCATTTGTATCAAAGGAACGTGTCACTGTCATAGAAGTCTGACATCCAACAAGAACACAGTTACTGCACAAAAGAAAGTAAGTTCATATTTCTATTCTTCTAATTCATTGTATACAGTCCGTTTACACTACTAACTTCTTATGATTGTGCTGTCTTTGTTTAAATCGCTGGTGCTTGACAGGGAATAGACTATACGTATAATAGGATGCAGATGATGCCAAAGAAGAACTTCTGAATGAAACTGCACTTAACCCAGCACATCAGTGCTTTTTCAAGTGCAAGTATTTTGTCATCTTCCAACATTGCCTTGAAATGTTATTTAGACACATTTTGTAATTTTTTAAATACATGATATCTCCTTGTAACACAAGCAGATTTGTTGTTAGCTAGACACACACAGACATCAATATTTGGGATAACACATTTTGACAATGGTGACAATTAACAAAATTATTCTCAGATAAAAGGATAAACACTGAACATTACAAAATACTGTTAAAAGTGGAAAAAACACAACAACAACATCATATTAAAAACCTAAAAGTAGTCAAAAAAAGTAAACAGCATAATTTATTCATGCTGCAATGCATGCTGGGTACAGGTTAATCATTGTTTCCACAGTGCAGAACTACTAAATCATAGTTTTGTATGTAAACAGTAATTGCTGAGTTTACCTGTACTGTAAGATTACAGTGAAACTAAAATGCTTTCACTTTAAATTTACATTACATATTAAACAGTTTTTGGCTTTTTTTTTTCTTGTGGAATCTTACAGCGCTCTCTAGTTGCATTTGTAGAAGCTCATTGGTTAAAACATACTTGCTTTTTTATTATTATTGGGGTTGGTTACATCTCCCCCAACTCCACCCCCCAAAATCTACACCACTGAGAGAGAGAGATAGAGAGCAAGTTGATGATTATGTTTCCTGTTTCTTCAGTGTGACTCTAAACAGCTGTGCCTGCGCTTTAATCATATTTCACCTGCAATCAGCAATGAGGAGAGAGAAAGAGCTGAGGGAAAGAGGGAGGAGAGAGAGACATTCATCAGGGATATGCATCACAACTAATCACGCCACATTCATTACCATAATGAACAGAAAAAAAATAAAGTGAAAAGACGAAAGTGTGATACAAATGCACCAAAATCTTGAGCTCCACATTTACATAAATTTTACATGGATAGTTTTGACTAAATTATGACTGTATAAACTGCACTTGCAGCCATTAGTTACAGTGCTGAGGAAAAGTATTTGCCCCTATCCAGATTTCTTTTTTTTTTTTGTGTGTGTACATATATTTCATACTATATAATTCAAACAAGCTATAACATAAACCAAAGGCAACCTGAGTAAAAACAAAATACAGTTTTCAAATATATATATATATATATAAGCAATTCAAAGACATTAGTCATTAATCTTTGAGTTCATACAAAATCTTTGTTTAAACACTGACCCTTAACACTTACTTAGATTAATAATTATAAACCATGACTTTAACTATACATAATTAATATTTACATAATATTCATGATGTTAGCCAGAGGGGAACTGGCCCCTACAGTGAGTCTGGTTTCTCCCAACGTTATTTTTCTCCCATTAACCAACATCTTATGGAGTTTTGTGTTCCTTGACACAGTTGCTTTCAGCTGCTCACTGGGGTTATTAATACAAAAGATTTATTATTTAATTACTTATTTTTAAAAACAATTCACAATCGTATTTTATCAAACTACACAATGATGACTCTAAGACTTTATAGACATTACAGTTTTATCTTTTGTTAGTGCCTGATCTTCTGTAATGCTGCTTTGAAAACGTGTGTTGTGAAAGGCGCTATACAGATAAAAATGATTGACTTGATTTGACAATATCACACGAGCAAAAGTGCGATATGGCCCTACATCAGCACTGCTGTGATTCGAGTGCTGCAGGTAATCACAGCAGTGCTGATGTAAGGCCATATAGCACAATTGTGAGTGTGAAATTGCTTATATACAACAGTTCAATGAACAAATACATTTTAAAAAATTAGGAAAAACTGAGTACGGTTATAGAAAACACATTTGTGCATGGAGCTACTTTCTTACGTGACGGATCAGAATCTGCTGTTGCTGGTTCAAAACAAATGATGCGTTCAAGCCTCCATTAGTAATTAAAAAATGTCACTACAGAAATAATATCACAGCGTGTGATGTTTCGAACAAGTTATTGGATAAACAAGGATGGATGTGTGTGTGTGTGTATGTGTGTGTGAGAGAGAGAGAGAGAGAGAGAGAGAGATGGAGCATGTGTGATCATCTGTTGCCTCACCCAAGCAGAGATGCTGTCAGCTTTCTGAAGATCAGCTTTCTCAGTGGAAAAATAGCATCCAAGCGGGGTATTCCCATCTATTTCGCAGTAGCTGGTGTGCAAGTGACGATCACTATAGAAACCGCAATGTCCTTCGCCATTTTAAACAGCACCCATTGTGTAATTAATAAATCTGTTGTGTCTCTCAGCTGTTATGAGCCATAATGCTGAAGTTGTAAGTTTAAAGCCGTTTAAAGCTAATTCCTAGCTTTTGTAGTGTAGTAGTAATACAAGCGATCATGAAGAGCGGTTTTATGTAAATGGCTGATGTGGATTCACTTCAAGTACCTAACTGGCTCATATTACACACAAACATTTTCTGGCACCAATGCTGGCTAACATATGTAATGTAAAAAAAGACAAACCATAGCTCTTAACACATATGCACAACTCTTACACTTTAGTTTAGAACGGTACAAACACAAGCAGAGTGATACACACACAGCGAAGCGTCTGAGTGCTGATGGTGTCAGACCATTAGTGCACATCTCACTAGTTAGAGACGTCTCTTGTCCAATCAGATTCGAGGACCGGAACTAACTGTTGTGTGTGTGTGTATATATATACACTCATCTAAAGGATTATTAGGAACACCTGTTCAATTTGTCATTAATGCAATTATCTAATCAACCAATCACATGGCAGTTGCTTCAGTGCATTTAGGGGTGTGGTCCTGGTCGAGACAATCTCCTGAACTCCAAACTGAATGTCAGAATGGGAAAGAAAGGTGAATTAAGCAATTTTGAGCGTGGCATGTTTGTTGGTGCCAGACGGGCCGGTCTGAGTATTTCACAATCTGCTCAGTTACTGGGATTTTCACGCACAACCATTTCTAGGGTTTACAAAGAATGGTGTGAAAAGGGAAAAACATCCAGTATGCGGCAGTCCTGTGGGCGAAAATGCGTTGTTGATGCTAGAGGTCAGAGGAGAATGGGCCGACTGATTCAAGCTGATAGAAGAGCAACTTTGCCTGAAATAACCACTCATTACAACCGAGGTATGCAGCAAAGCATTTGTGAAGCCACAACACGCACAACCTTGAGGCGGATGGGCTACAACAGCAGAAGACCCCACCGGGTATCACTCATCTCCACTACAAATAGGAAAAAGAGGCTACAATTTGCAAGAGCTCACCAAAATTGGATAGTTGAAGACTGGAAAAATGTTGCCTGGTCTGATGAGTCTCGATTTCTGTTGAGACATTCAGATGGTAGAGTCAGAATTTGGTGTAAACAGAATGAGAACATGGATCCATCATGCCTTGTTACCACTGTGCAGGCTGGTGGTGGTGGTGTAATGGTGTGGGGGATGTTTTCTTGGCACACTTTAGGCCCCTTAGTGCCAATTGGGCATCGTTTAAATGCCACGGCCTACCTGAGCATTGTTTCTGACCATGTCCATCCCTTTATGGCCACCATGTACCCATCCTCTGATGGCTACTTCCAGCAGGATAATGCACCATGTCACAAAGCTCGAATCATTTCAAATTGGTTTCTTGAACATGACAATGAGTTCACTGTAGTAAAATGGCCCCCACAGTCACCAGATCTCAACCCAATAGAGCATCTTTGGGATGTGGTGAAACAGGAGCTTCGTGCCCTGGATGTGCATCCCAGAAATCTCCATCAACTGCAAGATGCTATCCTATCAATATGGGCCAACATTTCTAAAGAATGCTTTCAGCACCTTGTTGAATCAATGCCACGTAGAATTAAGGCAGTTCTGAAGGCGAAAGGGGGTCAAACACAGTATTAGTATGGTGTTCCTAATAATCCTTTAGGTGAGTGTGTATATATATATATATATATATATATATATATATATATATATATATATATATATATATATATATATACACATAGCCAGGTAAGTGCTTCGATGTCCCTAGACTCAGCACGGCCACGAGTTAGGGATTCGATCCAGGTAAGTGCTTCGATGTCCCTAGACTCAGCACGGCCACGAGTTAGGGATTCGAGCCCCCTCAACTTGGCGCCTCCAGGTCCACCACGCTGTGTCGCGATGGCTGACCAGGACGGTCCGACTTGGCTATACGGTTATGACCATTTTAGCAAGCGTTCGGCATCAATATTGGTTTGCGCCGGTTTTACCTTGACACAGGCCCTTCCTGCAGTTTGCCTTCGAGGGCACCTCAGCCGGCTGGGGCTTCGGGTCAACTGGAAAAGAGCAAGTGCTCCCCGGTTCAGAGCATCTCTTTTCTCGGGATGCCGTTAGACTCAGTCTCTATGATGGTGCGCCTCATGAGCGAGCACGCACAGTTGGTGCCGAACTGCCTGAAGTCCTTCAGTCGGAGAACGGCGGTCCCACTGAAACAATTTCAGAGGCTCCTGGGGCATATAGCATCCTCAGTCACGCCGCTCAGGTTGATGCACATGAGACCGCTTCAGCACTGGCTTCAGACTAGAGTCCCGAGATGGGTATGGGGGCACATCACGTAGTCATCACGCCGATCTGCCACCACTTGTTCAGTACTTGGACAGACCTTGCATTTCTGCGGGCAGGGGTCCTCTTATTGCAGGTGTCCAGGCGTGTTATGGTTACGACAGATGCCTCTGAGTGTCGCCGGCTCCTGGAAAGGGGGACGACTGCATTGGCAAATTAACTGCCTCGAGTTGCTGGCAGTATTGCTTGCCCCATGGAGGCTTTGGCCGTTGATCCAGCACAAGCACGTGTTGGTCTAGACGGACAACGACGCGACAGTAGAGTACATCAACCTCCAAGGTGGCTTGCACTCACATCGCATGTCGCAACTCACCCGCCGTCTCCTCCTCTGTTGCCAGCAGCGACTCAAGTCATTGCGAGCCACTCACATCCCGGGCAACCTCAACAGCATGGCGGACGCGCTATCGGGGCAGGTCACGCTCAGGGGAGAGTGGAGACTCCACCCCAGGTGGTCCAGCCCCCCTTGGTGAATTCCCCTGAGGAGAGATCTCCTCTCTCAGGGATGGGGCACCATCTAGCACCTGCTACCAGACCTCTTGAATCTCCACGTCTGGCCCTTGGATGGGACATGGAAGACCTAAGTTGCCTTCCACCCACAGTGTTAGACACGATCACTCAGGCTAGGGCTTCCTCTACGTGGTGCCTGTATGCCTTGAAGTGGCATATGTTCGTTAAGTGGTGTTCTTCCCGACGCAAAGACCCCCTGAGATGCGCAGTCAGGTTAGTGCTTTCCTTCCTGCAGGAGAGGCTGGAGGGGTAGCTGTCCCCCTCCACCTTAATGTGGAGGGGGACAGCTATGTGGACGCTATAGCGGCGCAGCATGATGCAGTTGACGGTAAGTCCATCGGGAAGCACAACCTGATCATCAGGTTTCATAGAGGCATGAGGAGGCTGAATCCTCCTTGTCCGCACCTCATGCCCTCATGGGATCTTTCCTTGGTCCTACAGACCCTGCGGGGAGCCCCATTTGAGCCCCTGGAGTAAGTTGAGCTAAAGGCGGTCTCTCCGAAGACTGCCCTCCTGACTGCGCTCACGTCCATCAAGAGCATTTCCTGTATTATCACTATGGTTTTACTACAAATATTAAGGTTAAAATAAGGTTATTTTAGTAAAATTTAGGGGTGGTGTGGAAAAGAAAAACTATTGAAAGAGCACAGAAAACATATTGCGAGAGAACTCAAAATTATTGAGAGGGCTCACAAAACATATTGCGAGGGAACACAAACTATTGCGAGGGAATGAAAAACTTTTTGTGAGGACACACAAAACTTGTTGCGAGGGAACACAAAATATTGCGAGGGAATGCAAAACTTATTGCGAGGGCAAACTATTGTGAAGGCAAACAAAACATTGCAAGGGCATGCAAAACTATTTCTGAAAACAATTCTCACCCAGTCAAGTAAGGGGCTCCTTAATTTTTATGCGATATCCCAAATTTGGCAAAACAATACATGGATGGAAACCCAGCTATTGCTAAATATGTTCATTTATGTATATTAACTGGCAACTGTAAACTACATTACTTGGCAGAAGAATAGTTTATTCTGATAAATTTTAATAATAAGATGTACATTTAATTGAACATTGCTCTCTTTTATCATATTGCTGTGGGTGCCTTTTTTCTAGAGGCAATCAGCAAAAAGAATGGATATTGGATATTGCAACTGCTCTTATGAACTCACTGGGGTATATGTCACTGTTAAATATATTAAAGGGGACCTATTATGCAAAATTCGCTTTTACATGGTGTTTGTACATAAATGTGAGTCGGCAGTGTGTGTACACAGCCACCCTACAAAGTTAAACGTCCACCCACTCCTCTTTCTTATATTTCTATTAATCAAAATCTGTGAGTCAAAATTAATGGTTTTAATTTCTGCTCTAAAATGTGGTCATGTTAGAGCAGGCCTCGCCCACAACTGGTGACGGACTCCACCCTATTACCATAGACCCTCCCCTGAGTGATCTACACACAGTCCGTCATTTTTTTCCGAGCTGTAGCAGATACAGTGAGAAGAATAATGTCTCAGCTACGTAAGCATCATAAGTGTTCTGTTGTTGCTGTAAAAGTGAAAATAAGAGTCTTCATGTACTCCCAGCATCAGAGCCACTGAAGATGCTGTGGACAAGTTTTGTTTTTGAAGGAAATGTGCCCCAAAACATACAAAAATACGTGTATGTTTGTGCAAATCATTTTACACCGGACTGCTTTGTGAATGAGTGACAAAATAAAGCAGGATTTAAAAAGAAATTGATTCTCAAGCATCGATCGGTACCAACTGTTCGTGTTCCAGCTTTATATCCTGAAGATGTAAGTATCACACTTTATATTTTGTGAATGACTGCAAATTGCCTTTCCGAATGTGCTTGTTAGCTGATTCCACGGCTAATGCAGATCAAGTTAACATTGTTTGTATTCACGGAGACCAGAGCTATGTTGTTATTTTTTTTTTATTTTTAACCCGAAAATGCTTACTGTCTGTTACCATTGTCTCTGATTGTATTCACGGAGACCAGATATACATATATATATATATGGCTAAACTCCAGTATTTACACTGTCAGTCATATTGGTTCTGATTTGTTGTTGTTGTAGTATCCGAAGCACAAGCTGTAAAGGCACAGCCCTCTTACGGAAAGAGGTGGGGAGCAGCAGCTCATTTGCATTTAAAGAGACACACATGAAATCAGCGTGTTTTTTATTCCACCCAAAAAGAAGCATTTATAACATGGTACAATATATGATCCGTGAGGTATTTTGAGCTGAAACTTCACATACACATTCTGGGGACACCTGAGACTTATATTACATCTTTTAAAAAGGGGCATAATAGGTCTCCTTTAAATATCCCTAACCTAACCCTAAATCCACCATGGTGTGCACCAGCTAGACCTGAAATGTAGGCCTTACCCAACAAGTTTGATGTGAGCCTACATGGCTTGGATGGATGTACTAGCTCAGATTTCCATGCCAGTGCATAACAGGAATGGTGAAGATGGACTGTTACTGCCTCTGCGACTGTGGGAAGCAGTGTATAGCCTCTAAGCTTGGCACGATCCAGAGAAGTCAAGCCTGCTGCACCAGATACATGAGTTCTTGCTAAGTACAGTGCATGCTATGATCTCACCAGCAGCTCTGGAAATAAAAGCCCCGGGTTCAGTAAGAACCATTCATCCAGTTGAGAGCACTCAGGAACAACAGGTATGGGCCACTCAAGCAGTAACTTCTTGACCCCCTGGCCGAGAACGCTGATCAGCTCAGTCTCTGAAGCAAATATAGCATTGTTTTCCACCACTTGAGGGGAAATACAAATACCCTGCTCATCGACTGATTGTGACCAGGTCTCAGCATCAGAGGCCTTCAGTTAATTGTGCATATTTCTCATCATCGTCACCGCCAAACTTGACAGAACCATGCACATCATTTGTTGGCCGCAGGTCATCGCAGGTAAAACTGACAAATAAAGATGCTGCATATGGAGAATTAGAGGTGCACAAGGCTTGTGCCGGCAACAAATCCCCCTTACAACTTCCAAACTCTTTACCCCATCCTCACGTTTCTCCTTTGTATTGTCCATCAGGAGGCAAAGAAGAAGCAAAGAGGTAGGGAGGAGGACCAGCTTCAACTTTCTCTGTGAAATCTAGCCATCCTAAACTTTATCCATTCACAGTGAACACAATCAGATTCCATGAGCGTTGCTTCAACGTGAGCTTGGCCGAAGCCTAAAAGACAGCACTCCTGCCTGTCGGACAGAGAAATATATTGCTCACAAGGTGGAAAACACTAGCGAAACATTGTCTTTAAAAGCATCTTTTAGCAAATTCTGCTCTTTTAGTTTGTTTACCACAGTCAGAACAACATAATGTAAACAAACCTGCAACACGGAAGTGATTGCTGGAGCACGCGGTGAGAAGAATGAGTTCCACTCTCTGACCATGTGCAAATTACAATAGAAAAGCATTGGTTTAGGGTCCCAGAGCATGAGAGATGTCTGTATGAAAGAATATGAAGATGTGACACTGCCCTCCAGCTTACATGCTCATGATGATGTCAGCATAGTCAAACTGGCATGATGGTTAAGACCCTGATATACTTCTGAAAAGTTCTTCTACATTCTTCTTTCAGGGGTAAAAAGTTGTTCTAAACAGCCGAGCAATGGTAGGAGGCAAGTTTATTTAATCAATTTTCATTGAATAATCTTTGTGGGTGCTAACACTGCATTGCTTAAACTGGGCAGGGTATTTCCAGTACCAGCTTGCATTTTACAGAACTCAACAGGGAGAGTTTAAATTAAGTGTTATTTTATGTGGTTTTGAGCAAGATGAAAAAGGGACATATTGTTTAATGTTGGTATGGAGAACAGTTTCTATTATGCTGGAGTTTTGAGGGTTTACCATTGTGGTGAATAGTACAATATGTGCCAATGTAGAGGACTGGCACATTTTATTTAAGTATTGTTTTGGTAATGACGTAAGTTGTGTTTCGGCTCTGCTCATCTGCGTGGATGAATGTGGTTCGAGGCACTGGTTTACACTGGATACAGGGCATCTTATCAGATAAACAAATAAATAACAAAAGAAAGGAAAAGACGGATATCCAACAATATGTCATCTGAGCAGATAAGTGCCATTTCTTATGCTGTTGTTTTGACTTATTGGAAACATTGATGTTTTGAAATAAATGACATAACAAAAGTTAGGCAATGTTTGTTAACATTAGACACAATGATTTCTGGTCTGATAAGGTCAAACGCTGTAAAGTTTTTATAACTGCAGGATATTCTGGCCAAATAGACCATGATATTAACTAATTTATAGATTGCCATTGTTACCAACCAGTGGTCCAGACGTGTGTGTATGTGTGTGTGTGTGTGTGTGTGTGTGTGTGTGTGTGTGTGTGTGTGTGTGTGTGTGTGTAATTACACAACTAGAATGGAACATTTTCACTGGATGATCATGCGCTACATGGACCCACTCTTTGTTTACATAAGCGTCTCCTGCAGAATGCGCCCTCCCGAGAACGTCAACAGGAAAATACCGCGACTGCCACTAAAGCCCCGGTGAGCCCATGAATTAATATGGCCCTGGCTACAAGATTTCAGCTTTCAGCTTCAAAATACTACCACACCTATTACCAGCCAGGGAGCCAATTTGGTCAGAGAAATGAGGAAAATTGGCTAGAGAGGTTGAACATGTCGGCAATATTATCGAAGGATGTTGCTGACTTGGAGGATCTTGGTGTAATACGTTGATCAATCACTGCCATGGAGACTAAATTCTCTGAGGTCGTTAAAAGAGTGGGGGATGTCGAGAAACGGAGCGATTATCTGGAGTCATCGGAGAGGGAATTATCTGCTAATCTGCTAGCAACCAAGGTGGATTTGGAGCATGTCTGAGAAAAGTTGGAGGACATGGAGAACTGCAGCCAGCGGAATAACATCTGAATCGTTGGAATTCCTGAGGCCGAAGAGGATCGGGATATGGTGAAATTCCTGGACGGGCTCTTTCCGAATCTGCCCGACATAATAGGCCATAAGCTGGAAATCGAGCGAACTCACTGGGTTCTGGCTCGGCAATCCGCTGAGGGAAACAGACGCTGATCAATTCTGACCAAATTTCTGAGATCATCCAATAAAGATCTTGTTACATGAGGAGAGGATTAAAGGAAGGCTTTTTAGGAAGATCCAAGGCATTTTATTGTTCCCAGACTTTGCGAATTCGACAAGAGATAAACGTGATTAATTCAAGGAATGCAAGAAACACTTATATTAACGGAAAGTTGCACTGATATTCCCCGCCAAATTGAGAATAGATACTAAGGATGGCCGTAAAACATTCACATACCCACAGTAAGCGATGTCCTTAATAAAGTCAATGGAGTAAGTTATTTTGTGGTACTCACTTTGCAGCCGAGTGGACAGACTCACTGAATATTCACTTGACTGTTCGAGGAAACTGAGCACCTTTTTGTCTTTTTGTGCTGGTTCCGCCTAGCGGCTGGAGTTTGTTTTGTGGCGTAACACACCTTCGGGACAGTTATGTGGATGAATCTACACGTTCTTTGTGTTTATTCCGCATATTGACAGGAGTTCGTTTAGATTACCTTTTATTGTGTAATTCTGTTTTACAAAATTTGTATAGAAACAATTTGTATAGATTGAGCAATTCGATCGCAAGTTTGTAGCAGGGCTCTTGTAGGCATACATGGACTGTTTGAGTTTAGAGGGTTGGGTGCCAGTTAGCGCTGTCAGTGTGTGGGGTTATTGCGCATGTTTATTCTGTTTGTTTGGTCCTGGGGAAAGTTTGGGGTTTAATTGTTGCATTAATGTTGGGATGTGGTCTTTATAATTTTGTTTTTGACACACAATGTCAAATGTTAATATGTGTGGATTGTCTCTCTCCACGTCGGATGTGAATGGGTTGGGGCACCCCATAAAAAGAAGGAAGGTTATTTCTCTTCTTAAGTGTAAAAATATGATATAGTGTTTCTTCAAGAAACGCATCTTTCCCTGCAGTACGCTGAAGAATTGGGGAATATATGGGGTGGACGTGTTTTCTTAAGTGCTGGCTCAAGTAAGAGCAGGGGAGTCATTACACTGATAAGTAAGCATCTACAATTAAATGTCTCAAACAGATTAAAGATAGATTAGGAAGAGTCATTATTGTTTTAGTAGAAATTCAGGGGCAATGTCTTACGCCCGTTTCACACGTACTCCGTTTGCAGTGCGTATACGGTGTGTATGCGGTCCGTATTTTTTTCCGTACCCATGTTAACAGGTTATAGCTTTTACACTGCACGCGGATGCAGTCCGTTTGCAGTGGCGAATGATGCTGATGCAGTCCGTCAATCCGTTCCAGTTGCGGTGCGTATACAGCAGTGCAGCGATGGTTTACGGACCGAGTCTATTTTTGCTGTGTGCACCGCAGTGAATTAAAGTGGCAGCGCATTGTTCACATTAAAAAAGACATAGATTAAAAAACTGTAATCATTTTATCATATACGCATAATTACAGTTAATGTGTTCTGCAGTTACTAAATTACAGGGTCAAGAAAAACAAAAAAGTATGATTATAGTCCCAAAAGTTGCAAAATGCCATCATATATGATTTTTTTACCCTAAAAAAAGACAGTGAACCCAAATGTGTCTCATTCTTCTCCTTGTTAGCAACAGATATAGCGCGATAGCTTTTTTTCTGTCAACAACTCGAACTACATGTAAAACAAAGAATCACAATGATTCAAATGAATTTTCATACTGTTTCAATGCCTTAAACAATCTCAAAGTTAATGTTTGGGTTTAAAATCAAAATTCCTTACACATTTTTGATTTTGTGGCACACAGAAACTGCGGATCAGTAGCGCACTGCAAACGCAGCATATGTGAAAGCACTATAGCGCGTGCTGCCCCTGTACTGTATACGCACCGCATACGTACAGCATACGGAGTATGTGTGAAACGGCCGTTAATTTGGCTAATAGTTATGCACCTAACGTTGATGATCAGGGCTTTTTTATAGATCTTGAAGGGATGTTGCAAAGCCTCTGGTACCCCTTATGATATAGTATTGGGAGGAGACTTTAATCTTTTGATGGACTTAGTCCTTGATCATAGTGAAGCAAAAGTGTTCAATCCCCCTAGAGCAACATTCACACTTCACAGGATGTGTAAAAATCTTGGTTTAACTGAATACTTATTTTTAAACACAATTCACAATCGTATTTTATCGAACTACACAATGATGACTCTTAAGACATTATAGATATAACAGTTTTATCTTCTGTTAATGCCTGATCTTCTGTAAAGCTGCTTTGAAACGATGTGTGTTGTGAAAGGCGCTATACAAATAAAATGACTTGAATCGACTTGAGTCATACTTTGAGTCGGGAGACAAGGCAGGAAAACCTCTGGCTAGATATAGAAAACAGAGAGAATCTTTCTCTACCATTCCCTCAGTGAAATTTGCTGTTGGTGAAATATTTTTATCTCAGCCATTAATATTAATAATGCTTTTAAAGAATTCAATCTTGATCTCTATAGTTCCTCATCTTTATCTACTGATGAGGATATTAGAAACTTTGTGGAACTTTTAGAACTTCATAAACTGATGGCTGAGCTAAAATAATTCCCCTGATTCTGAGATAATCTTGGAGGAGCTTGGCAAGGTAATTAAGGCCTTGCCTACAAGCATGGCTCCGGGGCCAGATGGCTTTGCCGCTGAGTTTTTAGGTCTTATACTACAGAATTGGCTCCAATTTTGCTAAGTTTATACAGAATCATTAAAGAATAGAAAGTTTCCGTATACCATAATGCAAGCCTTGATCAGCCTGATTCTTAAAAAGGAAAAAAAGATCCAAGCAAGTGTAAGAGTTAACATCCAATTTCCCTGATCCAGCTAGACATTAAAATATTATCAAAAATGTTGTCTCAACGATTAAGCAAAGTTATGACTTTCTCTTATACAAATAGATCAGGTGGGGTTCATTCGGGGTCATAGCTCTTCTGATAACATTAGGCGTTTCATTAATATCACATGGTCAGTGGCGAATGATCAGACTCCGGTCGCTGACATATCACTTTGGCGACTTATTTGAATTAGTACTGTACAAAGTCAGAGGTACACTATTTGATATATTCCCCTGCTCCCCCTACTCTTGCCCATGTCGCCTATACCTAAATCCGTTAGTGAATATCAATGGCCGAGGAAAACATTTCACCACTAGCAGATTTCACTGAGGGAATGGTAGATAAAGACTCTCTCTGCTTTATATATCTAGACAAAAGCTTCCCTGCTTTGTCTCCTGACTCAAAATAAGTCTTGCCCTGAATAACCAAAACTCCACCTTCTGTTACAAAATTTTATTATATCTGTATTTCAATCGGATCAATTCTCTGAGGCATCAGACGACATTCAGTGCTTCAGCTCTGTCTCAGCACTTTCAATAATCCCTTCCAACTCTATGAATTATCCTGCATTGGATTTTTTGATGAATGAGGCATACTGTATGATTTGACCCCTAAGAAATCCATCCCCAGGTATAAACACAAGGCATGTGCAGATTCACCCACAACTGTCCTGAAGGAGTGTTATTTTACAAAACAAACTCCAGCCACTAGGCTGAACCAACAGAAAAAATTGCTTCCTCGGACGGTCAAGTGTATGTTCAGTGAGTTAAGCTCACTTGGGGCAACATGAGAAACACACAATGGCTTCCTTAGTCCATTGATTTTATGATCGATTGTTGTGGGCATGTAAATATTTTGCAGCCATCCTTAGTATCTATTCTCAATTTGGCCAGGAACATCAGTGCAAATGTGACCCTCCACTGATGCAAGAGTTTCTTGCATTCTGTCGATGTAAAAGTTTATTGAAGGAGTGTTATTCCATCAAACAAACTCCAGCCGCTAGGGAGAACCAACACAAAAAGAAAAAGGTGCCTAGCTTCCTCAGACAGTCAAGTGTATGTTCAGTGAGACAAGCTCATTTGGGGGCAACATAAAAATCACCAAATTGCTTACTCAACCCATTGTCTCTATGAAAGACATCGCTTGCTGTGGGTATGTAAATATTAATCTATTCTCAATTTGGCCAGGACCATCAATGCAAAATCAATGTAAGAGTTGATGTAAGAGTTCTTGCATTCCTTGAATCGATCACGTTTCTCTGATCGAATTCGCGAAGTCTGGGAACAAGAAAATGTTGTGGTTTTTCCAAAAAGCTTTCCTTTTCCCCTCAACTCACATAACACAATATCTTTATCCGATAATCTCAGAAATATGGCCAGAATTGATCGGGCCTGTCTCCCTCAGTGGATCTCCAAGCAAGGACTCTCGATTTCTAGCTTATGGCCTGTTATGTCGAGAAGACTCAAGAGTTCATCCAGGAATTTCACAATATCCTGCAATTCCAGAAATTCCAACAATACAGACTTTATTCCACCAGTTACGGTTCTTCATATCCTCCAACTTCTCCTAGACACGCTCCAAATCCACCTTGGTCGCTAGCAGATTATCAGATAATTCCCTCTCCAATGACTCCAGATAATCAATCCGTTTCTTGACATCTCCCACTCTTGTAACACCTCTTTGAATTTCGTCTCCATGGCAGTGATCGATAGACGGATTACAGCAAGATCCTCAAAGTCAGCAATGACCTTCATCAGCATTGCCGACATGTTCAACATTTCTCGCAGAATTTCCCTAATTTCTCAGACCAAAGCGGCTCCCTGTCTCTGGGCCTCAGGGGTGACATCTTGAGCAAATAAGTGTAATTTAATGTCTCCAGAGCCAGAGATATGGACAGAGTGTATCGAATCTCACCGGTTTATGACATTAATAGTGTTAAAACTAGCAAAGTGCGAAGAGCTCACTGTTCACACGTCCGAACCTCGCCTGGCATCAAGCGACTCCCACGAGCAGGGTCTTTTAATGGACAGGTAGCAGAGTGATGGCCAGCTTGGCCACAAGTGAAACATAAGCACTTGAGGAGCCATCGCTGCTTCTCCGTACATACACCAGGAATCTACCCACATGCATAGGTTCTGGGTTGGGATGAGGATCAGGAGATGCGGAAATAGAAACGGGCAGAGGATGAGAATCAGTGGACCCGCCAGACAGTTAGCAGTGTCGGCGATGTTCTTGGTGCTGAGCCAGGCGCTGATCAACCCTAATGGCTAGGTCCACCAACTTATCAAATCATGGGGGTTAGTCCAAGGAATAGATCTCTTCTTGGATGGAGTCAGATTTCCCTCGCAAGAAGCGATCCCACATAGTGTGGTCGTTCCAGTTGCAGGAGGCAGCCAGAATGTGAAACTCGATCGCAAAATCCACCACAGATCGGTTCCCCTGGGAAAGTCCAGATAAAATATTCCCTGCATCCTGGCCTTGAGCAGTGTGGTCGAAAACCCGGCAAAGCTCAGAAGAGAAAGCCTCATAAGATGAGCAGCATGCATGGCGACGAAAAGGTACACAATTTGCGTACCCAACATTCTGTATGGAAATTGCTCAAGGACAGATTTCTTTTGTGCTAAACCAGGGGAAAATTTGAGTCACGGCTCAACCTGGGCCTTTTTTTTAGAGTTTGTTGTTGTTTACCATATAGGCCTGATTGGTGGAGTGCAGATCATGTCCAATGGACCGAGGGTGAAATCTGCACTCTGTGGCGGGCCGCTCCTAACTTCTCTCATCCCCTTCATTTTACAGACAGATGCATCAGAGTGGGGGTTGGGGGCCGTGTTCTCGCAGGAAGTGGAGGGGTGTAGCCCCTTGCTGTACATTAGTTGTAAGCTCTCTTTGAGGGAGACTCAAATAGCACGATTGAAAAAGAGTGTCTTGTCATTAAGTGGGAGGTGGGCGGCATTAACTAACTCTCCGTTATTACCTGTTGGCGGGCCTTCATCCTCCAATCGGATCACGCCCCACTTCAATGGCTTGACTGCATGAAGGATACCAAGGTGTGGATCACTTGTTGGTACCTGGCACTTCAGCCCTTCAAATTTAAGGTGGTCCACAGGCCAGGGCCACAGATGATTGTGGCTGATTTCCTCTCCAGGATTGGGGGAATAGGGATTATGTGTGTGTGTGGGGGGGGGTATGTTAGCAGGCCGGTTGTTGCCCAGACCTGAGTCGGGCAGTGGGGGTATGTGGAGCAGGACGTGGTTGTGTCTGTCATAGGGGAGAGAGGAAGTGGTTGTGTCTGTCATAGGGGAGAGAGGAAGTGGTAAGGGCCATCACCTGGTGATTGGTAATACTAAAGACCTGTGTCTCGTTTCTAAATGCTAAATGTAACTGGAAGCCAGTGTAAAGCCATGAGGACGGGAGAAATATGCTCAGATGTTTTGCTTCGGGTCAGAATCTTTGCAGCATCATTCTGAATGAGCTGCAGGTGTCTAATGGTCTTTTTAGCAAGGCCAGTGAGGAGTTCATTACAGTAATCCACCCTACTGGTGATAAATGCATGAACAACTTTTTATAAGCCTTGTCTGGATTAAAAACGTCTAGGTTACGTATGTAACCTCCGTTCCCTGATGGAGGGAACGAGACGTTGTGTCAGAGAAGCGACACTAGGGGTCTCACTTGAGCGCTGATATTCACCTCTGGACTATGAAAAAAGGCCAATGAGAGTTGGCAACCAGCATTTCATGTCCTGCCCCCGGACATACGGGTATTTAAGCGGTGCAAATACGGGAGTTCATTCAGGATTTTTCTGAGGTGCCGGAAATGGTCCGGTCACAACAGTGGCTCGGCTCAGCGATGTGGCAGGGGAGACACAACGTCTCATTCCCTCCATCAGGGAACGGAGGTTACATACATAACCTAGACGTTCTCCTTCTGTCGCTCTCTCCACGTTGTGTCAGAGAAGCAACACTAGGGGTCCACTTACAAAAGTGCCATGCGCTGAGCCGTGTACGTGAACTGCTGATACAGGAGGGAGCAGGTATTCTTACGTGCAGGACGACCAACTGTATCAGGCTGCACGTACCCTTCCCCAATGCCCCATTTAAGCCATCAGGATTCCTTATCGTTACCCTGGAGGGGAACAAGGTGCTGGCCGCCAACCTGGGAACGGGCCAAGCCTGGCCGGGCCTCTTTTCTCTCTATGTTTCTCGCATAGAGCAACTAAGGCCGGGGCCCTTACACGCATTGAGAGAAGGGGGTCTCGGTTCCACCGGCCTGCGGCTGCGCGCCTGTTGCATACGGCGCCCCAACCCAATTTGGAGGCGTCGGTTGTGACCAGAACGCGTCGGGACACCTGCTGCAAGGGTACTCCTGCCCTTAGGAAGCAGAGGTCTGTCCAGGGTTTGAAGGTTTGGCGGCAGGCAGAGGTAAATTTTATATTGTGCGTGCCGCGGCGCCATGCTCGTCTCGGGACTCGAGTCCGGAGCCAGTGCTGAAGTGGTCTCATATGCATCAACCCCAGCGGCGCGGCCACCGCGGAGGATGCCATATGCCCCAGGAGCTGTTGGAAACGTTTTAGCGGCGCCTGGCTTGAAGGAAGCGAGGCATTTCAGCACTGACTGAGCACGATCGTTGGAGAGACGTGCTGTCATTGGGACTGAGTCTAACTCCAGACCGAGAAAAGAGATGCTCTGGACTGGGGAGAGCTTGCTCTTTTCCCAGTTGACCTGAAACCCCAAACGGCTGAGGTGGCTGAGCACCTGGTCTCTGTGTGCGCATAGTAACTCTCGGGAGTGGGCCAGTATGAGCCAGTCGTCGAGGTAATTGAGTATGCGTATGCCGGCTTCTCGGAGCGGGGCAAGAGCTGCCTCTGCGACTTTCGTGAAGACGCAAGGGGACAGAGACAGGCCGAAGGGGAGGACTTTGTACTGATACGCCTGGCCGTCGAACGCGAACCTTAGGAAGGGGCGGTGTCGAGGGTGAATTGAGATGTGGAAGTACGCGTCCTTCAGGTCTACCGCTGCGAACCAATCTAGATGTCGGACGCCAGATAGAATTTGTTTCTGGGTGAGCATTTTGAACGGGAGTTTGGACAAGGTCCGATTGGAAACTCGCAGGTCCAAGATCGGTCGTAAGCCGCCGCCTTTCTTGGGTACAACGAAGTAAGGGCTGTAGAAACCCTTCTTCGTTTCTCCACTGGGGATTGAGCGGTCTTACCACCTCCGGAGCTAACGTCTTGGGCTCTGGGTGCATTGTCTCAGGAGCGCATGGGAGCCTTCCGGGTCCTCGAGGGGGTCCGTGAGACAGGGGCGTGCGCTTCCCGCGGTTTGCTCGACGCTGGGGCTGAGAGCTGGGCCCGGGTTGAGGCGGAGCAGGGGCTTGCCTTCTGGCCGCGGGAGGACGCCCTCGGCAAGCAGACGGGGCATGGGCCGTGGCGGCAGGCTTGCGGCGAGGCATGATGTGAGAGATGGCCTCCGTCTGCTTCTTCACCATTGAGAACTGCTGGGCAAAGTCCTCGACGGTGTCGCCGAAGAGGCCGAACTGGGAGACAGGGGCGTCGAGGACTTTGCCGAACTGGGAGACAGGGGCGTTGAGGAAGCGAGTCTTGTCGGCTTCACGCATCTCGACTATGTTCAGCCACAGTTGACGTTCCTGGACCACTAGCGTGGCCATCGCCTGCCCGAGCACTTGCGCTGTGAACTTCGTCGCTCTCAGGGCGAGGTCGGTTGCTGAGCGCAGTTCCTGCAGCGTGTCGGGATCAGGGCCACCCCCGTGCATGTCGCGTAGTGCCTTGGCTTGGTGGACCTGCAGGAGAGCCATGGCATGCAGGGTGGAAGCGGCGCGTCCGGTGGCGCTGTAGGCCTTCGCTGTCAGCGAGGAGGTTGCTCTACAGGTCCGGGAAGGGAGTACGGGGCGACCTCGCCAGGTGGTAGGGGTACCGGGGCATAGATGGATCGCAACCGCTCTATCCACCTGGGGAATCGCCTCGTACCCATGGCGCGCTCCGCCGTCGAGGGTGGCGAGGGCGGACGAGCCTGTGGCGACGTGACGAGTGGAGAGGGGTGCTCTCCACGAAGACGTCAGCTCGTCATGCACTTCCGGGAAAAACGGGACCGGGGGGGCGAGGCTGTGAGCGGCGCCCAGACCCCAGGAACCAGTCGTCCAGCCGTGATGGTTATTGGGAGGATGGAGGGTTCCAATCCAAGCCCACGCTGTCGGCTGCCCAGGAAAGCATGTCAGTCATCTGTGTGTCAGCCTCAGCCTGGGCGTGCAGGCCCGAAAGTGGCAGCCCAGGGGAGTCCTCAGCATCAGATAACCCGCCCTCCGTTGCCGCGGCGAGCTCATCTGCTTCCATCGCAACAGGGTCGGCAGACTGGCTGTGAGGCGAGTCACCACTGCCTCGAGCACGGACGGGAATCAACGAGCGTGTCGGGGTGCGGGTAGTCCGAGGGAGCGTACCCGGCGGAGCTGCACTCGCTGCCATCCCCAAATCGCCTCCATCGCCAGCCGCATCGTCCTCAATCCCGTGGGAAGAAGGAGCGACACGGGGGGCGGCTGGAGTGGCTTGCTCACGGTTGTAAGCAAGCCGCGACCGCAACGTTGTCATGGTCATGTTCTCGCAGTGAGAACATGATCCATCCACAAACGCAGCCTCGGTGTGATCGCTACCCAGACACACGAGACAGCGCCTGTGGCCGTCGGAAGCAGAGAGCACTCTACCGCATCCAGAAACAACACAGGGGCGGAAGGGCATCTTTATAAAGACGCGTCCTTAAAAGGATGTTCAACGCCGCTGTGTTTTGCTCTTTTAGAGGAAATTACTCTTTTAAATAAAATCACTCTTTTAGGGAAAAAACTCGTGAGAGTTTTTAAATCTGCATTGTCGATGCGCCCAGGGGCAGGAATGCACAGCCGTGCAAACAGGAGAAAGCCGCTGTTGTGCGCCGTAGAATCCAACTGCATGCAGCAGAGGGATAACAGGAACTCGGTGTGTACACGTAGCAGTTGCAGACACGACCATCGGCTCCGAAGAAATATTCTGAATGAACTCCCGTATTTGCGCCGCTTAAATACCCGTATGTCCGGTGGCGGGACATGCAAATACTGGTTGCCAACTCTCATTGGCCTTTTTTCATAGTCCAGAGGTGAATAACGGCGCTCAAGCGAGACCCCTAGTGTCGCTTCTCTGACACAACATGGAGAGAGCGACAGAAGGGGAACATTGAATTCTTGCAACATTTTTTAGATGATAGATTTAGTTATTGCATTGAGATGACTACTGAAACTATGGTATGACTCCAAAATGACACCAAGATTCATTACTTGATTTTTTTTGTCTGTAGACTCCTGTATGTCCCACAATGTATGTGTTCACCTTTGGAATTTAGCTTTTTTTGCCAAGTACAATGATCTCCGTCTTGTCATTGTTTAACTGAAGTTTCGGCACATCCGACTGTTAATTTAAAAAATGCACTGGCACAAAGAGTCTGTGGGGCTGTAGTCATTTGGTGATAGGGCTAGGTAAATCTGGGTGTTGTCTGTATAGCTATGGTATATAATTGAGTTCTTTTTAAAATTTTGGCCTAGTGGGAGCATAATTGAGCCTCGAGGGACTCTACACATCATGGATGTCCACTCTGATTGATAGTTGTCTATGTTCACATCCCTCCCTTCTAGATAGAGTGCATCCGGAAAGGATGCACAGTGCTTCACTTTTTCCACATTTTGTTATGTTACAGCCTTATTCTAAAATGGATTATATTCATTATTTTCCTAAAAATTCTACAAACAATACCCCATAATGACAACTTGAAAGAAGATTGTTAGAAATTTTGCAAATTCATTAAAAATTAAAAATGATAAAAATTACATGTACATAAGTATTCACAGCATTTGCCATGACACTCAGTTTTAATTTAGCTCAGGTGCATCCTGTTCCCACTGATAATCCTTGAGATGTTTCTACAACTTGATTGGAGTCCACCTGTGGTAAATTCAGTTGATTGGACATGATTGGGTAAGGCACACACCTGTCTATATAAGGTCCCACAGATAACAGTACATGTCAGGGCACAAACCGAGCCATGAAGTCCAAGGAATTTTCTGTAGACCTCCAAGACAGGATTGTATCGAAGCACAGATCTGGGAAGGGTACAGAAACATTTCTGCATGGAATGAGCACAGTGGCCTCCATCATCCGTAAAAGGAAGAAGTTTGGAACCACCGGGACATTTCCTAGAGCTGGCCGCTGGCCAAACTGATCGATTGGGGGAGAAGGGCCTTAGTCAGGGAGATGACCAAGAACTCGATGGTCACTCTGACAGAGCTCCAGCATTTCTCTGTGGAGAGAGGAGAAACTTCCAGAAGAACAACTATCTCTGCAGCACTCCACCAATCAGGCCTATATGGTAGAGTGGCCAGACAGAAGCCACTCCTCAGTAAAAGGCACATGACAGCCCTCCTGGAGTTTTCCAAAATGCACCTGAAGGACTCTCAGACCATGAGAAACAAAATTCTCTGGTCTGATGAAACAAAGATTGATCTCTTTGGCCTGAAAGGCAAGCGTCATGTCTGGAGGAAACCTCAACACCTGGCCAACACCCTCCCTACAGCGAAGCAGGATGGTGGCATTATCATGCTGTGGGGATGTTTTTCAGTGGCAGGAACAGGGAGACTAGTCAGGATCGAGGGAAAGATGAATGCAGCAATGTACAGTGACATCTTTGATGAAAACCTACTCCAGAGCACTCTGGACCTCAGACTGGGGTGAAGGTTCATCTTCCAACAGGACAACTACCCTAAGCACACTTTTTTCAGCCAATATTACAAAGGAGTGGCTACAGGACAACTCCGTGAATATCCTTGAGTGGCCCAGCCAGATCCCAGACTTGAACCTCTCTGGAGAGATCTGAAAATGGCTGTGCACCGATGCTCCCCATCCTACCTCATGGAGCTTGAGAGGTCCTGCAAAGAAAAATGGGAGAAACTGCCCAAAAATAGGTGTGCCAAGCTTGTAGCATCATACACGAAAAGACTTGAGGCTGTAATTGGTGCCAAAGGTGCTTCAACTAAGTATTGAGCAAAGGTTGTGAATACTTATGTACATGTGATTTTTTGTTTTTTATTTTTTATAAATTTGCAAAGATTTCAAACAAACTTCTTTCACGTTGTCATTATGGGGTATTGTTTGTAGATTTTTGAGGAAAATAATGAATTGAATCCATTTTGGAATAAGGCTGTAACATAGCAAAATGTGAATGTGAATGTGAAGCGCTGTGAATACTTTCCGGATGCACTGTATGTCCTGAACCAGCTGACGAACGTCTCCTTTGCCGCACCCCCTTAGGGCTGCGGTACCCACATTCTCAATAAAAGAGCGATTTCCTCATTTCCTGGGTCATCTGGCCAGCAAATGCCATACTCACGGCAATCCGCTGCTACACTCCGACATTTGTTCGCAGCGGTAGACCTGAAGGACGTGTACTTCCACGTCTCTATCTTGCCTCTAAACCAACTCTTCCTACGATTCATGTTCGGCGGCCAGGCATACCAGTACAAGGTCCTCCCCTTCGGCATGTCCCTGTCCCCTCGCATCTTCACGAAGGTCGTAGAGGCAGCCCCTGCCGCACTAAGGGAAGTGGGCATCTGCATACTCAATTACCTCTATGACTGGCTCATCCTCGCCCACTCTCGAGAGTCACTGTGAACCTCAGCCGTCAAAGGCTTCAGGTCAAATGGGAAAAAAGCAAGCTCGCCCTGGTTCAGAGCGTTTTTTTTTGTCATCATGGAGTAAGACTTGGCACATTGCTTTGTTCCCACCCTCTGGGATGCAGGGAACCTGAATAGTTTATGACTATTTTTATGGGGAGTTGGGGAATGTGCAGTCTGATGCAGCCTGTTGCTTTGGCACGCAACTGTCTGCCCGCACCTGTGTCAGCAGCTCACGTACACGGTTCAGCACATGTCATGATTGAATAGGGATCCCTAGTGTCGCTTCATTCGACACAACGCCGAAGTGAGCGACAGATGGTTACTGTTGTAACCTCCATTCCCTGATGGAGGGAACGAGAAGTTGTGTCCCCCCAGCCACGACGCTGAACCGAGCCACTGTAATGGCCGAACATTTTATTTCAGCTCCTCAGTACAAAACCTGAATGAATAGATGCACGATTCCCAGGGGAGGGACATGCAAATTCTGTCTGCCAAATTCTCATTGGCCTTTTCTCAAGTTCAGAGGTAACCGAGGCCTTCAAGAAAGTCCCCTAGTGTTGCTTCATTCGACACAATGTCTCGTTCCGTCCATCAGGGAACGGAGGTTATAACAGTAACCTAGATGTTTTCCCTGAATCAGTATTTAGCCAAATATCATTAAGTATCTTTATGATCGCCATCTCTGTGCTGTGATGCGTTTGAAAACCAGACTGGAGAATGCCCTAGTTGCCATTCAAGTAAATAGCAAGCCAGCAGCTACAAGTTTGTTTTTTTTCATGGTGGCTGCAGACTCTTCACATTTCTTATTGCTTCATGCATCATACATATTTGACTAAACAGAGGTTGCAGTCAATCTTCTCCCAAAAAATACCTACCCTAGAATACAAGCTAAAAGTCTGTATAAAGGGGTAAGAGGAATTATAGTTTCTTGTGTGTGAAAATGACGAAAAGTACTAGTTCTCTGGAAAAGTACCTAAAACAGAATTTAGCCTCTGCAGTGAAAAAGTATGTTTTGCAAATGACAGAAAGAGTCAATGAATGAATCTTTATGGTTAACTGAGTTAAAATATTTGAGACATTGAGATGAATCACAATTCTCACTACTAGCAGGCACTGCTTGTTCTCTCTGTCTCTGTCTTTTCCTCACAGGAGTGGCTGTCTGCATAGAATATATTTAAAGAGACATCACGGGAGATTATAGAGTGAACCATCTGATGGGGATTAAAAAGGACAATTTGTTCTCTGGGCTACTCAGAAAAGGAGCTCTGAAACAGTAGGTTGAGTTCAGTCACACAGTTATGTAAAGGGTTGGGAGAGATACTTTTTTAATTTAATCCGTTACAAATACTGATTACTTAGTATAAAAATTAATCAGTAATACTATCCAATTATTTCAATAAGAAAGTAATTTAATAAGATGACTTTTCATTACTTTTGGATTACCTCAAGGTCACATTTGTGAATAAAGTCAAGAGAAAAGCAATATGATATTGAAAATTTGAATTATGCCTTATGGATGCAAACAAAACATGTTTGAATTATGTTAAGAAATAAGAAAAACAGGGACAATGCCTTCTTGATAGGAACACAGAATATGTTCATATGTAGAACAACTCAGAACAAGATATAAAAGTCATGAAAAAAGACAAAATACAAAATATATATATATGGGTATAAAAACAGAGGTAATAATAAAACAGTGGGGAAGTCAGTTATCTTCCCTAATAAATGTATTGGGGTCGTAAGCCAATTAGCTGTCACCCTTATGATATAAAAGGGGAAGGATCCGTCTATCGGACATGTGTCATTGTCAATGTCACAATTACGTTACCAGCGCAGCATTGCTGCATCTTCCGGCATCAGATGTGGACACCGAGAAAGTAAGTGTCGATAGCTTGACTGCCATTCCCAGTCGCATGGTTCGCAGATTTCACGTACGGGTCTCGCATTGCTTTTGTGGCTATTGCTGCTGTGTGCATGCCTCCTTGAGCATGCACACAGCAGCAATAGCCTCCTACTATTGCATCGTGTCATCATTGGTGCGCTTCCTGCTACAACGGGAGCGTCCGTGTAAACTATTAGTCTGGGCGTGTTTCACGTTCTGCCCTGGGATAACACTGCTGTTCTGTTTTTGTTTTGCTTTGTTATTGCCTGTCTTGTGTTTTTGTGTTTTCTTTATTTTTTGTTTATATTTCGTTTGTTATGGTTTTGTTTTTTGCATTGTCCTTGGTTGGCTTTAGTTTTGCCGATATGTAGATGTGTGTGTATGGTTATATGATTTTGATCAGCATCCTACGTTTTAGCTTCGGAATGATCCAGCTAACGCTGTTTATGTGGTGATTTAATGCCAGAGCAACGCTGTGGCCTTTGATTAATTGGATCAGGGCCTTGTTTTATTGTAATGTGTTATTGTAATGTGTTATTGTGAATTGAGCTTTACGTAACCTCTCTTATTAGGAGTGGTGCCATTGTTTCATGTGGTATTATGGTAGGCCATATCTTGTTTAATTGTTTCTTTTATGAATCTGTGCCTTTTGATACATTTCTGTGATCTTAGCCAAGTTGTGCCAATACTTTAGAGTGTTAAGCTTTGAGAAAATTAATGTGTTTATTCCATGTGTTCACGGGACTTGGGTGCCAAAGGCCGGAAGGCTGGCTTTCTTCTCTTATAGTGGTGGTGGTGCTTCTGACTGTGTGCGGTGCTCGTCACTAGAATCCTGATTTAGGTGTGAGTGTGTGTGCACTTGTGAATGCTGTGATTCTCTATTATATGTGTGATATAATCTCTGGTAGCCCACCCCTACTGGTAAACCCCAGGTTGTTCAATTGTTGTAGTTATAATCTCTTATAAACTCCAGTGGCGCCTTGGCTAAGGCCTCTTTCATTTTAAAGTTTTGTCTTAAAATCTCGTGTTAATAAAGGTGTATATTTTTGTAAGGATACTCATGTCTCAGACCTTTCGTTGAGTAAAAGATCTGGTGATCTGATACATAAGTTCTCTGTGTGAAATTCCCAGGGTGGCGTAATTGTGTGCCATAGTATAGTTACTCTTTCCTTTTAGCGGCCTAAGGTCACTTGCGACACAGGGAACAAAAATGTATCAATCAAGTAAAAGTATTCCTGAAATAATATGTTTTAATTAACTCAGGGTCTGTGCTTGTCTAATATCAACAGGTAGTGAGTTCCACTGTTTAGGAGCATAGGAAGAAAAAGCCCTGTCACCCATAAAGCGTAAACAAGTCTGAGGGACAGCTAGGAGACCAGGGCCCGTATTTCAGAAATATGTTTAGAGTTTTTGCTTAAAACCTATTCACAAAACTGCTAAGAACAATTCTACTAAGGAAATCTTAAAGCTAGGGTGTGTAATCTAGAGAGGCTAGCAGTTAGCAAGCTAACTTTGAAATCATAGAGCACAAGGAAACCGCACTGATGATGTGTGATTGTCTGCGCGAACAAGTTGCGCGGCGGTATGCAAATATAGATTGATAGAGAGGAAGGACATCCTATCATTACATTTGGACCGAATGCAATGATTGGTCGATATTGTTTTAGTCCTGTCCCATCCAAAGAATATATATATATATATATATATATATATATATATATATATTATTGTTTTTACATTTAGACCACTTAAATTAATGATTGCTATCAGGATGTGAAGAGACTTTCAACCAGGGTGTGCAATTTTTTCTGGAAAAGATAGCACACCCTACCTTTAATGTAAGAGTACGGCGGAGTTGACCTCATTGCTATGGATGATGTCACATTTATAAGCTTGCTTTCTGAAATTGCTCAAAATGATTGGTAGACAGGAAAGCTCAATTTGTCAGCAAATACCTGAGACAGAAGCTAAAGCGAGTTTAAAAACACATTTATGGTGCGTTCACATACAACACAAAGATCATTTTCCACAGCTGGATTATAAATGTGTGTTTAAACTCACATTTGCGCGAGTAACGCAAACCCACGAGTATTCCCCCTTCTCTTCCAGAAAAGGACAGGAGGAGGGGCTTCTACGACTTGGTTCATAGTAAAGTACAACCAATAGCTGGAATCAAGTAGACGCACATATTTTCAGATCTTACCAGGTAGTCCAACTTCCTCGCTCACTTTCCTCCAAGCGATGTCTTTTTTCATCCGGTCTCTGTACATGTATGACAGTGCCCACACACCTCTACAACAATTTTTTATAAATGTTTCCAGATTTCTTCTGCTACTATGTCAGTACGTCAGTGACATCCAGACAATCTCAATGCTGATAGGCTTTCGCGACAACATGTCATGCAGATTTTTTGTTCGAGTTGAAAAAGTGAACTCGATTTTGCGTGTTCGAGTCGCGCCATTAGCTTCATTCGCGCCGCCCGCAGCAAATTTGCGACTATTCGCATCTTTGCGTTGACTTTGTATGTAATCCGATCTGGCTGGATTCAGTCAGCACACCCTGGATTCGAACTCGCGACTCCAGGGGTGCTAGTCAGCGTCAATACTCACTGAGATACCCAGGCCCCCCACTTTAAACCTTTTTAATTTTTTAAAGAGGATTATCAAATGTATATTTATTTATTTGTATACCATTGTGTCTGGTATATGTATGTGTCACAAACCCCGCTCCTCTGCCCCATCTCCGCGTCCACGAGCACGCACACATGCACTCCGCGAGCGTGCTCGCTTCCCGCTCCCTCGCTCCGCCCCCTTGAGCTCGTACGCTCTTTTTCCTCCCTCGGGCTTCCACGCCTGGTTTTGCTATTACGAGCTCTCGCTCGTAAACTCTCTCCCCCCTCTGACTCACATGCTGGCTTCTCACGCGCTTCCAATCTGCCAGAACATTATGACCACTTGCACTCACGCGCTTCCTATCCCCACACATTAGTTACACCTGCCACAGTCCCAATCACCTGTCATTCATTTCACCTGCACCACTGCTGTTTTCCACTATATCTACCACTACACATTCATTTCTCATTTGTTGGTTATTGTATTTAGATTCCCGTGTTTATGCCCCCGCTAGTCTCGCCTAGTTTTGCCCCTGCTAGTCTCGCCTAGTTACATGCCCCTGCTAGTCTCGTCTAGTTTTGACCTCCCTACTATTTTACCTCTTAGCTTGCCAACTCGTTCCCCTGTCTTCGTTCCCACTTGTCCCTAGTTGTTAACTGTTTTCCCGTCTTCGACCCTCTTGTTTATATCTTTGATTCCCCGGCTTTTGACCCTACGCTCCCCCCTTGACCATTCTTCACTTGACTTGCCCCTTTTTGTACTGTTGCACTGCTTTTAATCACATTGAAGGCAGTTCTCACCGACATTGTGACTGTCTCTACTTGTGTGTGTGTGTGTGTCGGGTTACAGAATAACCAACCTCACCGTAGCAGTCACAATGCGTCACTCCACGGATTCGCGCAGCTCTCTAGAGCAGAGAAGCACATCACATTCGGCGCGCGGAGCTACAGTGTGGAGAGAGGACCACGCGCTCACGGCCCGGGGCAGCAGGTATGCACAATGTCTGATTTATGTCACCCTGTTTCACCTGTGTCTGCCCCGAGCCCGTTTATGCATCCAGTGCATTTCTGGCGCCGTGCACTCTTCGGGCGCTAACCTAGGGTTATTTATGCGAGGCAGCGGTTGTGTAACTCTTAACCCGCCCTCGACATCATGGACCCAGCGGCCCAACTCATGGTTTTAGCGTCAGGGAGCCAAACCTTGGAGGCTTATGTCACTGATTTTTGTGCCCTGGCCAACCAGGTGAATTTTGATGAGGTGGTTCTGAAAGACATTTTTCAAGATGGACTGAATGAGCCAGCCTCATCATACATGCCTGGTGGTCGATGCTCTCTCAACCTGGCTCAGTTTATTGACCTCGCCCTGCTGTGCGTTGGTTCCTCGTTTACTGTGGGGGAGGCAGATACTGAACCAGCGCTCTACACCACGGCCCCCGTCTCGAAGCCTACCACGGCCCCCGTCTCAAATCCTTACACGGCCCCCGTTTTTAAGCCTTACACGGCCCTAGCCCCGAAGCCTGTAACGGCCCCAGTCTCGAAACCTGGCACGGTCAGCGAGTCAACGCCCATGCCCGCCACGGCCAGAGAGCCAGCACCCATGCCCGCCACGGCCAACGAGCCAGCGCCCATGCCCGCCACGGCCAACGAGCCAGCGCCCATGCCCGCCACGGCCAACGAGCCAGCGCCCATGTCTGCCACGGTCAGCGAGCCAGCGCCTGTAGCCTCGACCGCCCCAGAGCCAGCGCCTGTAGCCTCGACCGTCCCCATGGCCACATCCCCTGTTGGCCGAAGACGTCAGAGAAGGAAGAGGGCCCCTTCTCCCCAGTCTCGTCTTGTGCTCAAGACCGCAGAGGTTCCCCCAGAGTCTTCCACGGCTCTGCCGGGTTCTGCTCCGCCCCAGAGTCTTCCACGGCTCTGCCGGGTTCTGCTCCGCCCCCAGAGTCTTCCACGGCTCTGCCGGGTTCTGCTCCGCCCCCAGAGTCTTCCACGGCTCTGCCGGGTTCTGCTCCGCCCCCAGAGTCTTCCACGGCTCTGCCGGGTTCTGCTCCGCCCCCAGAGTCTTCCACAGCTCTGCCGGGTTCTGCTCCGCCCCCAGAGTCTTCCACGGCTCTGCCGGCCTCTGCTCCACTCTCAGAGTCTACCACGGCTCTGTCAGCCTCTGCTCGCCCCTCAGAGCCCTCCCGGGCTTCACCTCTCGAGTCTTTCATGGCTCCACCCCTCAAGCCTCTCACGGCTTCGCCCCTCGAGTCTCTCAGGACTCCATCCCTCGAGTCTTTCATGGCTCCACCCCTCAAGCCTGTCACGGCTTCACCTCTCGAGTCTTTCAAGGCTCCATCCCTCGAGTCTTTCATGGCTCCACCCCTCAAGTCTTTCAGGGCTCCATCCCTCGAGTCTTTCATGGCTCCACCCCTCAAGCCTCTTACGGCTTCGCCTCTCGAGTCTCTCAGGACTCCTCCGCCTCTCAGGGCTTCCCCTCTTGAGTCTTTCCTGGCTCCACCCCTCAAGCCTCCCACGGCTTCGCCTCTCGAGTCTCTCAGGGCTCCTCCGCCTCTCAGGGCTCCGCCCCTCGAGTCTCTCAGGGCTCCTCCCCCTCTCAAGCCTCTCAGGGCTCCCCCTCTCGAGTCTTTCAGGGCTCCTCCTCCTCCTCAAGCCTCTCAGGGCTTCGTCTCTCGAGTCTTTCAAGGCTCCCCCCCTCAAGCCTCCCAGGGCTCGGCCACTAGAGGCTCCTATGGCTCTGCCTCCCGAGCCTCCTACGGCTCCCCCTCCAGAGCCTCCTACGGCTCCACCTCCCGAGCCTCTCATGGCTCTGCTCCCAAAGACTCCAGAGCTTCCTAGGGCTCCGCCTCTCGAGCCTTTTTCGGCTCCACCACCCGAGCCTCCTACGGCTCTTCGCCCCTAAAGCCTCCGTCGGCTCCACCTCCGCAGCCTTCCAGGACCCCACCTCCAGAGCCAACTACGGTGCCGCCTCTGACGACTCCGCCTTTCATGGCTCAGCCCGGACTTCCTGACCCTCTACCTGTCCTGTGGCCTCTTCCCTGGCCTCCGGACCCTATTCCTGTCCGGTGGTCACCTTCCAGACCCCCGGACCCAGTCCCTGTCCTCCAGTCGCCTTCCAGACCTCCTGACCCAGTCTCTGCCCTATGGCTGCCCCCTAGATCTCCCGACCACCCGCCTGTCCGCTATGTTCCTCCTGACCTTGCCTTGAACTGCCCATTGACCCCCATGGACTGTTTTATTTCCCTTTTGTACCTTCTATCCCCCTTGGACTGCCCTCATATTGTTTGTGTGTTTTGTGGGTTTTCTATTCCCTCGAGCTCACACGCTCGTTCTGTTCCCTCGAGCTCACAGGCTCGTTCTGTTCCCTCGAGCTCACACGCTCGTTCTGCCCCCCGCGAGCTCACACGCTCGTTCTGCCCCCCGCGAGCTCACACGCTCGTTCTGCCCCCCGCGAGCTCACACGCTCGTTCTGCCCCCCGCAAGCTCACACGCTCGTTCTGTCCCCTCGAGCTCACACGCTCGTTCTGTCCCCACGAGCTCACACGCTCGTTCTGTCCCCTCGAGCTCACACGCTCGTTCTGTCCCCTCGCGTTCCTCGCAGCCGAGCGCGGCCGTCAGGAGCCGTCCTATTCAGAGGGGGGAGTACTGTCACGAACCCCGCTCCTCTGCCCCATCTCCGCGTCCACGAGCACGCACACATGCACTCCGCAAGCGTGCTCGCTTCCCGCTCCCTCGCTCCGCCCCCTTGAGCTCGTACGCTCTTTTTCCTCCCTCGGGCTTCCACGCCTGGTTTTGCTATTACGAGCTCTCGCTCGTAAACTCTCTCCCCCCTCTGACTCACATGCTGGCTTCTCACGTGCTTCCAATCTGCCAGAACATTATGACCACTTGCACTCACGCGCTTCCTATCCCCACACATTAGTTACACCTGCCACAGTCCCAATCACCTGTCATTCGTTTCACCTGCACCACTGCTGTTTTCCACTATATCTACCACTACACATTCATTGCTCATTTGTTGGTTATTGTATTTAGATTCCCGTGTTTATGCCCCCGCTAGTCTCGTCTAGTTTTGCCCCTGCTAGTCTCGCCTAGTTTTGCCCCTGCTAGTCTCGTCTAGTTTTGACCTCCCTACTATTTTACCTCTTAGCTTGCCAACTCGTTCCCCTGTCTTCGTTCCCACTTGTCCCTAGTTGTTAACTGTTTTCCCGTCTTCGACCCTCTTGTTTATATCTTTGATTCCCCGGCTTTTGACCCTACGCTCCCCCCTTGACCATTCTTCACTTGACTTGCCCCTTTTTGTACTGTTGCACTGCTTTTAATCACATTAAAAGCAGTTCTCACCGACATTGTGACTGTCTCTACTTGTGTGTGTGTGTGTGTCGGGTTACAGTATGTGTATATATATATAATATTATGGTATATTCTCTTGGCAATAAAACCAAAGAAAAAGTTAAAAGAATTGTTCTTCATGGGAGCAGAATACTTATCTAAATATTTTAATAAGAATTGCAATTTTCCATTACATGAATTAGGCTTGAAGATATTACTGTGACCACATTATTTGTATAATATTTGTCTTAATTCATGCGTTTGATGTAATAACCAGAAACATTATGCAGTTCAAATCTGTAGGTTGCGTGCTTTATTAAACGTTATCTGTCGTAGTATTTGCTATTAACCAATTTTGCCTCAAAGCTTGATAACATTGATTATTTTTCGGATTATAACTATTTGCACTCAGGTTTAAACTGCACCAGCATGACTGTTTGCAACCCCAATAGTCTATTGGCAACATAGAAATATATGACAAACTGTGTAGTGTCGCTGTGGTGTTATGGGGAGTAACACCGGTGAGACTGTCGCGACCTGGGTTCGATTTTATCCCATTCTGTTTCCTGTGTCCACTCTTAATATTTTCTATAAAAATTAATAGAATGGTAGTTTTACTAGTGTGTGTGTGTGTGTGTGTGTGTGTGTGTGTGTGTGTGTGTGTGTGTGTGTGTGTGTGTGTGTGTGTGTGTGTGTGTGCACAAAACATAGATTTGATGCAATTATCAATAATGTTACTGTATAGGATGTCAGGACAGATCCGTGTTCCAATAATTGTTTTCTGATCTTTTGGGGATAAAATGTCTAAAGGGAGTGAGTTATAACTTAAAGTAAACATTGTTCTTGCAGTGATTGGAGGGGCTTAGTGAAGATCGGGCCGGGCAGAGAAGGATGTAAGGGTTGGGAGTGTGGTGGCTGCTGCAAGGGAGCTCATTGTCATGTTTAATCCTGGGAAATCACTGTAGTGATAACTGAGAAATAGCATGATCAGTAGAGCATCAGATTGTGGACTTAATTCTATGTGTGAAGCGGGTTTGAGTCCACCTTTTACCAAACCCACTTTTCATCCCATCTCACGTCAGCAACGGAGACAGACACTTTCTTTTAATAAACATTAATACAATATTTTAAAGGGTTTTGTGGAGACACATGACAAACTTGTGAGACATGTTTTACAATATCCTGAACACATTTTAGTGCATTATTTAGGACTTTATTGAAAACTTTTAACACTTTTTAAGCACATCGAGACCTTTTTTTTTTACAGATATAAGCTTTAAACTCCCAGAGACTTTGGGGGACTGACAGCAGTTTAACTGGCATTCATGATTCAGCTAGTGCTCTGTGCATCAGTTACTCTTCCTAGAGACTGCAATGGCAAAATATACAGTGAAAAAAATTTGTTATATTTTGTCTGTTCCCACCGAAAACAACTGGATCGATTCAGAAGACATTAATCTAACCACTGGAGTCTTATGGATTACTTTTATGCTGACTTTATCTGCTTTTTGGAGCTTCAAAGGCCTGATCACCATTCACTTGCATTGTATAGACCTACAGAGCTGAGATATTCTTCTGCTGAACACAAATGAAGATGTTTAGAAGGAAGAAAGTCATACACATCTTGAATGGCATGATGGTAAGTAAATGATGAGAGGATTTTCATTATTGGGTAAACTAACACTAAGATCTACGTTGTCTTTTAATTGAATAGTTGCTCAAATTATTGAAACTGTGAACTCACAAAAAGACAATTTCAGAAATGTTCATATTGTCAAGCCAGGCCTACTTAGCTGGGCTGGGTTGAAGTGAGGTGAGTAATAATAGCACTATGCAGGAAGCATGTTTCAAGGTCAGTGATATTGTGGAGTAATGTGGGGAACACTGCCATCTGCCTATAAGCACAGGAACACAAGATTACATAATTATCTGCAACAACAAAACTAAAAAAAGACAAATCATACAGTTTCCATTCTTATGGCAAGGCAGACTCTTATCTTCTTCTTTCAAGATGAAAATGTAGACGATTCTCTCTTCATAAAAGCTTGAATTATTGAAACAACCTTGTCCAAGTCTAAAAGTTCTGAGTTGCTGAAGAGTAAATTCAGTTTTGAGGTTGAATCGACCTCTGCTGGTAAAGATAGAAACTACAGATATTTAGAGTGAGAGAACGGCTTTGTTCTAAACGGAATACTAGAGTACTGCTGAATACTGCATGGAGCCATTTTTTAGACTTCTAAATTGTACTTTTGCATTCTTTTGAAGCTTGAAGAGGTGGTCACCATAAACTGCCATTTTATGACATCACTGAGCACAAAATGTTTTCCTAATTTCTCCTTTTGTGTTAACAAAAAGAAAGTAAACAACACAGGGGTGAGTAAACGATGACTGAATTTTCATTTTGGGTTAATTTTCCTTTAAAGAAACTGATCTCAAATCAGTTGAAAACACTTTATTTTCATGCTGCCTCCGTATACAGACTCTGAATGTAGCGTTTTCTAGTTTTCGGACGCAACCAAGATGACACCCTGTTAACAGTTTCTACTTTTAGCTACGGGTTACGCTTGCAGGTCGAACGTCACGTTACATAACTACGGAATATCTGATTGATTGGACAACTCAACTGTAACCAATCATGTATCGGTTTCCAAGAATGAGTCTTCCTCTGCGCGCGAGAGGCCGACAAAACTCCATGCGGCATTTACGAAACGCGCATATGGTTTGCCGTATACTGCCGCTCAGAGGTCGAGCACCACGTGTAGATTCATTAGTGTGATGTGAAAAAAATACTATTATTATTATCGCTTTAAAATAACGAATTTGGGGTTTAAGAGATCTACTACTGTCATCTGTTTCAACAGGCTGATTTATTATTTATACACATAACGCCCGCTAATCGTCAGCTGATCTGGTAAGTTACTCATATTATTTCTTAGCTTTGTTTTGGTTTATCAAAAAGTCTGTGTAGACCATACATAAACACAGCACAAACTAAATGATAAATAAATGAAGCTAGAATTTCCATTGCCGGTGTTGTAGCATTTTTAGCAGAATTCTTTTAAAAAGAATAAAATAAAAATAAAATAACCGTTCCCTTTGTTAGCACATGTAGACAGTGTACATTACATACATGAACATGAAAATGATGCCTGCACGTTATAATGTACAGTTTGATGTTGGTGTAGCTGAATTCCATAGTTTACACCTATATACAATAATTACTACAATATCTATGTGGTAATAATCACTGTCATAAATACATTCTGTAATTCACTAATCTAGATTCTTAAAGTGTTTTATAGAAGTTTGAAGGAGATTAAATGTGTCAACAGTAATAAAAATATCTAGTAGCCTAACTATTGGATTTTGGCAGAAACTATTGTTACCATGGTAGCCTTTATTTTTGTAATGGTTAGCATTCATATCTTGTGTATGTTGCAATCACTTAAGTGGCAATGAAACCTTAAGAAAATAACCTAGATTGATGTGTTATCTCCAGCAGTATTAAAGTGTGTTATCTTTAGAAGTGCGTGTTACATTTCTGGCTTTATAAGGATCTGTGTCATTGTTGTAAACAATTGATTTGATCACTAGACAAACGTTTTACAGATTTGTTTGTTTCCTCATTAGATAATATTTGTTTTTCGTCATATCATGCTAAAGTGTTTTCTCATGAGTTTGAGTTTGTCCAAGCAAGATTGCTCTTGGCAATTTGTCTTAGTCAACAACAATGAGCAATCTGCAGAGCACAAAAAATGCCCAAAATAAAAAACCACAGTAAAAATAGCCAAGTTTATATCACAAAGCAGGATTAAGTGGCTAGCTAGCAGAGTTCGAGCAAACTCTGAAATCTCGGTACCAGTAAAGTGGATGGCCAGATTTTCATCAGGGTTCATCACTAAATTAACATACACTAAATGGTTAACTTGCTCCTGGGCAGATTTTATTCCGATCACAGTTCACACACAGATACTAAACAAATCAGCTGTAAGCAAAGTGATATCTCTGATACAATGAGGTCACATCCCCAGTATCTCTTGCTCTTTTCAAGAGCACGTCAAACAAACAATTTTAGAATATAGGGCTTTTTGAGATGATTATTTACTTGTGAGAAATAGATTTTCATCAGTCTCGCATTTTATTTATAGACACTTTGTTTTCCAGATAATTTACCCATTTAGGATTACTGCAATGCAGAAAACAGACAGAGTCTCTGAATCCTGTAAACAGAAATAACTATTAAATGTGGAATGTCACCGAATTTTACATATTTGTGATAAAATTAATGTATTACTGTTCAATTAATAAAATTAAAATCATGATCTGTCCTAGTGTGGTGATTACACCACAAATGGCTGAGATTAAACTAAGTAAATATAGCCTGAATGTGATGCACACTTCAAAATGAATGTATGAAGCTGGCCACTCATACACTGATAACACCTCAACATAAGCATAACATACGTATAACAGTCTTCTTGTCAGAGTCATTAGTTATTTTGTCATATGACAGCAGTATATGCTATGCGTTGCTCACACGGGAAACAGAAATTATTAGTTCACCTCAAGTCTTCTGGGGGTTGGCTATTGAAAATGTAACTTTTTAATTTAATTCTGCTTAAATTAACGAAATGACTTGAATAAAGATTTGTTCATTTTGCTGACTCAATGATCCAAGTCAGTAAAATGATCCGATCTTTCCATCACAATTAACTAGATGTGTGAAATTGAAGACATTTCTACAGAAATATGGACTACTATTACTGTATAGTAAAATGTAATAAATAATTAACAATGCTGTTGTACTGAAAAAAAAATTTGAGCAAAATTCGCTATTGCTCACACGGACACTCTACTTTCTCTCTCACTCAACACAATTTCAATTGCGATCCAATTGTAATGTTGTGGTGTATCGCATAAATTGAATTGTGACATATGTATTGTGATACGTATCAAGCCGCGAGGTGGTTGGGAATACCCAGCCCTAATAAACTCTGTAAATCAAATTATGATGGCTGCGTCAATCACATCAAACCTCATCGTGTCTCGTGACCAGACGTCATGTGGCAAGAACCAATGATGTTTGATGCCGCCATATTTGATTTAAGCTCATCGTGTACTTCGGTTTCAGCTAGACAGACCAAATTCTGTCTTGATTTACTCACCTCGTGCCATTTTAAACCCATATGACTCATTCTTGTGGATTTTGAAGAATAGCCACTCTTTTCCATATGAGTAAAGTGTATTTTCTCCAGTAATGTTGAACAACCTATCACCCTCTTCTCATTTGTTCCTGTAGCATATGAACGGCAGTATGAAGTATATTCTTGTGACGGGCGGTGTAATCTCAGGTATTGGGAAGGGCATTATAGCCAGCAGTGTGGGCACCATTCTCAAGTCCTGTGGACTACACGTCACAGCCATCAAGATCGACCCATACATTAACATAGACGCAGGGACCTTCTCTCCTTATGAGCATGGTAAATTCCCCCCAGGATAATCCTACACCCCTTATATCTTTTCTGAGCATATTATGGTGAAACGATACAATACATGTAAACTTATTAGTATCTTGAGGATGATTATAACTTCATATAACTGAAGAATTTTGATATTTAACGGTTATTATTATATGACTGATTACAGAGTGGCACAGACTTTGATATCATTTTTTACTGATTATTTTGTGACATTTTGGTCTGTCTAGGTGAGGTGTTTGTGTTGGATGATGGAGGAGAAGTTGATCTGGATCTGGGAAACTATGAGCGCTTTCTGGACATCCGGCTCACCAAAGACAACAACCTGACCACCGGCAAAATCTACCAGTCAGTTATTAACAAAGAGCGTAGAGGAGATTACCTGGGCAAAACCGTACAGGGTAAGAGAGTGGGCAGGGCTGGGTATCTACAAGTTACCTTAATATATGATGCACGTTAGATGTCAACTGATTAATTTTTTTCGGATTTTATGAACTATCGGTTATTGGCAAAAATTGATGGAGATAGTTCACAGATAATATTATTTTGCCCATTATATTTAAGAGTCCCTGGTGTGTTTGGGGCTTGTTCATAGTGAAAAGTTGTAATTATGTGTGCAAGGATAAGAATTATTTTTGGCCGATACCAATAATTCCCAGATCATTGTGGCCGATACGACGATTCACAGCTCATTGTGGCCGATACCGATAATTCACAGCTCATCGTGGCCAAAGCAATAACCAATAATTCAAAAGTCATTATGAGTGGTGTCCATAATTCACAACTCAATGTGGCCGGTACCAATAGCCGATAGTTCTCCCTTTAAAGTGAAAATTCCTGATTTATGCACCAAATTTTCATTTTTGGGATTTATTTTGGTTGCACAATAATCTGATTGTAGGATTTTATTTATTTTGGACTCATTTAGACTCTGTCTGTGCCTGTCACAGTAAGGAAAGACTTTATCATTCAATAAATCAGTTTTAAAAAGTAAAGGCCGATTAATCTGTCATAGTCTTTTCCACCACCTTGGTTATCGGTATCAGCAAATCTAAAATTGATCAATCCCTAATACACATGTCACAATTTAAAACATTGCAATCCATCGCAATAGTATTATTGGATCATGACCAAAACATTCGTGAGAAAGACCCAGCTTGTGCGTTAAGAGACAGGATTAGTTTCAATCTTTTCACTTTTTGTGCATGAGGATTTAGTGACATTAAAATGAACTTTAAAATGGAACAAAAGACACATCAAAGATGTTGGCATGTCATTGTTGTTCTTATTTATTTATATATTCATGTGTTTCAGTGGTGCCACACATAACTGATGCTATTCAGGAGTGGGTGATGCGTCAAGCAAAAGTTCCTGTTGATGATGACAATGTTGAGCCGCAAGTGTGTGTCATTGAGGTGAGTAAAGAAATGGACACTTCAGGTGATGAAATAGAGTTAACTTGTGATGTTTTTTTTTAAATATCTGAGGTTATGTCTTTGTGCAGTTGGGCGGTACAGTAGGAGACATCGAGAGCATGCCTTTCATCGAGGCCTTCAGACAGTTCCAGTTTAAAGTGAAGAGAGAGAATTTCTGTAATATTCACGTCAGTCTGGTGCCACAGGTGAGTTTGGTGTGTTCACCAACACACACAAACCATATATCACATCAGATGTAAACACTGTGATAATGTGAGTGACATACGGTCTTGTCTCTGATGTTCAGCCCAGTGCGACAGGAGAACAGAAGACCAAACCAACTCAGAACAGTGTGAGAGAGCTCCGAGGACTGGGACTGTCACCTGACCTGGTGAGTCATGCTTTTCATAGCTCACAATATCAGCACTGAGTTACAGTTTCTGTGCATGTTTCAAACGGTCAACAAACACCGCCACGGTTGAATATTTTGCTGCGGTCTACATTTCCGTTATCTCTGTGAAAGGTACTGGGATTTAGACCTACAGAGTTTCCCTGTATAACTATAACTTTCCACAGACAATGTTAATAAGCAGTTTTATCACACAAGAGTCATGTTAACATGTATTATGTTTTAAGTATTGCGGCTGTACTTTTGAAACGGTGTGTTGTTAATGTTGCGTATTGGACACATTATGCGAAGGGTTGGTGAATATTTTAGCTTTATTGATTTTGTTTTACATTTCTAGCATTTCTAAATTCAAATTGCACTTTAAACGAAACAAAAAATACAGCGGTTGAAGCATAAAACTACAAGTTACTTGCAGAATAATATTTTACGTCGGTTGTGATAAGGCACTGCTCTTTTGGCGTATGAATCTAATGGGGTTTTTCCACTGCACGGTACAACGTGACTTTTTGGGGATTTTCCACTGTGGATAGTTCCTGGTATCTGATACTTTTTTTTTAGTACGGTCGAGGTTCCAAGTGAGCCAAGCCGATACAAAATGTGACGTCAATCCTGCAGATCACTGATTGGTCAGGGAGAATCGTCAATACCAGCATCACTGGATTTCTGACACATGACATCAACCCGCTAATTTTAAAGTTAGCAACAGAGATAACAGTATCATTTGTTCACACGATTTTCAAATTGTGAAAAAAGAAACGGCTGTGAGCAAAACCACGCTGTGGTCAATAAACGAGGTGCAGATGGTCCACTCGTTAGTGATGAGCGAAACAATAAAGTCTCTCAGGAAGTGTCTCAGCTGTTGGCCGCACACGACTACCACCGGACCTACCAACAGTGTAGGGAAAACTTAAGTGACTGCAGAACAATCAAGGAAAAGTGGAAGTGTTTCAACCAAATGGACGCTATCTAAACCTGTGAGCAATGGGAGGGAGAGTACCCTGGACTCAGCCACGATGGAGGATGGTGTGTTTTGTTATAATCTATTTGTTATAATCTATAATCTAACCCTATAATCTGCTTGAAAGCTTAATTTTATTTAGTTGACTAGCTACTGGAACCTTCCTTCTAAAACAACCAGGCCAATTTAACTGTTACACTGGTGTAAAATCACCATGCAACAACTGCTTAATGCAGCACAATGAGCTAGTAGCTAACAGCTAACTGTCGTGTTATTGTTTTGGTCAGTTTGTGTCATGTTTAAGATGATGTCACTGCAGTAGAGGCGGCGCAACTGTGACGTTCAGCCTATAATCCCACTCACGTTGAGGTGGCACTAAACTGCAGTGGAAATGTTGAGGCGAGTTGAGGAGAGTCGAACTATAACGTGCAGTGGAAATGTCGTAATTGTTTGAGGACTCCGATTACCTGCTGAGTGGAGTCATGAAAAGATATTTTCATGTTGATTTGTTATTTGCTTAAATGTTTATCCAATATATTACTTAATTTGAGGAATATAAACAACACATTAATTATATATTATATAGTAATGATTATAAAAGCATTTCATCCATTACACATTAATGTTTGTGTTGTACTACACATATCATTTTAAGAGGTATATGAGTTATAAATTCAATTGAAGACACACTGTTTTTATATTATAATCTACAGCCTCAGTGGACAATGCAAGTAAAAAGGGGCAGTTCACCCAAAAATTCTCTCCTCAATTACTCACCCTCATGCCATCCCAGATGTATATGACTTCCTTTCTTCAGCAAAACACATTTGAAGAAAAAGTAGGTCTTATAATGCATGTGGATGCTAACACGATTTTAGTGATACTACAACTATTCGACAACAAATGTTACTATCGATTAGTTGAATATTTGCGGTGAGCACAGAGAAGCTCTGTCAGTGATGTCACTTTACAGACCAGAGAAAAATGTGTTGCATGATAACTCGTTTGAAAGATGGAGACAAGTTGAAGTGGGAAAAAACGTGACCCAAGATGCCCATTGCACGAGATAACTTAAACACATCAAAGATCATCATAATAGGGAGACTTCCGGTATGCCTCGTGGTGACTAGATGTTGTTGGAAGTTGCTCCGGGAACAAATTAGTTTTTTTCAGCAGTGTTATTTCTTTCTTGATATATATATATATATATAACTTCAAGTAATTGACTATTACACATTCACATAGAAGAATGCCAAAACCAGGGCGAAACATTGTAGAAATGCTGACTGACAAAGTGAGTGAGCAGGCAGCTAATGCTAAATCTACCACTCCAGTACAAGCGGAGGAAGAGATAATGCCAGCTTCCTTAAAGGACTTAATTTCATCCACCATTCGCTCAGAAATGTCATCACTACAGTCTGAATTTTTGTCTGAACTTCGCTCTGCTGTGTCCATACTACAAACGATCCTGTCATCTCAAGCCCAAAAGATCGGGGACATTGAAACCGCAATTACCGATTCAGATGGCCGTTTGACAGTGGTGGAGAAGCTGTGCAACACACTGCAAGCAGAAAACACTAGCATCAAACTTAAACTGGATGATTTGGAGAACCGTTCGTGGAGGCAAAATTTAAGGATTATTGTAATTACAGAGGGATCGGAGGGCCAATGTCCGGTTGCTTTTATTGCCTCATTATTTACTGAACTGTTTGGAGACAACGTCTTTAAGAGACATCTGGAAATTGATCGGCCCATCGTGTTGGTCAAAAATCTCAACAAAACGTATTTCCAAGACATATGCTGGTCCGGCTTCACTATTACCAAACAAGAGAACTCCTACTGAAACTGAGTCGCGAGCAGGGCTCTTTGGAGTTCAATGGTGTGGTGGTTCATATTTTCCCGGACATGTCTGCTGAGATGGCGAGACGCCATACTAAGTTCAAAGAAGTGAAAACTGCACTTCGCAACACTGGCATCACCTATGGAATGTTGCATCCCGCCAGACTCTGCGTCGATTTCCAAGGACAGCGTCATATATTCCAGAGTCTTATCGTTCAATTTCCCTTCTTAAGGTAGATGTGAAAATTCTGGCTAAGATTCTCTCTTTTAGGTTGGAAGCTGTTATCCAAATATCATTCATCCAGGTGAAAATGGCTTTATAAAAAATAGACAAGGTTTTTTTAACCTTAAAAGGCTGATGAACATAATTTACACCTCGCCAGACTCATCTATGCCAGAGGCCCTAGTCTCTCTCGATGCGGAGAAGGCCTTTGACCATGTTGAGTAGGACTATTTTTCTTTTTTTTTTCTTTTGTCACACTCTGATTGAAAAGCATTAATAAAGAGTTGAATTAAAGATCATAATAAGCACACAGTTTATAGTGGAACGGTTGCTGCATCAGATTTGTTTCATTGACTTGTTTCTCTCCAGCGCATAACTTACATTTTACTGTTGTTTTCTGTTTTTTAATGTATACATGTTATGAATTCAAAATCAGGCGTGTATTTCCATTTCGCAAACCGCTTGTCTTTACCACAAGCGAGTCTCCGTTCAACTTTACCGAGCAAGGAGCACATGCATCCATGTTAATCAAACTGTTTGCAATGGAGAAAAAGAGCGCAATCAATTTGATTACATGGGTCCGCAATTTCAGTTTCAATGTAATCAATTATGCAGCTTTCATAGATGTCAAAATGTCTCGGAGGTCCAAGTACGCTGGCTTTTGAAGTGTTTTAGGTTTCTTCTCATGATGTAGGTGCAAGTTATATAATTAGCTTAGGATGTCTAGACAAAAAATTCTAGGATGAGACTTTTCAGCATGAGTGTGAATCCGATGATAGTTGAGAATTTTTTGAAGCATTTATGATTTGGATTCATTTTTGGATATATTTGTCCAATTTTAGTTGTTTTACATTAAATGTACATTTACTATATTGATATGGAACAGGAAACGAGTTTACAGACTATCTAACCAGCACAAATGACTGCTCTGATGAACAACGTGTAAAAATATGATTTTACGCAAATTGTTTTTGGTTACTTTACATAAAATGTATATCCAGAAATTTCTAGATCTGTGCTCTTGATTTAAATAACGAGTTTAATCAGATTCACCAAAACATGTATGTCAGAGTTCCTTGTGCTTGCTGTTCCAGATAATGTGTCGATGCTCCACTCCACTGGAAAACTCTGTTAAAGAGAAGATATCCATGTTCTGTCATGTGGAACCTGAACAGGTGAGTATGGATCACACAGGAATGTTGAATTTCACACCACCAGAGAGAGACTCTTGACTAGCAGTTGTTGTGAAACATTAACCTCACACATCAGCTGAGGAAAGAGAATTCCATTGAACAAAATGATTTCCCAGATCAAATGATTAAAACATTTGCAGTCATGTGAAAGGCAGAACTTGTACAAGTGTTATCTTCTGCAGGTGATCTGTGTCCATGATGTCTCATCCATCTACAGAGTGCCTCTGCTCTTAGAGGACCAGGGTGTTGTGGGATACTTCTGTCGCAGACTGGACCTGCCCATCGAAACCAGACCCAGAAAAATGCTCAAGAAGTGGAAGGAGATGTCAGACAGGTTATGATACCTTTAATTTATAGAAATGCATTGAGAATCAGTTCATATGTAGGAATTATGGATGCTCGTTTTCCAAATCATAACTTAGAACATTGGGCTTTATTCTTAGAATACTTGCAAAATGAGTTTATTGTACATACTGCAGAACCATTTGTGAGAAAATTGTCACATTCAAGTCTGTAAAAAGGGAGTTATGAGCCATTTACACAAATTTGTTCTGCTTGTGTTTCATTGTGCTGAATGGATGGATGAAAAAATATCTCTTTCAGTTTTTGACTATTCTATATATAGTTGCACTGAAATGGCTTAATGTTTTTTATATATATATATATATATATATGAGGGACCGTCATTTCTATTAAACAGACATTATTTTCAAGATCAAGGTATTAAAGTAAAAATGTGACAATCGGGGTTTCACAAATACAGTATTTAGCCATTTCAGTTTTTTTACGTTTCATTCAGTATGTAGCTGGATTGTGTTTTTTATACTGCCATCTGGTAATTGAATTTGGTGATACCTGATGGTGGAAAAACCCCAGATGAAGTTAATTTTCTTTTGTTCCCTTTTTTAATGTGTTTTCACCTGTTGGCTGAATATGATTTGTGTTGTAGATCAGACAGGTTGTTGGAGCAATGCTCTATTGCTCTGGTGGGGAAGTACACCAAGTTCTCAGACTCTTACGCTTCTGTGATCAAAGCCCTGGAGCACTCCGCACTCGCCATCAGCCACAAACTAGAAGTCAAGGTGAATTAAAACTTAACGCAAAGCTATTATATTTGCTTTGTGTTTTAGTTTAGTTGGTGTTGCAATTGGGAGACTGCTGTGTAAGTAAGTGGTTCTCAACTGGTTTTGCTTCAGGATCCAGATTTTACATTGGACATCATGTGGCAACCCAACACAGTAAAAATAGTAACCTGTATTCAATGTAGCCTGGAATGCACCGTTTTATCTTGCATAGATATATGGTTTAAATTTGACATGGGGATGTCCCGATACCGATTGGGTCCACTCTGCTCATGTAATTGTCCAATACCAAAAATTGAGACCGTCATTGCATGAACATTCAGTGCACAAATTAAAAACTCAATATTTATACCTGTAATGATTAAACCTCAATGGCTGTGATTTAATGAAATAAATATATAGTCTGCATGTGTTGCCAACTTCAAAATGAATGTGTGAAAACGGCTATCATGAGCATCATGTGCATCCTTTGAGTAGAAGATGACAGAGAACAGAGCGATCATTCACTCTACAGCCCACAGCAAAGATTACTTATTTATTTAAATTTCAGCGTTTTGTGCTTTTTAAAATGTCATGAAACTCCCCTAGTTCAGCACCAATCCTTCATAGCTCAAACTAAAAACAGACTCAAAACGAAATTACTAAAAAAATAAAATTAAAATAAAAAAAATAACCACTTTCCCCTTATTAAAGGAATGTTGTACCACAAAAATAAGTTTAGACTTGTCCCTCCTTTAAAATAAGCAAATCATCTGGATTTTAGTGAGGCATTTACAATGGAAATTAATTTTGGAGGGTTTAAACACAGAAGTGTGAAGTTTATAATTTAAGTAATGCAGTAATTCTTCTGTTAAAACTTGTGCATTATTTGAGCTGTAAAGTTTTTGAATCATAGTTTTTACTGTCATTTAAGGGTTTTTACGGTTTGTTGACATTACATCATCCTGGTAAATGAAGTTGTAAAACTGGCTAGTTTTTATTACACTAACATGGCATGGCCTTTGTTTTGTGGTTATACTTTTGAAACGATGAGTATTTTAAAGTTACAAAGTTGGCCCCGTTCATTCCCATTTCAAGTGCCTCACTTTAAAAATTTTATTTTCCTTTTCTTTTTTTTTTTTTCTTTTTTCATTTTTTTTTTTTTATAAAGAAAAGGAGCAAGTATGGTATTCAATATTATTCCACAAATAATGTCGATTGAGCTTAACTTATATTGAACCCGGAACATTCCTTTTAATAAACATAATGAGTTCTGTCATTGTTTTCAATGATGTGCTGTTGAAAAAAAATTGGGGGGTGTTTCATGACCCTTAAATAATCGCACTGGGTAATGTAGCAACTAGCTTTTCTGGAGGTGTAAAGCTGTCATCAAAAACGCACCGAAAGGACTTCACGTGGTTTTCTGCCAAAAGGAAAGCTTCATTTAAAGCTGCACTATATACGATTTCTTTGGGTACACTTAACAAAAGTTAATTATTGAGAGAGTTAATAAAGTCCATACAGTAGACTTTGTCAGTTTGAACCAGTCTGGCCATTCTCTGTTGACCTCTCTCATCAGCAAGGTATTTCCATCCGCAGAACTGCCCCTCACTGAATGCCACCATTCGGAATAAATCTAGAGACTGTTGTGAGTGAAAATCCCAGAAGATCAGCAGTTACAGAAATAATCAAACCAACCCATCTGGCACTAACAATTATCCATGTGATTATCTAATCAGCCAATCATGTGGCAGCAATGCATAAAATCATGCAGATACGGGTCAGGAACTTCAGTTAATGTTCAACCATTAGAATGGTGAACAAAATTGATCTCTGTGATTTGGACCATGGCATGATTGTTGGTCATCAGATTAAATAAGTTCACCCGAAAGTAGAAATCTTGTCAATAAGTACTTTTGTATCAACACACTTCTCTCTTTCTCTCTAGTATATTGACTCTGCAGATTTGGAGCCCAATAGATTACAGGAAGAGCCAGTGAAGTATCATGAAGCCTGGCAGAAGCTGTGCAGTGCAGAGTAAGTATCACTGTTTTGTGCATAATTGAATTATGGCCACAATGAAATCGATTACGCTTGATCAGCTGACAAATTGCAAGCTGATTTAAATCCCTTTTAATATTGTTTTTTTTTTTAGGGGGTAACAGTGTGTTTTTAAAATCTGTTCAACCTAGATTTTTCACCATTATCACGGTTTTATTTTTCATGCATGTGCCTCTTATGGTGGTTCTGAATTGGCAAGGATCTTTTTTCCTAATAAATAGTTTACATTTTGTTTGATTCCTCTTGGTGTATAGCTAATGTTATTGCTATCTCCAGTGGTATTTTAGTGCCAGGAGGTTTTGGAGTGAGAGGGACCGAGGGCAAGATTCATGCCATAAACTGGGCCAGAAAACAAAAGAAACCTTTCCTGGGTATGATCCCATTGACTGTAATTCTTTAAAATCCTAATATCCTATCACATACATAAATGTTAACGGTACCATTCATCTTTCAGGTGTGTGTTTAGGAATGCAGCTAGCCGTGTGTGAATTTGCTAGGAACGTGTTGGGGTGGACAGGTACATATTCCAGCTTTTCAATTAAATTGTACCTTGATGTTGAATGAAGTGTAACTGTTGTTATTTCACAGATGCTAACTCTACAGAATTTGACCCAGAATCAAAGCATCCTGTGGTAAGTAGTAGGTCATGTGTAAGTGTAGATTACGGATTTGCATTTCTGTTTTGAATCGGAAACATAAAGCATGTAAAATTTGTTATAATTAAATGTATTTGATTGGTTGTCTTGCAGGTGATTGACATGCCAGAGCACAATCCAGGGCAAATGGGTGGAACTATGCGGTTGGGAAAGAGGCGGACCGTTTTCAAGACCAATAATAGCATACTTAGTAAGAGAAATGCATTAAACGTACCAATAATTAAATCGATGTTGTAATGGTGTTTCCTAAAAGTATGTTTGTTTGTTTGTTTTTTTTTCTCTCTCAGGAAAGCTTTATGTTGATGTAGACTATGTAGATGAAAGACACAGGCATCGTTTTGAGGTAAATCTCCACTTTATAGTATTTGATGTTGTACATTTGTTAGTTCATGATACCTTATGTTAATGATCTGAAGTGTAAAGTATTTTTCACACTTAAAGTAAGTGTGTACTGTGCAGAATTGTTCCATTCCAAACATAGCCTTTACAATTAAAAACATGCATCAGTCGCACGTACTTGATTATTTTGTCACATGGATGTAATGGCGTGCATGAAGTAGTGTTTTTTTTTTTTTTTTGCAGGTGAATCCAGAGCTAAAGCAGAACTTTGAGGAGAAGGGCTTCAGGTTTGTGGGTGAGGACGTGGAGGGAGAGAGGATGGAGGTCATTGAGCTGGACGGTATGTGAGAACTGAACACAAACACACTGTGATCTGATGACAAGTAGGAATGGGTCACAATGGTTGACTAGCCATATAACAACTGAATTGGAGATTTTTGTAAGCTTTAATATTTTGGCAGTGGCAGTGCTGAAAAGTTGTTTTGATATCAAGGAAAGTTGGATGTTTGTTGTTTTTAAATGGTAAGTAGTGTGGATTGGTTAAGTGCTTGTGGAACAGATGTGTTTTTTGCTGGTAATTGAATGTTGAGATAGTATAAGCAGATCGTGTGGTTGGTTTGGAAGCTCATTCCACCTCCGAGGCACAGAGAGAATGAATAATCGTGTTTGAGCCTTTTTGCAATGGGACCACCAGGTGCTGTTCATTCTGTGACTGCAGAGAGCTAGTTTGGACATGGCTCTGGAAAAGTGAATTGAAGGAAGAGGGTGCTGTTCTGTTGGCTGTCCTGAAGGCCAGAGTCAGAGCCTTCAATTTGATGTGGGCATCTACAGGAAGCCAGTGGAGTGATATCAAGAGTGGGGTGACTTGAGCCCTCTTTGGCTGATTGAAGATCAGATGCGCTGCAGCATTCTGTACCACCTGCAGCAGCGTTATCATCCTAGCTGGAAGGCTGGCCAACAGAGCATTACTGTAGTCCAGTCTTGATATGACAAGAACTCGAACCAGGAGCATATTCAGATATGAAAGCTCCAATTATGTGATGTTATAAAGCATGAATCTGCGAGACCAGGTAGTTGGTGAGATGTGGGTGGTGAAGTTAAGTTGGTCATTTACCATCATTCCCAGGTTCTGGGCTGTCCTGGTTGGTGTTAACATTAAAAACGAGTTAATCAAAGTATGTTGTATGCAGGTACATATTTATTATACATGTTGCCGTATACTTTTTTTGTCATCTTAGACATACACTGACACCTAGCATCATTTGAAATCACTAGTTTTCAGTTTCAGATGTCATTGTAGGAATGTAGTATTCACAGTCAGTCATGATAACTTTAATCAATGAATGAAAGTGCCAAATAAAAGGACTGTTACTGAGATTAAGTGAGTAGTATTCGGCTGGTCATGTGATTCTAAAATGGCAGCCCCCATGTTCGGACCCTGTCCATGTAGAATAAAACAGCTTTTATAAGGTTACGGTCTGATTTTTTTAAAATGTAATTATTTTATTTGCTTTTAAATTAGAAGTGTTCCCTTTCCATAGCATGTGAAATATAATTATTTTACTGTACACCATACTTTCAAACATACAGTCAAAACATCATACAGATCAGAAAGATACAACATGTATTGTGTCACTCGCATGCCATATATATTGAATAAAAGCCCCAGGAAAAAATGTGTTTATAAGTTGTAAAAAGATGTGTCCTTTTTGTCACGTTTTTGTTAACATCATTAAGCATAAACTGAATATAAAAACAGTAGATGCTCCCGTAAAACTAAAGTCCAAATATAATGTGACATGATCACTGATCAGTTCGTATGATGCATAGATCTTAAAATTGTCTTTGAGAAATGCGCCGCTACCCCGATACATTTTATTATTATTTTTTGTCATCCTGGGGGACGGTCTCTGGTTACAAAGCAGAACAATCACAGCTGTTGTGGTCTTGAGTTAGCATGATGCGTTGTTACAATTTTACAGAGTTGCCCATCAGGCTACAGCAGGGGTACTCAATAGACAGACTCCAGATCCAGACCAAATGACACTTCATTCCAAACCGAGATCTAAATCTTTGTTTTAGTTTTCTGACATCTAGATAAGTGATTGTGTAAGCATCTTTCGACAAACTTCTCACAATATGTTGCTGGCATTTTGGCCCATTCCTCACATGGAGAAAAAGCATTGTTTATGTTGCTAATTAAAACAGAAGTGAAGTGATCGCTGTTTTGTTTATTAGCGCATTAATGAAGAGCGTTTTCCAATGCCTCTGGTATTGTGTGTCATAGCCGTTACTCTCAAGCTCCAATATGACATTAAAGAAGCATAAAGGCACCATTAAAGTAGTCCATATGACTCGTGTGTTAAAGTCCCTTGAAGCTATACAAAAGTTTTGTGAATTGCAAAGGATTCATTTAATTAGTAAATTTATCGTCTGCATGTGCAGCGTGCTTAAGTGAATGAGCACTGCTCTGTTGTTGACACGCACTTATAGCAGCTAGTGCACGCACAGCTCGTGAAGCTACTTTTTTAACTCAAAGTTCTTCCTGGAATGTTCTGCCAAAATAAAAGTCAGGTTTTTAAGTTTCACATTTACGACTGAAATTGTATTATTGTATAATACAACATTACAATAATTATTGTTTTTATTAAATTACAATAATATCTCATTTGACTTGAGTAATGTGACATTATAACTAAAATGAAAACAAGTGATCCACTGAAGAATCCATTCCACATTCAGTGTTGGGGAAAATGGAACTGGTTTCATGTTCACAGAAGACTTTCATTGGAATTATTGTTCGTTTTGCTTTTGCATAATGAGTTGGTAAAGGGTTGTAACGATCCACTCATCTCACTTTTCGGTTCGGTATTTGCAGAATTTAGTTCATATATTTGGGCCTAGATTTAGGCTACATTAGCTTATTCACATTCCACTTTGTTTTAAGAAAATGTTACAGATATGAAAATAGCCATTTGAATTTATTTGAACTGAAACCTGAAATATGAATTAACACTGGACTAAAAAAAAAAACAAAAAAAAACCTGAAATGGCACTCTGCCTCCTCATTTCAAAAGTCCACCACACACCAATGGGTGGATATGACCCTAAATCAGTGTAAATATATCAAAGGTGCTGTAAGCGATGCTTGCCGTTCTGGAATTTCCACCATGTTTAGACACCACCCCTTTTTTCCAGTTCCCCGCCCTCTGTTGTGATCAGAGAAGCACAGCAGAAACAACATTACCAAGATAGCACCCTTAACTCACATGTGATTTGAATCTGAAATTATTTAGTTAAAACAAGATGTGAGAGAACATATTGTGAGAAAGGAACAATGAGGCGATTCTTGCTCCGTTAGGTGTGAGATAGTATCTTTGCTAGAAAGTTTCTATACTTATTTTCTTCAAAGATCATACATTTGCTCTCTTCCACCCTGGGGAGTTCTGCCCTTTGAATGCACCCGCCTTACAGGCTGGATGTAAAAATGCATTCAGCGTGAACGGCCCTTATTCACATGGTAAACCCTAGTTTAAGTTTCACATAACAAGTTAAACATCCAACAGAAATATTCTCAGGTCAGGCGGCGCACTCACAGATGCAGGCACCACTAAGTAATATCCATTTGTCCATTCCATCAGTTATAAACCCAATGAAGATCATCTCACATTCTGACTTTTGATGTCTGAGACCATCAAAAGTAGATGGTTTCTTAACAGTTGATTTAAGGACAGTGTCTTTGTTCTGAGCCTGCATTAAAAAAAAAAAAAAAATAAAATCTAAAACCATAGTTTGACACTCTTGTTGCAGATCACCCATATTTTGTTGGCGTTCAGTATCATCCAGAGTTCACGTCCAGACCAATTAAACCTTCTCCGCCGTACTTTGGCTTGCTATTGGCTGCTGCTGGGAGACTTTCAGGTTACCTTCAGAAAGGCTGTCAGCTTTCACCAAGGTACGGACCAGTGTTCTCTGAACTTCAATATATGTACACACACACACATCTATAGTCTCCAAGGGTCTGCTCTAAAATCTTACCCTGGAAGAATAGACGATGTGGTTATTGTGTTCTGTTTCGCAAGCTTTGCAGGAAAGAACAATTTTTTTTTTTTTTGGTCTTCACAGAGATACATACAGTGATGGGAGTGGCAGCACTTCTCCGGATTCAGAGATTGCAGACTTCAAACTACCCTCAATTCATGACTAAAGCAGTGAATTGTGTAATTAAAGATGCATGTGATCCTCCTAGACATAGTTTTGTTTCATTGTATCAAGGGGAGACTGAGTATATGGATGTGTGCGATTTATAGCAAGTGTCAGTAATGAACAGCCTTTAATGTAGCAACTGTTTTTAAAGACATCAGGGATATGATAGACTTTGCAATACTAAAATGCAGTCAGATTCTGTACTACAACTATTTGTAGTATTTAAATAAAGTATTTAAGATGTTCTGTACCATTTGAAATAATGTTGAATGCTACACTTAAAATGAACAGAAAAGCTTTTATTGGCTTAAATCACAGAAATGTTATAGATACACAAACATCCAATAGCAGAAGACACAGCTAAACTCAAGACTCCCCCAGAGAAAGATGTTGAACAGATTTTGCTCTCAGGGTTGATCTTGCCTCAAAGACCAAAACCAAAGGTCTTGACTCCATCAGGGACTTGCTGGGTACCTTGAAATGAAAAAAAGCTTAGGTTAGTTGTTACACATAGTTTAGAGTAATTGCACTTAAACTGGCACTGATCTCAGTCCCATATCCGCAAGTTTCATCCAGCAGTCACCATTAAAAACAATATCATCCTTGATCAGAAAGTAGAGGTTGAAACTACTTGATAAGTTGATGCGGACATACCTGGGCTTGTGTAAATCCATTGTTATCAGAAGCTATCAGTGCCTTTAACACGGCAGACATCAGTGCACTTCTGGGACGTCAGATCCTTTGGAACCAGGCCAAAGCCAAGAATTTTAACTTTGATGGTACCAGTTGGTTCACTTCTGGAGGGCCAAGTCTTAAGAGGGCCATCTGATAAGGCAAAATAGAAAATGTCAACAAAAGACAGACACTTCAGAAACGTGTACATGTTACAGAGAAACACTGGCTCAGAAAATGAGGTTATGATAGTCTCATTACAGAGAAACTCTCTCAGATAGGGCAAGTTCTTGTCATCATGGCCAGTGTGAAAGCAGAAGAGCTACAAAATCACAACCAACCTGTTTAGATACAAAATCATTCAGCTCATTTCAATGAGGTCATTCATCCTTCTGGCATAAACCAAAACAGTAACACCAAACCTGCAGAGAGAAAAAAAAAAAACCCCATCAGGCAGGGCAACATAATGCAATGCATTTAAACCTGCATGTTGGGATTGTCCTTTTCCTTAATGTTGCTGGGACAGCTATAGGTCAACTGTACAGCGACCGTCGGTAAAAGTGTTGCTTTTGGCTTCTGTTTGACCGCACCGGTTATGGATGAACAGGAGCGACTTCGATCAGGGCCACACAGTGTGAAATTACCAATCCTAATAGCACCAGTTATTATACTGGCATTCATGAGGCAACCAACATCAATTGAAGTGCGCATGCAGTTTGACTCCAGATGGCACGAATTAAAAAAAAGTCCCAGATGTTTAATGAAAAAAATAAAATACCTCTGCTGAGATGGAGGTTCATTGTCATTGTCATTACTTCAGACAACACCTGAAAAACAAAATAGACAATAAAGTTCATTTCTGGAGAGTCAGTAGGGCAAGACAATCGGAGCTGGCGCAAATTAAATCGCCAGTTCATCTTTTTCTGTAATCTTAAATCAGAATGAGTGAAGTCTGTCTGACAAATAAAGTCATAGACACGGTTCATTTAATTCATCAAACGGTTTAGCAAAATGGCCAGAATAGTTTCGTGATTTAATCGGACTGCTTCTGCAGTGTTGCCAACTTGGCTAATTTCTCGTTAGATTTAGCGACTTTAACCTACTTTGCGAGTTGTCGGCAAAGTCTAACCCACCATTTTAGTAGTCGGCTTTAGCAATGTTCTTCCACATCTGGCGTCACAAAAAGCGTCCCCATATGTTTCAAGTAATATGACTGACCTGTTTTATAAATCGAACGACTGTCGCAACAAACCAGAAAGCTCGTCAATCTCAATTCACGTGCATGCTCTCCATTCAGAAAAGTCAGCCTACAACGATAGAAGAGCACTTTTTTTACATTGACATATGCCTAATAATGCCTCATGTGGAGCTGTTTTGGGGAGATATATTTATAGGTCCATGGTTTCATTTATTAATAATGTTTTTATTTATTTTTAAAAATTGCATATGAATTACACTTGAGCTTGCGTACAAACGTAATCGCGTGATTCAGCCATTTCTGCGAGCCTTTTAAGACTTCCATGAGAAATAGAATCACCTCGACCGGTTTCTCACACGGTAAAACGGTCCCTGATGTTCTTAAAATATTATAATCACCCAGTTTGATTTCACACAGAAAACGTGTGCAAACGGTCTTGCACCTAGTTCTAAAAAAAAAAAAAAACATGGGTACGTGCATTACAATACGTAGTTGGACGACCACTTGAACGCCTCGCCACGTCATGCAACTCGGAACACCGAGTTAAATAAAACACTTTTAAAAGGGTTGCAATTACTTAGCCACAAAACGATTTAAAAATGCGGCTTGTTTTACAGACCATTTAGAAAGGGTTCCTAATAAAACTCACATTTTAGTGAGAAAGGTTAAGTTTAGAAACCTTTTCTATCGACCCCAGACCATGCCGCCTGTTACTAAGAATACTGAAAAATATCATAGTGCTCTTCTCTAAACGTCATTAATCTCAATCTGAGATAACGCTGGAATAGCTAATGAACAATTTTAAGAGAACAGACCATTAGAAAAAATAAATACAGCCTCGATGTTAAAGGATTATAAACAACTCACCTCCACTTTCAAGATAGACAGCGTTGTAAAGAAGGACGAGTAAAAGTGACGCGACATTTTATACAGAGCTCCTCGACGCTGATTGGTTGAATGAGATGGCTCGGCCGCAACGCTTGATGGGATATGTAGTTTTAAATATGAAACTAACAGCTATTTATTTTAATCTGATATATCTTATAAAGTTAGATAAAGATATTTTTTTTAATCAACTGAGATGACTTCTAAAGTGAATTGTTGAAGTAAATGATCATGTTTGTCCTAATACAATGTCCTACATTTCTGTTAAGGATCCTTACACTGAAGATCTCTCATTATGCATTTTTGTTAAAAAGGAGATTACAATCAGAATCAGATGTATCCTTTAACGATCTTTATACTGACAAGACCAGTTGATAAAAGAAAACACTATAACATCTTATAGACCTTTTTCACAGACTGTGATGATGCGTTTCCACTTTATATAGCAGTGTAAATCTAGCAACTTTTTTATATGATCATTTGTTTAAATATTGAGTATAAATTTATAACATTATGCTTTGTAGTATATTACCCTAGAATTCGTTTTTTTAAAAAAGCTGCAGAGTGACATTAAATTTGACATCTCCTCCCATTTTACTCTCTTAATCACCGCTCTTTTTTTTCTTCTTTTTTTTTAACTCTTGTGGAAAGTCATTCAAATGTAATGGTGGATATTTTTTCATTTGGTCTTGGAGCAAATTAATAAGTGAAAATAATATTTGTGATGATCTCCCATTTACTCCCATTCACTGCTGTCAATGTTTACCCTGCAAATGTTTACTTCCGCATTCCAAAACTCAGAGTGTGTAAAAGGTCTATTAATCAGCTAAAGATAAAATGCTGCTTATAAAAACTATTGACACTGGCTGAAAATCATAGCCTTTGCCCAAATAAACAATGCAGGAAAAAATCAAACCACATGTGGATGTAAAGAGCACAGATTCCATTTATTTGCAGACTAGGCCATACAGGAATTCACAGCAAGAATTCTGTGACTGGGATTAGGTGGAACACTGGTCAGCTGACTTGGATAACCCCATTAAGCTCTTTATCTCCTTTTTTAAATTGCATGGCTTTTGAAAGCATATGGTGAAATAGAAGTGGCTTTAAACCTGGGTTGACAACTAAAATTCCTGAACATTTAGTTGAAGTGCGATACAGCAGCTGCTGCTCCAATGGCTCATCCATTTCAGCACCATGGACAGAGCAAATGCAGACTACACCTCACCCTGATTTAGACTGCTTCAGATCTTTTGGCTAATGACAATTCCTTTATGTTACATTACTGATGGATGGGGGGATGGATAGATAGATTATGTAAATTATCTATTATTTTTATGTACTATTAATTCATTGTCAATATTATTATAATATATATTTTTAATGAATATTTTTTTTCATATTGCACTGTGAAAAGTATACACATTTAATGTTCGTTCATTTATTTATGTTATAATAAAATAGAATGAAACACAAACAGAAAATCCACTAGTGTAAACATTTAATTAATATAAAATGATTATATTGTTGATGCATGCATGTGGTTAGAAACTAAATATGATTTAATTTAGTAGACCAGAGACCAGAAACATCATGAGCAGGCTTTAATAACGCACGGCCAGAAGTTATTTAAAAATGTAACAAATAAAATTAATTGCAGAAAGATTCACACGTATGATATTTGGTATAAATCACTTTATTTCAGACCGAGAGTATAATAAAGTGCCGGAGTAGTCAGTAGTCTCTCTGAGGGAGAGAAGTCCCCCGAATAATCAGATATGCCCCCCCCCATAATTGATATGTGTGTTGCTGATGCCGTCCATTATGCACCGCTGGGTAATTGCCATTAAGTTGTTGCAGGAATAACATCATGGTTTAAACAAGTTTAATTGTTAGCGTGCTCATTATCTAACACCGCTCGTCAATGTCATTTGAGATAGCCAATCAAATCGATGGAGGCGGGGTTATTCCAGTGCCACGCATCAGCAAACATTTCATGTTAAGAGTGTTATTGTCATGTAAGATGCAAGTTTCTTACTCAGCATGCATTTTTGCCCACTGTTTTATGATTGAAATGTTGTACCGAACAACAGTAATTTCCAAGGGTGCAAACTATTCTCCATTTGGCAAAATTCGCCTATTTGGAAAATGTACTTTTACTCACTCATTTACTCACCCTTATGTTTTTCAAAACATGGAACATAAAAATAAATATTTTAAGCAGCTTTATTCCATAGAATAACAGTTTACAGTGAGCAGGAGCTGTCAAGCTTGATATAAGACAAATATAATAAATCGTTATAAAGGTTCAGTATAAAGACTTTATAACTGCATTCATATGACTCGTGCACTTTGTTATATGTACTACTTTTAAGAATTTTTGTTTTTCTTTGGACCTTGACAGCAGTGGTCAATATGAGCTGTTTTTGTATGGAAAAGAGCAACATTAGGATTCTTGAAGAAAATATTGTGTTAAGATTCTGTTAGGGGGAAAAACAATGAGGTTAACTTGATGGCAGTAAATAATTTTGTAAATTTTCTTTTTGCTAGCCAGCTGATACAGTCATGTCATTTTACAGATACATCAGTGATTAAAAGAAATTCAACTTATATACATGTTTTCTTTGATACAGCACAAAAAAGAAAGAAAAGATGACTGAAACAGGCAAATTGCTGGCAATGCAGACACAGTGGTAGTCTTGTAAAGTGTATCTTATAAACCAATTTTGGGCCTTTATCGCATTTCAATCCTTTATTCAGAAAATGATTGCATTCAGTGCCTTTACTATATAAAAGGACCAAAAAAAGGTGAAGCCTGGTTTATCCATAGTTTTCCTGAGCACCTACTGGGTGACGCCATGGTGATGGTCTCGAGATGCCAAAGTAAAAACTGCCCAAATGAGTGATCCAGAGAATAACAAAAATGATTTCAGCGTTACCTGGTGTATAAAAAATGGTCATTTGAACTCAGTGAAGTATCGACATGTTTTATTTGGCCATTTTTACAAATGTAATACCTTCAACATTACTCAACCCGTGTAGAATATACGCCGATGCAAGTGAAAACACTGGAGACCGGAAAATTGAAAACAGTCAAATCGACACTTCCACATTCAGGAAAAAGGTCTATAATTTCGACAAAAATGACGTCATCGCGACATTGACGGAAGTGCGCTTTGATTTTGCTAGACCCGCACGGCGGTGTGCGTACCATTTTTGCAATTGAGCAAAGAGTGCGTGTGACACTGAATTAAAAAATGAACGACTTGTGTGAGGCAACATTGACTATACTGTTAAACATGTTCAGATAAAATGCAAACATACAAAAACAAACTAACAATAACAAAGACACAATAATAGTAGATTAATAATAGTAATAAAATAAATATAAGAGGGGTTTCAAAAGAAAATATCATTAATCACATTTTAATCAATCTTTTTGCTTGATGATTTTTTACAAAGGTTTACCGTCTTATAATATCATAATACAATAACAAGGTAACACTGCACATGCACGGCCTCGAGTGGATTATTGTTGTAATTGCCTACACTACATAATAGTCATGAACAGGGGCGTAGTAATCATTTAAGTGAGGGAGACAGAACAATTAGCGCAAGACAAACATAAATAAATAAGATATATTTTTCAGGCTCTCAATCGATTACATTTTTTGTTTAATTAATTACATGATTGACCAGTGAATTTTAATGTTTGCATTTGTACATTTAGACATTTGCTGTATGAAAGACACAGTGTAAACACAAGTGCGGGGGACATTTCCCCGGCATCCCCTCCTATTTGACGCCCATGTTCATGAATAATAGGGTCATTCTATGAAAATGGTGGCTTTTTGTACAGACAACTTTTAAAAAATGTCATTCTTTTTTTTATACCAAAACTTATAGTCAGATAACAGTTAACCTCTTAACATTATAAATCAACTTAAATGACAGCTTAATGTATTTTGATATTTTTACTACATTACATAAAAAATTGCTTGTGCTGCCTTTTTGTCACTGGCATTACCTATATTTAAGATGACAATTCAGGCTTTCCAGAATGTAATTTGACTATTTAATTTTCATACATAATCAAAGACAGAAAAGGTTAATGTAATATTAAGAAATTGTCTTGATTAGTAATAATTTACTTTAAACAGGTATGTGTAAAGTTCTATTGTGTGACAATTTTTATTTCTACCATTGTGTTTTTTGTTGTAACATTAGAAATATTTGAGGTTGAGTGATCAAAATTGAATGATCATATCCTTAAAATGCTTACTAATGAATGCAGCAACAGGTAGGTAGATACAAAAACCATAATCTAGAAACTGGGCAACTCTGATGCCAGAACACCAATACATGCCATGCAGTAACACCAGTGACGCAATGTAACACCAGTGACGCAATGTGAAACCAATGACATAACTTAAGATTATTTCAAACAAATTTTTATCAATTTATTAGTAATATTTTACATTACAAATAATTTCAGATTTCATAAAATTAAGGTTATTGGTCAGATTAAGACCGAACGATGAAGCCATATTGACAAAAATGTGTCTTATAACACAACTTCGTCATACAAACATAAATCATATCCACTAGAACATTAGAAACACTAACATTGAACGCAAACTAAATCTGTTTTTCCAACAGTGCTGATATGAACATTTTGTATGGAATATATGTTTGTCTGTTGTTTCTTTTTAAGGTAGGCTGCTCTGCGGTCTGGGTCAGTGTCCCTGCGCTGTCTGTAGAGTTTTTGCTTTTCAGCAGCACTTAATTTCGCCATATCTGTCAAAAGGAAAGCCACATTATATTTGTACAATATTGAAACAGTAATAAAATGCTAATAAGTCTTTATTAATATAATTGTTGAGGCTTTTATGAAATCTTATGTCGAGAAAAATGTTAGTGGTGTTATTGATTGTCACTGGTGTTATCGTCATGTCACTGGTGTTACCAGCAGCAACAGTAACACCAGTGACGATAACACCAGTGACCAGTGAGATGGGATATCTAAGATGGCGGCCACAGTAGCTCAAACTACACTTCTTAAATTGTAAATAAATCACTTAATCATGCAATTTGAACAATTATTTTAATCAAATTTCCTTTCCCCTTACTATAAACTGTAGAACAGCAGTGACGCATCTTAAGTCCTCGCATGAAATTGTCAAATTATTTATCAAATTGCTAAAAGATGAAGAGAGAGTGAACACTCACCATGTGCTTTTCAAAACAGCCCCACCTCCAATGAACCTTTGACCCAGGAAGAAGTTGGCAAGGATGTTGCATTTTTTCAAAGTGGTGTTTTTTATCAATTGTAACACCAGTGACATGAAATTGAGGGACAGCTATTCCTTGTAAATTATTTATAATATTTAGTTGATATTTTAGTTTTTTAAGTAGTCCACTAAATAACTATACTACTTTCATTTGTATTATGACATTTAAAGGGGGAGAAAAAAATATTTTTTAACTTAAAATATGTCACTAAACAACGACTCCTGACCCGAGGGACAAGCCAATTTCATGGAACTGACCGTATTCTACAATATATAAAAAAATTGCTTTTCAATATAACTGTCTTACATATGTTTTATTAACAATAAAACATTTAAATTAAAACAAAAAACAGATATTTTGTGTCGTTATCTGACACTTTTAAGTGTTTTTCCTGGTGATATAAGGCCGGGACAGGAAAGCCACCATTTTCGTAGAATGACCCAATAAGCAACACCGTTCAAATGTTTTGTGAGGTAACCTACGGTAAAACGTTTTTTTTTTATTATTTGTTTTTTATCTAAAATAACTGGTTTTATTCCATTCAAAAATGTTTTATAAGCGTTATCCATTGGCTAAATGCTAATATCAACAGACTGATCAAGGCGCCTCACACAGCAGCATTTATTTTGCAACAGATTGGCAGATTGAATGAAGTACTTTGGTTCGTTTTCAGTAGTTAACATTCGTTAAAGACAATGAGCTTTGATATGAGGGAATCAGTGCATAATTACCGTCATCACATGACTGCAGCAACACATCCACCTCTCTCTCTCTCTCTCTCTCTCTCTCTCTCTCTCTCTCTCTCTCTCTCTCTCAGTTTAAACCCGTGTGCCGGGCGCTTTGTCTGGAGCTCTGCACTCGCCATGCCATGGATACTTTATGGCAATACCAGTTCAGGATCATTCTACTGGGTGACTCGACGGTTGGCAAATCATCTTTACTGAAGAGGTTCACGGATGGCATATACAGCGATGTCGCGGACCCGACGGTCGGTGTGGATTTCTACGCCCGTTCACTAGACATCGAACCGGGGGTGAAAATCAAACTACAGCTGTGGGATACAGCCGGACAAGAGCGATTCAGGTTATTATTATTATTATTATTATTATTATTATCAGGCCTATTATTATTATGTGTCATCTCCTGACATGTACCAAGTGCTATGCATCAAATTATTTCAGCACAAATAATGATTTATTTCACATGACATGGTGCCATCATATTTCCATTATTATTTCAAGTGTGCTTAGTACATGCATTTATGATGTCGTTGGTTGTAGTGTTGAGTTGGGTTGTAGGGCAGCCATTATTTTGAATGTAATCAAAGATCTTTTTTTTGTGTGTTTGCATTTCTATGTCATCATTTCCCTGTTGGGTTTTGTGTAATTCAGTTCAAGCAGGCATGCACACAGGCCTAGAGAGTGTTTATGAATGAGTTCCACAGATTTGCTCCAGCACATCTCATATGCAACAGCTGTTTGGAATCTGTGCTTAGCTTGTGTTTAGCTGGATTGTCTCTGGTCCTGATGTCTTTGACCTGTATGTCCTATATTCAGAAGCACTGCTTGTCTTCGGGGTACCACAAACATTCACTTTGTTGGCTTTTTAGATGAACAGACCATACATGAAATTGAAACAAGCTACCACGACAGGCCTAAATGTATTTCTGAATTCAGTTTTAGATATAAAAAAGACAGACAAAGTGAAATATGATTTTCTCATAGAATGCCAGAGAATGAGAGAGATTAACATAAAATTATCTTATAATAGATAGTTTCACTTAGGCACTTGGGGCCAATCCGTAAACATTAAAATACGTAAGTATTTTAGCCACAATATGCGTGTTAACATGATTTTAGTGTGAGAAAAAAATAATCTTCTAACCATTTCTGTTTTAAGTTCTATCCAATTGTACAATTTTGCTGCCATTGCGACACCATAAACCCTAAAATGACCTCAAATTTGATGATTTAAACAACTTAACAGCTCAGATAATACACAAGTATTAACAGAAGAATTAATTTAATTCCTTTTATAAAATTAGAAGCTTAAAATTTCTGCCTTTAGACACTCACTTCCATTCACTTCCATTGTAAGTGCCTTACCCTAACCTCGATTTTTGCTTCTTTTTTTTTAAGAAAAGGTGAGATGATTCAAAATATTTTTTTATGATAATCAACATTATGCCACAAATGTTGTTGATTGAGTTTAACTTGTATTGAACCCAGAATATTCCTTTTAAACATCTACACTACAATCCTACAATCTCTTGCCCCATAGACTTACATTGTAAGTACATTACTGTAAACATGATTTATCATTGTTTTTACAAACTGGATAAAACCGAAGATCTGTGCATAATTTTCAGTATGTTTTAATGGTCATCAGGCTTTATTATATGATGTATTCTTTAATGAGCATGAAGAGCTGAAAGTGTTTTTTTACAGAGGACATTAGGTAACTAGGAATAGGTATTCAGAGTAGCACCATTCTTTTGACATGAGTGTGACAAGGAAAGAGACAACACGAGTGAGTCAAGACATTACAGTAATGACTATAAAAAACTCCTTTTAAATTCACGTTTATAGACTATTTTTGCTTCATAAAACATGAATTAGGACATTTTATGTTTTTGCTTAATTTAAGTATATATAAGTGTATTTATTAAGCATTTATAACATGTAAGTTAAAATGCTCACTATTTGGCAAGTATTGCATGAATCTCACCATTTTTATTAATGTTGTTATAACTGCATATCAATGATGTATAATGCATCTGTAAAAGGCATATTAATCATATTATAAACCCTCAACAAAGGGAATATTAATGTTAAGTTATTGAAAGCATATTATTTTCTGTGGTCATCATTAAAGTGATAGTTCACCCAAAAATGAAAATTCTGTTATTGTTTACACACCCCTGTATTGTTTTAATCCTATATGACTTTCTTTCTTTTTCTTAACACTAAGGGAGAAATTGTGGAAAAATGTTGTGCTCAGTCATACAATGGCAGTTTATAGTGACTATCTCTTCAAGCTTCAAAAGAACACAAAAGTACAATTCAGAAGTCTAATAAGACTCATGATTGTTATGAAAGCATACAATAAGGTTTGCTGAGAAACAAACCGAAATCTACAGTATTGTATTATTTTGTTATACTGTTTACGGACCATTGATCTCCTGTTCATGATAGGGCATGAGAGCCACAGTCCACGCAGCCACGTTTTGTATATATAAAAACATGTCCGCGATAGCGATGACAAAACACAACACAGCTGCACACAATAGAGAGAACAGAACTTCCAAACATGTCTGAAGAGTTTGTAGTTGAAGAATTGATGCATTTCTTCAACTTCTATTGTATGACATCACTGAGCACAAATGTTTTTCACAATTTCTCCCTTTTTTTAAGAAAAAGACCTTGAAAAGAAAATCATTTAGGGTTATGTCAACACAGGGGAGAGTAAACAATGACTGAATTTTCATTTTTCAGGTGAACTAGTCCTTTAAACTTAACTTGTTTATTTTAAAGGAACATTCCAAACATTTAAACAGTTGTGTTCTTCATGTGCTCAGGTCCATCACCACCTCATACTATCGCAACTCTGTGGGCGGCCTCCTAGTCTTTGACTTGACCAATAGGAAGGCCTTCGATCACGTGCGGGAATGGCACCGAGAAGTCAGCGAGCACATCCTGCCTCATCACATGATCTACATTCTGATTGGCCACAAAAGCGACCTGACCTGTGACCGCAAGGTGTCACGAGATGAGGCGGAGGAGCTGGCGGCAGAACTCGGCATCCGTTATGTGGAAACTTCGGCCAAGTGCAACAGCAACGTGGAGCGTGCTTTCGAGCTGCTCACAAGGGACATCTATGAGCTGATGAAGATGGGGGAGATCTCCACCCGTGACGGCTGGGATGGGGTCAAAAGTGGCCTCACCGCTAAAGTTCTTTACCCGGCTGATGAGGAAGCCGAGCGAGCGAAGAGCTGCAGCTGTTGACTCTCACAACACACCTGTAAACTCTCACATGTGTATCTGTCGATTGTTGCTCACCCTGGCTTTCTCTAAGGGTGCCTACACACTAGAGTTGTGTCAGAGAATGTTGGGGACGGTGCGTTGCAAGGATGAATAGGAAAAATGCGGAAGTGTTTGCAGAAGTGATGTGCCCATTGGCCAATTGACTTTCAGACAGATGGGTCCAGTTGTGCTTCGTATTCCTAATTGATTGCAATCTGACCTGGCTCTTTCTATTCTTTGAAATGGTGCTTATGCATTCCTATTTGTCAAATGCTCCATCAGAGCTTGTCTCTAGTGTGTAGGCGCCCAAATGCATCACATCATGGTCACTGACTCAGGACCTTGTTCTGGTCTCTGCTCACCTACTGCACTTACCTTGTTGTTGCTGCCTGAGGTTATGGTACAGTTCTCTCAATGCAATCGCTCAGTTCATCGCTCGCTCAAAGATGCTCCTTCCAGTGTGATGAGTGAAAATGTATCAGTGTAGTACTGTATGTTTGGACTGGAATGGAGAGACCCTGCTTCATCTTATGTTTTGAAGTCACCAGTGGTTAAAAGAGCTTGCAGCAGTCTCGTGGACAATAACATGTATTTTTTTAATTCTCAGTGGGTTTTCATTTCACAGTCTAATTCAGAGGGAATTTATTCTTTGAAATATTTTTGAAATTACATTTTGAAATTACAAATTACATTCTCTCGCAATATCTTAACACATACCTAACGAAAACTAACCATGGTTTTACTACAGTAACCATATTTGAACCATGATGTTCATGGTAAAACCATATTAATAATAAAAAAAAACAAAACTCAATCATTATGCCCCAAAAACATGGTTAGTTTTTATATAGTTACAGCAATGGTTAATTTGTGGCTTCTTATTGCAAATTTTTTTTTAACTAATAATAAAACAAAAATGTGTAAACCAATGTGTTACTATAGTCATACTGTAGTAACGATTGTTATTACCATCGTTTTGGTATTCCTGTTTTATTACTATGGTTTTACTACGAATATCATGATTAAAATATGGTTTCTGTAGTAAAACCATGGTTCGTTTTTGTAAGGGATGGATAAAGATATGGTGAGGAAATTCAAAATAATTGCGAAGGAACGCAAAACTTTTTGTGAGGGAATGCAAATCTATTTCAGAATATAAATTCCCTCCCTGAGTTTGAGGTCTGTGTCTTTTTCCCACATTCTCCCACACAGTGATTTGAAGGCTTGTTCCTGTCCTCTAAAGCATGATTACTGTGGCAAATTGACATTCAGAGAGAATCTCTTGATGGAATATAGTGAGTATGATCTTATCTAAATTGTCCATTCTCTTTTTTCGCTAATTTACCCTCTAAATTAGATTAAATTGAGACAAAGTTTGACAAATCAAATTTACGTTTGCGTTCATGAGCTGGTTGGTAATAGATTAGTCATTTCTGGAGAAAAAGTAAAGATTAAACCTTCTCTCTGATTGATCAATAGCTTTGCAATTGAAATTTAGCACAACATTCTCTAATTCACCCACACCCCTCAAGGAGAAATAAGAAAATGGCAGGAAATTGAATAATCTCTGTCAGAACATTGAGATTGGCCCAAAGCAGACTTCATACATCAGCGCGTCCTGACCTCGTATGCGTCTTAACAGTTAATCTTACAGCTTTGTTAACACATAGCATTGTTAACTTTTACAACTTCTCATTTTGCCAATTGCCAGAGCTGATCTGCAGGTATTTCCCAAAGGGTCCTGTTCACACTTGACCTCAAAACTGAAAAATGGCGCTAATATTCCAGAAAAGGTTTTGTGAAAGCGCCTAATGTGAATGCTGTTCCAAAAAGAAATGATGGTGACTTATAAGAGATATCATTTTGGCCAAATTCTCAGGCTACAATGCATGAATGCTTCATGGATATATTCACTCCCAGAATACTTTTAAAAATGTTTCTCTTATTGAGCCTAATACAAATTTGATTTGGCAATTTTTGGTTCCATGTCAGTTAGGATGTTGCCTTAGGCCACATCCACACTAATTTTAGTGTGAAAAACAATATTTTTCTCCACCAAACAAGAGATTTTTGGAAATGCCCTTCATAACCGGTCACATTTACATTTGCACACTGAAATTCCTTGATACAGTAATTTCAACGGGAATCCGTGTAATCGTGAATTTTGCGCAATTTAATTCCACTGGCTAAACGTTTTCCCCTCGCATATTTCGAGTGGAGTTCAAGTTTGGTGAACTCTGACTGACGATTTCTCCGTGTTGACCAATAGGAAGTTTCTTTGTTTGGCAGTGTCCTCCATGTGGGTCAGTGCTTCGTACACAGCTACACTGAAAATTCTCAATGGACATGGATTTAATTTTAGTGGTGAATTTCATTTTAACATCACTCTTACTCTTAAAGTGCAGCATTAAAAAGAGGCTGCTTGGCCATAGTTTTTTGCTGGTTTCACACACACTCAACATCCGTCCATGCCTTCTTCACACGCAGTATTTCGCAAGGTGGCTCATTTGGTTTTGAAACATAAATATAGCTCAATACACACAATGCTCCATATATCTATTAGCAAGTCTCCATAGATTTACTCAATGGGTGACATAAACCCATAGACGTACATTGAAAGAGGGACCCAAGTCATGTTTAGACACCAGAATCTCATATAGTAGCCTCTTTTGACTTGGGCTAGGAAGCAACCACATAGTTATGCCCTAGCAACCACTATAGACCATAAAGATATTTTAGCTGAGTGTCTGAGTCATGTGCTGCTGGCTTTACTGGGTGTTTATATGCATGTATTTCTGTATAGCTGAACATATTGTAAATAGCAGCTGGTCACAATGTACTTAAACAAGTCAGGTGAGGCTTTGGTGGTAGCTATTGGTTTGTGTGGCTTAACCACAGGTCAGTAGCCTTTAAAAACACAGTTGTAAGGTCTGTTTTTTTTTATACATAACTAAAGGAATAGAAAATTGTGAAAGCATGAAAGAGAGGAATGTTTTCTTTTTTCTGGAACATCAAAATTCTGCCAAATAAATCTTTTTTCAATCATTCAGATTTTATGTACAAACTGCCAAAAACTTTAGTTTTAGACGGATATTTTAGATAATCTGATGATCCTATCAGCTACCAATAACAGTGCATTATGGTATAGTATTTAAAACCATTTTTCAGAATTCTCTAAGAACTCCTTAGAGGACAGGGATGGAATTTATTTTCTGGAATAGATTTGTGTCCCCTCACAATAATTTGCATTCCCTTGAAATTCTTGTGGGTTCCCTCACAATACCTTTATCCATACCTTGTGAAAAAAATACTATTGTTTTACTACAGTATTTTTCTTGAACTCATGTATTAGTAGTTCAACCATAGTAACCACAAATTGTACCATGGGTTTACTACAGTAACCATATTTCAACCAAAATATTCCACTGTAAAAACTGATTTCGAGGTTTAGTTGTATCAATTAGCTTTTTGAGTTGACACATCTAAAATAGCATGCCAGCTTAAGTTTTGATTCTATCAACTTTTTAACAATCATATTTACCATTTCAACTCACTTAACAAAGTTGACTTAAAAAGCAAAGATTTGCCAGCTCCCAGCATGCATTGCAGTATGAATAAATAATGAGGTTAGTGTTGTGGACTTTATTTGTGTTGTTTGTTTTTATCATTTCTGTTATTTAATAAGTGTATGGTGATGTAAAGAGCTTATATTTGATTTAATGGTGTTAGTTGTGTGTCACAATTAATCAGGTTTGTGTTAAAATCACATTCAAGAAATTGGATGTCCAACTTTTGTTGTTCTTAAAATTCTTTAATTAGAATATAGAAATTAAGAACTTTAGGTGCTGCAATGCAGCCTGATTAGCCTTGCTTGTCATCATATTAAAGTTATATGAACAAAACCTGTTAAATCCAGAACATTTAGAATGCACAGTTTTGTCAATGGATTATTTAGTTGTCTTGACAAAACTTCTTAAATTGAAAGAAATTGCTATTTTTTTAGTGCTGTCAGTCGATTAAAAATATAATCTCGATTAAATTGCATAACTTTTCCCATGTTAATTGCGATTAATCGCAGATTTTGAAAATGCTGAAATTTGACATAATTTATACTTCTAAAATATTTCAAAATATTTCAGTTTTTTGGGGGGAAAGAAAACAAATCAATATGTAACAATATAATGCTTTATTAACATTTTCCAAACAAAGCCTTCCACAGTATAAAGACAGAAATCCACTAAAATATCACCAATTCAAGTAACATTAAAAGTTTGACTGATTGAAAGAGCTATCCATATAGGTTGCATATTCATTGCAGTGGGCATTAAATCCCTTAAACTCTCATCCTCCACAATATGAATCTGCCGGTAGACTGTGGCTATCTGCTTTGTTACAGTAATCCTGAAGCCGCATTCATGATTCGCATCACAGTGTCAACACTTACGTTAGTTGTCGCTTTGAACTCCACATGAAAAGCGCTTGAAGGAAAAAAATCATCTCATTTGGCATTTTGATGATAGTTAAGACTTGATTTGCTTCTTTTGTAATTAAATCCACCTTACATAGTCTGAAAAATACTTGATTTCTGTCACATGTTCCATCTGTGCTTGTTTTATACAACAAATAGCATTTAGAGCTCCTTTCCCCATCACTTTATCACTGACACTGAATCACTGCTGTGTTTGTTTGTGGCATGTGCATCAGTGTAATGACTCCGGGTGGACACATTATAAAGCTTCCGCCCTTCCAACCATTGTTTATGCTGTATTAACTGTTAACGCGTTAATTGCGATTAAGGAAAATTAACACGTTGAACTTTTTTTGCGTGCATTAACGTGTTAATTCTGGCAGCTCTATTTTGTGTTTATGTAACTTGTCTGAATCAGTGCAAATAGACAACTAGCTTAAGTTAAGTTGAGTGAACTGTTGTTGTTGTTTTTTTTACAGTATAGTAAAATCATGGTAATAGTACAAGAAAACCAAAATATGGTTATAAAAATCATTAACATTCTGCCAAAAAACATTGCTACTACAGTTTAACTATAGTAACACCATGATTAATTTGTGGTACAACTATCATTTTTAAAACCACGGTATTCACCTAAATAAAATGCCCTTATCAAAATGAACCAGTTTCACTATAGTTAACCTGCAGTAACCATGACTGTAGTAAAACAAATGTTTGGTATAAGCCATGGTTCAAGTAAATTATGGTTTATTTTCGTAAAGGGAGGATAAAGCTATTGCAAACCGAAGATAACTGTGAGGTAATGCCAAACTATTCCAGAAAATAAATTCTCCCAAATGTTTTCCCCCAAAATAAGCATAAAATGTGTAAATAGTATGCAGATCCCATGTAGGTCTAGTACTATGCAACACACCATGTTTCTCCTGATTCATGTGCTGTAGGACCATCAGGTTTCATTGCTCAGTTCAACACATTTACTGTGAAATGGAAAAAACATTCATTAAATAAATGGTAATGGTGTTGCAGAAAACAATAGACTGTACAATAATGCATTGTCTTCTCTCGAACATACACTCGAATGTTTCAACAAATGCAGGGATTATTTTGTACAGGTTTGTTAATGTCTAATACTATATATATATATATATATATATATATATATGCTGTATTTTAAATGCGCTATTAAATTCTATGCTTTACCATCTATTCCACAGGTTCTGATAAATAATGGCAGCAATGGCTGATTGTGATAACATTTAAAATAATTGCTTTTTTTCAAGTCCAAATATTTTACTTTTATTTATTTTTTAGGAATTAAGGCAAAGTTTACAAAGACACATGAGAAAAGAGTTGTTGAATGCAATGTAGCCCATTGTCATAACTTAAAATGTAGAGTTATAAAAACTGCACTGAATTGATCTTGTTGAGATTACTCAATTATCCAAGTTTTTGTTTGCTGCACTTGTGAGATATTATTGAACTTAAAAAAAAAAAAAAAAACGATTCAGCTGAAATTAAAAATATAAGCCAAGAGAACTATGTACATCATATTTGGATTCCCAGCATGCACTTAGCATTAATAAATTGTGCAAATTGCAGTATTACTTTTTTTTTTTACTTGTCATGTAGGAATAATTCAAAGCTAATTTTTTTTTTTACTCAATGATGTGTTTGATTATTGTCACATCATTGTGATTTGCGTCATTGTGTGATCCATGCGTGTCTCTTTGACAGGTTTCAAAATGTTTGCGGGATAAGACAGATAATGGTCTGATCATTAACTGGTCTTTTGTTGTCAAATGGCTGTCAATAACTGTAACTACTTTTATGGGAATCACAAATATTAAAATATAGTATGAGTATTAACTTGAATGAGAGTTTTGTTGATTGAAATAAGCAAGTCACGTTTATTTAAAAAGACATTATGTTCATTTAACAAGTTATATTGATTTAAGTGAGCAATATGTTCTGATTAAACAACTTTCCCTATAAGTTGAGAATTTAAAATTTTAAGGTAGCACAAACACTGTTTTTTTTTTTACAGTGAGTGTGGTCAGACATTTACACTTTCTTTACACTTTGACATTTTAAATGCTAATTATTTATGCATATCAATCCCTTTAAAAACGTGGTAATGTTTAAAAGGGTTAACAAATATAAATAAGAGATTCACAAATACACTGAAATGACAAGATGGCCACACTTGTGTTGTGTTCTGGCAACGTTTCTGGTTCTGGTCACTGAATGGTTTCTATGGTGACTGCATTCATTCAATGCAGAAATATGGCATATTTTAACTGTTCCTCGAGTTCTAATGTCGTTCTAAGATGGAGGTGCCAAATACAATTTACACGCCCCCTCGTGGTCATCATAGAACTGCTCGAATGGCACAATTTTGAGAAAAGGGATTGCAGGGAAATAAATGGCAATGATGTTAAAAAAGCTAGTGTAAATTAAATAAGATTATTGTGTATTATAAAATATTTCAGCACAACAGCAGGATTTTCATTAGTAACCCAGTGTTAGCACTGTCAACAACACACTCTTCAATTAGAACCTATGAACATATGAGGTCTTTAGGGGCATCATTGACCTGGATGGGAATAAGTATTGCACATTTTAGGTGTTCAATCAACTGTAACGAATGCTAAAGCCAATAGTGATTAGCACATTAGCTTTTGGGTATTGTAAACTATCAATATATTTACATTGTGATTTGTCATTTATAATGTACATTCATTATATATATATATACATATATATATATTGTGCAAACACGCACATTTCAATTCCACTGGGATAAAATATTTTACACGAAAACGGTCATTTTGGGACCAACTGTCAATTTCACACATACAGTCTAAAACAAAGTTAGACTAGATAAACTGTCATTTGGATATTTTCATTAAAGTAGAAGTAATAAATAATTGTAAACAGTATATCTTTATAATCATTAACGTGTGTAGTGAATGATATCACTTTTGTGTATCGTGTTTTTCACCGCTAACCAATCAGAATAAACAAACAGAGTATCTGGGGCTTTTATTGGCCCATGTGCTTGTCTATCGTTACTAGTACCGCCCACATCCCATGATGCTTCACTTTAGATCACATTTACAAACACATTTTCCAATTTTTAACCACATTAATTGTCAGATTAATACAAAATTGAGTACCATTCATAATCTAATTAAAACTAATTTAAAACTGTTATGTATATAAAAAGAAAAGAAGATTCTGAATTTGAGCACAAAATGCTTTGTTACCATCACTGAGATGCTCTGACCATTTCGATATAACCTCCAGTCTTTTTCTATATAGCTTTAAAAAGGGCATCTGCTATGTTTAGCATAGTTGTGGAAGGGACACTCTGACACAATTACGGAATCGCTATCAAGAGATTTCGGATGCAGAATTTTTGAAACTTGGGGCTGCTAATGATCTTTTGTCTTGGCGCCCTACTTGATGTTGTTGAATATCAGTGATAAATCTTGTAATGTGAAAGTCGACACCGTTAAGATATGTAGCAGTTAAATAAGATAGTAATTATTTTTGTTGTAGTTGTGATATACGTTGGTCTTGAAAGAGCCAAAGTACTGATCTACATTTTTAACTACTTTTTTTGAGACTAAAGTGTCTATCACTAACTCATCCTAGAGATTTCAAGTTACATGCACCAAACTCAAATCTGAGCCACCAACATAAGGTTTAAACATGCTTTGGGCCACTCTATCGAATCTTTATTTCAATATATGTATGTATCTGGGATATAAATGAAAGAAAATGATCTGTATGTAATGTGTGGGTTACCTTACAGGTTTAATTAATTATATGTATTTGGGCTGCTGTATATGTGTTTTCTCTTTTCTGTATTTAAAGGTGTTTTTCTAGATTTTCTCTATTTTAATGATTGACATTGGTTGTGATGCCATGGTCATCATATGTGTTGATTGGTCATGACATATTATAAATGTGGTGCTGTTTCACTCTGTTTGTAAATGCCTGATGAAGGTCGAGTCACCAAAACGTTGCTGAATAAATTTTGATACTCTTTGCAAGCCAGGAAAGTGTGCGGGATTGTTTTTTATTTCATATAATATTAACTACAAATTATTTATATTGAATAACAAATAACAAATTTGACCAATAAAAAACAATCGGTTCCAAATTACCTTCTGAATTATTATAAGGGTTAGGTATAATTTAACTACATAATTAAATAAAATTAGCTTGTTTGAATTTAATAATGAAATTTAAAATAAATAAATAAAGGAAACGTGGTTTCTAAACTGCAAAACCACATTTTTTGCCAATTTATAATTCCCGGGCAGACGCTTTTTCTAATAAGAAAAGAGGACATGTCCTATAATAATTGGCGTATGGTCACCCTATGTATCAGTAGAAATGTTTTAGTGGATGGAACATATCGCTCAACACAGAGGTAGAGGGCACACAGTCGTCATGAGAGGGCGCACTTCCGCATAAGTGAAGCCATTATGTTTTTTTCTTCTTTTATGTGTGTGTAATTTATGTTGTAGAACCAAACGTCCAAATATAATCAAGTAATGTAATATTATTAATAAAAGATGAACAATCTATCAGTGTATGAATCTCCATGTATCTGCAACTCTCAGACTAGAAAATGCTCCGTTTAGTCTGCACTCTATGATGTGAGCTCCAATGAACACGCTCTTCTTGTTGCTCCCGAAAGTCGTTCCTCATTTGCATAAAGTTAAACTTTTCTCAACTTTGCTGTGTCGCTCGCCACTCCCACATCTAGTCGGCAGAAGTCGCTGTCGCTCGTGTTGCCATCTCTCATTTAAAATGAACGAGAAGTGTAGCCAACTTAGTGACTTTGTCGCTAGATTTAGCAACTTTTCATACCTCTTTGTCGACTTTTCTTCAAAAAAAGCGACTAGCGACTTTTTGGACAAACCTTAGCTACTTCCGTAGAAGAAAGTCGCCAATACTGCCCTGCGAGCGCGTGATCTTGCTTTCCTGCCCGGACTCGGATGCACATCTCTCTCTCTGCGTCTACTCTGTTCAGTGAGACTAACAGAGAGATGAGCTGGCGAGAAGGCAGAGCAGCACAATCAGTTGACCGCACGGCAGCTGACATAGACGTGAATGAGCTGCGCATGTGCAGACGGCGTTGTCAAGGACCAATCACGAATCTGTATTGTATGCTCCGCTTCACTTTTACATTTAAAGTGAAATTTGACCGTTTATTTTAATTCTTTTCATGCACTTAAAGGAGATTTTTAGACGGTTGTTCACTTCTGTTTCTGAACAGTCTGAATTCAGACACTAATTAAACAACTATGTTTTTGTAAACATGCACATAGATTTGTGTAAATATGCACATAGTGGTTTGTTATGGCTGAACGCTGTGTGAGAGAAAAGATCAGAAAGTTACCATCGCTTCTAACTTTCTGAGTGATTTGATAGATATGGGGAATTAATAGGGTATTACAGTATGTACGGTAAGCACAGAAAAACACATGTAAAGGGCGGACACTATGCAAAATGCAAACGAGACGCTGTGACATCACAAATATTTTAATTGGAGTATGATGTCTTTTAGCGACTTTTCAAACAGGCTTTAGCTACTTTCCGTTGCAACCACTTTGCAACACTATGAATTAAATGATTTCGCTTTGCAGGTGAAAGTCACTACATGTATGTACAGGGCTTTTGTTGAACATTTTTCATATGGTGGCTAAGGGACCATCTGAATACATTTCTTAGTATTATTAATCTTCAATGTGGTATTACTGTGGTAGTACTGCTGCTCCCTATATGCATATTACCCAGTTACAGTTTTCTAATCAGCCAAACATGTGGCAAAAGTGCAGTGCATAAAATCATCCATATACGGGTCAGGAGCTTCAGTTAATGTTCACATCAACCATCAGAATTGGACCTTGGCACGATTGTTGGTGCCAGAAGGACTGGTTTGAGTATTTCTTTCTGTAACTGCTGATCTTCTGGGATTTTCACACACAACAGTCTCTACAGTTAACTCAGAATGGTGCAAAACCAAAAAATATTAGTGAGTGGCAGTCCTGTGGATGGAAATAACTTGTTGATGAGAGAGATCAACAGATAATGAGCAGATTTGTTAGAACTGATAAAGTCTATGGTAACTCAGATAACCACTCTGTACAATTGTGTTAAGAAGAATATAATCTCTGAATGTTATTCTGAGATGAGGGTTGGAGCTGTTTTGGCAGCACGAGGGGGACCAACACAATATTAGGCAAGTGGTTTTTAATGTTGTGGCTGATTGTTGTATATTGAAACAGCTTGGCACATATTACCATATTCATGTACCCTATCACGTTTTCATGGTAGCCTTCGACCAATTCATTTCCCCAAAACATTCCAGTTGTTCATACACCACTGAATGTGGGATTTTATTTAATAATTTCATAGAGATTGGGGCAGTTCAATTTTTATGTCCAAATATATGTCTAGTTCCAAAGTACCAATCTTTAGAATAAGTAGATTTAAAAACAACTAATTATATATATATATATATATATATATATATATATATATATATATATATATATATATATAAACCTTAAAAAAGCCTGTTAGCGAGCACATTTTAACTATAAGCATTCACAAAGAGTACTATTTAGTTGCCTAAATATTACAGGGGAGAATTCTAGAACACTCACTCCAGACATTTTCAGCACTTTTACCATGTTACACATTTCCGTGAATTTTACAAGCCTCCGTTTAAAAATACTTAAGGTTTTCCATTGCCCTGTGTTTGTTAGTTTTTAGTGCTGTTGAGTTGCAGTCGTGTCTCATGGCTTCAACTGGACCAGGGACGAGCTTCAGCAGGAAGTCTAGCTCAACAAACTGCGCATGTTCATTCAAAGCCTCTCACTATGTACGGATGACACCGACGGCGAACTAAACGGTAAGGCCGATCCAGCTCGTTTTAATGTTCTTAAACGTAACCGAGGCGCGGACAAATTCACCCGCACGTCAGCTTGATTTTTCCGTTGCTCGGGCGTCGACGGCAGCGGCAACCCCCCTCGAGTGGCGCAGAAGCGTCTGCTCGTTTGTCTATGTGCGTCCCGCCGCACGGGCTCACGTCATGAGAACAGAACACTGCGACGCCAGAGCGTCATTTATAAACAGTCCGCCCGGCTCGCCGAACACTTTCATCAGTTAGATGAGATGCGCGAGGTGTTTGTGAATGTGACGTATGTTTGCAAACACGGAGTGTCTCATATAAACAATCAAAGTGTGTGAATAAATGACGCTGTGTTAGCATAGCACGCTAACACATAAACGGGCATAGCTGAGTGAAATGAAATGGCGCATTACGAAGAGCTAATATGCTAAATTTTTTAGCCACGGAACAAAACAGAGCCCTTTCAAATTTACAGTGGTAAATACATTTTCTTTCAAACTACCATGGTAAATGTTAAACCATGAATATGAGATATTTTTCAAACGGTTCAATAATATTTGTCATTTTTAATTTGTTTGTATTTAGATGTCATCGGTGGCTACTATAAAGTTGCCTCTATTTTAATAAAATAATTATGGTATTTTGACGGAAACAGTGCTTCGAAAGGTGTTTTTTTTTTTGTGTGTGTAAACGATGGTACACTAATAGAATCAAATTCAACTTCTCAAACATTCACCATGGTAAACATACTATTAATAGCATATTTGATACATGTATTCTTTCTACTTTGAAATCGTAACAAATTGACATAGGATTGTCTTTAAAAAGTTTTTGAATATTTGTTATTTTGTTTACTTTCATACTTGGATGTCATTGGTGGCTGGTAACAAGATGCCACAGTTTTATTTGAGTAAATGTAGTATTTTGGTTCATACAATGATTACAATAGTAAATGTTTGTAAGGTGTGGAGGTTGATCAATGATGGTATCAGATGGTAATTTGATTTATACCATGGTACTTTATGATCGATGTGTGGTACTTCAAAATAATTAGAAGAAAACCATGGCATTGGTATGGTACATGTTCAAATTACAATAACATTGTGGTACTATTTGTTTTCTTCTTGTATTAAAAGTTTAATGTTTAACAGTACACACACTGTATAATTCATTAATATGAACCAATCCATACATTTTTATTTCATAATTGCACATTTTTAAAATACGGTGACATGTGAAAAGCTGAGAAAGTGTGAGTGATTCAATTTAATTAGTTTCATAATATATTTTACTCTAATTTAATTAAAAATTTTCTTTGAGTAAAAATCTAAATTCATATTTGAAAATTTTTCACCTTTATAATAACTGGTTGTAGACTGTCCTAATCACACACTTCACGCTTCCAGAATTAATAGTATGGTTTAACAAGTTCTACTGCTCTGTCTTTTGTTGTATGGGCTCTATTGTAGAAGTTACCCTTACTGAGATACCTGACCCTTTTAATGGGTCATACAGTTGAGAAAGAATTAGTTTTAAAAGGGCATCTGCCGGGATTGGCATAATTGTGGCAGGAAATTTCTAACAATTGTTTATAAATTATTTTTTTATCCCCATTTCTCTCAATTTGGAATGCCCAATTCCACTACTTAGTAGGTCCTCGTAGTGGCGCGGTTACTCACCTCAATCCGGGTGGTGGAGATCAAAATTTCTAACACAATTACAGAGTTGCTATCAGGAGATTTCGTATGCACAATTTTTATAGCCCACAATATTAAAGGATTGGTTCACCCACAAATTTATATTCAGTCATTGTTTACACACCCATGTGTTGTTTTAACCCTTATATTACTTTTTTGTGCTCAGTGATGTCATAAAATGTAGTTTTTGGTGACTACCTCTCAGGGGCGGATTGGGACTAAAACGTTGCCCGGGACATTCTGGCCCAGAGCAGCCCACCAAATCTGGCACAAATTAAAAATTATTGTGTTGGGAAAAATAAAGTAATTTCTATTGACTGCTAGTCATGACTACAGGCCCGCCCAGTAGTAACTTTAAAACATATAAGACCACTGTAAATGTGATGAGAGGGTTTTTTAGAGAAAGCACTAAAAATAAGTACTTTATAGATCAGACAGTCAACATGACTGAAAACTTTTTCCCCAATATACAGAGGTTAGGTTAAAATGAACATGAAAGTACAAGGGAAAGTGAGTATTTTAGGTGCTGTGACATGTCAGAATTTTTTAAAGATCTTAATCACCTTTCAACTTTTTTCTAGAAGTGCAAATAAACTATTGTCTTCGTTAATATGAGGTTGTGGAAACAACAAGTATAATAATAATATATTATTATACTATATTAATAATATAACTATATGTATATATAGTTATACAAGATCATAAAATGTTGTTTAAAATAAATGAAGAAAGTGTCACAGCAGGACACTGATGAAAATGCTTAAATGTTCATGTGAATTACTCACAGAACTAAGTAAATGTTTATTTAAAAAAAATAAATGAAAACAAAGTTGGCTAGAATATGAACATTTATAAATATAAACAAATATAAATATATGAAAAAATTAAATAAAAAAAACATATCACTTAAAGTGTAGAACTTTGCAGATGAATTTCTCATATTTTCACTCAATGTGAGTTTGTCTTTATATCTGCAGTGTTTTATTTCCTTTCCCAGAAAACGTGAAAAGTCCAATGCTCTGACAAGCATTTCTGCTATCCTTTAAACAAAGTCAGCGTCAAAGACTCAAATAGCCACAAATAAATATTTTCTTATTTTCTGCATTTTTATCAAGTGTGAGCATTATTCAGCAAGATGCACTTCAGCTCTCTACAGTATGAATACATTATGCTAATAAATATGTACTGCTCACAGCTTTACTGTTTGCAGATTTTACATATGCTGCTGTCATTGTATTTGTTGTAACTTGCAGTTATTTGTCATGTTGTGATTTTTCAGAACTCATCCTATTCTTAATATGTTGTCTTTGTTTGTCACCATTATTATGATTTGTATATCAAATAATGAGGTCCACTTGAGGTACAGTGATAATGTGCACATATGGATATGTGCTATGACATGTTAGTAATTTCAAAATAAAAGGATTTTCAGGTTTACAAGATAAAAGCTACTGTATTGACTTTACCCTACAGAGTTTTTAATATTCACCCTGTAATGGAGTCTGCGCTGGCGTGGTGGGCCCAGGGAGGCCACCTATCTGTATGACGGGTTGGCCCAAATTTCCCAGCGGCTCACCTGGAAAACACCTGGTACTTTAGATGGCCAGTAGGGATGGGCGATACCACTTATTTTCTTTTTCTATCCGATACAAGTTCTATACAAGTACTTTTAGGCCAGTATCGCCGATATCGATACCAATACAGGTACCTCTAATAAATTGGATAAAATTGGTATATATATATTTATAGGCCTAATCATTAGTAGCCTTGATTACCCTTTAAAAATGAGTTAGGATTAATCACATATAAAATCTAAAAATTTACCATTGATATTATTATATGGTTACTAATACTAAAACCAAGTTACAATATGGTTACTAGTAAAACCATGGTTTTCATAAGGGTATCATTTATTAACAAGGATTAAAGATCATTATCAATGTTTTAACAAATTTGAATTTAAATAAGCCAGTAAAAATGGCCACACAAGCCCATTCTAATATATGTCACTTCTTGATTTGTCATTACTTAGTGTGAATAACTCCAGATGCTGTTTTCCTGTCATTACCTCAGGAAAGCATTGCTCCTTTGAACGAGCACTATGACTGAAAGGGTGAGCACTTTCTGACTGCTACTGCTATTTATGATTGAATGTAGTTGTCAATGTAAATGCACCTTGAGTCCAAAACAAATTTCCCTCTGGGGACAATAAAGTGTATTTCATTAATTAATTTCATACTGTATTTTAGCATTTCTGCATGTCAAGATGAGCAGAAGAAAAAATAGTTCTGGTGCCATGCAACAATTCGCTAATATAAATATTTTTTTCCACTTCAAAGCTTATGAGATGCATTAATATTCATGTTATCTAAATACTAAGATCACTAATTAAAAAAAACCTTCAGAATCAATATTTTTATGTGAGGATCGATATTCTTGATACCACATCAGTATCGTAAGTATCGATACTTTAGTATCGATCCGCCCATCCCTAACGGCCAGTCTGCCCTTGCTACTTCTTCAAGCTTCAAAAGAATGCAAAAGTATAATTCAGACGTCTAATAAATTATTCCATTAAACTCATGATTATTATGAAAGCATACTATAAGGTTTGGTGAGAAAAAACGAAACAAAATCAAATGTATTTAGTAAAAATATTCACTGACTGTTGATCTCTTGTGATTTGTATTTCAAAACAGATGATCGGGCACGAGAGCAACAGTTCACATAGCGCCCTCGTGACATTGGGGCATTCATGCAAAAACAAATTTCACAATTCACATATGCACATAAAACAGAACAGAACTTACTAAACATGCCTGTAGAGTTTATAGGCGAAGAATTGATGCATTTCGATGCCCAGCCTTATTTTTTATTATGGAGTACCCGGAAATTAAACAGAAATATAGAGGAGGCTACAGGCACACCGTATCCTAACCTGATGGCAAACAACACGCAATAACATATATATTTTCTATGGTAATCTGAGTCTTTGTCCTAACCAGCAGTGACGAGCATTCTCTTGATCACTTGTTTTCTATTTTTGGCATCGCATGAGAAACTCCGTCAACTAGCACCGGTCCAAAAACTTTTAACAAAATAAGGCTGGACATAGATAAATTCTTCGACTACAATCTCTTCAGACATGTTAAGTAAATTCGAAAAAATTAAAATCGTTTGCTTTTATAATATCATGAGTCTCATGGAATAATTTATTAGACTTAATTATACTTTTGTGTTCTTTTGAAGCTTGAAGTGGTAGTCACCATAAACTGCCATTGTATGACATCACTGAGCACAAATTACTTTTTTTCACAATTTCTCCCTTTGTATTAAGAAAAAGAAAGACATACAGGGTTATAAAAACCCAGTGGTGAGTAAACAGAGTCTGTATTTTAATTTTTGGGTGAACTATCCATTTAATGTTAATGAGAATATAAACTATGTAAAACATTTAATGTTTTTGTTGGAACATTAAACAAATGCTTTGCCTAATATATAATGAGTGATTTAATGTTTATCAATATAATAATTTCTCAGTATAATTAATGTTAAGGAAACCTTTTTTTGTATTTAAAAAAATTATAAAAAATATAAAACAAATATGAAAGCATATTGTCAGAAATTAAACATAGGCCTAGTTAGAATGTTCAGATGCTGCACTCTCTTACAAAAATAATAATGAAAAAAAACTTGTGTTTACCAATGTGAAACATCACAATTTCTTCTAATAAGACTTATTAAGTAATTGGGCACTGAAGACACAAGTTTGTGAAGTTTAAAAAGTGGAATTTTCTCCCATTCATCTCATGCAGTTCTTCCGATGCACAATTGTACAGCGTTTTCATTGTCATCTAATAAGCTTCATAATGCTCCACACATTCTCAATTGGAGACAGGTCAGAACTGCAGGCAGGCCAATCTAGCACCCACATTCTCACACAGCCATGCACTTGAAATCTGGGCAGAATGTAGTTTGAAATGGTCCTGCTGGAAAATGCAGGGATGTCCCTGGAAAAGACGTGCTGGATGGCAATATATGTTGCTCCAAAATATGTACATATCTGTCTGCATTCATGGTGTTCTCACAGATGTGCGAGTTACCCATGACATGGGCAGTGACACACCCCTGGCCCACACAGACACTGGCTTTTGGACGTGATGCTAATAACAGCTTGGATGGTCCTTTTCCTCTTTGACCCGGCTAACACGACTGCTGTGTTTTTCAAAAATGATTTGAAATGTGGATTTTTCGGACCAATAAACACCGTTCCACTGTTCTACGTTCCATCTAAGATGAAACTGTGCCCAGAGAAGTCGGCAGCGCTTCTGGACAGTGTTGATGTATGGCTTCTCCTTTATATAGTAAAGTCTTGACTTGCATCTGTGGATGCAGTGTTGACTAACAAATGTTACTTAAGTAATTCCAAGCCATGCTCATGATATCCATTACAGATGAATGCCATTTTTCAAGACTGTGAAATCTGTCTTGCCCTTTATGCACCGAGATTTGACCAGATTCCTTGAATCTTTTAAATATATTGTGCACTGTAGAGGGTGAAATGCCCAAAATCCTTCCAATTTGTCTTTGGGGAACATTGTTCTGAAAGTGCTGGATTATTTGCTGAAGCATCTGTTGGCAAATTGACAAGTCTTGAACAATCCTTGATCTTGAAGGACTAGGCTGTTTTTGGAGGCTCCTTATATAATATGACACGATTGCCTCACCTGTTTAACACTTTGCAAATTGTCATTAGTCTTAAATTGGCCTTGTCTCAACTTTTTTGGAGTGTATAGCAATCGTCTGATTTGAAATGTCTATACATAAAAAAAAACTACTTTTTCGGTATTGGGGTTATACTTAACTTTAAAAAATGTATTTTAAATGTAAATTATTAGGAGAGAGGAGAGAGCGGGCTATGGCAGAGACAGAGGTCATTGTGTCCATGGAGGACATGGTGGTGATGAAGACTACTGAAGAAGAGGATGCTGAGCCTGACGAACAAAACAAGACTCAAGTGATTCTGCAGCTGCAGCCCATCACAGCTGAAACTAGACAACAAGTTGCATCGACACATCCCAGCATGGACATGTTAGATATGATCGTATAATAATACTTTATCATCATAATGTTTAATGTGATAAATATATTCACTTTAATAGGACTTAAAAAGTCAAAGTATCTTGTGAGTAAATGTTTTGATGACTGAGGTTTTTTGTAGGCTTGCAGATGAAAGCAGTGAGACAGATGCTGCAGTTGTGGCAGTGGAGACACAAGGTAAACATGCTCTTGAATGATACCTGAAATCATGCAGCCTTCGAGGAGAGGTGTGATATTACTTTTCTGAGCAATTGGACTTGCCTGGCTGATGATTAATTGGGTGAAAAAAAATCCCAAAGACTTAAATTGAAGGAGTTACTCTAGCAACCACATAGCAAAGCTCTAAAAACACTCTGGACACCTGAGCAACCACATAGGAATATGTTACAAACCACTCAGGACAACCTAGGAACCACTAAGCAACTGCCCAGAACACCCTAACATTGTGGTGGCGAACTTAACTCACATTTTCCTCAAATAATGTGACAACCTAGTTTAAACTGTCTTTAATTCTCATTGTAAATATGAGACAGTAATTTAACTGTAGTTTCTTTGCAGTCATGCTTTAAAAATGTAAATGCTGTAAGGTCTGTCTGCTCAAATTTATCAGCGCTCATCAAGCAATGGATTATGATTCAGTTCCTCTAACTAACCGAACCTTATGCAGTATTTACAGAGTAAAAGTTTGTTGATGGGTGTGCCTGTGTCATTTTCAGACGAGGCGTCTACTGAAGGCGAGGATTTGGAGCTTGGGTATCCCATTACATGCGGCGAGAGTAAAGCCATTCTTCTATTCAAGAAGTTTGTCTGCCCTGGAATCAATGTCAAATGTGTTAAGGTTGGTGAATTTGAGGGATATGAGAGGCTAACGCTGTAGATAACAGTTGCAATTGTGTTTAATCTGGCATTCTCTGTCTCACTGTCTTTTCAGTATGAGGATCAGTTGATCAGTCCAAAGCAGTTTGTGCACATGTCTGGTAAAGCCACTTTGAAGGACTGGAAGCGTGCAATCAGAATGGGAGGGGTTATGCTCAGGTAAAGAGCATTCTGGGTCTAGAGACCAATGATTGCTTTTACCAAGATATGCTTTTAAAGAGGTCATATCTTACATTTATTAATCATAAATAACATTTGAAAAGGTTGATTGCAGTCATATTTCATTTTTATGACCATTTTCCACACTGACTCAGGCCATTTTTATTGCTGTTATGCCTGTAAAATGTCTATGTAAACTACGGATATCGCTTAGATCAGTGGTTCTTAACTGATTTTGCTTCGGGACCCAGATTTTACATCGGAAGTCAAGTGGCGACCCACTATAGTAAAATCGTAACCTGTATTTAATATATCCTGAGTCGCATTTCCTTTTTCCTAGCATAGTTTTTTAATGATTTTCAAGTATAAAAGCATGCATCGAGTGACATTATTTTTGAAACAGAGCAGATCATTAGTGCGAGCTGGTAACATTACACTCTCGAGAAAGCTTTAATCGCACCACGAAAATATTGTAATGGAGATGAGAAGCCTTTAGCTGAATGCAAGATTATCATTAAATGTCTTCATTGATGATTATATTATCATTAATAATCTCTATGTCTTGGGCGGCCGGTGAAAAATGGGAGAACCATGGCATTGTACTTTCCCTGCTGTCTGCGACTCAGTTCGAATAGACCTGCAACTCACTTTTGGGTGACGACACACCAGTTGAGAAACACTGCCTTAGAGGATAGAGAGAGAATTAATATTCTGAAATAGTTTTGCGTTCCATTGCAATAGTTTTATGTTCTCTCACAATACGTTTTGCATTCCTTCGCAAACGTTTTCATTCCCTTTACAAAAAGTTTTGCATTCCCTCGCTATAGTTTGATTTCCATCGCAATAGTTTGCATTCCCTTGCACTATTTTTGCATTCCCTCACAATAAGTTTAGCATTTCCTTGCAAATGGATTGCGTCCCCTCACAAAAAGTGTTGTTCCCTTACAGTGTTTAGCATTCCAATGCAATAGTTTTATGGTCCGTCACAAGTTTTGCATTCCCTTGCTATAGTTTTGTTGTGGTGCACACCATTGCAATCTTGCGGACCTACCAGGTTGACTTGCTCAAAGACTGCCTGAGTCATTTAAAGAGCTGCATCAGGCCACTGATCTGGCAATTTGGACTACTAAAATCGTTGTCCAAGCCATCGACAGGTTTATGGGTAGCCTGGTGTCCATAGAGCATCATCATTGGCATTACAGACATATTCAATAAGGACAGAGTTGTGTTGCTCGACACCACAGTGTGAGCGGTTACAAGCAGCTTAGAGGGAGTCGCAAGCGTACAAGCACATCTTTTTTTGGCTTTTCCAATTAACAATTTTTATTGATTCAAAAATACACAACAGAGAATAACACAACACATACACATTGAATCAACATTTAACCCCAACTAATATCCCTCCCCAATCACCAACCCCACACTGACCCTCAACGAACACCCCTGTGGTTACAAATCATAATACACACACACACACACACACACACACACACAAACAAAAATAAAGTATAATACATTTACATAATTAAACTAAACTTCTCTCTCCACATCCCCTGCCCGAGAGTCCCCCAAAAATGCCAAATAACTACTCCACTTCCTATCTAACAAGTCCCCAAATCCCAGCCTTCTACCTGCCACCTCTTGAAAGCTGCCACCCTCCCCATCTCCGCACACCACTCCGGAAACGAGGGTGCTCCATCCGACTTCCATCCCCTCTCCATCTTCTGATTGCCATTGCCAGCCCAGTGTCTTTAAAACCAAGCCTATACAATCTACAGGGGGTCCAATAGAATCTATGTAAAATCTTGAATTGCATAAGGCGCACTCTTGCATCTCTAGATGCAGACTTTTTTTTAGAATACTAGCAGACACTTCCTCTTCCAAAACCAAGTTTATATCTTTCTCCCATAATCTCTCGAAAGAAGTTTAAGCTCTGTCCCCCAGACTCTGCATTAGCAGGAAGTAATATACTGATGCATCATGACCTTTGCCAAAATCAGTAATCACTTCTCCCAGAGTATTTGCCACTTTGGGGGGGGGGGGCTACTCCCAAAAACAATACAAAGCAGGAGGCACAGCTGTAAATCTTCCAATATCCCAAAATGTTAAACAAAATTTTCAAAAGATCTCAACATTCCACTCTCGTATAGGTCACCGAATGTAATAACCCCCCTCACAATCCACTCTGACCAGCAGAAAGGGGACTTATTAATACATAATTTAGGTTTCAACCATATGCTTGAGGCAACATGTAAATAAATGACAATCTGGACACTTTTGTCCATACCAAGTGCAAATGCGGGATAACGGGGTGTGACTCAACATCTCAGATTTGTTTGATAGAAAGGCTTTGCAATGGCAAAATAGGGGCAAGAAATTCCTGTTAAATACAAAACCAGGGAGGGGCTCTCTCAGGTGGAAGCGACCAATTAGCCAAATGTCTTAGACTGAATATATAATAATAAAACAAAATCTTGGGTAGGTCTAGCTCACCTTTGTCAGTCGGCCTATGTAACTTATTAAAATGTAATCTAGGACACTTACCATTTCAAATGAAGGAATCAAATTGCTTGAAATAAGAGAGGGGGACATCTACCGGGAGAGATTGTTGCAGGTAGTTGAATTTTGGAATACAATTCATTTTAATTACATGAACCTTCCCAATCATAGATAAATGTAATGAAGCCCACCTGCCCACTTCGCTCAAAAACCTTTCTATTAAGGGGTCAAAATTAACTCAGAAAATTAGCTGGGAATAAAAGACCCAAATACTTAATGCCCTTTTTGGTCCACCGAAATGCACCCGGATGGAAAGCCGTTACAGGGCAGTGCACTGTCAGAGACAAAGCTTCGGATTTAGACCAATTGACTCTGTATCCTGAGAACGTAGAAAAGGAATAAATAATTATCTGTAGGCAAGGCATAGATCAAATCTGCGTAAAGCAAAAGTTTATGCACCACATCTCCCACCACCACCCATGGAAAATCATCTTCCTTTCTTATCACAGTTGGTAATGGTTCCAGGGCAAGACAGAACAATAATGGAGAAAGATATCCAGAGTAAAATAATCTGAAATTAATCAAATTGTTTGTACCGCCGCTACCATGTGTCTATAAAGTAACTTAATCCATCCAATAAAAGTATTCCCGAACCCGTATCTAAAATCTTAAAGATAATCTCTTTCTACCATATCAAATGTATTTTCAGCGTCAAGTGATATGGCCGCGACCGGAGTCTGATCATTCGCCACTGGCCACATAATATTGATGAAATGCCTAATGTTATCAGAAGAGCTGCAGCCCCAAATTAACCCCACCTGATCTATATGTAAAATAAGAGATGTCATAACTTAATCGGTTAGCCATCATTTTTGACAATATTTGTACGTCCAGATGGATCAGGGAAATTGGATGGTAACTCTTACACTCGCTTGGATCTTTGTCCTTTTTAGAAATCAGACTGATTTTGGCTTGAGTCATGGTTTGCGGAAGATTTCCATTAAATAATGATTCCGTATAAACTTCTAACAAAAGTTGAGCCAGTTCTGTATCATAAGATTTAAAAATCTCAGCGGCAAAGCCATCTGGCCTCAGAGACTTGCCTGTAGACAAGGCCTTAATTACCTCGCCAAGTTATCTCAGAATCAAGAGAATTGTTTTGCTCAGTCGTCAGTTTAGGGTGTTCTAATTGTTCCACAAAATCAAGATAGGATTCTTTAAAAGCATTATTAAAATCAATGGCTGAGGTAAATATTTAATCACCAGCAGATTTCACTGAGGGAATGGTAGAAAAAAAACTCTCTTTGTTTTTTATATCTAAATAAAAGCTTCTCTGCATTGTCCCCTGACTCAAAATATGACTGTCTTGCCCTAAATATCCAAAACTCCACCTTCTGTGACAAAATAATATTATATCTGTATTTCAGTCAGGTCAATTCTCTGAGGCCATCAGATGACATTCGGCATATTTCCTTCCAACTCCACAAGTTCTCGTACTTTGGATTTTTAGTGAATGAGGCATACTGTATGTTCCGACCCCTAAGAACCACCTTGAGTGCCTCCCAAGCCACGCCCAAAGTGGATACCAAGGTCTCCATATAAACATTGATTTCAGCCTTTAACATTTGTTGGAATTCAGGATTTTTCTGAAGGGATACATTAAAGTGGCAATTATATGATTTCTTTTTCTCTGTATGTGGCAACACCTCTAAACTCACCAGGGTGTTATCTGAGACAAAATTTTTTCTAATTGATCAGTCAACAACAGATTAAATAAGGGACTTAGATGTGTGTGTGTGTATATATATATATATATATATATATATATATATATATATATATATATATATATATATATATATATATATATATATATATATATACACAGGTCCTTCTCAAAAAATTAGCATATTGTGATAAAGGTCATTATTTTCCATAATGTAATGATAAAAACTAAACTTTCATATATTTTAGATTCATTGCACACCAACTGAAATATTTCAGGTCTTTTATTGTTTTAATACTGATGATTTTGGCATACAGCTCATGAAAATCAAAAAATTAGCATATCATGAAAAGGGTCTCTAAACGAGCTATTAACCTAATCATCTGAATCAACTAATTAACTCTAAACACCTGCAAAAGATTCCTGAGGCTTTTAAAAACTCCCAGCCTGTTTCTTTACTCAAAACCGCAATCATGGGTAAGACTGCTGACCTGACTGCTGTCCAGAAGGCCATCATTGACACCCTCAAGCAAGAGGGTAAGACACCGAAAGAAATTTCTGAACAAATAGGCTGTTCCCAGAGTGCTGTATCAAGGCACCTCAGTGGGAAGTCTGTGGGAAGGAAAAAGTGTGGCAAAAAACGCTGCACAACGAGAAGAGGTGACCGGACCCTGAGGAAGATTGTGGAGAAGGACCGATTCCAGACCTTGGGGACCTGCGGAAGCAGTGGACTGAGTCTGAGTAGAAACATCCCTGCATTCCCCAGGTCAAGCCACTTTTGAACCAGAAACAGCTGCAGAAGCGCCTGACCTGGGCTACAGAGAAGCAGCACTGGACTGTTGCTCAGTGGTCCAAAGTACTTTTTCGGATGAAAGCAAATTTTGCATGTCATTCGAAATCAAGGTGCCAGAGTCTGGAGGAAGACTGGGGAGAAGGAAATGCCAAAATGCCTGAAGTCCAGTGTCAAGTACCCACAGTCAGTGATGGTCTGGGGTGCCATGTCAGCTGCTGGTGTTGGTCCACTGTGTTTTATCAAGGGCAGGGTCAATGCAGCTAGCTATCAGGAGATTTTGGAGCACTTCATGCTTCCATCTGCTGAAAAGCTTTATGGAGATGAAGATTTCATTTTTCAGCACAACCTGGCACCTGCTCACAGTGCCAAAACCACTGGTAAATGGTTTACTGACCATGGTATTACTGTGCTCAATTGGCCTGCCAACTCTCCTGACCTGAACCCCATAGAGAATCTGTGGGATATTGTGAAGAGAAAGTTGAGAGACGCAAGACCCAACACTCTGGATGAGCTTAAGGCCGCTATCGAAGCATCCTGGGCCTCCATAACACCTCAGCAGTGCCACAGGCTGATTGCCTCCATGCCACGCCGCATTGAAGCAGTCATTTCTGCAAAAGGATTCCCGACCAAGTATTGAGTGCATAACTGAACATAATTATTTGAAGGTTGACTTTTTTTGGTATTAAAAACACTTCTTTTATTGGTCGGATGAAATATGCTAATTTTTTGAGATAGGAATTTTGGGTTTTCATGAGCTGTATGCCAAAATCATCAGTATTAAAACAATAAAAGACCTGAAATATTTCAGTTGGTGTGCAATGAATCTAAAATATATCAAAGTTTAATTTTTATCATTACATTATGGAAAATAATGACCTTTATCACAATATGCTAATTTTTTGAGAAGGACCTGTATATATATATATATATATATATATATATATATATATATATATATATATATATATATAAATATTGTAGAATAAATCTTATGGACTGATGAAAAATGTGTTATAGTCCCTACCAGATGGGTTCAAATGTCTCCAGATATCTGTAAGACCAAGATTTTTCCACATCTTGTGAAGCATCAGTGTTGCTCTAGGGGGCTTACACACTTCTGCCTCACTATGATCAATAACTGTGTCTATCAAAAGATTAAATTCTCCTCTCAATATTATTTCATGAGGGGTGCCAATGGGTTGCAGCATCCCTTCAAGATCTATAAAAAAGCCCTGATGATAAGCGTTAGGTGCGTAAATATTAGCCAAAATCAACCTATGCCCCTGAATTTCTGCTAAAACAATAATGACTCTTCCTAATTTATTAGGAAGACATTTGAATTATAGATGCTTGCTTATCAATGTAATGACTCCCCTGCTCATACTTGAGCCAGCACTAAAGAAAACTTGTCCACCCATATCTTCCCAAATTTTTCAGCTTCCTGCGGGGAAAGATGTGTTTCTTGAAGAAACACTATATCATATTTCTTATGTTTAAGAAAATAAATAACCTTCCTTCATTTTATGGGGTGCCCCAACCCATTCACATTTTACATGGATAGAAACAATCCACTCATATAAACATTTGACATATTAGAAAAAGTAGATTGTGTCAAAAATACAATTATAACGACCACATTCTGACATTAGTACAACCGTCAATCCCCGAACTTTACCCAGAACCACACAAACAGAAAAATATGCACATTAGCGTCATGCATGACAGCGCCAACCGTCGTCCATCCCTCTACGCCTATGAAAGCCCCCGTGACAATTTTGCCGTTGGATTGCTCAAGTCCAGTGCTTCTAATTTTGTGAGACAGAATTACACAACAGAAAATAGTCTATAAAACAAGCTCCAGCCAATAGGAGGCATAAGCACAAAGAACGTGTAGATTCAATGTCATAAATGTTCCAAAGGTGGGTTCCTCCACAAAAAAACTCCAGCCGCTAGGCGGAACCAGCACAAAAAGAAACAAAATAGGCGGCCAGATTGCTCGGACAAACAAGTGAATGTTCAGTGAGTCAGGCTCACTTGGCTGTTACATGAGTGATGCCCTAATCACTCCAGTGTTTTGCAAGAAATATTCCACAGAACAAACTCCAACCAATAGGAGGCATAAGCACAAAGAACGTGCAGATTAATTCACAAACTGTCCCGAAGCAATGTTATTCCACAAAACAAACTCCATCCGCTAGGTGGAACAAGAAAATGTTGTGATTCTTCCAAGAAAGCCTTGGCCAGAATTGATTGGGGCCTGTCTCCTTCCATGGATCGCTGAGCTGGAACCCTGTGAGCACGCTCGATTTCCAGCTTATAGCCTGTTATGTTGAGCAGACTCTGAAGGAGCCCGTCCAGGAATTCCACCATATTCTGACCCTCTGTTCTCTCAGGAATTCCAACAATATGGACATTATTCCGCCGACTACGATTCTCCATATCCTACAACTTCTCCCAGACACGCTCCAAACCCTGATCGCTAGCAGATTAGCAGCTAATTCCCTCTCTGGTGATTCCAGATAATCAATCTGTTTCTTGACATCCCCCACTCTTGTAACCACCTCAGTGAATTTCATCTCCATGGCAGTGATCGATCAACATATTACAGCAAGATCCTCCATCATCATTGCCATTAAGTTCAGAATTTCCCGCACTTCTCTGGCTAAATCTGCTCCCTGGTCCGTGGCCTTGTCAGGGGCATCTGCTTGAGACGTAAGTGTCTTTTAATGTCTCCAGAGCCCGAGAATTTTGAATTATTTGACATATTGTCTTTCTAGAACAGTTATGGAACAGAGTGTATCGAATCTCACTGGTTTATGACAATAATAGTGTTTGCCGTTTAACAAAGCTTGCCGTTTACATGTCTGAACCTCGCATGGTTTGATTTAATTGCCCTACTGCAGTGTCAATAGGAAATTATGTACACCGTTTCTGTACCCAGAATGGCTAGTGTCATTGTAATATTTTCTAACCATGCAAGGTTATTGAGTTTCTCTCTTTTCCTTAGTATTGTTCAATACAAAGGTGAGACTATGTCAAAATGTTTCAATTACCTTAATGGTTAGAAGGCATTGCCTTGTGCAAGTGAATCAGTAGTAGGGCTGCAACTAATGATTATTTTGATAATTTATTAATCTACTTATTATTAGAACAATTATTCAACTATTCTGTGATTATTGGAATTATTAATCATTAGCTATTAACCGATTATTCAGTTTGTGCCCTGACTGCATTAAATGTGCTTACAATAAAGAGGACAATATCATCTTTTAGTAATACCTCTAAATAACATTCACTGAATTTAAGTTTAATTCAATAAAGAAATTCACTGCAAAAATTCCTTGTTATCATGTGTTTTTGTCTCGCTTTCTATTTAAAATTGTCTAAAAATCCTTAAAACAAGAAACATTTAATTGAGAAGCAACATATAAGATATTTAGAAGAGAATGTATCTTAAATACACTGTGAGTGTATTTTGTATATAAGTGTATTTTTCACTTGGTTATACTTCTGCAAGTGCAGTAAAGACAAACTATACTTCTATTCAAGATCTATTCTCTAAAAGCAAGTCTAAATATCTTGTATGCTGCTTCTCAGGTGAATGAATCTTTTTTTAAAGGATTTTTAGATTTTTTAAAATATGTATTATTTGTATTATGTACAAAATATGTATTATTATTTTTCGTGATATGACCCCTTAAAGTTTTTCAATGAAAACAGAAATAGGGTAAGGTTTTTATGTGTGTGTGTTGTGTAGGAAGATGATGGACTCTGGCCAGTTGGATTTCTATCAGCACAGTACACTTTGTACAAACACCTGCCGCAGCACTAAATTTGACCTGCTCATCAACAACACACGCTTCCCACCGGACAGCAGCGGAGTCAACACACCCACCACAGCTCAGGGTTAGATACACACACATACATATCCATGCATCAATAATAATTAGAATACTAATTTGACAAAATAAAATCATATTGTCAGTGTTTGAAAGAAGATCGTGTGCTCCCACATGCATGCATGTATAGCTTCACTGGAAGTTTACTATCAGAAGATGTTTTGCCTATGCTTTTATGGTTTCATTGTGTGTGTGTGTGTGATGTGTAGGGCATGTTTCTGTGGCTAATGGAGGTCAGATGAATGTGGCATTGGAGAAGACAGAAGATATGATGGCTACGCTGGAATGGAGCACGGCTACTGTAGAAACCTCAGAGAAAAGAGACCCAACTGACATCTCAGGTAAACATCAGAGCTAAAAATATTTTTTGAAATGTTCTGTAATAATGCTATGTGTGCACAAAGCTGGCCGATTAATGGTTTGAATGTCTCTGACATACTAAGTCTGCTCTTAAAGAGTTTGAGCCAATCACAAAGTTCTGAAAGAGCTGATGTAATAACTCGACAACGAAAGTTTTGATTATCTATGTTGTGGAAAGAAATGTTTAATTGGACAAATGCTGAAATGAAAGCACTTCTCTTTGGAAGCCCTCTGTTGGTAAGTCATATTTATGAGATCAAAAATTCAAAATGATGAGATAGTAAGTCAATATAAGATAAAAAGCAATAATTATCAAATATTAAGTCATTTTCGTGACATAAAAGTCATTATTATGAGATCAATAGCCATATTTATGAGCTATTGAGTCTTAATGACATAAACATTCGGCATCATAGATGTCATTTAATGGCATTTTGGTGAAGATGTGTGTATGGCAGCAATCAAATAAAAGACAGAAAGCCGTTGTAAGTGTAAATAGCACACGTGAAAGTTCAACCGACAATTTTAATGCAATTTAACAGGTTTCATGTGTGAAAGTGGCTAATGATTATAAAAGCAGAGAGATCATAACAATTATGCTGTGTGTTTGTCCTACAGATGAGACGTTGAGTTTCTGGAGGGGTATCGTTGAGGTGGGGCTGATGGGGGAGGTGGTGTCTAATATTCGCTCGGAGCTGTTGGGTCTGCTGAGAGGAGTTCAGCTGCGCACTGACCAGAGCTTTCTACAGGATGCAGGTATCAAAATATATTACACACAATATATGCCAATTCAATGTCACCTCTCAAAATTAATTTGGAATTACATTGTATATTACTCTGTGTTGAGGTATTTTGAGGGGACAGCAAATTTACACTGTTATACAAGCTGTACATTCACTACTTTACATTGCAGCAAAATGTCAATTCTTCAGTGTTGTCACATGAAAAGATATAATCAAATATTTATAAAAATGTGAGGGGTGTACTTACTTTTGTGAGTTTTGTGAGTTAAATTAGATACAAAAACAGAGTGGACAAGTTATGGACCCGGCAGCATCAAAAGCATGATATATATAGTTGCAATCTAAATTATTCAACCTCCCCTGACCAAGCAATACATTCTGGTGATGTGAATTAAAACACATCAAGCACATTCCACGACCCATTCCTGAACCAGATTTTGGACAACTTGGATGTATCCTTGGTGTTATTGTCTTGCTGGAAAGTCCAGTGATCACTGAGATTCAATTTACACACTAAAGGCATCACGCTTTTGCCAAAATTGCCTGATACCTGAAAGAATCCATGACGTCAGTCACATGGTCAGGATAGTCGTTTCCTGCAGCCGCAAAACACCCCCATAATAGGACTGACCCACCTTGACTGTGGGGATGGTGTCATTCTTGTCATGTTCCTTGTCTTTTTTACTCAAGACGTAATGCTGACCCATGGGTCTAAAACTCATTTTCAGTTTAGCGTCATTCATCTATAAAACTCCACATGACTTTCCAAATTACTTCTTGAATATTCAGTCAACTGGAGTCAACATTTCCCTTGGATAAATTTTGCTTTCTTCCTCATTCAAGAAGATTGCTGTTGTACCATATTTAAAAATAAATATATGATTGGTTCTGACAACTGTAATGAGTGCCACTGTAGAGTGATTACTTAATTATTTTTTAAAACAATTACTTGTGTAGCCTTACAGATTTAAGAAACCACTACATGCAATAGGGGTTGAATAATTATGACATGGCTGTATTTAAAAAAAATTCAGTTCAGAATTTAAAAATAATAGGTGATATATTTACGCTATGATTTTTAATGTGTCACTCAAATGATATAGATGTAAATGTTAAAAATTCTGGGTCATCAGAAAAGCTTACCTTTGTAAATCCTTACTGTCTTGGGAGGGTTGAATAATTTAGATTGCAACTGTGTGTGTATATATATACATATATAATATATATAATATATATATATATATATATATATATATATATATATATATATACACAAAATCTGTACATTATTCCAAACTTTTGGCGCCAAAAGTTTGGAATAATGTACAGATTTTGCTCTTATGGAACGATGTTGGTACTTTTATTCACCAAAGTGGCATTCAACTGATCACAATGTATAGTCATGACAATAATAACATGAACAATTACTAATACAATTTGAAAAACATTTTCAGAACTTCTTAAACTGCTTCAAAGATTTCTCATAAAACAAAATCCTCCACATGCAGCAATGACAGATTTGCAGATCTTTGTCATTCTAGCTGTCAGTTTGTCCAGATACTCAGGTGACATTTCACCCCACACTTCCTGTAGCACTTGCCATAGATGTGACTGTCTTGTCGGGCACTTCTTACGCACCTTACAGTCTAGCTGATCCAAAAAAAGATCCATAACACTCTTTTCCAATTATCTGTTGTTCAGTGTCAGTGTTTCTTTGCCCACTATAACCTTTTTGTTTTTCTGTTTCAAAAGTGTCTTTTTCTTTGTAATTCTGTAAAATCTGTACATTATTCCAAACTTTTGGCTGCCAGTGTATACTAATATATATACACACATACATGTATATGTAATACAAATACGTGCAATATTTGTATATAAATTATTAATTATTGTATTTAAAATGTATGTATTGATATACACTCACTGAGCACTTTAATAGGGACAGCCAGGGGTGTAAAATCCATACATCCATCTTCAACCGCTTATCCGAAGTCGGGCCGCGGGGGCAGCTGCTTCAGCAGGGGGCCCCAAACTTCCCTATCCCGAGCTACATTAACCAGCTCTGACTGGGGGTTCCTGAGGCACTCCCAGGCCAGTGTGGAGATGTAATCTCTCCACCTAATCCTGGGTCTTCCCTGAGGCCTCCTCCCAGCTGGACGTGCCTGAAACACCTCCCTAGGGAGGCGGCCAGGGGCATCCTTACCAGATGCCCAAACTACCTCAACTGACTCCTTTTGACGGAGCAGCGGCTCTACTCCGAGCTCCTCACCCTATCTCTAAGGGAGAAGCCCGCCACCCTTCTGAGGAAGCCCATTTCGGCCGCTTGTACTCGCTACCAAGTTCTTTCGGTCATGACCCAGCCTTCATGACCATAGGTGAGGGTAGGAACAAAAATTGACCGGTAGATCGAGAGCTTTGCCTTTCGGCTCAGCTCTCTTTTCGTGACAACGGTGCGATAGAGCGAGTGCAATACCGCCCCTGCTGCCCCGATTCTCCGGCCAACCTCCCGCTCCATTGTCCCCTCACTCGTGATCAAGACCCCGAGGTACTTGAACTCCTTCACTTCTCATTGCCACCTCTAGTGGCAATACCTCCTTCCCTACCTGGAGTATGCACTCCATCGGTTTCCTGCTGAGAACCATGGCCCAGACCTCTAAATCTGGGGTGTAAATTGTACTCAGAAATTATACTTAAGTGAAAGTCTGGATACTGAGTGAAAATTGTTCTCAATTAAAAGTCCAAGTATCTAGCCAAAAACATACTTGAGTGAAAGTAAAAAACAATTCACATTAAATTGCACTTAAGTATTAAAAAAGTAAAAAGTAACTTTTTTCCTAGCTAAAATGAAATCAAGAGAGAAGATTGTGTGAGAGAGGATGGTGTTAAATTCGAATGTTTTGTTAATTCACCTTTTTACTGTCTCTGATGGTCATTTGTCCTCTAGTGGCATTTGCAGCCTGGTCATAGGATCATCTTACAACAACAACATTTTTGCAAAAATATATTTTTGTGGCCTGTTGTACTGTATGTAATCCAGCAATTTCCTGGTGGAATGAACTCTAGAGGCACTGAAACAACAATGACTTTTATCCCCTTTCACTCAAATTCAAATAGCAGATCATCAGTTCATAAACACATACTTTTCACTCTGTTCCTCGCACAATGCTATTTTATGACATATAAACAACTTTACTCACTGTCAGCAACCATATCACCCTGTAGCTCAAGACTGTTTGTCCACTGAAGCTAAGCAGGGTTGAGCCTGGTCAGTACCTGGTTGGGAGATCTCCTGGGGAAAATGAAGGTTGCTGTTGGAAGAAGTATTATGGAGACCAGCAGGGGTCTGTGTGGGTTATAATGCCCTTTATAGTGATGGGGACACTATAGTGTAAAACATGCAAAAACTTACTTCTCAAAAAGAGTAGGGTGTAACCTGGTGTCCTGGCCAAATTCCCCCCATTGGCCTTTATCTATCATGACCTCCTAATAATCCCCATCCAATAATTGGCTCTATCTCTCACCTCTCCACCAATAGCTGGTGTGTGGTGAGTGTACTGGTTAACTATGGCTGCCGTCACATCATTCAGGTGGATGCTGCACACTGGTGGTGGTTGAAGAGAGTCCCCTGTTCACTGTGTAAAGCACTTTGTGTAGTGTCAGAAAAGTGTTATATAAATGTAACGTTCATTCATACTATAGTGCATGACCCATTTTAATGTTTGCATTACATAACCAACTCATTTACAAGCTTGTTTAAATGTGATCAAATTGCATGATAGCTCAACTGATAGTGTGTTGCATATGCGATACAAAGGACTGGGATACGAGTCCTGAAAAGCACACAACGTCGCGAGTCGACACATTTACATTTACATTTATGCATTTACGTTTATGCATTTGGCAACTGTGTTTCCCATATCTTAGGAGTTTTGGCCCTGTCATATTTAAATAGCAATTTCAATTACCACGTCTGCTTTTTCACTTTCTCAGCGTCACGTATGTAGCCAGCCAAAACTCAAATGGAATACTATTTATTTTATTTTTTTTATTGCAATATTAACAAACAGAACAAGACGATACATACAAGAAATATAAACAATCTTTCAAAACAAAAGAGAAATTATGGTTCAGAATACATTAAGAGAGGAAATGTGAAAGAAATTTAATAGTCTAAAAAGAAAAGAGAGTAAGAGAAGAAAGAAAAAAAAAGAAGAAGAAGAGGGCACAAAAGAAAAAAAACATTAAGAGAGAATATTAAACATGGCACTAATTCTGGATGTTTTCATTGCTTTCTTGTTAACAGAAGTTGAAACTGTATTTAAATACATCTTCAATTCTTCTTTGAAAAAGCTAAAGTGGGGTTTACTTTTCATATATTTACATTTATGGATATGAAACTTTCCAATATATAAAAGAAGGTTTATACAAAAACATGCATTAATTAGATTCTTGTCTTTAACATAAAATCCAAAAAGAATGTGTCTATATGATAAAGAAAAGTTACATAAAACCTTTTGGACAATCAGAGCATCAATATTGTTCCAGAAAGACCGAGTAAAAAGACATTCCCAAAACAAATGATCAACAGTTTCAGAGGAGGCTTCACAAAAGAGCAGGAAGTATCAATATCATTTCTAAATTTCTTTAAAAAGTATTTAACTGGATAAAATCTATGAATAATTTTATAGGATATTTCTTTAACTTTATTAGTTAGAAAGAATTTCTGAGGAAGTGACCAAACATATGACCATTTAATATCATCAAAAGGTTATTCCAATAAGAAATGGAGGAAGGAATTGAAGTAACAGGGTCCAAAAATAATGACCTAATTTTATAATTGGATTTATGTATTGAAAAACAAATAAAACCAACCACAGTAGATTCAGGGCTAGGGGAGAAACAGAAGTCACTGTAGCATTATTATTGTTTCTAAACAGCATACAGATTTCCAAAGAGATGGCCTTGAAAACTATATTAAATTCTTTACTAGATACTGGGAATTGGTATCCTGAAACAAAATCGAATAATTAAATGAATTACCTTCACTATCAAATAGCTGGTTTACTAATATCACCCCATTATTGAACCAGTTTTCAAGAAATAAAGATTTCCTCTTATGAAGAATATTACAGTTGTTCTGTGGTATCCTACATTTCTGAAGATACTACATGTTCCAAATTAAAAAATTGTGTGGCGAGAAATTATGCTTGTAAATAAGTTTCCAAGCCATAAGCATCTGCTGATGATAATTGGAAAGTTTGACAGGAAGTTTACTAATTGAATAATTGCACATTAAAAGAAAATGTATACCTCCTACTTGAGAAAAAATATATCTTGTGATTATACTCCAAATAGAAGATTGATTGTGAAGGAAACGTTTAAGCCAATTAATTTTTAAGGTATTGTTAAGAGAATCAAAATCAATGAAATTTAAGCCACCTTTATTATAAGAATTCAAAATAACTGATTTTCTAATACTCAAATGGAATACTAATTCCCTTAGTATTTCCATTTCCGATGCCTTACACAGAAACCTGTCAATCAGGGTCAAGGGTGGGATTATGCTATGGGGCGTGTTTGTCTTGGGAAGTGACGTCACTCACAGTCGACGGTCAAGAGGTGATGCCCTGAACAGACGCCGGTTTATCAAATCAAATCAAATCAAATCACTTTATTGTCACACTACCATGTACACAAGTGCAACAGTAGGTGAAATTCTTGTGTGCAGTTCCGAGCAATATAGCAGTCATGACAGTGACTGAGACATATACCAATTACAGTAAACAACATACTTACACAACACAATTTACATATCAAATGTACACATACTTACACAACACGATAATTATATACAATGTACAGTAAACAATACACACAATATACAATACAGTAAGTAGGAGTATATGAAATATATATATGTCTATGAAGTAGTATATTGAGGAGAATATGTTGACAGTCCAGTGTGAGATTATAGATGAATAAAGTGCAGTGCTAATTATTGATCCTGATAGACTGTGAGTGATGTCACTTCCCAAGACAAACACGCCCCATACCATAATCCCACCCTTGACCCTGATTGACAGGTTTCCGTGTAAGGCATCGGAAATGGAAATACTAAGGGAATTAGTATTCCATTTGAGTTTTGGCTGGCTACATACGTGACGCTGAGAAAGTGAAAAAGCAGACGTGGTTATTGAAATTGCTATTTAAATATGACAGGGCCAAAACTCGTAAGATATGGGAAACACAGTTGCAAACGGACTTTGCTTTTCCATTTGAAATCTGGCAGTCACTGTGCGTTCGCTTAAACGAAAATGCAAACCGTAATGCGCGATTTGCAATTGCGTTTGGATTATGTCACATTTTATGCATCCACAAATTGAAAACGCAATTGCAAATACAATTTGCAATTCCTTTTGAATAATGTCCGGAATATCATTCCATAGGTGGTGGCTGTGGGGTTAGAACCACCACACCCATGGTTCCTTTGGTTCACACACATGAACCAAAAGTCACACACATATTTCAACTTATCCGAAGCTCAAATTAGATCTGAAATTCCACCTCTTCAGATGGTCGGAACTCTAAACAGCCGCAGTGCGACACAGCATTTGAAATTACTGAACTCTGGTTCTGTTATTTGTCGAATGCAGTAAAAGGGCGGCTTCTGTTATTTGTCGAATGCAGTAAAAGGGCGGCTTCTGTTATTTGTCGAATGCAGTAAAAGGGCGGCTTCTGTTATTTGTCGAATGCAGTAAAAGGGCGGCTTCAGTCCAGTGAGATGAAAGAAAATTCTATGAAAAAATGTAATGAGTACTTTTCAAGTTAAAAAAAATTGTAAGGAGTAAAAAGTACTATTTTGTCATAGGAAATGTAATTAAGTAAAAGTACAAGTATTCAGTTTAAATTAAACTCGAGTAAAGTACTAATCCCAAAATATAATATTTAAGTATAATAGTATTTTTACTCAGTTACTTTACACCCCTGTGTACAGCTACTTATTCGTGCAATTATGTAATCAGCCAATCGTGTGGCAGCAGTGCAGTGCATAAAATCATGCAGATATTGGTCAGGAGCTTCAGTTAATGTTCACAACAACCATCAGAATGGGGAAAAAAATTTGATCTCAGTGATTTGGACCGTGGCATGATTGTTGGTGCCAAATGGGCTGGTTTGAGTATTTCTGGGATTTTCACATACAACAGTCGCTAGAATTTACTCTGAATGGTGCCAAAAACCAAAACATCCAGTGAGCGCAGTTCTGTGGACAGAAATGTCTTGTTGATGAGAGAGGTCAACGGAGAATGACCAGACTGGTTCAAACTGACAGAAAGGCTACGGAAACTCAGATAACCGCTCTGTACAATTGTAGTGAGTGGAATATCATCTCAGAATGCACAACATGTCAAACCTTGAGGTGGATGGTCTATTACAGCAGAAGACCATGTCGGGGACCAGGGGGGTCTGTTACTATAGATTGTACTTTACTGTTACTGTAGAGTGTGAATTTCTCATATATCTTCCCATTACAGGGTGATGTCCACCTCCAGTGTGTGATGTAATTTCCTAACATACAGTATATATTCAATGAAAGGTCATAGTATCATGGCATAGCAGGGTGTGCCATAAATCAATGGACACACAAAAAACCTCCTTTATCGGGGTTAAAATTACACAATTACCACAAATTAATATGTTAGTGAGAGAAAGTAACACTAAACTCCAATGATTTATCATTTATCTTTCTCAATGATGTTTGACTTGCAGTTTTTGGGACATGAGGATGTGGCACAGTGCAATAGAAAAGGGTTTTAATTATTACAAATGAAACTTTTAAGCCCACAACATTATAAAACATTTGAACAAGCCTATCAAAATTGTAATCTGGTGAAATTAAACAATATAAATACCACACACACTTGTAATGGGGACTTAAATGTCAAAGAATTGTAGGGATGACCCATATTTTCAAGCGTTCCTGTGCGAATGTCGAAGACGTTGCTTTACATTTGAAAAACAGCTCGGACAGACGCAAAAACGCGTTCAGTGCGAATGTTCCCATCTAAACTTAAAATGAAAAAAGGTTTAATACAGTGACCAGGAAGAAAAGAGAAAGGGAGAGAAGGCTTAACATGAAAATAGTGTATTTCTCCTTGGATTGGTGTCATTGTTTTGGCAGTAAATAGTGTTTATAATAAGGGAAATTTAAAAAAATGAAAGTGTTTTAACTATACCTGTATTACTGTACTTTTATTTTGAATTAATGCAGTAATGCAGTTTTCCTTGCCTCTTTCTCTCCCCCTCCCTCTCTCCCAGAACGAGCTCTGTCAAATGCAATGAATAAAATGTAATGGCATGCCAAGAATATGTGAATTTACTGGTGTTTTAAAATCCCAATGGTGGCAAACAATGAACATGCACTAGAATACTATATGATTTTGACAAAATTATTTAGCTTCTGACAGAAAACACACGCTGATTGTCACTGATCGTCCGTGTAAATCAACAGCCAATATCTCACACAACTCACACGAAAGGTGTGTGTGTGTTTCAGGTCAATTTCTTTCGATTCTCAGCAGTTTGGGTGTGTGAGACGCTTAAATATGGGACAAACGGCATCACGTATGGATTTCCTACAGAACGCAATTTTCTCCCTTAATTACGGGATGATTCCTTATTTTACAGGATGTTTGGCATATTTTGTTAATTAATTTGACCTGATACTGTTTCAGCGTGAGGGTGACACAAATTCCCTCAGTCGATGACGGCGGCGACAGCGGTTGTCAGTGGCGGGGAATGGCAGCATTCAAGTGCACCAATTACAACAAAAAATCTCCAGTTTCACAGAACAGTTAAAGGGAAACTAACGAGAGTAGATAATACAAGTGAGTATACCGAGGGTATATGCAAATATTGATCCTTAGAAGTTATTATACGCAAACAGCCCTGGGAAAAAAGTAAGCATATACGTGCGTATGGCCCTGACTACACCACTGGCGAGCATGCGTGCACAATCACACACACATATAGAGACTCGAGTCACAACCAACAAAGAGAGCCACACCCTGCAACTTGAGCAGTATTGTACAACAGTTTCCATATTATCCAAAATAACTTATGTGAAAGTGTTTCAATGTATTTCACCCTAATCCGCCTCCCATTGTGGAAAGCACCCGGCCTTGCGTTTCCCCTCCCCCTCTCTTTAGCTCTCACACATTGACACACACACATACTTGGAAGCAAAGTCAGCACACAGTTGTTTAGCAATGGAAAAATTACATACAAAGATGGCAAATCTCACTGCTGCTGAGAAGTATATTTAATCTTACATCTTTTTGCAGTGTTATTGCTGATGAGAACCACATTAAAACAGGCAATTCCTCACATGATCTCTCTTTTTCTCGCTCTCATACAAGCACACACAAACACACAACACCCTGTTACTCCGATGCCAAAAAGCAGCATATTCTCCGTTGCTAGTTCTAAAGTGACGTTTTCGAACTAGCAACGAAGGCTTGGGCTGTCTCAAAGCTAGATGCTGAATTCGTGGCAGAAGAAAGTAGTTCCACTCACAAGAGTTTTTTAGGGACTAAAAACAGAAAATGTCTTCGTATAAAACCCTGAACGATATCTTAAGGTGTAGTAACTGTGGAATAAGCAGAATAATTGACTCCAGCCCGTTGAATTGTCGTGGCCGCATTACCACCTCAGGGTGTACATTTTAAATTTTTCAATAATTGAACTGTCAGTCGTCAAATTTTCCTTACTTAAATAACAAAAAGCAGTCCTGCCTACTGATAGCCACGTGAATATATCTACTGCTGTATTATCGGGTGTAGCGAAAATAGGTTGAGACATTTCTACAGTCACAAGGTACAGCACGTCCATACCGCCATACTACCGGCCCTAACTGTCAGGTAAAGTGAATCTTTATGTATGGTTAAGTTGTATATAGATTACATCAGTAGGTGTCTCTCTTGGTAACAACAAGGATAGGATATGGCTTAATATCCTGAGGATAGGATATGGCTTAATATCGTGCTTTAGTCTGTAAATTAAGTAAACTGCTGTTTGTGTTCATGAGATGTTATGATGTTATGGTCTGTCCTGCAGAGATTGCAGTTCTGAGTAACCTGGCACAAGTCTTTGAACTGCTCGACTCCATCAAACACATTCTGAACGTTCGAAGGCAAATGACAGACCCCGAGCAGACACAGGTCCTCAGAACACTGACAAGTAAGTGATTTCACACTAGAGCTTTTGATGTGAACTTGGTTGGTTCCCTTGGTTGGTGTGAACGCTGTTCCAACCAGGGGTTGGTTCATATAAACTCCAGTATCGGTTGCAGTTGATATGAAAGCAATCTGGCCAAATTGGCGGAAGTCAACTGCTTTTGATTACATATAATTTGCTTATTGTAGTATTATGCATTTAAAATAGCTGCTTAACTCTTCAGAAATTTCCTTTTGGTGAGCAGCTTGTATTCTTTATATTCTTTGCTTGGTGAGGTGATGTGCAGTGTGTATTAAACACATCCTCAGCTGACGTCCTTCCTCATGCATACTTGGACAGACAGTAGCTAGTTTATAACTTTCCATGTAAACTTACTGACCGACACTCTCTTATGTTTATATTTAGCGTTGGAGCAGCAGGTGGAGGAACAGAAGCGACAGCATTCTCTCAGCTGGTTGTCTCCATCACAGGCCCTCAGCAGTCAAGTTCTCCCCTCCACCCCTCCTGCCAAACGTGCTCCCAAACGACCCCGCCTCCAGCGTCCCGCCTCCACCACAGTGCTCAACACATCCATAGCCCAACCCCTCACGCTCCAGCCCCAACAGTTCACTGTCCTCTCCCCGATCACCCTCTCCTCCATTGGCCAGTCGTTTACCATGTCCAGCCTCGCTCAACCATCCAACACCGTCACCCTACACGCTCTGCACGCCGGTTCGCAGCTCTTCACGCGAATTGCTTCAGTTCCTGATGGAAAAAACGAGTCTTTTACCCTCCACCCCGCTTCTGGCCTCACGTTATTTGGCGCCACGCCTGTGCAGGACCACGGACAGCTCGGTACCATTATGAGCCCTGTAGAGCTAGTCCAGCTGGGGCAGAAGGCGACAACGCATGGTGTAGCTCAAGGTACAGTAGTGATGCAAGATGGCATGGTTAGGGTTGTGCAAGAGGACGAGAACCAAGCTGACGCAACCCTTATCGAGATCAACCCAGCAGATGCTGACCACAACATGGGCGTCATGGAGCTTCAGCTCGAGGAAGACGTGGTAAGAACCGTGGTGGGGGGCAGCGAGGAGGTGGTGCAGGGGGAAGCAGAGGAGGAGCCGGGGGAGATTCAGCTGGATGCCAACGGTCAGTTCCACAATCTGCCCGTTGTAGTGGTGGATGAAGAGACGCAGGGTGTCGGTAAAGCCAAATGAGATGGCAGCAAACTCGCACAAACCACCCTCAGAGACTGGCAGGCTGAGTCAGACATGGACGGGGATTGTGTCACTCCAGCTGTCTTGTTTTTTATTACTTCCTGCACAGCCAAGCTCAGCTCTGATATGTCACGTATTTGTAAATGCAAGTTCAATATTCAATTCGTTCAGTTGTTTATATGAGAACTTCAATAATTTGTGACGTTTTGTTGGAGTACATTCAGTATTTGCTTTTGTTTTTGAGTGCATAAGTTAAGATTTGGACACTTATTTTTCATTTCCCTTTTGTTTCGGTGCCAAAATGTCACAGAATAGCCATGGCCTGATCTCCAGTCTTGTGAATCTTCAATCAGAGGCTTGCGATACTAACAGATGAACTGATATTTAAGACACTCCCGTATGAGAATTTACACTGTCTATAGTGTTTGTGTTGTAAGTGATGTGAAAATCAGGGTAAATGGCTCTAATGTTGAGTGATATATGTCAGCATAGACACACATGAGGATGGATGTGTGACAGATGTCTTTGTGAACGGATCCTGCGTGTCCTTCACTAAAAATAAAATGATTCTTCCTTTCCCTGTACATGATGGGAGAGTGAATGTGCTTTTCTGTTTGTTACAGTTTTTGGATGAGCGCTTAGGTCACAGGTTTAATGTGCCATGATATTACATGAGATAATGATCTGTTTTGAACAAAAGTAATTGCTAAAAATACTTACTTTGGAGGTTACACTGTAGTCATTTTGCAAATGCAGTTAATTTGCAATGCTTTGTTCACCCATAATGGAAAAATCTGTCATCATTTACTCAAACCACTTGCTGTTATTTTCTTTTATTTTCATCTGTGGAACACAAAAGAAGACATTTTGCAGAATTTCCATACAATGAAATTGAATATTATCAGATACTGTCAAGCTCTAAAAAGCTCCATAACATGAACATCCACCATAGCTCCTATGTCTCATTTGCACTTTCGCATACAACACAAGCAAGAATCAATGCTGTTCTGCATTATTGATGTCATTATGCGCCGAATATGATTATGCACTAATGAGATTTGAGAGCCTAGTTTGAGAAGAATTTCAGAGAATAATGACTTCAATTTCAGAAGACTTGGAATATAGTGCAGAGTCAAATGGACTACTTTTGAGGTACTTTTTTGTTACTTTTGAAACTTGACTGCACCAGTCCTCATCCACTTTAAATAAATGAAAAAGAGCTGCATCAACTTTCTGCTAAACATCTCTTTTGGAAGAGATTAAATTATGAGTTATAGTTACACATATAACACATTTCAGGGCTTGTTTGTAAATTGACAAACCAGTGTGCTCGGTTATAAGATGTAATTACTCTTCCATAAACCACAATTTGGCATCTATAGAGACTAACTTTATCATAGAAAACAGTCCAATCCTTCCTGTATCCAGTCCACTATGATTGATATGACAGTGATTGACAGGTCTGTTCTTCTCATACTAAAGTAAACAGACAGTTCTTCATTCTGATAATGAGTCCGCACCAGATCAGTGTGAAACTGCCCTGACATCTCACATCTGACGAAACCGGCTTCTACCTCTATATTTGTTGTTTGAACACACACTTGGCCATTCATAATCACTCTTATGCATTGAACTGTTGTGTTGAATAAAAAGAGAAAGATTATTTGTTGAAATACTAATTAATAAGCCAGTAAAGACTTATCAGTTAAAAGTTATGTCTTATTTCCTCGTTTTAATGCATTCATGATGACCAAATCTTTAAAGACCCTATATGAAATGGCTTTGATGAGCAGTTTTTGTTTTCTTTACTGTTTTTACGGATCAAATATCAAAGGGAAATCAAAGTATCATATTTTTCAACTTTATTGCCCACTGACATGGACATTTTTCTTTGGCTTCTCAAAAGGGTAAACAGACAAAAGATATAAAAACACATAGTAATCACACAAAAACTACATAAAATCCAATAAGAAAATACATTGTACACATTATGGTCCCAGAATCTCATACAGTGATCTCAAATGATCACAGTTACATAACCAAATAAAAAGGAATAAAACTACCTTTACACTCCTCCATTAAACAATCAGACCTTTTTTAAACATTTTAGACCTTGTACCACCTTCCGGACAGGAGCACTGAAAATTCAGAATGCAATTTACATATACACTTACTCATTTAGCAGATTCTATTATCCAAAGCAACTTACAAAAGAGGAATACAACATAAATGATTCATGTTAAGTAGACAGTATATATATATATATATATATATATATATATATATATATATATATATATCTAACCAGTAGTGATCGAAAATTAAATGAGAGGTAGACACAAAACAGATCCTTAAGGCCTAAATATACTTCATACAAAATAGAAAAACGAGTGGGCATGAAATCATTTAGAACAAATTCTGGCCTAAAAGAAGGTGTTTTTGCATTCATTTCAGTGGTCAGTAACAGCTCACCTAGGTGAACATTTAGGAAAACTTCTAACTAGCTGCTAAACACCTTCATGCTGCCATTGGTCCATGTCATCGGTAGGTGTGAACTGATTCTCCACCTACTACTTTATTTTTGTTTTTAGTCAGCTTTCAACATGAACATCTACAAAAGGAATCAAATCTACTCAAATACTCTTAAGTCCCTATTCACTCATGTGCCATCTGCAGCAAAAGCCATTCATCTGTCACCATTCTTTTGTCTTTATTCTGAATATTAACACTCTTTTATAAACTTGTAGTAGTAACAGTTATCAGTATATGAGTAGACATTAGGCACCACATAATTTACCATGGCTACAGAGCGCCTTTAGACCATAATGTTTTTTCCTTCTAAATGTAGCTTTATTAATCAACATCTTATGAGCCTTTAATAATAAACAAATAGATTTATGTTCTAATTTTGTGAAATTAACCAGATGTACTGCGATGGACTGGCGACTTGTCCAGGGTGTCCCCCGCCTTTCGCCCAATGTTAGCTGGGATAGGCTCCAGCCCCCCGCGACCCTGTACACAGGATAAGCGGTTGACGATGGATGGATAACCAGATGTCATAATCTCTGGCATGGACAATAAAATTACTAGTTCTCACTTTAATTAAAATATGTAAATGTTCCATTCAGACTTTTACATTTTCTAATTAGTCTCTTAGGAGATACCGCTGAACCCCCATAAAGAGTCATTCTTCAGTCACAGGGCTTCTATGCCCCCATACTTACTATCTGAATGTAACAAGGCAGGGGCTAGGGATGGATCCGATACCGAGTACTTTAAGGCCAGAATCGCTGATACTGATACCTCTAATGCATGACATTTTTTCGAAATGTTTGGATAAAATGATTAACTTTTTTTTAAATATATTTATAGGTCTAAGCAGAAAATTATTAGGCTGCTTTGTTTACCTTTTAAAAATGTGTAAGTTTAAGCAACATATAAATCCACAAAATGTGACTATTACAAAAAGCATGTTACCATATGGATACTACAGTAATGCTGTAGTAAACCCATGGTTAATTGTATCAAATCCTTGCTTATGTGATATAGTGAATACAAGTTATGTGTATGTGTATTTCTATTTTCTATATAACATTGCTAAATGTTATTTTTGTAATACTGCTAAATATTGTTAGATTTCGTATTTGTGCTTTATGTTAAAAAAAAAGAGTGTTATGTGCATTTAGTGAATTAATTATTTTAATTTGACACACCTGCGTTATGACGTCATCGCACGCTTCAGTTGGGTACGCGCCTGTGTGCTTCATTTGTAGAAAATACAGCGATGAAGCCATCACATCAGCATTCTTCGTTTAATTATAAACTCTACCTTCTACCGCACTTTTCAGGTAACTGGGCAACAAAATGCACAAAACACACTTCTGTTTGAGTATAAACACTGTTAAACGGAATACTAATGAGTTGTACGAGTTGAAAACAGTTCTTTTCACTGATTAGCGCGACAGACCGCAATATGCAATAAATGGTCAAAATATAGCGATTTAATTCGAGTTTATAATGTTGTTTCTGAGTTATGAAGTATCATCGACTTACATATTTGGTAATTTAACCCCCCTGTGATCTCTGTTAACTGTGAGTTATGTATTATATTTTGGCTGAGTGAGTTATGTCCCAGCCAACCAAATTACGTGACCATTACGTAACGGCAACGTAATCACATTACGAATCTTTCGTCGTAGCAACGTAAGTGGTTACGTCGTGATAACCGGAAAAGTGAAATTCCTGGATTCGTCGCCACAACGTAACTTTGTGACGATGCCTGTTTGTCGTAGCAACGTTGTGGCAACGTCGTGTATCAATAGTTGTGTGTTTTAACCAGTTGGTCATTTTAATCTTAATTAATATTCTATGGGCGGACTTGCAGTACCAATCTAATTTCTGTCCTCATTTGCCCAAAACTATTATAGAAGCTTTTTCAAAATATACCAAAAACTTATTTGCAAAAATATTTGTTTAAAACATCAAAACAAATTTTTTACATTTCCATAAATACATTTTCTACAAATAAATTTTGGTCATTTTTGAAAATATATTTTAAAAGCATTTAAAAAATATATTTTGCCCTCCATACATTTCAATACAAGAAAATACACACCCATAACATTTGAAGAAAATCTTTATATTATGTCTAAAACATGAACATGTATGTAACACATTTGAATAAAAATCAAGCAACTTTACAATTACAATTATATGAAATTAACTTCTTTTTTTTTTTCTCAAGCCGTCTCAATTCCCCCATCTTAGAATTCACTGCAAACCCCAAAGCTCCTCTGAACACATTGGGAAACTTCTTCACTGCCACTGTAAGAGACAAAAATCACAGCTATATTTTAAAGGGATGGTTCACCCAAAAAAGAAAATTCTGTCATTAATTACTCATCCTTGTGTTGTTCCAAACCCATAAAACTTAATTTGTGTTCATCTTCGAAACACAAATTAAGATATTTTAATGAAATTTGAGAGATTTCTGTCCCACCATTGACAGTCCACGCCAATTTAACTACCAATTTAATGCTTCAAAAAGTTAAGTCATAAAAAATCTTCATTTGTGTTTTTGAAGATGACTTAAAGTCTTACAGGTTTGGAACAACATGAGGGTGAGTAAATTATGAAATTGTTTTCATTTTTTGGTTGAACTAATCCTTTAACTGAATTTTTCTAGTAAATGTTCCTTTCACCAACTCTGTATCCAAAATCAAATACTTATCTACTATACAGTATTCGAAAAACAGTATGCCAACATGGTAGTATGTCCGAATTCATAGTATTTAAAAAAATAAATTAAAATGTAATTCATATAGTACATACATTTTTAATGGTTGTGAAGTAAATTCAAATACAAATGTAGTACCTACTCAAACAGTATGCGATTTCGGACGCACAGCAACTCTTGACTTACCACATAGTGCTGCCATGGTGTCCTTGTCAAGGGCATTCCTTCTCTCTGCACCACAGTCAGTTTTACTCATTCCTCCTACAAAAGACAATACACGATACATGAACATTTGAATAGGACAGAAGGCATGCACCATTGTCTTCAAACTAGTTTTACATTTCCAAATATTTTTGTTCACCTTAAGAGAGGAACTGAAGAAAAATAACTATAGGTATGCTGGATTTGAAAGTTATTTTTATGGGTATGTTTTGGACAGTAAAGAAAATAATGAAGGAGAGGTAGAATTAGCCTTTTTATAAACTACTCAGAATATGACCTGGCCTTCAAAACTGTTTACCTTTCAAATTGCTGTGGATCAGAATCTCCAGTGGGAAGGAGGCCATTGAAGTGACTGTTTGGGTCTGCAGGGTAGAAGTCCATTGATGCTTTTTATACCTGTGCCATGTGCTAACTCCACCTGTGGTTGTGATCACATAAAAAGATATTTACAATATACATTATTTTCAAATAAATTATTTAAAACTCATTTAAGTTTTTATTCAGCCATTTCACCCAGAAATGCATAACAAATCTGTATGTACAGACCTAAATCCTCAGCAAAAAGTACTTACATAATTAGCATCACTGCAACACTAATAAAAGTAAAAATGACAAACAAATTATAAAATTAAATGTTATTACAGACAGACAGTTTACAGACAGGAAGAGCTTACCTACAAACATTTACACACTTTATTAAGAATTAACAAAGCATTGACACCAATGTAACTGCACAATGTATTTTTGCAAGGTGAAAACAAAATACTTACTTTGGGTAGGGCTGGGCGATATGGCCTAAAAATAAAATCTCCGATTTTATTTTTTTTAATTCGATTTACGATTTTTTCCCGATTTTCCCATCTACTTATTAAGGAAATCAATACGACAAACGGCAGACAACTTAAAGCAAATTTTGCTTTTATTTAATCAAAAGCAAGACAAATGTAACCCCCATTTCTGGGATGAAGTTTCTTGGGAACAAACTTCCCACTCTCACCGGTAGCCATGTTGTCGCTTGCTGTATGCTGTTGCCGTTTCGTGTGTGCTATGATGTTGTTGTTGTCGCTTGCCATACTGCTATGTGAAACTAACGCTACGGATGCTCCGGGGAGCCAAAAATGCGCGATTACACAAAAACTCGATTTACTTATTTTTTAAATCGCCCGCAACAAAAAATTCGAATTAATTCATTGAATCGATTTTTCGCCCAGGCCTAACTTTGGGAGAACCAGACAGAGAAGCCTTGGATGGAGCCTTTGGCACCTGTGAAGCAGAATATTGATAGATTAAAAACAATACACATAACACTGAGCATCATAAAATCTTTGTAGAAGTGTCAGAATTAGAGATGCACCGATTGCAATTTTCTTGGCCGATTCCGATTTTTTTGCAAGTGTGACCTGCCGATACCGATTTTTTCCGATTTTCTTTCAAAGAACTATTAATGACCACATATACAAACAAAATCTACCTTTCTTCAATGCAACATTTTATTTACAAAATAAAATAAATTATTATACATTACAATTTCCCCCAAACTGCACTAAGTTACAGGATCTTCTCTCACTTAAACAACTGTCAAAATAAAGTGCTCTGTGACTGGAAAGAGGTAGAAATAACAATTAACTGCAAATGAGTTGCTTTATATAACAGATGTCATTTTCCACTATTTTTATAAATGGACCTTTTTCTCTTTATTACTCGTCTAACAAAACAATTCCAAAGATCTGAAAAACTGAAGTGTCCAATACGCTCAACTTACGTTAGATGTCCAAATATCAGTTGTAAATACCGTTTTTCTCGGGAGTCTCCCATTTTGTTATTTTTCCCAAAAAACACTTCAGTAATTTGTATGGCCTAAACCACGTTATATGAATAATCGCATCAATATATTATTCCAAGGTGGTCCAGTTACCAGATCTTGAATGAAACGCATCCTACTCACACAATCGACACATCATACACATTACAAATCATTTGTGACCTCAACCTGGCAACCAAAACCCATTTGCGCTGTTGATATCTGTGCAGGCAGTAGACGCGGTATGTTAAATCAAGCATCACTGATAGATGGGAGGAGAAGACTCAGCTGGTGCACCGGTGAAAAAAACAAAATATACATGTACATTTAACAACAGCTCAGATGGAAGAATTGAATTTCATATCCCGAAGCCATATCGACAATACCCACGCCTTTTGCAATGTGTGTCGCACTGATTTTAATATCGGACACGGTGAGGAAAAATTACGTTACTCGGCACATTAAATCACAACGGCACAATTTGTATGTATTTATCCTGCCTCTGCCATCCAGCACCCCCCTTCCTCTCTCCCGGATTTGTGTACCCAAATGTTGACAGATAACAGACTGCGTGTGTGACATTACACGAGATTAAACAACTCGGGCAACGTGACGTCGGAAAGTACCTCTTCTGTATCGAGGAAATTTATCCGATTTCTGATCCCTCTGTCCTCAACTATGGAGAACAGCTGGTCATCCAGGGCCATGAATTCCATAATTTTCCTTGTAATTGCTTTGGTCTTTTCGCTGCTCATTCCAAGGAATGATAGGAGAGGCTGCTGACTTGTGGCTGGCTCTGAGCTCTGGCTAGCTTTAGCCGCTTTCACTTTTTAGCTTCTTTTTTTAAAATGGGCATTTTCAGCTGGGTGATGGTGTTATAAATGTCTACTTTGGCCTTACAATTATTACACATTTCGAACTTTATGTATTCTTCACTCACAGTGAAGATCTTCCACGGCAATTACATGTTTACGTGCGGCTGTGATGTTATTGCCTGCGCCGCTGGCAACAAAACGGTCCGGCTTGGAATCGGAAAGACGTGAGGCTGGAAAATTGGCTAATTCCGGTCCCTGGCCAGTCGATCGGTGCATCTCTAATCAGTATATCAGAACTTTGCCCAACTATCTAAACATTACTGCTTGTAAGTCATGTGACTTATATTTTGATGGATGTATGATGTGAATACACCCATAAAATGCAAGTGAATATGAGTTTCATGTTCTGAAAAAGACAGAAAAAGCTTAATTGTAACCATAAGACTCCAGTAGTTTAATAAATGTGTTCTGAAGCAAATGCCTTCATGATTTTGGGTGAGAACAGACCAAAACATTCCTCCAAAATATACCTCTACTATAAATCGTGACATCAGCAATCAATTTCATGATCATGATTAATTAAATAACTTCCTGGTTCTACCTAGAACTGTATGTCTACAGTGCATCTGGAAAGTATTCACAGCGCTTCACTTTTCCACATTTTATGTTATGTTACAACCTTATTACAAAATGGATTAAATTCATTATTTTCCTCAAAATTCTGTAAACAATACTCCATAATGACAACATGAAAGAAGGTTGTTTGAAATCTTTGCAAATTTACTAAAAATAGTAAAAATTGAGCTCAGGTGCATCCTGTGTCCACTGATCATCCTTGAGATGTTTCTACAACTTGATTGGAGTCCACCTGTGGTAAATTCAGTTGATTGGACATGATTTGGAAAGGCACACACCTGTCTATATAAGGTCCCACAGTTAACAGTGCCTGTCAGAGCACAAACCGAGCCATGAAGTTCAAGGAATTGTCTGTGGACCTCTGAGACAGGATTGTATCGAGGCACAGATCTGGGGAAGGGTACAGAAAAATGTCTGCAGCATTGAAGGTCCCAATGAGCACAGTGGCCTCCATCATCCATAAATGGAAGAAGTTTGGAACCACCAGGACTCTTCCTAGAGATGGCCGCCCTGCCAAACTGAGTGTTCAAGGGAGAAGGGACTTAGAGAGGTGACCAAGAACCCGATGGTCACTCTGACAGAGCTGCAGTGTTTCTCTGTTGAGAGAGGAGAACCTTCCAGAAGAACAACCATCTCTGTTTGCCAAAAGGCACCTGAAGGACTCTCAGACCATGAGAAACAAAATTTTCTGGTCTGATGAAACAAAGATTGAACTCTTTGACCTGAATGGCAAGGGTCATGTCTGGAGGAAACAGGCACCGCTCATCACCTGGCCAATACCATCCCTACAGTGATCCCAACACTAACCTTTTTCTTAGCTGCTGGTTCCTCTCTCATCTCTGCGGCCTCTATGAGATTCATTGAAGGTTTACTCTTTCTCTTCAGTGTCTGACTTGGGTAGCTGTTCTTCAATTTCCTTAAGTTTCATTTGTAAAGTTCTTTCCCTTTCTGAGGAGGTAGAATAATGCTAAAAGGCTAATTGTTGTAGTACCTCACAACTACATACTATTAACTAACGTTAACTAAAAAAATAAATAACAAAATGAATAGTTTACTGACGTCTTTTTATAAATCTACAAGCGGTATACAGAATAATAGAGGATAATATAAGAGTATTATATTGGAAATAGCATAATAAAAATAGGTACCTGCTATCTTGATGATGGAGCCCTCATAGGCCGGCCAACAACCCCCCTTTCGGCTCCACTCCACCAAGTAAACGTAATTTTCCTCCATACCCGCTGTGTATTCATCCTCATAAAATTTTCTAATATGTTCAGTGGGCAGAATTGAGAACTTTTCATCCTCCACCCATTTAATTAACACGAACATAATCGGCTTGTGTCTTCCAGCGTGTGGTCACGGTCGGAATTCGCGCCTCAGGCAACGGTTATTTAGGTTTTTTTTTTTTTTTTAAATGACGTAATCAGTCTGCTTTTTTAATGAACAGAAATTTTGATATTTTGTTTTCCTTTGCACTTACATAAATTTTTTTAGGATTCTTTAAGCATTTTATTTTTTATTTTTTTAATCTAATTATGTCTCTAACGTCACAAGACAATGTGCATGCGCAGACTGTGCTGCGTGCACGCATTAACGTACGGATCCTGCAATCATTAAAGTGTATCCCTTAATTAATTAATGTAAAAAATTTAAGTGTATATAGCAATTTTGTGCATCGTGGTTCCTTTTCAAAATGTCATATCATACAAATACACTGTTATCATTAAATGTCCTACTGTATCCCTGACAGTTAATGTAAAAGTCAACTTTGTTCCCCCACACAAAGTTAATATGTGTGGGGGAATGCAAAAAAATGTCAGTGGGCACTCTTACATGTGAAGATCCTATACATTGTCTAAATTTAGGTCAGACAATAGGGGGTTAAGTTGGCCATTTTTTTACAAGTTACTACAAAGCATGACACACCTGTAGCAAATTAATATGTGGATCATATCAAGTGATAAATATATTGGAACCTTTAAGAAGCCTGTTTGATACAGAAATTGTGTATCCCGGTCTAAATAAAGTGCCTTCATAAAGTTGAATATATGTGTGTGTTGTCTTTATCCAGAGGACCTCCACATAGCATAGGAATTTGACATGACAGGATCCCAAATTGTGGTTTGTATTCTGTTGCAGAGGATTCAAACATGTAATTTCCAAATAAGGAATCATCTGAGACAGTAAAGCAAACGGATACAAAACAAAGAATGCATGAAATACATTACTATTAACATTTTATTTCATATGACTCCTTTTTGTAAAATGTAACTGTCTTCCAGATGTACAACACTTGGTGTTATGCAACTGCTACAGCAACAAAAACAAAATATAGCTGCAAGCAGCGATGGCGGGCCCAAGCCGGTGGCACCGCCACCCCCGTGCCTTTAGGGTCGCTGCTGGCACCGCTACCCCCGTGCCTTTAGGGTCGCTGTGCACGATGGGCAATAACGTAACCTCGCTTTGACCGTCGAGAAGACGTGTGCTGTAGAGCTCGCATCAGCGTGGGCTCTGCAAAAGTGCGCATGGAGGGCACATATCAACCACAAAGTATGCGTGAGCACCCTTCTGATACCTAAAATGAAAAATGAGACACCCTACGGTCTCATGGAGTTAATGGACACACGAAATATGTACACAAGACTGAAAATTCATATGAAGTGTGCCATTTGGGACAGGGCCTATGACCGTGAACCACAATAGTCACATCTATGAGGTAATTCAAATGTAGAATAATTTTTGATGTCATAGGTCAATATCTTTTGCAGCACTTAAACGTGTTAATCCAGAAGGCCAGTATTTATCCGGAGGTCTCTGTACATGTTTATTAATGTAATTATAATTTACGCACTGCTGAAGTTTCATCGAGATCAGTTAATGTATGCAGAAGTTATATCACACTTCCTTGCTTTAATGCTACCTTTATGTGCTTTTTGGAGCTTCAAAGTTCATTTGCTATGTGTTCCACATTCAAACCAAAATATCTGACTGTCTGTTGGTCGGAGCTAATGACTGTAAATTAGAAAGTTGTTCGGCTTGACGAGAACAATATACACGCCGAGTTTTGTAACTGTAGATAGAACTAAGTTATAACACACTTCATGTGTCCTTTTTTAGTCATAAATTACTTTCCTCGCCACGGCAAAAACGTTAGAGATATCAAAAATCCGTCGGCAATGTAGCATCCTCAATGTCTTGACTTCATGCTGACCGAGTTTGGTGGCGATTGGATTAATTCTCTAGGAGGAATATATATAATTCCAGAGCATGTGTTTCCAAACAACCAATAATAGCCGACTTCCTGTTGGGCTGGCGTAAAACTTAGAGCACGAAAGTTGTTCGGCCCGATGAGATATAGAAGTGTACCGAGTTTCATATTATTACATGCAAGCATGTTTGATATATGGACAAGTGTTCGAATCCCATTCCAGGTGTCGCTGTCGAGCCCCCTGCCACACCCGGTACCAGCTTCAGCCCGGCCCTGATGGCCGCGGGTTCTGACCCTTGTGCAAAGTTTCAAGAGTTTTCGAGCACGTTAAGGGCCCCAAAAGTCCCAGAAACCTTGAAAAACAATGAAACAATCAAAAGCAAATCTCACCCAACAGAGAACCCTCCTCCCCCCCCCACACACACACAAAAAATTTGGCAGGGCCATTCTGTCTGTCAGAGAGACACAGAGAGAAAAAACACTGAACGGGAGGGGTCACTCAGAGAGAAAAATTGAAAGAAATCCACATTCAAACCACAATATCTGACATTCTGTTGGTCGGAGCTAATGACTGTAAATTAGAAAGTTGTTCGGCTTGATGAGAACAATATACACGCCGAGTTTTGTAACTGTAGATAGAACTAACTAAGTTATAACACACTTCATGTGTCCATTTTAGTCCTAAATCAATTTCCTCGCCACGGCCAAACCGTTCGAGATATCAAACATCCGTCCGAATGTAGCATCCTTAATGTCTTGATTTCATGCCGACCGAGTTTGGTGGCGATTGGATTCATTCTCTAGGAGGAATATATATAATTCCAGAGCATGTCTTTCCAAACAACCCATAATAGCCGACTTCCTGTTGGGCTGGCGTAAAACTTAGAGCACGAAATTTGTTCGGCCCGATGAGATCTACAAGTGTACCGAGTTTCATATCATTACATGCAAGCATGTTTGATATATGGACAAGTGTTCAAATCCCATTCCAGGGGGCGCTGTCGAGCCCCCCTGCCACGCCCGGGTACCATCTTCGGTCCGACCCTGATGGCCGCGGGTTCCGACCCGTGTGCAAAGTTTCAAGAGTGTTCAAGCACGTTAAGGGCCCCAAAACCATGTTGAAAAACAAAAATAAAAGCATTTTCACTCTTCAGCAAAATCAGCACCCTCCCCCCAGACACAGAGAGACGTAGGGTCAGTGAGAGAGGGAGAGAAAATTCTCCAAAACATCCACATTCAAACCAAAATAGCTGACTTTCTGTTGGTCTGAGCTAATGACTGTAAATTAGAAAGTTGTCCGGCTCGATGAGAACAATATAATTACTGAGTTTTGTGACTGTGGGTCAAAGTGTAAAGCAACCCCCCCACTTTTGTCAAAAGGTGGCGCTACTGAGCCCAGGCACCACGCCCGTTTCTGAAACTTTGCACATGTCTACTGGCTAAAAAATGTGATGTGTCTGTTGAGTTTCATGCAATTTCAAGTATGCTAAGAGTCTCAAAAGCATCAAAAAAGAATATTCAAGTTTGAAGCGTTGCCACGACAACAGTTTTTAAGATATCAATAATCCTTTCACACGTCTACATCTGCCGTGTGTTTACATTATACACATAAAGTTTTAAGTAAATTGGGTAAAAATAAGAGGGTGATTTCAAAGCATATTGAAAGTGACACACTTCCTTCTGCCAGTTGGTGGCGCTATAACTTTGACTCACAATAGTCACATCCATGCGATCGGCCTCTTACAGCAAACACACTGCTGAAGTTTCATCGAGATCAATTAATGTATGCAGAAGTTATAACACACTTCCTGTTTCTCTTTTCGTGCCATCATTTCGTTTCCTCGCCATGGCCAAACCGTTCGAGATATCAAAAATCCGCTGACCAATTTTTCATCCTCAATGTCTTGACTTCATGCTGACTGAGTTTCGTGGCGATTGGTGGAATTCTCTAGCAGGAGTATTTCACATTCCATTGTATGCGTTTTCCAAAAACCCTAAATAGACGATTTCCAGTTGGCCTGAGGTAAAAAGTAAAAGTATGAAGGATATATGAAATGATGAGATCTATATGTGTACCAAGTTTCATATTATTACATGCAAGCGTGTTTGATTTATGGACCAAGTTTTCGGACCCTGTTCCAGGGGGCGCTGTCGAGCCCCCCTGCCACACCCGGGTACCAGCTTCAGCCCGGCCCTGATGGCCGCGGGTTCTGACCCGTGTGCAAAGTTTCAAGAGTTTTTGAGCACGTTAAGAGCCCCAAAAGTGCCCCAATAGTCGTAAAAAAAATAATAATAATAAATATAGCTGCGAGCAGCGATGGCGGGCCCAAGCCGGTGGCACCGCCACCCCCGTGCCTTTAGGGTTGCTGTGCACGATGAGCAATAATGTAACCTCGCTTTGACCGTCGAGAAGATGTGTGCTGTAGAGCTCGCATAAGTGTGTGCTCTGCAAAAGTGCGCATCGAGGGCACATATCGACCACAAAGTATGCGTGAGCACCCTTCTGATACCTACATGGAGTTAATGGACACATGGAATAAGTACACAAGACTGAAAATTCATATGAAGTGTGCCATTTAGGACAGGGCCTATGACCGTGAACCACAATAGTCACATCTATGAGATAATTCAAATGTAGAATAATTTTTGATGTCATAGGATGTCATAGGTCAATATCTTTTGCAGCACTTAAATGTGTTAATCCAGAAGGCCAGTATTTATCTGGAGGTCCTTGTACAGGTTTATCAATGTAATTATAATTTACGCTTATGTGTTCCTATGATATGCAATGGAAATACATTTTTATGTTTAACATGGGTGTATTCACAATACATAGCATACGATATAATATCTTAAGATTATTTATCATTATGTTAAGTACATCACACAAATGTGACTGTATTCACCTGTAATGTCTCCAATAAGTACAGTATATTGGCCTGTATGGCCATGATATATTGCCTTAGCTAGACTTTAGCTAACCTATTACATTAGCTAGTAGCTCATGAGTCATGAATGTTAGCAAGACACAAGTTAACTATATTTGCTTTTGGCTAATTAGCTGTATAGTCGAGGCACTGTACACGCACGCTGAGGGAGGGAGGGAGGCGGCAGGCATCGACAAAATCTCATCTACCGACCTGATGTTTTGATTTTTTATTTAATAAATATATTTGTTTGACAGGAAGCTGTAGTAAACAGGAATATATATATTAATTTATTTATTAAAAAATAAACACCCCAGAAAAAAGGGCACTAATTTCTCTCGAGGAAGAAAAGGGCAGGTGCTCAAGCCCCTTTGATGTCTATGTGTGCACGTGCCTGAGGGTGAGTAAATGATGAGAGAAATATATTTTTGGGGTAAACTCATTTTATTTGAAAGACTATCTAGGTACATAATAACACTGCATTGCTGTGACTGTTTATAAATTTCAAAATGTACAAGCTCACACTTTAAATGGTCAGTGCTTTGATTTTTAAATCATTAAAATAGCAACAGATCAGAGAAGAAAAATGGAGATTGAGTGATTATTTTTACATTTTACATGCCATTCAAAAACGTGGCATTTTACAGCGTAAGAGAGAAATTAAAAAACTTAAAATAATACCATTTGTACTTTTCAATGACTTGTCTATGTTCAGGGCGAAGGCTAAATTGTTACTGTCTCTTTAAGAGGGTTTTATCGCATGTTACGATATTCAAGGCACAGTTCAGTTTAATCTTTTGAGAACTGAGAAGTATCATTATTTTCGTTTTGTGCCGTGCTTGTTGCATCTGTATTCATTGTGAGACGATAAAATACAGACTGCGTGGAATGGCTGATTTTGTTCACTTGAATTTTGTGACGTGTTTCAGAAAGATTATCGCGAAGACAGAGACAGCGCAGCCGGTTTATTTTCTTTATTTTACAAAAGCACAAGGTTTTGTTGTTATTTTAAGTGTACACAAATAAAAGTACGACTTTCATAGTTTGTGATGATGTATTAAATCAGTATGGGCACAAATAACGCAGTATTTTGTTTAAGTTGTTTCCGCTGTTTCGAGAGAAAAATATAGCAGGACGTCATCTGGAATAATGCCAGAATTTAATATAATTATACCAGATTTCTTTCTCAACTGTTTGTTCACTTGAGACATAACAGACTCCTCAATATATCATGTATTTTTACACTTTGTTGTATGAAATTGTCCGTTCAGACGCAAGCAGCAGGCGTTCGAGCGAAGCGTTAGACACGCACGCTGCTCGATCGCTGTGTCACTCAATCTGCTCGCAAACATGTATTTGAGTTGTTTTCACATTTGTTGAGTTGAATAGTGTAAAATCGCTTGAATGTTCAAACAGGCAAACATTGTATACAACCGACAAACCTTCGTGGAAGATGCGAGCAAAGTTGAAAAGGCAACTTTAAATCGCAACGCCAATTAACTCTCCTCTCTCGCTCGAGCTTAAAGCCAAAATGTTCCCACACCGGAGCTGAAGATTGCGGCTTTGAAATCAATTCCATGTTGGACTCGTTCTTCCTAACTGGCTCGCTGAAGATGTCACGAAACAGAACACTTTAAAATGCAGTTGGTTCACGCCTTCTCTTCACCTGACGGTGTCCGCTCTCTCTCTCTCTGTGTGTGTGTGTGTGTGTGTGTGTGTGTGTGTGTGTGTGTGGACACGCTGCCTGAGCCCCGCCTCCGACACAGAGTGCAGACAAGATGACAGAGGCAGCGCGATCAACTAAAATGTTGGTGACATTCATTTTAATGTAAAAATGAATCTGATTATTATTTTTAATAATAAAACAAATGATCAGTTGCAATATATCGCGGCACCAAAAATGATCGCGCTCATTTCCATATATCGTGCGATAAGTCGATATATTGACTATCGCGACAGCTCTAGTCAGACAACCCTAAAACAACATCATACTCGGATCTTGATACGTTAGGATCGATAAGCCCATCCCTACTTTCTTTAGACATATGTTTCATGTGTTGGTTTTAAGAAAGATTCGGAGTACTCATAAAACTCACAGAACGAAATATGCGTCACACTTTACTGCGTTCTCAACAACATGTACACAAGTCTTCTTCATACGTTAAAACAACGAGAATACAGAAAATAGGCTTAGAACTCCACCTAGTGGTTATATTATAGAATTAAAGGAGAAATTACATGAGACAGCTTTATAACTTAAATGGCTTTAACTGAAATAGACTAAAGTTTAATATAACTATTCTGATAAGTGTATATTTCCAACATCATGTTTGTGTTATCCGTTTCTGTAAGTTTTTGTGACGTGTTTCAGAAAGATAATCGCTTAGAGCGATAGTTTATTTTCATCTTAACCGGACATTGATCACTGAAATAATTCATAATTCAATATATTGATACCCGATTTCTTTATCAACTGTTTGTTTAATTGAGACATAAGGGGGTGATTTCAAAGCATTTTGAAAGTGACACACTTCCTTCTGCCAGTTGGTGGCGCTATAACTTTGACTCACAGTAGTCACATCCATGTGACACACTGCTGAAGTTTCATCGAGAACAGTTAATGTATGCAAAAGTTATAACGCACTTCCTTGCTTTTATGCTTCCTTTGTGTGCTTTTTGGAGCTTCAAAGTTCATTTGCAATGTGTTCCACATTCAAACCAAAATATCTGACTTTCTGTTGGTCTGTTTGTTCACTTGAGACATAAGAGGGTGATTTCAAAGCATTTTGAAAGTGACACACTTCCTTCTGCCAGTTGGTGGCGCTATAACTTTGACTCACAATAGTCACATCCATGTGATACACTACTGAAGTTTCATCGAGATCAGTTAATGTATGCAGAAGTTATAACACACTTCCTTGCTATTTGCTCCCATTATATGCTACCTTTATGGGGTTTTTGGAGCTTCAAAGTTTCCTTTGCAATGTGTTCCACATACAAACAAAAATATCTGACTTTCTGTTGGTCTGAGCTAATGACTGTAAATTAGAAAGTTGTCCGGCTCGATGAGAACAATATAATTCCTGAGTTTTGTGACTCTAGGTCGAAGTATAAAACCAATACCCCACTTTTGTCAACAGGTGGCGCTACTGAGCCCCTGCACCACGCATCAAAAAGAATGTTCAACTTTGAAGCGCTGCCACGACCACAGTATTTAAGATATCAATAATCCTTTCACACGTCTACATCTGTCGTGTGTTTACATTATACACAAAGTTTTAAGTAAATCGGGTAAAAATAAGAGTGTGATTTCAAAGCATTTTGAACGTGACACACTTCCTTCTGCCAGTTGGTGGCGCTATAACTTGGACTCACAATAGTCACATCCATGCGATCGGCCTCTTCCAGCGATCACACTGCTGCGGTTTCATCGAGATCAGTTAATGTATGCAGAAGTTATAACACATTTCCTGTTTCACTTTTCGCACCATAATTTTGTTTCCTCGCCACGGCCAAACCGTTCGAGATATCAAAAATCCGCTGTCAATTTTTCATCCTCAGTGTCTTGACTTCATGCTGACCGAGTTTCGTGGCGATTGGTGGAATTCTCTAGGAGGAGTATTTCACATTCCATTGCATGTGTTTTCCAAAGAACCCTAAATAGACGATTTCCTGTTGGGCTGAGGTAAAAAGTACAAGTATGAAGGATATATGAAACGATGAGATCTATATGTGTACCGAAGTTTCATATTATTACATGCAAGCGTGTTTGATTTATGGACCAAGTTTTCGGACCCTGTTTCAGGGGCGCTGTCGAGCCCCCTGCCACGCCCGGGTACCAGCTTCAGCCCGGCCCTACTGGCCGCGGGTTCTGACCAGTGTGCAAAGTTTCAAGAGTTTTTGAGCACGTTAAGAGCCCCAAAAGTGCCCCAATAGTCAAGTAAAAAAATAATAATAATAATAATAATAATAAATATAGCTGCGAAGCAGCGATGGCGAGCCCAAGCCGGTGGCACCGCCACCCCCGTGCCTTTAGGGTTGCTGTGCACGATGGGCAATAACGTAACCTCGCTTTGACTGTCGAGAAGATGTGTGCTGTAGAGCTCGCATCAGTGTGTGCTCTGCAAAAGTGCGCATCAAGGGCACATATCGACCACAAAGTATGCGTGAGCACCCTTCCGATACCTAAAATGAAAAATGAGACACCCTTACGGTCTCATGGAGTTAATGGACACATGAAATAAGTACACAAGACTGAAAATTCATATGAAGTGTGCCATTTAGGACAGGGCCTATGACCGTGAACCACAATAGTCACATCTATGAGATAATTCAAATGTAGAATAATTTTTGATGTCATAGGATGTCATAGGTCAATATCTTTTGCAGCACTTAAATGTGTTAATCCAGAAGGCCAGTATTTATCTGGAGGTCTTTGTACAGGTTTATCAATGTAATTATAATTTACGCTTATGTGTTCCTATGATATGCAATGGAAGTACATTTTTATGTTTAACATGGGTGTATTCACAATACATAGCATACGATATAATATCTTAAGATTATTTATCATTATGTTAAGTACATCACACAAATGTGACTGTATTCACCTGTAATGTCTCCAATAAGTACAGTATATTGGCCTGTATGGCCATGATATATTGCCTTAGCTAGACTTTAGCTAACCTATTACATTAGCTAGTAGCTCATGAGTCATGAATGTTAGCAAGACACAAGTTAACTATATTTGCTTTTGGCTAATTAGCTGTATAGTCGAGGCACTGTACACGCCACGCGGAGGGAGGGAGGGCATCGACAAAATCTCATCTACCGACCTGATGTTTTTTATTTAATAAATATATTTGTTTGACAGGAAGCTGTGCTAAACAGGAATATATATATTAATTTATTTATTAAAAAATAAAAATAAACACCCCAGAAAAAGGGCACTAATTTCTCTCGAGGAAGAAAAAGGGCAGGTGCTCAAGCCCCTTTGATGTCTATGTGTGCACGTGCCTGAGGGTGAGTAAATGATGAGAGAAATATATTTTTGGGGTAAACTCATTTTATTTGAAAGACTATCTAGGTACATAATAACACTGCATTGCTGTGACTGTTTATAAATTTCAAAATGTACAAGCTCACACTTTAAATGGTCAGTGCTTTGATTTTTAAATCATCAGTGATTATTTTTACATTTTACATGCCATTCAAAAACGTGGCATTTTACAGCGTAAGAGAGAAATTAAAAACTTAAAATAATACCATTTGTACTTTTCAATGACTTGTCTATGTTCAGGGCTGAAGGCTACATTGTTACTGTCTCTTTAAGAGGGTTTTATCGCATGTTCACGATATTCAAGGCACAGTTCAGTTTAATCTTTTGAGAACTGAGAAGTATCATTATTTTCGTTTTGTGCCGTGCTTGTTGCATCTGTATTCATTGTGAGATGATAAAATACAGACTGCGTGAATGGCTGATTTTGTTCACTTGAATTTTGTGGCGTGTTTCAGAAAGATTATCGCGAAGACAGAGACAAGCGCAGCCGGTTTATTTTCTTTATTTTACAAAAGCACAAGGTTTTGTTGTTATTTTAAGTGTACACAAATAAAAGTACGACTTTCATAGTTTGTGATGATGTATTAAATCAGTATGGGCACAAATAACGCAGTATTTTGTTTAAGTTGTTTCCGCTGTTTCGAGAGAAAAATATAGCAGGGCGTCATCTGGAATAATGCCAGAATTTAATATAATTATACCAGATTTCTTTCTCAACTGTTTGTTCACTTGAGACATAACAGACTCCTCAATATATCATGTATTTTTACACTTTGTTGTATGAAATTGTCCGTTCAGGCGCTAAGCAGCAGGCGCTCGAGCGAAGCGTTAGACACGCACGCTGCTCGATCGCTGTGTCACTCAATCTGCTCGCAAACATGTATTTGAGTTGTTTTCACATTTGTTGAGTTGAATAGTGTAAAATCGCTTGAATGTTCAAACAGGCAAACATTGTATACAACCGACAAACCTTCGTGAAGATGCGAGCAAAAATAATCTGTCAGACATAGAGCTGTCACGATAACTACTTTTTGTTGTGCGATATATTGCACATACAGGTGAAACTCGAAAAATTAGAATATCGTGCAAAAGTTCATTAATTTCAGTAATTCAACTTAAAAGGTGAAACTAATATATTATATAGACGCATTACAAGCAAAGTAAGATATTTCAAGCCTTTATTTGATATAATTTTTATGATTATGGCTTACAGCTTATGAAAACCCCATATTCAGAATCTCAGAAAATTAGAATATTACTTGAAATCAATAAAAAAAAAGGATTTTAAATACAGAAATGTCGGCCCTCTGAAAAGTATAATCATGCATATGTACTCAGTACTTGGTTTGGGCCCCTTTTGCATTAATTACTGCCGCAATGCGGCGTGGCATGGATGCTATCAGCCTGTGGCACTGCTGAGGTGTTATGGAAGACCAAGATGCTTCAATAGCGGCCTTCAGCTCTTCTGCATTGTTTGGTCTCATGTCTCTCATCTTTCTCTTGGCAATGCCCCATAGATTCTCTATGGGGTTCAGGTCAGGCGAGTTTGCTGGCCAATCAAGCACAGTAATACCATGGTCATTGAACCAGGTTTTGGTACTTTTGGCAGTGTGGGCAGGTGCCAAGTCCTGCTGGAAAATGAAGTCAGCATCTCTATAAAGCTTGTCTGCTGAAGGAAGCATGAAGTGCTCTAAAATGTCCCGGTAGACGGCTGCGTTGACTCTGGACTTAATAAAGCACAGTGGACCAACACCAGCCGATGACATGGCTCCCCAAACCAACACAGACTGTGGAAACTTCACACTGGACTTCAAGCATCTTGGATTGTGTGCCTCTCCATTCTTCCTCCAGACTCTGGGACCTTGGTTTCCAAATGAGATGCAAAATTTGCTCTCATCAGAAAAGAGGACTTTGGACCACTGAGCAACAGACCAGTTCTTTTTTTCTTTAGACCAGGTAAGACACTTCTGACATTGTTTGTTGTTCAGGAGCGGCTTGACAAGAGGAATACGACATTTGAAGCCTCAGTCCACTCCTTGTGAAGCTCCCTCACACATTTGAATGGCCTTTTCCTGACAATCCTCTCCAGGCTACGGTCATCCCTGCTGCTTGTGCACCTTTTTCTTCCACACTTTTCCCTTCCACTTAACTTTCTAGTAATGTGCTTTGATACAGCACTTTGAGAACATCCAACTTCTTTTGCAATTACCTTTTGAGGCTTTCCCTCCTTGTGGAGGGTGTCAATGATGGTTTTCTGCACAACTGTCAGGTCAGCAGTCTTCCCCATGATTGTGAATTCAACTGAACCGGACTGAGAGACCATTTAAAGGCTCAGGAACCCTTTGCAGGTGTTTAGCTGATTAGAGTGTGACACTTTGAGCCTACAATACTGAACCTTTTCACAATATTCTAATTTTCTGAGATTCTGAATTTGGGGTTTTCATAAGCTGTAAGCCATAATCATCAAAATTATATCAAATAAAGGCTTGAAATATCTTACTTTGCTTGTAATGTGTCTATATAATATATTAGTTTCACCTTTTAAGTTGAATTACTTAAATTAATGAACTTTTGCACGATATTCTAATTTTTCGAGTTTCACCTGTAAATTAATTGCGATAAACGATATTATTGTAATTTTCAGACCATTTTATGCCACTGATTACATAATGACAATATAATAGCATAATAATGCAAGTACACTGTTTCAAAGAACAAAGAACATTTTATTCTTATTCTATTCAATATTTAGACATTGTGAAATGTGAAAAAATATATCCCAAATAAATAAAACAAGTAAATAAATACACTTTCGTTAACAAAAAAGTGCAAGGTATCAAGAACTAGATCAAAACAAAGTAGGCTAATATGTCAATTTAAACTTTTAAAGTGTCTCACACAAAGGCACAGATGCATCAACAGGACATTTCTGCTGCCAGATTAGTTTTTTAATTGTTAGGCAGATTCCGAGAAAGGAACACCAACATGTTTACCTTGTGGGGCTTAAGGCAGGATCTTACTGGGGTAACAATGTTACCAGCTGTGCTAAACAGTCTTTCTTATAGCGAGTTACGCTATCCGTGAGTGTGCGCCATTTGCGCTGTCACGTTTATATTTGCACTGTCGGGAAAAGGCATCTGCAACAGATAACTGTCTGGAAGAAGGCCCCTCTCCAACTCCAGCTGCAGTTGTTGTTCCCAGGTTGAAAAACTGGGTGGGATGGTTATGTTTTAGGTGCGATTTTAAGTTTGTTGTGTTGCCTCTTTACGCTGCTACTGTTTTAAAACACAGTCGACATACCGGCTCGTTCACGTTAATTAGCTCTCCTCTCTCGTTCGGCTTAAAGCCAAAATGTTCCCACACCGGAGCTGAAGATTGCGGCTTTGAAATCAATTCCATGTTGGACTCGTTCTTCCTAACTGGCTCGCTGAAGATGTCACGAAACAGAACACTTTAAAATGCAGTTGGTTCACGCCTTCTCTTCACCTGACGGTGTCCGCTCTCTCTCTCTCTCTGTGTGTGTGTGTGTGTGTGTGTGTGTGTGTGTGTGTGTGGACACGCTGCCTGAGCCCCGCCTCCGACACAGAGTGCAGACAAGATGACAGAGGCAGCGCGATCAACTAAAATGTTGGTGACATTCATTTTAATGTAAAATGAATCTGATTATTATTTTTAATAATAAAACAAATTATCAGTTGCAATATATCGCGGCACCAAAAATGATCGGCTCATTTACATATATCGTGCGATAAGTCGATATATTGACTATCGCGACAGCTCTAGTCAGACAACCCTAAAACAACATCATACTCGGATCTTGATACGTTAGGATCGATAAGCCCATCCCTACTTTCTTTAGACATATGTTTCATGTGTTGGTTTTAATAAAGACTCGGAGTACTCATAAAACTCACAGAACGAAATATGCGTCACACTTTACTGCGTTCTCAACAACATGTACACAAGTCTTCTTCATACGTTAAAACAACGAGAATACAGAAAATAGGCTTAGAACTCCACCTAGTGGTTATATTATAGAATTAAAGGAGAAATTACATGAGACAGCTTTATAACTTAAATGGCTTTAACTGAAATAGACTAAAGTTTAATATAACTATTCTGATAAGTGTATATTTCCAACATCATGTTTGTGTTATCCGTTTCTGTAAGTTTTTGTGACGTGTTTCAGAAAGATAATCGCTTAGACAGGCGATAGTTTATTTTCATCTTAACTGGACATTGATCACTGCAATAATTCATAATTCAATATATTGATACCCGATTTCTTTATCAACTGTTTGTTCAATTGAGACATAAGGGGTGATTTCAAAGCATTTTGAAAGTGACACACTTCCTTCTGCCAGTTGGTGGCGCTATAACTTTGACTCACAGTAGTCACATCCATGTGACACACTGCTGAAGTTTCATCGAGATCAGTTAATGTATGCAAAAGTTATAACACACTTCCTTGCTTTTATGCTTCCTTTGTGTGCTTTTTGGAGCTTCAAAGTTCATTTGCAATGTGTTCCACATTCAAACCAAAATATCTGACTTTCTGTTGGTCTGTTTGTTCACTTGAGACATAAGAGGGTGATTTCAAAGCATTTTGAAAGTGACACACTTCCTTCTGCCAGTTGGTGGCGCTATAACTTTGACTCACAATAGTCACATCCATGTGACACACTACTGAAGTTTCATCGAGATCAGTTAATGTATGCAGAAGTTATAACACACTTCCTTGCTATTTGCTCCCTTCATATGCTACCTTTATGGGGTTTTGAGCTTCAAGTTTTGCAATGTGTTCCACATTCAAACCAAAATATCTGACTTTCTGTTGGTCTGAGCTAATGACTGTAAATTAGAAAGTTGTCCGGCTCGATGAGAACAATATAATTCCTGAGTTTTGTGACTCTAGGTCGAAGTATAAAACCAATACCCCACTTTTGTCAACAGGTGGCGCTACTGAGCCCCTGCACCACGCATCAAAAAAGAATGTTCAACTTTGAAGCGCTGCCACGACCACAGTATTTAAGATATCAATAATCCTTTCACACGTCTACATCTGCCGTGTGTTTACATTATACACATAAAGTTTTAAGTAAATCGGGTAAAAATAAGAGTGTGATTTCAAAGCATTTTGAACGTGACACACTTCCTTCTGCCAGTTGGTGGCGCTATAACTTGGACTCACAATAGTCACATCCATGCGATCGGCCTCTTCCAGCGATCACACTGCTGCGGTTTCATCTAGATCAATTAATGTATGCATAAGTTATAACACATTTCCTGTTTCACTTTTCGCGCCATAATTTCGTTTCCTCGCCACGGCCAAACCGTTCGAGATATCAAAAATCCGCCGGCAGTTTTTCATCCTCAATGTCTTGACTTCATGCTGACCGAGTTTCGTGGCGATTGGTGGAATTCTCTAGGAGGAGTATTTCACATTCCATTGCATGTGTTTTCCAAAGAACCCTAAATAGACGATTTCCTGTTGGGCTGAGGTAAAAAGTAAAAGTATGAAGGATATATGAAACGATGAGATCTATATGTGTACCGAGTTTCATATTATTACATGCAAGCGTGTTTGATTTATGGACCAAGTTTTCGGACCCTGTTTCAGGGGGCGCTGTCGAGCCCCCCTGCCACGCCCGGGAACCAGCTTCAGCCCGGCCCTAATGGCCGCGGGTTCTGACCAGTGTGCAAAGTTTCAAGAGTTTTTGAGCACGTTAAGAGCCCCAAAAGTGCCCCAATAGTCGTAAAAAAAAATAAATAAATAATAATAATAATAATAATAATAATCCTAACGAAAACAATAGGGTCCTACGCACTTTGTGCTTGGGCCCTAATAATAATCCTAACGAAAACAATAGGGTCCTACGCACTTTGTGCTTGGGCCCTAAATATAGCTGCAAGCAGCGATGGCGGGCCCAAGCCGGTGGCACCGCCACCCCCGTGCCTTTAGGGTTGCTGTGCACGATGGGCAATAACGTAACCTCGCTTTGACTGTCGAGAAGATGTGTGCTGTAGACCTTGCATCAGTGTGGGCTCTGCAAAAGTGTGCATCGAGGGCACATATCAACCACAAAGTATGCGTGAGCACCCTTCTGATACCTAAAATGAAAAATGAGACACCCTACGGTCTCATGGAGTTAATGGACACATGAAATAAGTACACAAGACTGAAAATTCATATGAAGTGTGCCATTTGGGACAGGGCCTATGACCGTGAACCACAATAGTCACATCTATGAGGTAATTCAAATGTAGAATAATTTTTAATGTCATAGGATGTCATAGGCCAATATCTTTTGCAGCACTTAAATGTGTTAATCCAGAAGGCCAGTATTTATCTGGAGGTCTTTGTACAGGTTTATTAATTTAATTATAATTTACGCTTATGTGTTCCTATGATATGCAATGGAAGTACATTTTTATGTTTAACATGGGTGTATTCACAATACATAGCATACTGATATCATATTTTACGATTATTTATCATTATGTTAAGTAGATCATTAAAGTTAAGATAGTAAATGTATTTATATATTTTGTAGTAGCTAATATAACAAGCAAGTACACTGTGGGAATTATGAATTATACCAATGGAGTCGTATGGATTGCTTTTATGCTCCCATTATTATGCTGTCCTTTTTTATTCATAAATTAATTTCCTCGCCACGGCCAAAACGTTGGAGATATCAAAATCCATCCGCAATGTAGCATCATCAATGTCTTGACTTCATGCTGACCGAGTTTGGTGGCGATTGGATTAATTCTCTAGGAGGAATATATATAATTCCAGAGCATGTGTTTCCAAACAACCTATAATAGCCGACTTCCTGTTGGGCTGGCGTAAAACTTAGAGCACGAAAGTTGTTCAGCCCGATGAGATCTAGAAGTGTTCCAAGTTTCATATTATTACATGCAAGCATGTTTGATATATGGACCAAGTTTTCAGACCCCGTTCAAGGGGGCTGTCGAGCCCCCTGCCACGCCCGGTACCAGCTTCAGCCCGCCCCGATGGCCGCGGGTTCTGACCCGTGTGCAAAGTTTCAAGAGTTTTTGAGCACGTTAAGGGCCCCAAAAGTCCCGGAAACCTTGAAAAACAATATCTTAATGCAAATCTCACCCAACAGAAACAAAAATAAAAGCATTTCACTCATCAGCAAAATCAGCCCCCTCCCCCCAGACACAGAGAGACGTAGGGTCAGTGGGAGAGGCAGAGAAAATTCTCCAAAAAATCCACATTCAAACCAAAATATCTGACTTTCTGTTGGTCTGAGCTAATGACTGTAAATTAGAAAGTTGTCCGGCTCGATGAGAACAATATAATTACTGAGTTTTGTGACTGTGGGTTAAAGTATAAAACCAACCCCTCACTTTTGTCAAAAGGTGGCGCTACTGAGCCCCTGCACCACACCCGTTTCTGAAACTTTGCACATGTCTACTGGCTAATAAATGTGATGTGTCTGTCGAGTTTCATGCAATTTCAAGTATGCTAAGAGTCTAAAAGCATCAAAAAGAATATTCGAGTTTGAAGCATTGCCGCTGCAACAGTATCCAAGATATCAATAATCCTTTCACATGTCTACATCTGCCGTGTGTTTACATTACACACCAAAAGTTTTAAGTAAATCGGGTAAAAATAAGAGGGTGATTTCAAAGCATTTTGAAAGTGACACACTTCCTTCTGCCAGTTGGTGGCGCTATAACTTTGACTCACAATAGTCACATCCATGCGATCGGGCTCTTACAGCGAACAAACTGCTGAAGTTTCATCGAGATCAATTAATGTATGCAGAAGTTATAACACACTTCCTGTTTCTCTTTTCACGCCATCATTTCGTTTCTCGCCACGGCCAAACCGTTCGAGATATCAAAAATCCGCCGGCAATTTTTCATCCTCAATGTCTTGACTTCATGCTGACCGAGTTTCGTGGCGATTGGTGGAATTCTCTAGGAGGAGTATTTCAAATTCCATTGCATGCCTTTTCCAAACAACCCTAAATAGACGATTTCCTGTTGGGCTGAGGTAAAAAGTAAAAGTATGAAGGATATATGAAACGATGAGATCTATATGTGTACCGAGTTTCATATTATTACATGCAAGCATGTTTGATTTATGGACCAAGTTTTCGGACCCCGTTCCAGGGGGCGCCGTCGAGCCCCCCTGCCACGCCCCGGTACCAGCTTCAGCCCGGCCCTAATGGCCGCGGGTTCTGACCCGTGTGCATAGTTTCAAGAGTTTTCGAGCATGTTAAGAGCCCCAAAAGTGCCCCAATAGTCGTAAAAAAAATAATAATCATAGTCATCCTAACGAAAACAATAGGGCCTTGCCTTTTCAAGGCTTGGGCCCTAATAATCCTAACGAAAACAATAGGGCCTTGCCTTTTCAAGGCTTGGGCCCTAATTAACAAATGCAATTTGTCTTGAGTTATTACGTGAAAGGTGGTAAAACTACGGGCCTGGGACATTGCAGTCTCATTGCCAGTAAGTCATAATTGCACACAAAATTACGAATATATTACATAACTGGAACGTTCTTGGTTATCTTGCAACATTAGGAGCCCGTAATGACAACGTTGTGAATTGGTGATTTAATGGTAATGAAATTACGGGCCTGCGACGTTGTTGTTACGTTGCCAATAAGTAATGAAATTACCAAAATATTACGAATATATTACGTAACTGGAACGTTCTTGGTTATCTTGCAACATTAGGAGCCCAGAATGACAACGTTGTGAATTGGTCATTTAATGGTAATGAAATTACGGGCCTGCGACGTTGTAGTTACGTTACCAGTTAGTAAGTCATGAAATTACCAAAAAGTATGGAAAAATTACGTAACTGGTACGTTATGTGTTAGCTGGGGTGTCTTAATTGAATGTAATACAGACGATAGACTCTACGTACTAACTGCATAGCTACATTCATTAATTTCATGACCGATGTATTAAGGATATACAGTGAGGAAAATAAGTATTTGAACACCCTGCTATTTTGCAAGTTCTCCCACTTGGAAATCATGGAAGGGTCTGAAATTGTCATCGTAGGTGCATGTCCACTGTGAGAGACATAATCTAAAAAAAAAATCCAGAAATCACAATATATGATTTTTTAACTATTTATTTGTATGATACAGCTGCAAATAAGTATTTGAACACCTGTCTATCATCTAGAATTCTGACCCTCAAAGACCTGTTAGCCTGCCTTTAAAATGTCCACCTCCACTCCATTTATTATCCTAAATTAGATGCACCTGTTTGAGGTCGTTAGCTGCATAAAGACACCTGTCCACCCCATACAATCAGTAAGAATCCAACTACTAACATGGCCAAGACCAAAGAGCTGTCCAAAGACACTAGAGACAAAATTGTACACCTCCACAAGGCTGGAAAGGGCTACGGGAAATTGCCAAGCAGCTTGGTGAAAAAAGGTCCACTGTTGGAGCAATCATTAGAAAATGGAAGAAGCTAAACATGACTGTCAATCTCCCTCGGACTGGGGCTCCATGCAAGATCTCACCTCGTGGGGTCTCAATGATCCTAAGAAAGGTGAGAAATCAGCCCAGAACTACACGGGAGGAGCTGGTCAATGACCTGAAAAGAGCTGGGACCACCGCTTCCAAGGTTACTGTTGGTAATACACTAAGACGTCACGGTTTGAAATCATGCATGGCATGGAAGGTTCCCCTGCTTAAACCAGCACATGTCAAGGCCCGTCTTAAGTTTGCCAATGACCATTTGGATGATCCAGAGGAGTCATGGGAGAAAGTCATGTGGTCAGATGAGACCAAAATAGAACTTTTTGGTCATAATTCCACTAACCGTGTTTGGAGGAAGAAGAATGATGAGTACCATCCCAAGAACACCATCCCTACTGTGAAGCATGGGGGTGGTAGCATCATGCTTTGGGGGTGTTTTTCTGCACATGGGACAGGGCTGACTGCATTGTATTAAGGAGAGGATGACCGGGGCCATGTATTGCGAGATTTTGGGGAACAACCTCCTTCCCTCAGTTAGAGCATTGAAGATGGGTCGAGGCTGGGTCTTCCAACATGACAATGACCCGAAGCACACAGCCAGGATAACCAAGGAGTGGCTCTGTAAGAAGCATATCAAGGTTCTGGCGTGGCCTAGCCAGTCTCCAGACCTAAACCCAATAGAGAATCTTTGGAGGGAGCTCAAACTCCGTGTTTCTCAGCGACAGCCCAGAAACCTGACTGATCTAGAGAAGATCTGTGTGGAGGAGTGGGCCAAAATCCCTCCTGCAGTGTGTGCAAACCTGGTGAAAAACTACAGGAAACGTTTGACCTCTGTAATTGCAAACAAAGGCTACTGTACCAAATATTAACATTGATTTTCTCAGGTGTTCAAATACTTATTTGCAGCTGTATCATACAAATAAATAGTTAAAAAATCATACATTGTGATTTCTGGATTTTGTTTTTTAGATTATGTCTCTCACAGTGGACATGCACCTACGATGACAATTTCAGACCCCTCCATGATTTCTAAGTGGGAGAACTTGCAAAATAGCAGGGTGTTCAAATACTTATTTTCCTCACTGTATGTATTAATGAAAATGTTATATATTGTTTCAGTGCTTATGTGTACATTCTGGAAATCTTATTCTGCTTGTAAAGAATATGAGATTTGAGTGTCACCCAAGTTATTTGTGTTTATAACCAGTCATTAATATGCAAAGACATGATACTGTTGATAATGTGCTGAACTATTGTATAATGCATATGCTGTTATTGGGATTCGTAGTAAATGCAGCGATGAGAAGCCATCACATCAGTATTCTTCGTTTATTTATATTATACTTCTTTTCAGGAGTACTACACTTACTTATTGCACTAACTTTAAATTTTGTTAGTTAGGGAGCAAGGGTTGCGCTAAAACCACTGTAGTTGCTGTGGTTTTAGTTGCTGGGGAAGATGGGACTTCACAGCGTCATTTGCCGCACTTTCCTCAGTCTTGGACTGGAGAGAACATAACAGTCAAATTAAATAATGGATATTTTACTTGTATTCTAAATCATGACATTATCTACATAACAATACATGTCTTACTGCATAATTTTAAGTTTATGTGGTCCATCTGAACATCCAGTTCAGATAGAACTGGATGTGGGTGGGGCTTAACCCTCTTATTGCATTTGGGTAATTAAGAGCTTTTACTATTTAACAACTATTAACCTTTTCTGCTCTAGCATTACAATCCATTGTGTGCAAAGTGTGGTCCATAATGAAATGGCTTACTTAATTGATGTGAAAGAACTTGACTGGCCTGCACAAAGCCCAGACCTGAACCCCACTGTACACCATTGGGATGAGCTAGAATGCTGAATGTGAGCTTGTGACTGTGGGCCAACCAACATCAGTGCATGACCTCACTGAGTTTGGAGTTTTTGTTTCCTGTACTCATGTTTCATGAAAAACCCAAGAACTAAAAGATTATTGCTATTGGGGAGACAAAAGATGGGACATCCTTGGAATCTAAAATAGTTGAGCAGAGTTCAAAATGTTTGTTTTTCAAATGAGTCCTTTTTGCAGTGTAATGCATTGTAATAGGGAGTCCAGCGAGAAACAAAAATATCTAATGCCAAATTTCTTAACGTTTTATAATGCTATACATTTTTCTGTGATGGATGAAGAACCCAGTCAGGTTTGAAACATAGATGGAAGTGCCTCTATATTAAATTATCTGACATGCAAAACCTAATGATGAGTAACCACTGCAAAATGTCATCAGAGGTTGTACTAACTGGACAAACTGCAACTTGTAATGTGAAGGAATTCGCTCAAGTGGGCTCACACTCTATTAACCACTTATGACCAGTTTGATGTTCTAGTTTTATCATTGGGAAAAATTAGAAAAAATTATTTCTCCCAAGATTATGATTCACATAAAGTTTTCATTTATTGAGAGAACAGTAAAAGAAAAAGCAAAGCAAAATAGAATGGCAATTAAGTATCTGTATTAAGTATTGTTTTATTTAATTTTAAACAATAGTTGTAATATAATATACTATAGTAATATTTAAGTTTACTTGTATTTTTTTGTACTTGCTGAGAAAGGTCTATCGTGCTAGTTGCTGTGTAAATTACGGCTTTTTAATTATGATAAATATTTTGTGCATTTCTAATGCATAACTCTAACACTGATTTTGCGTTGAAGTTTCAACAAAAACCCGAGCTTGGCGTTGGAAGCTCTCCCAGAATGCTCTGCGGATGTAGCGGCCTGGAATGCCACCAGGGACGATGATCTGAGACACAGTGGTGCTTTCACCAGGTCTTCGACTCACATTCACCTGGATTTGCAGGTTGTAGTAGAGCTGATTGTTGCGGGTGATAATGCCCTGCATGTCTATGCGGAGATTATCAGAATGGATCAGATTTGAGCGGGCCTGGTCCACAAGGTACCCATTGTCCCAGCGGCTGATTAAGTTTTGTGCCTCGTTTCTCCAACGTCTGCCATTGGTGATGTCATTTGGAGCTGGCTGTGCACTAAAAGTGGTTGTTATATGGTTACCCTTGTCATGCCGGGTGCATATCAGTACTGGATCTTCTGGGGCTCTCCTGTTGCGATGTTGAGAGGTGACGTATGTGCACTCTCCAGATTCAATGGGCCCGCAGTAATCATACTCTGACTCTGTTGTCCAGCACCAGTTGTAACCTCCTTTATGCAAGCCACAGAAGTGGTTGGAGCGGCAGGGCGTGTCCTTATAGGTTACGTTCACAGTCGGAGAGCAGTAGTCCCAGTCTTTGGCAGTGTGGCACCAGTAGTAATCGCCTCGCTCATAATACTGACACTCGTCTGTGCACACATAATGATACTTAGACCGGTGGAGCAACATCTTTGGTTCAACGGGCCCACAGTAACCCCAGCTTCCTTTCTTCAGCCAGCACCAGTAGTAGGTCTGATCGTGCTTCCCGCATGGGTTGTCTTCTTTACAGTGGTTTCTAAAGTAATCTACATTTTCCGATGGTGAGCAGTAATCCCATCCCTGGGAAGTGTGACACCAAAAGTATACTTCACCTTTTTGGTCACAGCGGTCATAACACAGTGCACCTGTCTTGGATCCATAATGGTTCTTATCCTCCATCACAAGCCCACAGTAACCCCAAGACAAGGGACCAGTTTTGCACCAGTAGTAGTCCTGTCCATTCAGCCCACATGGACTGTTATCTATGCATTGCCTACCCCAGTAGTCCACGTTTTCCTGAGGTGAACAGTACATACTCTGGCACCTACCATCTTTATCAATTGTTTTGCACATGTACACAGCACCGTTGAGCTTGCAATCGTCTATACACAGGGTTCCGTGAAAGGTCAAGAAAGTTGTCCCAGCACTTTGCAATGGCAAACAGAAGAGGAGGAACACAACAAATGAGGTGGACAACTGCATTGTGGGTAGGAGTTCCATTCTCTCTGTGAAGAGTGAGAGGCAGCAGTAAGAGAACATTCAGAGGAAATGATGCTATAACCAGCCTGGTCTCATGAACATAACATGACTGAATAATTTTGTTTTTCAAAAATGTTGCTACAAAGTTCAGTCTACCTTGAGCTACCTTGGAAACTAACCACATTAGATTAAGTGTGTAAATGTAGGTGAGTCTGTAATACAAGCATTAAAATGTATTGTTTTTCATATGATGCATTATTAGGGGTGTGCGGCGAAGTCATTATCTGTATCTGTTGCAATGGCAAAATTACCTGTATCTGTGTATGTATTCAGATAGAACTGGATGTGGGTGGGGCTTAACCCTCTTATTGGATTTTGGTAATTATTTATATAAATAAAAGGTATAAAAATAATAGTTTAATTCCACATGGTTTTCAGTACAGGATCCAAACTTTGTGACTTTGTCAAGACTATCAAAATGCACATAATACATTTCAGATTTTCTTAGAGATATAATCATAAAAAAAATAACATTGACCATCAATTGTGGCTTTACACATGATAATATGTAGATTGTTTTGTACATCTATGATTTAGATTTTTTTTTTACAACACTTAGTATGAAATAATCTTAATGTAAGCTTATTTTGTATCTCACTAGAACTGAATCTTATTTCACATCTAGTGTAGTCTGCACACTCTTCATTCATCTTCTATAGGCAATAGTTTATAGAACGGTGCTAACTTGTGGACAGTAATTACTTTTACAAGAACAACACTCACCCTTAACGGGACACCTGATGTTTTTGGGAGCTGACCAATTTGGTGAAATTCAGCTCGAAAGGAGTCACAGAACAATGAATTTGCGACTGTAAGTCACATTCTGTAAGACTCGCATGGAAGCGTGACTTGATGCACGACATTGCAGAAAATGTGCGTTCGCAAATATATTTTGATCCAAATATGGAAAGCACTTTCAAACTTAATAATCTAAGGTTCTTTCCAGGGATGTTTCACCACATTTCTGTAATGCTTGCTGCGCTGTATGGGTGTTTTCTCTTGCCTGAACATCCACCAATTCATCTTCAAGTGAGTGGAGGGGTAAACCAAAAGTTGCAGCCAAGTCCATAATTTTTTCCACAGGGAAAGTGAATCTCTGGGAGTAAAGCTAGAAAGGGATTTTAAGACCTTTCCCCGATTTCGCCATCTCACTTTGCTGTGCAGAACGAGGTCTCTGTAGGCACCATACAATTTGTCAAACAATGCAACAAACCGGCAGTGCGGTGGCGTGCTTGAATGAAATTGAGCACCTTGACCACAGTGTCCATAACCTTCAAGAGGTATCCATCACCTTACTTGCTGCACAGTGCTTGCAACACATTGAAATGCACAAAGTGAACACTCTCTGCTGAACATCGACGGCTCCTCTGTGGAGATCGTCAAGAGCACCAAATTTCTTGGTTTTCACCTGGCGGAGAGCATCCTGAGCAGCTGCATCACTGCCTGGTTTGGGACTTGCACCATTTTGGACCGCAAAGCCCTGCAGAGGATAGTGAGGACAGCTGAGAAGATCATTGGGGTCTCTCTTCCCTCCATCAAAGACATTTACAAAAAACACTGTATCCGCAAAGCAACCAGCATTGTGGACAACCCCACAAACTCTTTACCCTCCATCTGGCAAGAGATACCGAAGCATTCGGGCCCTCACAGCCAGACTGTGTAACAGCTTCTTCCCCCTAGCCATCAGACTCCTCAATACTCAGAGACTGGTTTGACACACACACGTCCTGAGTTGCACTTTAATTACTGTCACTTTATAACTGGCTGCTACCTCAATAACTGCTATGTGCATAGAACACTCTCTCATAGTATGTTATGTTAACGTTTTTATAAACTGTCATCTTTTTGTCACTGTGTCTCTCACTGTGTCTGTTGTCCTGTTCATTGTTAGAAATGTATTGTACTGTCCCGTACTTTTTGCACATGTTTGCAAGTGCACTTTTATATAGGTATATATATAGGTATTTTATATAGGTATTTTATTTAGTAGTCTCATGTGGTCCTATGTTGTTTTTATGTAGCACCATGGTCCTGGAGGAATGTTGTCTCGTTTCGCTGTGTACTGTACTAACTGTATATGGTTGAAACAACAATAAAAACCACTTGACTCTTGTTTGCATGGGTTCCTTCGTTCACTTTTTCCTCATTCTGTTTCTCTCCCCTAATAACAAATTTGTCCATTTTGATCCCTAATTTTACCAAACTAAAGGCTGCTGATTTGAATTATGCCAAATCGTGCGCTTGCATGATCGTTAACTGTGTAATTGCGTGAGTTCCATGCTCACACAGTAGGTCTGCACATGTCTAAAAATAATATATGATCACCCAATTATTTTTTATGATGAAAAAACATTATAGTTAAAAAACTGAAAGTTATTTAAATGTAGGTTGCATATTGTGGGCCGCACTTCCATGCGTGACCGCCGCTGGTTGAGAACCACTGGTCTAAAGACTGTGTGACGAGACCAAATGTTCATGCACACAATAATCTAAATAGGGCTTGAAAGAAAAAAAGTGTTCACATTTTACTTTGCAGCCATCTGATGGTGATCCAGCCTGCAGAATATTCAGGCATCGACATTCAAAGTACATTCTAAGTACATAGAATAGATTTAGCTTAAAAACGCAGCAAAGAAGTATTCATGTTGTTTGATTTGTACAGATGTTTTGATGATTTTTTTTATCCAGCTGTACTGAGCAGTTATGAGTAATAGGAAATTAATTCAAATTACTATTAATTCTCACATTAAATGTTAATATAAATAGTATATTATGATGTATTTGGATACAATTTCAAAAATATGTTGAGAAAAAGAATGTCTTCACATGTAGTTAATGAAATTTTGAAATGTCAAAGAATTTCTACATTTTATTATGAATTGTTTTGCATATTAATTATTAACTTTTATATTCATCATGGAAGAAAATATCAATCTTTTTACATGTATGAACAGTTAAGATCCTATTAACAATATATTTTAGATGAAAACCATCACGTTATGAATGATTTTAAGCTTGAATATCACCAGATCAGTATTGACCAGTGAATACAAAAGGTGCACACAGATCCTGATCTCAATAGGAGGGTTAAACCGGAAGTGTCTCAAAACTAAATAACATCTTTATTACATTTAGAGTTTATATAAATTAAACATGTCTTGTATATGCCTAGTCATAAATATTAATCATAATTATTATTTAATGTTATTATTCTTTTCTTTTTTTTATTACCAGATAAATCTGAATATGTAGGCTACATTAACAAAATATTTTGTTAACTGTGGTTTCTCATTGAAGTTCATTCATATCTGCTGAAACTGAATTTTTGTTTTGAATCTGTGCATTTATTACAATGAATATGCTGGAGGCACGAGGTGTCAAACAATGGTGAAATGTCAAGCACACATTTCGCAGTGAATATTAAATACATATACAAATATTAGAAGAAATTATAAAAGTCAATATAGCCTACCAACAGATGAGTCTTTCAGGAAATTAAGATACAGTCATTGCTAATTTTATGTGCATGTATTTTTATGTAGATGATGTCATTATTTAGTTAAATTACATGTGAAGAATTAGAGAAATGCAGTGGAATAAATATCAGAAAAAGAACAAGCATGTATTAATTTCTACGTATTATGTGTGGAGGAATATTCTAAATAGATTTATTTTTTGTAATAAAGGATTAACCAGATAATACCTTAATCTGTGATGTGGATGTAAATATGGTCAACTTTAAGTCAGGGACAGACGAGCTCTTCTGTGCATTTATTACAGGGACAATCCCCACGGAGCAACCCAGAGTTAAGTGCCTTGCTCAAGTACACAATGGTGGTGGATGTGGGGATCGAACCAGCGACCTTCTGATTAACAGTTTAACAGTTATGTGCTTTAGCCCACTACACTACCACCGCTCCTATATGAATATATGAGAGAATTTGAAGAAGTGGAAAATGTATATGATATTGTTTCTGAGTTAATGTTACTTTTGACAAGCTCCGATTTCTGAGATGCATACAATAAACAGAGACTGCAAACGGAGTCAAGACCACAGATGAATATATTAGTTTAAATGAATCTACTCCCCCAAGTTATTAACACAAGCCTCGTCTGAAGTGTCGAGAAAGTGTTGGTACAATTTACAGTGAAGTTCTTGGTGTTACTCAGAGGACAGGATATACATTTAAGTATTTTGAACTAATAATACTTAAGTTGACAGATATAAATAAAGCACCTCTGTCATCTGTTGCCCTTGCCACATTAGGTAACACTTTATTTTGATCCCCTACAGATATTCAACTGACTATAAGTGACTTATAAACTGTCTTGCTATAGCTAGTAAACAGTGTTTCAACAAACATTCAGTAGTCTTTAATAGCCTGTATAACAGCAGCAAAATAACAGCTTATCGACTGACTTGCTATAGCTAGTAAACAGTGTTTCAGCAAACATGTAAATCTTTATTAATGACCTTTTAATGAACTGATGTTCTTAACAATAACGTAAGTAGCTCATTAATAAAGATCTATATACAGGCAGTTGAAAGTCTACTATGTTTGTTGAATCACTGTTTACTAGCTATAGCATGTCAGTTAAGTCACATGTAGTCAGTTGAATATCTGTAGGGGACCATCAAAATAAAGTGTTTTGACCCCACAGTCTGTAGATCACCCAGGCTGTACTGAGATTTCCTTGGTGAATTTGCTCAGATATTGTAGTTACTGTAGATAGAGCTTTAATTGTTGGTGACTTCAACATTCATATAGATAACGAAAATTACGCATTGGGATTAGCATTTACTGATGTTCGCAACTCTCTGAGTCAGACAAAATGTGACAGGAATAACTCCGTAATCATACGCTAGATTTAATTCTGTCAAATGGATTTGATGTTGATACTATAGAAATTCTATCACAGGTATTTCACAGTGCATGGAAGGATAGTGTATGTAGCTACAGACAGGCGCTAAAAGCTGCCAGGTCAGCATATTATAGCAAACTCATAGCAAATAACCACAACAATCCAAGGTGTTTTTTCAGTATTGTGGTTAAATTAGCCATGAATAAAGCATCGATTAAACCAGGTATTCCGTCGCTGCACAATAGTAATGACTCCATTAATTTCTTTACTGATAAAATAGAAATAAAATTTGAATTATGCAGTCAACTGTCACTGCACCTCAGAAAACAGTGTCTCATAAATTTCCTCATTAACAACTTCAATCCTTCACTGTAATAGGTCATGAAGAGCTAACAAAACTAAAAAAGAAAATCAAAAGCCACAACATTATGTTAGAGCCAATACCAACTAAGCTATTAAAAGGTATTCCCTGAAATCTCAGAACCTCTTCTTAATATTATTAACTCCTTGCTATTCTTAGGATATGTCCCAAGAAAATGTAAAAAGGTAGTGTCATCCCAACTATGTTCATTAATGCAGAGAAATGGTATATATAAACTATTTCAGTCAGGATTTAGGTCCCATCACAGTACATAGACGGCGCTTATCAGAGTTAAAAATGACTTGCACATATCACTCTTCTAGTGCTTTTAGATCTTAGTACTTCCTCGACACGATAGATCACAATATTCTCATGAATAGGCTGGAGAATTATGTTGGCTTTAGTGGACTTGCATTAGCATGGGTTAGGTCCTATTTATCAGACCGCTACAACTTTGTATGTGTAAATAAAGAATTGTCAAATCAAACTAAAGTCAAGTATGGAGTGCCACAGGGATCAGTATTAGGGCCTTTGCTTTTCTCTGTTTTTCTCTCTATATGCTTCCCTTGGGATATATTATCAGGAATTGTGAAATAATTTTCCACTGTTATGCCGATGATACCTAACTGTATATTTCTTCTAAACCCGACGAAATTTAAAAATTCTCCAAATTAGTAGATTGTATCAATGATTTCAAAGATTGGATGGCTAGAAATGTCCTTGTACTCAATTCCGACAAAAATAATAAATTAGAGGTACTAAATATTGGACCAAAAACCTAAATTTGTATAATTGTATAATTTGCATAAAAATATAATAGGTCATCTTCTACAGGAAAGAACTTAGGTGTTATTTTTGATACCAATCTGTACTTTGAAAATAACATTTAAAAAAATTTAGAACAACATTCATCCACCAAGTTACAACATATGCTCTTTGTTGCTGATGCCGAAAAACGAATTCCTGCATTCATGACATCGTGACTAGATTATTGTAATGCATTACTGGGAGGATGTCCAGCAATATCAATAAATAAACTTTAATTGGTTCAAAATGCAGCTGCCAGAATGCTGACTAGAACCAAAAAATACGATCATATTAGCCCCATTTTATCAGCGTTACATTGGCTACCTGTTAAATATCGTATTAATTTGAAAATTCTGTTAACTACATACAAAGCTTTCAATGGTCTAGTTCCACAGTGCTTAAGTGACCTTCTGTCACACTACATTCTATCACATTCATCACAAAATTCTGGCCTGTTAATAGTTCCTAGAATATCAAAATCCACAAAAGCAGGTAGATCCTTTTACTATTTGGCTCTTAAACTATGGAATAGTCTCCCTAACACTGTTCAGAATGCAGACACACTCAGTTTAAGTCTAGTCTATAGACTCATATATTTAGCCAGGCATACACCTAATTTATCCATTAACTCACAATTAGGCTGCTTTAGTTAGGTCTGCCAGAACTAGAAACATTTCTAAGAAACCCTTCTAACCTAATCTAGAACTCTGCAATAAATTATAGCATCTATGCTAATATTATTCTATTTGTTTCCCTGTGTCAACCCTGGGAAATCAAAAAACATTTTTGATTCATATCCCAAAGTTACCAGAACCGGCCAGATCCAGCTCCTTTTAACTGCTTGGTGTTGGACTCCACTGCTACGTGTCGCTGAGTGATGACAACAAAATAAAATGAGCCAGATATCACATTGGTCTTTTATAATGGACTTCAGAGGATGACTTGATGCCAACTCCGACTGTAAGACATTGGATACTTTATATGCCACTGCCTGAAACTTGAATTTATGATGGACCCCACTGAACCTAACCGAAATTACCTGCCAGTTGAACTGCGATGCACCTCACTGATCTCTGCCTGCATCACCTCGGTCTATTAATGGACTACACTCTTGAAATGGAATACATGGCCCTGTCCCAAATGGCACACTCCGGACTTGTGGACTTCCTCAGAGTCCACACTTCGGTGACGTCATGTAGTGCAGACTTATAGGGCCCCTCGCGCAAGTCCACAAGGGCACATTGAGAAGTATTTTTGGGACAGACTCGATCGTGAAGCGTGGTTATTGGTGGACAGGAGCTGCAGGTTCGGGGAAATATGCTGCCTATTGTTGTTGTTTTTACTATTGTGTTTGCGAGATGGCTTGCCATGCAGAGAAATCACATTTATACGCTCCAACGTCGTAGAAGACAAGATTATTTTTCATGCATACAAATGCTGATGTTATGCACGGAGGAAAGGGTAAGCAAGTAAATGTTATTGACTTTGTAGATAAACATATAACTTGTCAAAAGTCGTTAATGCATTTAATTTTCTTTTTTCTTTATATATATATATATATATATATATGTATTTTATATTTTTTATGTGTACCTTGTTTTTTTTATGTCGTTTTTAATTTACAGGTTTAAATATCCATACTTCACTTACATATGACTCAGTAAAGCCCTGCCATTCGGTTCTATATAATGAATCGTTATGCGATCAGCCTATTATTCAGCGTGCTATTACTATGTTTGAGACATCAACCACTGGTCGATGACCATAATGTTTGTATAAACTGTAGGTAACAACTGGTAAAATGTACACAGTCATAAAAACCATAATGATACTTACACTTAAATATTTTCTTCTCAGCCATGTTATCAATTGTCTGTGTCCGTGAGCGAAAGCGCTCTTCACACCAGTTGGCCTTTCGCAAGGACTCCTGGGTACTTGAAGTGCGTGAATCCTGGATCTGTGCGGGCTTCGCGGAAGACCGCTTCAAGGGTACAAAGGGGGCGCTGCTGAGCACACTTCAGAGCGTTAAAATGCTAAATGGGACGGCCTACGGACTCGTAGACTCAGCAAGCACGCGCAATTTAAGTCCACGAGACCGAAAGTCCGCATGAAGTGCGCCATTTGGGACAGGGCCACAGACTATCAATTCATTGCCAACAAAACCCTTCATCAGCCAACCAACAAAGGACAATACATTTATGGGAACTTCTGCAGTTAATCCACGATGGACTTCAAATACATTAGTCATTAATCTTACAGTTCATATAGAATCTTTAAAGCCTGAGCCCTAAATTCATAAAATTCCATTCTGTGCCAGAAAATGATATTCATATTCATATTACATTCATATTCATATAACATCACACACCTGAACTGTATATGCCACACTGAAGAGAATAACTGGGGCTTTCAAATTATATAAATATATGTATGATTATTTAAGGCTATTCATTCTTTATCAATAAGATTTCATACAGGAATTTTTACAAAATATTTCTCCGGCCACCATACTTCATCAGACAACTGTGTTTTCAACTATTTTCATTACAAATTAGAGGAAAACTTAGTGTATGATATATATATATATATATATATAATTATGTGGCAATGTAGAATAGCAGACAGATTAGAAATATAATCTATTGTTTAAAAGTTATGACCATTCTAGTGATTAGTGGGAATACAGAATAAAAAAAACATTTAGAATGTTAAGATACATTTCACATGACCCCTCCTCAAATACTCTAATAATAAATTGAGATTGCATCTGAAATTGAAAGACACAAACACTGCAAAAAAAAAAAACTAGCGTTACTCCTACAAATAAATGCTTTGTAAAAACGTTTTGACTTTCTTTTTTTTTTGAACACTGTATTTATTGGGTTTTTGCGTAAAAAAAAAAAAAAAAACTAAAACAGGGAAAAACAATACAAAATACAAATTGAATGATTCATCCATATCACAACCCTATATCACACCCCAAATCTCCCTCCCCCAGTGCCACTAATAAACCATACACAGATTAAACAAGAAAAAGGCATTTAAAGTCATATTAAATTTAGGTATTTTGTCCTGTTGTTGTTATACCCATATATGAAAGGAAACTGCCCCAGTGTTTTACAAACAGATCTTGATGTTTCTTCAAACAGAATGCAATTTTCTCAAGAGATACATATGATGATACTTCTGTGGTCCACATAGAAGTAGTAGGTGGTTTAGAGTCCTTCCACCTCAGAGTTATGCATTTTATTGGTGCTAAGAAAGCTAATCTAACAAACCTAAGATTAATCCCCCTCCGTTCCTCTAATAATGAAGTGTCCCCCAACAAGATGAGTCTGGGTTCCTTGAGTATATTAGTACCGACCACTGTGCCAATGATCTCTAAGACCCCTTCCCAGTATACCTCAAGATCAGGACAAGACCACAGCATGTGTAGAAGTGTCCCTCTCTGCACTTTGCATCTTGGACATAGCTCTGAATAGTTACTTTTAAAAGCGTTTAGTCTTACTGGGGTATATAGACTCTGTGTATCACATTAAATTGAATGAGTTTATGGTGGCTATTGATCGACAGAGTCTGAGCTTTCTCACATATAGTTTCCCATTCATCATCACTGAATGAGCACTCCAGGTCTTTTTCCCATTTAGATTTAACATTGTGAAGATTGCCAGCCATCAACTGGGACAGCTTACCATAAATAAATTATATAAGACTTTTAGGGTCTTTTTTATCAGAAAAGATGTCCTCCATGGGGGAAGGGGAAAGGTTAGATAGACGACCACCTTGCTGAGTCTGAATGTAGTGTCTAACTTGTAGGTATTTGAAGAAAAATTTAGAAGAGAGGCAAAATTTCTGTTGTAGCTGCTCGAAAGACATGAGTGCGTCCCCATCATAAAGTTCTTCAAAAGTTTAAATGCCACAGTCATACCATTGTTTGGCTATGCCATCTTTAAGAGCTGAGGGTAGGAAAAGATTATAATAAAAGGCAGTGGATCTGAACAAAGTTTGTTTGCATTTCATCTTTTTCCTGAGGTCTGTACAGATTTTACACGTACCAATGATCAGAGGGTTAGAAGTCAATTTCTTTAAGCAATTCAGAGGGGCAAAAGGTGTTGCAGCAAGAGCTATACCCTGTACTTGTGCTTCCTCTAATTGTCGCCACGCTGGCGGAGAAGTGCATTTCGTTTGCCAAATCCAAATTGAGCGCAGCTGAGCTGCACAGTAGTACAAATAAAAATTGGGCAACTTTAATCCGCCGTTCCGGAATGTCATACATAGAGAATTTAGCTTGACCCCGTGGCACTTTTCCTTTCAATAAAAACCTCGAAATAATACTATTAAGTTCCCTAAAGAAAAACCTTGGCAAAACAGGAGGGAGCGCCTGAAATAAATATAAAAACTTTGGCAGTATAGTCATTTTGATAGAGTTTACCCGGCCAATTAACGAAATAGGGAGGGACTTCCACCTATCTAAATCCCCTTCTACTTTTGCTGTTCGGGATGTTTTCAGCCACTGGGGGGTGTTGTTGAGTCGTAATTTGGCCATAACTTTCTCCGTGTTTCAGCAAATGGAATGATTTTTGGTGACAAATCTTATTTTCACACATATTTTAGGAAAATGCTTTGAAAATTTTCAAAAACTCAACAGTAGACTGTGGGCAAATTCACTACCCTTTCGTTATGTTCGTGGCTGAAAACAGCCACTACTTTAAACTGCTGTAAAAATGTATCAGATAAATAATTTTTTCAATTTTTTTTGCATAAATCTATTAATCAACCTCAGTCCTGTTCAAAACTACTAAATGTTTAAAAAAAAAAAAAAAAATATCAGTATTTTAACTCTTTAATTGCCAAATTCATAAATTATGTCACTGATTTGGGGAAAAAAACACTCAAAATGACTTATTTTCAATATAAAATGTGATTGTGGACTGGATTTTTTTTTTACCTTTTATCACAGTCTTGGACATGTCAAAGATTAGAAACAACATTGGTTTCGATGCATTGTTAGTTTTTGTGCAGCATCAGATTTGAACTTTTTGTCCCTCATTTACTGTTCGTGGCTGTTTTTGCCCCATTGACTTCCATTATAACCACATTTTTTGATTGCAAAGCCATGACACCATATAATCATGCATTTTTGATTGTTGGTGGTTTTCCCTGTTGGGAAGAGGTAAAATTTGTAATTTTTACTGTTGATAACCATGTGGCACCATTAACCCTTTAGATAGGCCTGTGCAAAAAAAGCTTAGTTTCTGGCTTTTACATGGAGTTATATGGAGTATAATAGCATAGTAAAGTGTGTGTGGGTGTGTGTTGGTGTGTGTGTGTGTGTGAGAGAGAGAGAGAGAGAGAGTGTGAGAACTCACCTTGTTGCGTCTGAGAAAATCAAAACATGCACCTCAGCTCTCACAACTACATGGAGTAAACAAAAACAAAGTGCCTTTTGATGGTGAGAAATGCAGAGTAATCAAAGCAAGTGGATTTAAACACTTGCATGGAAGCCTGCTGGTCATTTGATGGTGAGAAGTGCAGCAAGCAACATGAGAAAGGGAAAAATCTACTCAGCATCTGCATCAGATTTATGAACAATTTCTAGGAAATCTAGGAAAAGCCTTCTCCGAAACCGCTTTGCCTGGTTCCAGGAGGGATCCACAGCTGTGAAGATGACATATGCATTATATGCCGAGACGTCCATCATATTAAAAAATAACGTCTGTGGCCACCGATTGGTCCTCCTCCTGCAGCTGTAGGTGCCGACAACCTACAAAAATAAAAGAACAAGAAAAGAATAAGTACAGATTTCATAATAAGTATTTTTGAAGCTGCACATGACAATGAGAATAGTCATGCAAACATTGTCAAAACACAAACAATATCTCCTAAATTTATCTCTAACAAGCACATGAATTCAAGTAAAAATTAACAGGAATAGGATGCATGTAGTAACAAATGTGTAATGGCACATACCTTGTCTAGATCGTCGACACCTCCCTTGCAGCGGTTGTAATCTGCGATTATCTCTGGCTTCTTTTTTGGTCCCTCTGTCACCACTGCTTTGCTGACAATGAGGTCAATCATCTCCTCTGTGAAAAACAGATTAAACACAGAATCCATGTTCTGGACCCTTGCGATGGCATAGCTGTCGGCCCTGGAGTCACGCCTCTGGCAGGCTGAAGAAAGGGAGTTGTCTCCGCGTTGGTGGAAAACCACACTTCGCCGTTTCTTCCAATCTACCCAGATCCAGGATCCTCCGAATCCTCCTCGCCTTCAGTGGAAGCTAGAGAGGATGATGAGGGTGCCACATCCAAATCAGGATCTGACTCTGCTGAGTCTGTGGTTTCAGAGGGAGAAGACAATACATCCTGCAGCTCGCTGGAGGGGTCAGGCTGCATTATCATCTCTAAAACTTCACTACAAGTCAAACCCTTTCTCATGTTGCTTGCTGCTCTTCTCACCATCAAATGACCAGCAGGCTTGCATGCAAGTGTTTAAATCCACTTGCTTTGTTTTTGATTACTCTGCATTTCTCACCATCAAAAGGCACTTTGTTTTTGTTTACTCCATGTAGTTGTGAGAGCTGAGGTGCATGTTTTGATTTTCTCAGACGCAAAAAGGTGAGTTCTCACACTTTCTCTCTCTCTCACACACACACACACACACACCAACACACACCCACACACACACTTTACTATGCTATTATACTCCATATAACTCCATGTAAAAGCCAGAAACTAAGCTTTTTTTGCACAGGCCTATCTAAAGGGTTAATGGTGCCACGTGGTTATCAACAGTAAAAATTACAAATTTTACCTCTTCCCAACAGGGAAAACCACCAACAATCAAAAATGCATGATTATATGGTGTCATGGCTTTGCAATCAAAAAATGTGGTTATAATGGAAGTCAATGGGGCAAAAAGAGCCACGAACAGTAAATGAGGGAGAAAAAGTTCAAATCTGATGCTGCACAAAAACTAACAATGCATCGAAACCAATGTTGTTTCTAATCTTTGACATGTCCAAGACTGTGATAAAAGGTAAAAAAATCCAGTCCACAATCACATTTTATATTGAAAATAAGTCATTTTGTGTGTTTTTTTTTCCCCCAAATCAGTGACATCATTTATGAATTTGGCAATTAAAGAGTTAAAATCTAGATTTTTATTTTTTTTTTTAAAACATTTAGTAGTTTTGAACAGGACTGAGGTTGATTAATAGATTTATGCAAAAAAAATTGAAAAAATAAATACCGCAACTTTTTTCCCACGCTTTGAACCTCGCGGCTTATACAATGACGCGGCTAATATATGGATTTTTCCCGCTTTCAAATTTTATAAAAAAAAAAAAAAAAAAAAACAGTCTGTGACGTGCTCAGTTTTTTGGCAGCGTGAAGCTTTCATTAGACCAATGAAATTGCCGAATGGGTTAAGATCAAAACAACTTTTTTTTGTTTACTGTTTAGATTAAATCGAGCGTGCTCAAACTTCCCATCATTCTGATTACGGTAGTAATTTTGTCACCCTCAAGACACGGAGAAATGCATATGATGCAGCTTTCAAGTTGAAGGCGATTGATCTGGCTGTTGGAAAAGGAAATAGAGCTGCTGCACGGGAGCTTGGTCTTAATGAGTCGATGATAAGACGTTGGAAAAAGACAGCTAAATCTGAGGCTATTCTGAGGCTATTCAACTCCGACACCGAAGGAGATGACTTCAGTGGTTTCAGTGCACAGGACGAGGAAGATAGTGACCAATGACTTTCTTGGTAGGCTACTGTTTACTGCAAATGTTTTATTACAAGCCGTGTGTGGCAGCGTGTTTCGTTAAAGCCTATTTATTGTTGTTACAAGCCGTGTTTTGTTAAAGCCTGTGTAAAGTTCATTTGTTTCAATGTACCGGTAGGCACCTGCGGCTTATAGACAGGTGCGGCTTATTTATGTTCAAAATCATATTTTTTTTTAAAAATCAGTGGGTGCGGCTTATATTCAGGTGCGCTCAATAGTCCGGAAATTACGGTATCTGATACATTTTTACAGCAGTTTAAAGTAGTGGCTGTTTTCAGCCACGAACATAACGAAAGGGTAGTGAATTTGAACAATGCACAAGGGTTAAGTAAAGGGATATAATTTAGGTTATATAACTGAGACAAGTCTCTGGATATTTGTAGTCCAAGATAAGTGAATTTATCCTTATTCCAGGTGAAGGGAAAATTTCTAAGAGGTAGTCGAGTAGCTGCTATATTAAGGGGCATAGAGACACTCTTATTTACATTAATTTTATAGCCAGATATGACTCCATAATCTTGTAGTAGAGTCGTCAATGCTGGTATAGTAGAGTTTACATTAATCAAATACAACATGATATCGTCTGCGTATAATGAGATTATATGCCGAGATTGAAGGGTTGTAAAGCCACTGATGGCGTCATGCGAGCGAATTGCAATAGCTAAAGGCTCTATTGCTAGCGCGAATTAAAGGGGAGACAGAGGGCAACCCCGTCTCGTGCCCCGCTCCAAAGAGAATGGAGTCGAGATTCACCATTGGTCTGAATGACTGCTGTTGGATGGTTATAAAGCATCTTAACCATATTAATAAATTTAGGGCCAAAATTCATCTTTTGAAGGACCGAAAGCAGATATAGCCACTCAACTCGATCAAAGGCCTTTTCGGCATCTAAAGAAACGGCAATAACAGGGTAGTCCACCTGAGAGGCGGAAAAAGTTACGTTTAGTAGCCTACGAACGTTGTCAAAAAGGCATCGGTTTTGAATAAATCCTGTCTGATCCATATGTACTACCTGTGAGATTACTTTTTCCAATCTTAAGGCAATAATTTTGGCAAACACCTTGTAATCCGAATTGAGTAATGAGATTGGCCTATACGAGCCACACAAGCAAGGGTCTTTACCAGGCTTAAGTAGAAAAGTTATCATAGCCTGTTCGACAGAGTCTGGTAAACGTTGAGACTCTATAGCTTGCATATACATATCCTGCATTGGCTTAATTAATTTGGGTATAAAAGTTATAAAGAAATCCATAGAGAAACCATCCAAACCAGGTGATTTGCCAGCAGTTAAGCATGATATGGCCTCTTGTATTTCGACCCTAGTAATGTCCCCCTCCAAACTGTCCCTAGAAACTTTAGTGAGAGATGGTTTGTCCAATTTATCCAGAAAGGTATGTGTTTTCAACATATCGGTACCTTGGGAGGTATATAACAATTTATAGAATCGCATAAATTCCTGATTAATAAGAGTAGGATCTCTGATAACAGTATTGTCAGCTCAACGTATTGCGTTAATGGACCTCACTGCATCTTCTTTTCGTATTTGCCAGGCCAACAATTTGCCAATTTTGTCCCCGTGCTCGTAATATCGCTGTTTAGATCTAAGGAGGACACACTCTGCTTCTTTAGTGGACAGCATATCGTACTCAAGCCGCAGTGAGCTTAGTTTCTGAAACATATTTTCATCTCCATGGATAGAACAGTCCTGTTCCAATTTTTTGATGTCTTTAGAAAGTAGGTTCAGATGACTCTGATATTTTTTTCTTTTTACCAGATGAGTATGATAAAATTATTCCCCTTAGATAAGCCTTTAATGACTCCACCCCTGGAGGAGCGGATCCCACATTAAAGTTCAAAAAACATTCTATGTTGTTATTTAAAAAAGCTATAAAGTCAAGGTCATTGAGGAGATAGTTACTAATCGCCATCTTCTAAGATGTGTTCCGGTGGTAGGAGCATTAACCATAAGGACTAGTGGGGAGTGATCCGATAAAGTCCGTGGAAGGTATTCACATAAACATTTGCTATTGTGATACTTTCAGCTGCAATATACCCTTTAAGGACAATATATCTTCCGCAGTTGCCTTTAACCACATGCTCCAAGACAAAAGGAACTCTGCGGTTTGTCAGAATAGCAACCCCTCTTGAGTGAGAACTATATGAAGCAAAAAAGACTTGACCAGGCCATTGACGTGATAGCTTACAATGATCCTCCTCAATCAGATGGGTCTCTTGCAAAAGAGCAATGTCTATCTTATTTTTCTTTAAAAACAACAGTATTTTCTTTCTCTTTAAATTGTTATTAATCCCATTAACATTCCAGGACAGATATTTATATTTAACTAGTTCAGTTATAGGTCAAGGTAAAATAAAAGCAACACAAAATGATCGAGAGTAAAGAAAAAAAAAAGAACAAGAAAGTGGCACCCCCCAACACTCCCCCCCTCCCCGGGAAAAAAAAACACGCGTAACGTTGCATATTGAACATGCGCAACTTCAAGCTAAAGCTACCCACATACATCCACAGAATAAACGCAGATTACGCCATCTACTGGGCAACGAAAGTTAGTAAACTGGACAGAATTATTTTAGAGAACAGCTTATAAATAAAGTGGTAGGATAGACAATTGAACAGGCTCCTTGTTGTCCCTTCTTACAACTATTCGGAGGTCACATATCCATAGACCCAATTACTATTTACAACGTACCCACAGTCTTACTCCGAACTCGTTGCCGACAGAAGTGTTGGGTGATGAGTTTTCAAATAAGCCTCTGCAGTGTCTTTCGAGTTGAAATATCTTGCACCCTCTGGTAGACCCACTGTCAACGTGGCAGGGTATTGCATGCTGTATGAGATACTATGATCCCGGAGCCGTCTTCTAAGAGGGGCAAACGCCTGTTTCTTCTTGTAGAGGGTCGTTGACATGTCCCGGAAGATCATGATTTTTGAATTGCCATATGTAAGCTCTTTTTTTTTTCCTCCCGTGCAGCATTCAATATTGAGACCGTATCTCTGAAGCGAAGCAATTTAATCACAATGGCCCGTGGTCTTTCGTATTCTGCCGGCCGGCGCTGAAGCGTGCGGTGAGCTCGTTCAATTTCAAAGGGGCGCTCCTGATCAACACCGATGATTTTTGGAAGCCATTCCTCCACGAATGACACTGCGTTTCTCCCTTCTACCCCTTCAGGAAAGCCAACAAGGCGTAAATTGTTACGCCTGGAGCGATTTTCAAGATCGTCGACCTTATCTTTCAGAGTAAGTATTTCACGCTCCGCATGCTTTTTACCGTCCACGATGTCCTCACGCAGACTCACAATGGCTTCTTCAAATCCGTCTTGGCGTGATTCGAGTTCAAACAGTTTTTGCCTCGTTTCTTGAAGGTCGCTGTGTACTTTGTCTACTGAGTCCCGTATTTCACACAGACGCCCGTCTAGCATGACTTGAATTTTCACGAAGCCTTTCTCCAGTTCTGACTGGAACCATTCAGGAGGTGACGCCAAGTTAACCGTCAGTACTGAAGGGCTGTATTCGGTGGCGTTAGTTGTTTCCTTTTTGTTCTCGATGGGTTTTTTAGGAGGCATCCTCAAGGGTTGCCAAAAGAGGTGTATCCAGTTTAAATTAAAGAAAATACAAGCGTAGCCGCGTTTTGCTCAAGTTAATGCACTATAAGCAGGATTTTCTGTGGGAGCGATGCTTTCGCGTCTTACTCTATGGCGGCCATAACCGGACCCCACGTTTTGACTTTCAATAGACAATATTGACAACACATGTTAAATAATTGTCTTACCTTGAAAGATCACCTCAGTTTTCAATTTGAAGCAATAAGTCCAACACTGGAGGTAATCTCCCAGGATATCCTCTCTGGCTCCGTTCAGTCAAATGGAGGATAAAAATAATGACGATACATTTATTATTCACGCCCAGTAACCCCTTAACAAATCATATGTGCCTTTAGCCTATATTGTATCTGGCAGTTTTCAGAAATAAAATAGGTGATTGGACGGCGAAGACACTGAGACAGGAACCAAGGGAATAATTGTTTCCAAATTTGAACGCTCCGGCTGGAAAGCACTGTATCTTAACACTTAGTTTACTGATTTTAAACCATGATTTGCACTGCAAATAAATAACTAATAATGTCTTGCACTACGTCTACGTCATACGCCGGAACTCGACTCTCTCGTGAATGCGCGGACGGCGTTACCGGAAGCCAGTGATTATTGTTATAAAGTTATAAATATGGATATTTTTCTCACTAAAACACATTGCTTCACTTCAGAAGGCCTTTATGAACCCCCTGGAGTCGTATGGAGTACTTTTTTGATGGATGGATGCGCTTTTTTGGGCTTCAAAATCTGGGGTCTTATTCACTCCGATTATAAAGCTTGGATGAGCCAGGATATTTTTTAATATAACTCTGATTGTGTTTGGATGAAAGAAGAAAGTCCTATACACCAGGGATGGCTTGAGGGTGAGTAAATTATGGGATAATTAAAATTTTTGGGTGAACTAACCCTTTAATGCTTTTTCTGTGATACACAGTGTATAATTATTTAAAGGGCACCTATTATGCCCCTTTTCACAAGATGTAATTTAAATCTTTGATATCCCCAGAATGTGTCTGTGAAGTTTAAGCTCAAAATACCCTACAGCATATTTAATATATCATGTTGAAAATGCCAGTTTTTATGTGGGAATAGAAATTATCTGTTTTTGTGTGTGTGTCTTTAAATGCAAATGAGCTGGTGTGTATCCAGAATAGGGCAGAGTTTTGACGTCTTTGCTTTGGATAACTATACTTCATAAGCAATATGACTGACAGCGAAAATAGTGACGTTCAGTCCTATACAGGGCCGGAGTGGAACTCATTTTCAGCCCTGGAGTTTCATGCCCACTTTAGTTCATGACTGACTATTAAAATAATGTAATTACACCCTCAGTATATAAGTTTGCAATATTGCACTGTTCTCTACAGCCTAAAAATCCTTAAAACAAGATACATTTACTTGAGAAGCAACATATAAGTTAGACTTGCTTTAAGAGAATGTATCTTAAATATACTGTAAGTGTATTTTGTATATAAGTGTATTTTTTTCACATAGTTATACTTCTGCAAGTGCAGTAAAGACAAAATATATGAATATTCAAGGTCTGTTCTCTAAAAGCAAGTCTAAATATATCATAAGTATGCTGCTTTTCAGGTGAATTAAACTTTTTTTTTTTTAAAGGATTTTTAGATATTTTTAAATATTTGCATTTTTTTATATTATATTCAACATTCTCAGATAACAATAATCTGTTTTTCTTCTGCAGTATAGTTCCTAAAGTAAATGTACATTGTTTTAAATGAGTTTTAGATATTTTGATTGGAAAACAAGCCAAAAAACAAACAAATCAAAAACATATTTTGTTGCAGTGTATAATGGGGCGAAGACTTCACCTCTCTCACCTTTCTGTTCACTTTAATCATCTTTAACTCACAAAAAACAAACTCTCTCTTATTAATTAAGCTGCGTATTGACAATTTTCTTCACAATAAGAAATGCACAGTGACACATATATTATGAATATAGTTGTGAGCATCACGTTATAATCTAGCTTTAGTAAGCGCGGGGTCGAGGGACGAGCGTCCCCGTGACAGTGTGTCTCTTAACCCTTAGATAGGGACATTTGCGCAGCTCATTGAAGAGGCGCTGACCGCACAGAGAAATGCCAGTTCCCCTTCTGTCGCTCTCTCCACGTTGTGGTGTAGAAGCGACACTAGGGGTCTCTCTTGAGCGCCGATATTCACCTCTGACCTATTGAAAAGGGCCAATGAGAGTTGGCAGTCAGTATTTGCATACCCCGCCCCCGCATACGGGTATTTAAGCGGGGCAAATACGGAAGTTTAGTCAGAAAATTTCTTCGGAGTTGATGGTCTGTCTGCAGTTTGCTGCGAGTTTACACGCCATTAAAAACGTTCCTGTTTCCTCTGACGATCTGCATGCTGTTGGATCTGATGGCGCACAACAGCGGCTTTCTCTTCACATTGCACGCCGTGCATTGTTGCCCCTGAGCGCTTCGACAGCGCAGACACACACACACACACTGTGTATTAAAAGAGTAATTTCTCTAAAAGAGCAAACACTGCGGCGTTGAACGTCCTTTTTAGGACGCGTCTTTTTCAAGATGCCCTTCCGCCCCTGTGTCGTTCCTGGATGCGGTAGAGTGCTCTCCGCTTCAGACGGCCACAGGCGCTGTCTCGTGTGTTTGGGCCGCGATCACACCGGGCGGCGTTTGGGGATGGTTCATGTTCTCACTGCGAGAACATGACCATGACCACGCTGCGGTCGCGGCTTGCTTTCCAGCTGCACCCCGCATTGCTCCTTCTTCCCACGGGATTGAGGACGATGCGGTTGGCGCTGGGGGCGATTTGGGGGCGGCAGCGGGTGCAGTTTCCCCGACACGCTCGCTGGTCTCCGTCCATGCTTGCGGCGATAGCGGCTCGCCTCACGCCCTGGCTGTTTATCCTCCCGAGCCCGAAGCAGATGAGCTCGCTGCTGCATCGGAGAGTGTGATGTCTGATGCCGAGTACTCCCCTGGACTGCCGCCTTCGGGCCAGCAGGCCAAGGCTGAGGCCGACGCTCAGATGTCTGACATGCTTTCCCGGGCCGCCGTGAGCGTGGGGTTGGATTGGAACCCTCCATCCTCCCCACAGCCTTCACGGTTGGTTGACTGGTTCCTGGGGGCAGCGTGCCGTTCGCGGCCTCGCATCCCCCGGTCCCGCTTTTCCGGAGGTGCATGACGAGCTGACGCCTATGTGGAGAGCCCCGCTCTCCGCCCGTCTAGGTGCCACCCGCTCCACTCTCACCACCCTCGACGGCGGAGAGCGCCACGGATACGGGCCGATTCCCCAGGTCGATAGGGGAGTTGCGCACCATCTATGCCCCGGTAGCCCTACCTCCTGGCGTGGCCGCCCGTACTCCCATCCAAGCCCTGTAGGACAACATCCTCGCCAACGCGAAGGCCTACAGTGCGGCTGGACGCGCTGCCTCCGCCTCTGCATGCGATGGCCCTCCTGCAAGTCCACCAGGCCAAAGCACTCAGAAACATGCACGGGGTGGACCTGATCCTGATGTGCTGCAGGAACTGCGCCAGCTGACCGACCTCGCCCTGAGAGCGACGAAGGCCACAGCGCAGGCACTCGGACAGGCGATGGCCACCCTAGTGGTCCAGGAACGCCAACTCTGGCTCAATCTGGTCGAGATACGGGAGGCTGACAAGAACCGCTTCCTGGACGCACCTGTCTCCCAGATTGGCCTTTTCGGCGACACCGTCGAGGACTTCGCCCAACAGTTCTCCGCGGTGAAGAAGCAGACGGAGGCCATCTCTCACATCATGCCCCGCCGGCACACCTGCCGCAACGGGACCTGCCCCGCCTGCTCACCGAGGGCATCCCCTGCGGCGAAGAAACCAGCTCCTGCTCCGCCCCAACCCGGCCCAGCTCTCAGCCCCAGCGCCGAAGCACCCCGCAGGCCGCTTACGCCCGTCTCACGTAACCCCTCTAGGACCCGGAAGGCTCCCAAGCCGCTCCTGAGACAGTCGACCCAGAGCCGAAGACATTAGCTCCGGAGGTGGTAAGACCGCTCCGTCCCCGGTGGAGGGCCGGGTGGAGAATCCTTTGTATTTTCATTTGCCACACCCCTGACGGGGCTGTGGTACCCACATTCTCAATAAAAGAGCTATTTCCTTTGCCTCTGGGTCACCTGGCTCGCAAATGCCGTTCTCACGGCAATGTGCTTTCAGATTACGACAGTCCCGGTACACCGGACGCGGCGATCCCGCCTTCCGCCTGCCCACGACTGTCCCCGGCCGGCCGGTTCAGACGAGTCCAGAGGACGCCAACATCAGACCTCCTCCTCAGTCACGAACCTGCCCCTGCCGGGCGCGGAGCAAGGTAAGTGCTTTGAGTCTATTCTCAGCACCTCAGCCTCAGGCCGCAACGGCCGCCCGACGCCGCATTACCTGTTCCGCCCGCTGTGAGGCCCCGCCGGTACGTCCAAAATACTCGTCCCTTTGGTGCCCCTAGCGCAGAGCTGGGAAGCGTGGCTTTCGCTTCCCATCGCATCACGCTGGCTGCACCGACCATTCGACTCGGTTACGCAATTCAGTTTGCCCGGCTCCCGCCCCTTCAGGGCGCCCGCTTCCGCAGTACACGGTGAGCATGCCAGTTCCCTGCGCACGGAAATCGCGACCCTCTTAGCCAAGGGCGCGGGAGAGCCCGTCCCTCCAACCGAAATGAGGAAGGGTTTCTACAGCCCTTCATTGTACCCAAGAAAGGCGGCGGCTTACGACCAATCCTGGACTTGCGAGTTTTCAATCGGGCCTTGTTAAAACTCCCGTTCAAAATGCTCACGCAGAGAAATATTCTGGCTGGTGTTCAGCATCTAGATTGGTTCGCAGCGGTAGACCTGAAGGACGCGTACTTCCACGTCTCAATTCTGCCACGACACCGACCCTTCTTACGGTTCGCTGCTCGACGGCCAGGCGTTTCAGTACAAAGTCCTCCCCTTCGGCCTGTCTCTGTCCCCTCGTGTCTTCACGAAGGTCGCAGAGGCGGCCCTTGCCCCGCTACGAGTAGCCGGCATCCGCATTCTCAACTACCTCGACGACTGGCTTATCCTAGCACACTCTTGAGAGTTACTATGCACACACAGAGACCAGGTGCTCCGGCACCTCAGCCGCTTGGGGCTTCAGGTCAACTGGGAAAAGAGCAAGCTCACTCCGGTTCAGAGCATCTCTTTTCTCGGGTTGGAGTTAGACTCAGTCTCAATGACAGCATGTCTCACGAGCGAGCGTGCTCAGTCGGTGCTGGACTGCCTCGCTTCCTTCAAGCCAGGCACAGTGGTCACTCTAAAACTTTTCCAGAGGCTCCTGGGGCATATGGCGTCCTCACGCGGTCGCGCCGCTGGGGTTGATGCATATGAGACCACTCCAGCACTGGCTCCAGACTCGAGTCCCGAGACAAGCATGGCACCACGGCACGCATCGGGTAAGGATCACCCCCGCCTGCCTCAAAACACTCCGACCCTGGACAGACCTCTGCTTTTTACGGGCAGGAGTGCCCCTGCAGCAGGTGTCCCAACGCGTTCTGGTCACAACTGACGCCTCCCGGTCCGGGTGGGGTGCCGTGTGCAAGCGGGCACGCAGCAGCGGGCCATTGGAAAGGGGCCCCGCTGCGTTGGCACATCAACTGCCTGGAGTTGTTGACCGTCCTTCTTTCTCTCAGGAAGTTCCTCCCATTAGTTCGGGACAAACACGTCCTCGTGAGATCGGACAGCACCACGGTGGTGGCGTACATAAATCGCCAAGGCGGCGTACGCTCCCGCCACATGTCTCAACTCGCCCGCCGTCTCCTCCTATGGAGCCAGCAGCGACTCAAGTCACTGCGTGCCACTCACATCCCCGGCAAGCTCAGCGTCGTAGCGGACGCGCTATCACGACAACGCCTGCCCGGCGGTTCACCCCCAGTCGGTCCAGCTGATTTGGGAACGGTTTGGCAAGGCCCAGGTAAACCTGTTTGCCTCCCAGGAAACCTCCCACTGCCCGCTCTGGTACACCCTAACAGAGGCTCCCCTCGGGACAGACGCGCTGGCACACAGCTGGCCCTCGGGCTGAGCAAGTACGCATTTCCCCCAGTGAGCCTTCTTGCACCGGTGCTGTGCAAGGTCAGGGAGGACGAGGAGCAAGTCACGTTAGTGGCCCCCTACTGGCCCACTCGGACTTGGTTCTCGGAACTCAGACTTCTCGCAACAGCTCCTCCCTGGCAAATTCCCCTGAGAAAGGACCTCCTCTCTCAGGGACGGGGCACGCTCTGGCACCCGCCCAGACCTCTGGAACCTCCACGCCTGGTCCCTGGACGGGATGCGGAAGAGCTAGCCGGCTTACCGGCGACCGCTGTGAATACAATCAACCAAGCCAGAGCCCCTCTACCAGGCACCTTTACGCCCTAAAGTGGCGCTTTGTTCGCAGATTGGTGTTCTTCCCGAACTGAAGACCCGCAGAGATGCGCGATCAAGTCAGTGCTCCTGTTCCTACAGGAGAGGCTGGACAGGAGGCTGTCCCCGTCCACCCTCAAGGTGTATGTTGCCGCCATTGCCACCCACCACGATCCTGTAGACGGCAAGTCTTTGGGTAAGCACGACCTGATCCTCAGGTTCCTGAGAGGCGCCCGGAGGTTGAATCCCTCCCGGCCAGGCCTAGTTCCCTCCTGGGATCTCGGTAGTCTTGGCAGGACTCCAGAGACCTCCCTTCGAGCCGCTTGAATCAATTGGACTCAGGGCCCTCTCTCTTAAGACGGCCCTGCTGATCGCGCTCACCTCTATCAAGAGGGTCGGGGACCTGCAAGCGTTCTCTGTCAGCGACACTTGCCTGGAGTTCGGTCCGGCAGATACGTCTGTGATCCTAAGACCGCGACCGGGCTATGTGCCCAAGGTTCCTACCACACCCTTCCGAGATCAGGTAGTGAACCTGCAAGCGCTGCCCCGGGAGGAGGCAGACCCAGCCCTTTCGTTGCTATGTCCATTGCGCGCTCTGCGCATTTACCTGGACCGCACACAGAGCACCAGACGCTCTGAGCAGCTCTTTGTCTGCTTTGGGGGACGGCAGAAAGGGAATGCCGTCTCCAAACAGAGGCTCGCCCACTGGGTCGTCGACGCCATCACACTGGCTTATCACACACAGGCCATGCCCCTACCCCTGCGGGTCCGAGCTCACTCAACAAGGGGTGTTGCGTCCTCGTGGGCACTGGCCAAGGGCACCTCCCTAGCAGACATCTGTAGAGCCGCGGGTTGGGCAACACCCAACACCTTTGCGAGGTTTTACAACCTCCGCGTTGAGTCGGTTGCGTCTCGTGTTTTGTCAGGTCCGAGCCCGTAGAACTCAGTAACACGTAGACCGACCGGCCAGGTGGATCGCTTGCGCCCAGCGCCCTTTTCCCAGGGCGCCCCACTCCGAGTCGGGACCCTGGTCGATTCCCCCCCAGCCCTCCGGGTCCGCGGTTCAGCGGAGGAACTCGCCGATCCAAGCCACTGCGGTACCCTGATGCTACCCTGTACTGGTATAGGTGCTCCACAGGTAAGGCCTCCTGTTCGGACTCCCCCTGTGTGTAATTCCACGGTTCTGTCCCCTTACGAGCGGACCCCCGTGTCTCCCTTAGGCAGTTACAGCTGCCCCGGTCGCCGTGCTGTAGCAAATCCCCCCTTTCGAGGCTGGATCTACCACCGCACCATACTTTCCACACGAGCCCTTTTTCCTCCCCAAGAAAAAGGGCAGGTGTGGTCTCCGCAGGGTCTGGGTAAGACCCCCTTCCCTATATGCGTGTAAGGGCCCCGGCCGTGATTGCTCTATGCGAGAAACATAGAGAGAAAAGAGGCCCAGCCAGGCTGGCCCGTTCCCATGTTGGCAAACATCGCCTTGTTCCCCTCCCATGGTAACTAGAAGGATCCCGATGTTCTTATGGGGCATTGGGGAAGGGTACGTGCAGCCAGGTACAGACGATGCGCGGCACTGGATGAAATCCCTGCCCGCCTCTGTATCGGCGGTTCACGTACACGGTTCAGCGAATGGCAAGATTGGAATGGGTCCCCTAGTGTCGCTTCTCCGACACAACGTGGAGAGAGCGACAGAAGGGGAACTTTTGGTTACGTATGTAACCTCCGTTCCCCGAGGGAGGGAACGACACGTTGTGTCTTTCCTCCGCCATGTCGCTGAACCGAGCCACTGTTGTGGCCAGACCATTTCCGGCTCCTCAGAAAAATCCTGACTAAACTTCCGTATTTGCCCCGCTTAAATACCCATATGCGGGGGCGGGGTATGCAAATACTGACTGCCAACTCTCATTGGCCCTTTTCAATAGGTCAGAGGTGAATATCGGCGCTCAAGAGAGACCCCTAGTGTCGCTTCTCCGACACAACGTGTCGTTCCCTCCCTCGGGGAACGGAGGTTACATATGTAATCAAACGTTTTGGAGTTTTTTGTTAACTACAAGACCTGCTTCCATATTATTTGAACTTTAATAAAGCTATTACGTCATTAACCTGCAGGCTGTACTCTGTGAGTGGGCTGCGAAAAAAAAATACTAAATAAAAAGAGTAGGGCTGAGGTAAAATAAAAAAGAGTGGGCTGCTTAGTGCAGGCAGCCTAGGGACAGTATCCATATTTGAACCCAGTGCCATGACAACACCGGCCCTCGCTGCCAAAAAAACAGACCGGTCCACCAGGAATACTCCCGGACACAGCAACGATAAGGCTGGGTCTGCCTCCTCCAGGGGCAGCGCTTGCAGGTTCACTACCTGATCCCGTAGGAACCTTGGGCACGTATCCGGTCAAGGTCTTAGGACAATATGGGCGTCTGCCGGACCGAACTACATGCAAATGTCGCTGACAGAGAACGCTTGCAGGTCCCCGTCTTCAAGAAGAGGGCTCAGCACCAATTTCTCTTCCCAGTCCACCCCTGATGAAGCCTGTTATGTTCAATTTTACAGCCAACAACAGAAAATGTATGACATTATTCTTCTCACTGTAGCTGATCTAGCGTGGAGGCATAGTGGCTAAAGCACAGGGCTGTTAATCAGAAGGTCGTTGGTTCGAAGTCCACGGCCACCACCATTGTGCCCTTGAGCAAGGCACTTAACTCCAGGTTGTTCCGGGGGGATTGTCCCTGTAATAATTGCACTGTAAGTCGCTTTGGATAAAAGCGTCTGCCAAATGCATAAATGTAAATGTAATGGAAAAAATTTGTGTAGATCACGGGGAGGATCTATGATAATAGGGTGGAGTCCGTCACCAGTCGTGGGCGAGGCCTGCTCTAAAGTGATGTCACTTTAGATCAAAACGAAAACCGATCATTTTGGGACACTGCTTTTGATTCATAGAAATATAAGAAAGAGGAGTGGGTGGACTTTTAACATTATAGGGTGGTTTTGTACACATACACACTGCCGACTCACATTTATGTACAAACACCATGTAAAAGTGAATTTTGCATAATAGGTTGCCTTTAAGAGTATGCAATGAATATATATATATTCATCAGTTCATTAATATGAACTGTTATTATGCATTGTGTAATGTGTTGTAATGAAACACACACAGTTCACAGTGCATTGAACCATCAGTATGTTTACACTACCTCTGTCTTTTGAGGTCGGGTTCAAGGTTCAGTGTAGGCTTTATTTGCATTAACTCCCACTGCCACTTTTAAAAAAAAAATCTGCTATGTTTTATTTATTATATCTACTACATATAAATATAAATACCTCTCACGTTTCTCCTTTGCCCATGTCCAGACAGTAGACGTTCTAAGGGAGCTGCAGCATCTTGACCCCTTTAAATCATCAGGATTAGACAATCTGGACCCTTCCTTTTTAAGGTTGTCTGCGGTAATCATAGCTACCCCCATCACCAGTCTTTTCAACCTTTCTTTCAATTCATCAGAACTACCGAAAGATTGGAAATCTGCTGCAGTAATTCCGTTATTTAAAGGAGGGGATAGATTAGACCCAAACTGCTATAGACCAATCTCTATCCTCCCTTGCATTTCAAAGGTTTTCGAAAGAATTGTTAATAAACAAATTATCCACCATTTCGAATCCCATCACAGTCTTTCTGACATGCAATCAGGTTTTCGAGCCGGTCATGGGTGCACTTCAGCCACACTCAAAGTAATAAATGACATCATAACTGCTCTTGATCAAAGACACTATTGCGCAGCAGTATTTATCGACCTGGCCAAGGCATTTGATTCCGTCAATCACAACATTCTAATTGGTAGATTGAAAAACCTAGGTTTCTCAAAGGATTGTCTTGCTTGGTTCACAAATTATTTTTCTGACAGGTTTCAATGTGTTAAGTCAGAGGGACTTCTCTCCAGCCCCCTGGCAGTCTCCATGGGGGTGCCTCAGGGTTCAATCCTCGGGCCGACTCTATTTTCTGTATATATCAATGACGTTGCTCTTGCTGCAGGAGACTCAATGATTCACCTCTATGCAGACGATACCATCCTTTATACGGCTGGCCCGGTGTTGGACACTGTGTTAAAAAACCTCCAAGACAGTTTTAATAATATACAATACTCTTTCCGTTCCCTTCAACTACTTTTAAATTCTAGCAAAACGAAATTTATGTTTTTTAATCGATCTCACACTGTATTTGACTGCTCAAAAAGTATCATGACACTAGATGGGTTTGCAATAGAGCAGGTAGATACCTATAAATACCTAGGGGTATGGTTAGACTCTTCACTCTCTTTCCAGACCCACATCAATCAGCTTCAAGCTAAAATCAAATCTAGGATTGGCTTCTTATTTCGTAATAAAGCCTCCTTCACTTTCCCAGCCAAACTCTCCCTTGTGAAAATGACTATCCTTCCAATTATTGATTTTGGTGATGTTATTTACAGAATCGCTTCAAATTCTCTCCTTAGGAAATTGGATGTTGTATATCATAGTGTCATCCGTTTTGTCACCAATGCTCCATATAACACTCACCACTGCAACCTTTACAGTTTAATCGGCTGGCCTTCATTACATACCCGGCGTCAAAAACACTGGTATCTTTTTATTTATAAATGCTTATTGTGTAACACCCCACCCTATCTAAGATCATTAGTTTCCAGAGCAATCCCCTCTATTAACCTTCGTTCAAGCAGGTATGTCACCTTGGTGGCTACTAAAGCTCGTACTTCTTTTGGACGTCTCTCCTTCCAGTTCTCTGCTGCTAATGATTGGAATACACTTCAAAAATCTTTGAAGCTTGAATCCATTGTCCCGTTAATCACTTTTAAATTATTGTTAGCAAATTTATTGTTGGACCACTGTACATGCTAACCTGATCTGTGTACATGATTTACGGATCAGTATATTAATCATCTATGTTTATTGAGTACTACTATGTCTTGTAATTATATGTGTAACTTGTGTTTTTGTACCTCGACGCTTTTTTGGCCAGGTCGCCATTGTAAATGAGAAAGTGTTCTCAATGTGCTTACCTGGTTAAATAAAGGTTTTATTTATTATTTATATACTGAGAAGCTTAAAATATTTCCTTCTCTGAAAATGACCCTCTTGGATGTAAGTCACTCCTACTTCTGTATTTAACAAATGTATCCATTAGTCCAGCCATAAGACATTCTCACATCAACTGTTTGCAAATTATATTTTTGTATAAAATATGGAAGGTAGTTTTGAATACTGTTTTCCTGATTTGTACTTCCTGCTCTATTTGCACCATTTACACATACCTGTAAATAGTAACTAATAAAAACAAAGCAAAAAAACTAAACAAAATAACACATGGTTTCTTTTAAACCAGGGGTAAGAAGTAACGCAGGTCTAATGAAACAATTAGGAATAAAAAAAGAATCTTTAACTGCAAAAAAGTTTTATGTCCAAATTCTTAAGCTTTATTGAATCTGCATCAATTTAGTCAATAAATATTTTATAAAAAGAAGAACCACTATCATGTTTTCTTATCTAAATTAAGTTTGTTTGTCTACCTCAATTATGTGTAATAAAAATTTTACTCACCATGAAAAAGTTCGGTCTTATATGTGATTCCTTTTAGATGCAAAGTGCTTTTTATTATGTTATGTGTTTGCTTGTCTAACAGAACTTTGGACTGAACGATTGCAAATATTAAACAACTGCAGCTCTCCTGCAAGTCCACATGGCCAAGGCACTGAGAGAACTGCAAGAGGGTAGTTCTGCCCCTGACGTGATGCAGGAACTGGGCGACGAAGGTCACGGCACGGGCACTCGGGCAGACAATGTCCACTCTCGAGGTCCAGGACCGCCACCTGTGGCTGAACTTTGTCGAGATGAGAGACGCTGACAAGGCACGTTTCCTGCGGCCATCTCCTAGGTCGGCCTTTTCGGCGACACCAAGGACTTCGCCCAGCAGTTCTCGGCGGTGAAGAAACAGAAAGAGGCGATACAACACATCTTGCGTGAATGTGTGGTTGGTTGCAGCCAATCCTGGACCTGTGAATTCTAAACCGGGCCTTGGACAGACTCCCGTTCAAGATGCTGATGTAGAACTGCATTTTGGTGTGCATCCCGCATCAAGATTGGTTTGTGGCGGTAGACCTGAAGGATGTGTACTTTCATGTCTTGATTTTACCTCGACACAGACCCTTCCTACGGTTTGCTTTTGACGGCAGAGTATGGCTTTGAAAGTTGGGCAAAACAGCGCAAGCGCAAAAACACAGCGCGCAAGTGAATTTCAACAGTGTGAGCACCATGACACAGCTCGCACGTAAAATTTAAACCTGCAGAACTTGCAAATCACAAACTCGATATGAATCACAAAAAATATGATTGTGCACACAAATTAACAAGTCCCACACACGCGCGACTTATTTTCTGCACACACGCGCGACTTATTTTCTGCACACAAGTCGGTTTTGACACTCAGGGGCAGGGCCCAGTCCTTTCTGTTAACAAATGCTATTGGCTGCTGACGAAATACTGTTTTGATTGGCTGCATCTCTTCAAATCTGTTGGCTGTTGTTGGATGAGAACAGACAGAAAGTAGGAAGGATGATGCAGACAGTAAAGAGGTTATGGTTTCTTTCTAAATTCCTCCTTAATTTCTTGTAGCTGTAAGATGTTTTGTGCATACACACACACATATATATATCTATATATATATATATATATATATATATATAATATATATATATATGAGAGGCAAGATGACACTAGCTGCGTTTGAATAAAACAAGAGCGCATCCATCTGAAGTGTGATAAGAGACATGAAAGAGCCGGATGCGCAGTCAGTATAAAGCCTTGCTACTGACGACGATCATTATTGGTCATATAATGTTGCAACTGACAAATCAGAATCAAAAATTTCAGAGAGACATTCCTGTAATAATATAATATTTTATGTAAACTTGATTTCCTAACCTGGCCTTTCTTCTGCACCTGCTCTGCTTTCTCAGCCCCAAGACTGACTGGCTTGCTCTCTGAGCCTGCATTTCATCTATATAATGAATTAATGTAGAGGCTGATGAGTAGTGGATGGCCCTTGCAGTACCACACAAACAAGCTGGGAACTATCTGGCATCTAGCTATCTACACTTAACATTTTGTGAAACACTAACGTTCCCTTCAAAATTAACGTTAGATGGATAGATATGGATAGATAGGGTACCTCTAAACAGGTTCACTAAACGCCTTGCTGCGTTCTATATTTCCACCTATTTTCAGTTATTATCAAAGACAGAAAACACACACACACACACATATATATATATATATATATAAACGCACAAAACATCTTACAGCTAAAAGAAATTAAGGAGGAATTTAGAAAGAAACCATAACCTCTTCCCAGTTCCCTCCTTTGTAAAAATAAAACCATTATATTAGGTAATCACAGTTAGAGAAAGAGAATGATAAGGGTGGTATCAATGCCTTGGACTTTGAATACATTTTTGGGGCATTTACGTGTAAATGGTTGAAATCATACTTTATGTGATAGATCTCTAGATTTCTATTTAATAAAATAGGTGGGCCTGAATTTCTTTTAAAATGTGATTGAGGTATCTAATATTCCTATTAAATTATCAAACTTCCACAAACAACTTCTCCAATACTGTAAAATTATATTTACCCACTACTTTTTCCCCATGGATCCACCCTATGGAATAACAGGTTCATTACAATGAATATGAAATCATTGTTTAAAAGTGATTGGTGTGAGACGGGTATTGTGTTTGTGAATGATAAATTAGATGATAATGGTAACTTTTTGGGACATTTAGCATTTTTCCTGAAGTATAATCTTAACCGCAATTATAGAGTATATAATAAAATGTGTAAATCAATACCGTTATTACCGTTAATCCAAAACACATTGATGTATGTGAGAATAAGACTTTCACCAACCTTACCAAATCTAGTAATTAATGAATGTAATTTACATTACAGAAAATGTTATAACAAATATATTTATATAACAAAATGTTTTTGGATTATAATAGAGGATTGTGTGTACAAATTCCAAATATGAATGCCTTGTCCATAAATAAACCACATTTCAAATTCATCAAATGGCCCATTTCCCCTAAAGTCAAAGAGACTCACTTTAAAATGATTTATAAAATATATCCGGTTGCTGACTTTCTTAGAAAGAGGTTTAAATTGGAAGTATCCCTGTGTATTTTGTAAGGCAGCTGATGAGACTCTGGAACACTTGTATGTCCTATGGCCAAAAGCTTCTGGTCTGATTTACATAATTGGCTGTCATTTAAGATTGATGACATCCTGATGTTTGACTTATCACAAATTCTCTTTTATATGGATCGATAATGTAGAATCATCCCTTTCTGATTTGGTTAATATGATTGTCCTCATGGGTAAATATCATTCATTATAGTAAGTGGAAATATTCTAAGCCTTCTTTTTCATGGTTTATGAATGATTATAAATTGTATTTTCCTCACTGAAATAAGTCTAGTAAAATTGCAAGAAAGATGTGTAGTGATATATCCAGACAATTGTTTCGATTGCTTTTATTAAAAAAATTTCTTTAATATTTATATTTTTTCTCAAGCCTTTTGATCTCAAGAATTGTTTTTTTAAACCAATACACCCTTGTTGTTTGCTTTTTGTTGTTCAGTATAGTGTAGGGGACGCTTTTCTTTCATTTACACTGACAATAATTGTATTGTGCCAATTGATGTATATTTCTTATTTCTCCACTAAGAGAGTTTTGTAAGTTTTTTTCTTGTCAAAAATAAAAAGTTCCCGCTTTCTGTCTGTTCTCGTCCAACAACAGCCAATCACGAGAGATTCGAAGAGATGCAGCCAATCAGTACAGTATTTGGTCAGCAGCCAATAGCATTTGTTAACAGAAAGGATTGGGCCCGCCCCTGAGTGTCAAAACCGACTTGTGTAGTATATGCAGTGAATGGTTCTGACCAGCACACCCCTATAGTTCATGTAGTTGGTATGACCCACTGTTGTATGGCTTGTGGCCAATCTGGTGAGGTGTTCTAAAAAGATGCAAGTAAAGAAGCTGGGCATTATAACTCCTGCATGTATGTGTCTTAATGTTAACTAAGGATTAATGAAGACGACAACATGGTGTCAGAAGTTGGATGTATCTCCTGAATAACACCACGCACATCAACTTGTGACTGAAGATCACCGTGGCGCGGGTAACTTAAAAAACAAAACAAAAACAGTGTCGAACTGCAGCACCGCTGGATTATCCTAACGAGCCCTACGAGCTAACAAGACAACGAGACGGACAAAATGGAAATGCTTCGTCCGCCATCACCTTTGTCACTGATGGGGAACTTGGCTGAAAATTGGCGTAAGTGGGAACAAAGATTTAACTTGTATCTTACTGCCTCAGCTTTAGTGGATAAATCTGAGACGAGAAAAATCGCTGTACTGCAGCATAGCATAGGAGAAGAGGCGCTAGACATTTATAACTCGCTCGAGATCGAATACGAGGATCCACGAGATAAAAAATTATCAGAGGTCCTCGCAGCACTGCGAAAATACTGTGCTCCGCGGAAGAATACTGTCTTTGAATGACATCAGTTCTGGGCTCACACATTCTCTGAGCAAGCAGGCATAGATCAATTTCTCACGGAGCTAAGAAACAAAGCACGCACATGTGAATTTGGAGAAACTGAAGATCTCATGATACGAGACAAAATAGTTTTCAGCATAACAGGCTCTGGCCTTCGTGAACGACTGCTGTCTATATCTGAGTTAACCCTGTCAAAAGCCATTGACATGTGCAGAGCTAAAGAAGTCACGAGGGCGCAAGTCACAGCTATGGCAGCATCATCAGAAACGCAATTTGTGCATGCCGTCGCCAAAAATGGTTCTCAGCCCAAATGGAGATCAAACAAATCAGCAGTGCACAAACAAGTGACAGCGCCAACTAGGGCACATTCAAAAAATTGTGGCAAATGCGGACGCATTCACATGCCAAGGCAGTGCCCTGCCTATAATGAAGTGTGCAAAAAAATGTGGCAAAAAGAACCACTTCGCACTTGTGTGCAAATCTAAAGCCAAAATGGACGCGCTCGATATTGATGCCGAAATTTCTGGGATGGACACACTGTTTGTGGGTACGGTAGTTCACTCAAACACGTCAGATACAGGCTGGCACACAAAGCTGAGTATGGCAGGCATTGTTGTAAACTTCAAGCTTGACACAGGTGCTAAAGCAAACGTCATTCCAAAGAAAATCATTGATCAGCTTCAGGTTCCTGTGAACATCCAAAAAACAAACACAGTGCTCGTGTTGTATTGAGGCACCTGCATCAAACCAGAAGGTGTTGTTAAACTCCATGTGCAGGCTAAAAATAAAACAACTGACATGATGTTCTTTGTGACTACAGCATCAGATATAGCCCTACTGGGGAGACAGGCATGTGTGCAGTTGGACCTTATAAGAAAAGTAGACGCTCTCACACCGTCATCACCCGCCACAAAAACTGAGCTCCTCAGCCGCTATGCATCAGTATTTCAAGGTTTGGGCCAGTTTCCTGGATTGCACCATATTCACACTGACCCTTCCATTCCTCCAGTAATACACGGCTGCAGGAAGATACCGTATGCAGTTCATGACCGACTGAAAGAGACACTTGATGATTTGGAAAAAGGTGTGTCATAAGCAAAGTATCTAAACCTACTGCATGGGTGAGCAGTCTCTGCATTACAAAAAAAAAAAATGGTGCACTGAGAGTCTGCCTGGATCCCAGAGACCTAAACAAGGCCATACTCCGCCAGCACTACAATATTCCCACTCTGGAGGACATGCGGAGTAAGCTAGCTGGCAAAAAGTTGTTCACCATCCTGGATGAGAAGGATGGCTACTGGCAGATTCAACTAGATGAGGAGTCAGCAGATCTCTGTGCTTTCAACACGCCGTGGGGCAGATACCGTTTCCATCGCATGCCTTTTGGTATAAAGTCAGCGAGTGAGGTATTTCAGCGCTTGAACTCAGAAAGCTTTGGGGACATTGAAGGGGTTTTCATGGTGGCTGACGACATGATCATAGCGGCATCCACCAAAGCGGAGCATGATGACATCCTAGAGAAAGTGATGAACAGAGCGCTGAGTCTAAATGTGAAATTCAACAAAGACAAATTGCAGTATATGGTCAATGAGGTGACTTACCTAGGCCACGTTATCACCGCTGAGGGAGTGAAGCCTGATGAATCGAAGGTTTCGGCAATATTGCAATTTTCCCCTCCCACTGACAGAAAAGCCCTTCAGCGTCTGCTAGGTATGACATGCTACCTGTCACAATACATTCCCAATGAAACCACCCTCACTGCACCTCTTAGGCTGTTGTTATGGAAAGACATAGACTGGCAATGGCATCCTGAACAGCAGTTAGCACTTGAAAAACTCAGAACAGCCATAGCAACTGCACCTGTTCTTGGACATTTTGACCCAAAGCAGCCTATTGAAGTGCAGGCAGATGCCTCAAAAGATGGCTTGGGGGCTGCTCTAATGCAGAAACAGCAACCAATTGCATATGCTTCGAGAGCTTATCTGCGGCTGAAAAGAACTATGCCCAGATAGAAAAAGAGCTACTGGCCATAGTGTTTGCGCTGAGAAAATTCCACCAGCATGTTTACGGTGTGCCTGTTAGGGTTCAGTCTGATCACAAACCACTTGAGGCGATATTCTCCAAACCCATAGGCGCAGCACCAGCACACCTTCAAAGAATGCTGCTCCAGCTGCAAAGGTATGACATCCACATTGTTTACACTCCAGGCAACCAGATGCATATCGCCGACGCGCTGTCCAGAGCATACATTCAGTCTGATACAACAGAGAGTCTAGACCTGAGCGAAGAGAAAGTCATCTATGCAATGAATGGAGAATAACTTGGTGGTAACATCATGCACATGATCCAACAAGCCACACAGTCAGATGCTGAGATTCAACTGATACGGCAGTTACATGCGCGAGGATGGCCGGACAGAAAGAAAAATGTCCCACTGGCTGCTCAAGCTTACTGGCCAGTCAGACACACTATTAGCATAGATGATGAGCTACTCTTGAAAGATGATCGCATCATTATCCCTCACGCACTGCGACAAGAAGTGCTGAAACGACTTCATGCGGCACATCAGGGTATACAGCGGTCTCTAGCACACGCCAGATCATGTTTCTACTGGCCAGGACTCACTGAAGCCGTACGTCACATGGTAGAAGTCTGTAGTTTCTGTCAAGAGAGTCGCCCTGAAAATCAAAAGGAGCCACTTATCTCACATCCAGTTCCAAAGGGACCCTGGCAGAAGATAGCTGCTGACATTTTTGACTTTCAAGGACGTTCATTTCTTCTGATTGTGGACTATTTTTCTAAATACCCAGAAGTCTTACAGCTGCCAGACAAAACGTCAGCCTCACTAATAGCACAGTTCAAAGCAGTGTTTGCAAGACATGGTGTGCCTGAGATCCTGATTGCAGATCATGTACCCTTTGCCAGTGCTGAAATGGCTCGATTTGCTCATGACTGGGGTTTCAACATCACACACTCCAGCCCCAATTTCCCTCAGTCCAAGGGCATGGCAGAGCGAGCCGTAAAGACTGTCAAATCTATGCTGAAAGCTGCTGCTCAGTCTGGCACTGACCCTCATCTGGCTTTATTGACTCTCCGCAACACTCCTGTCACTGGTCTCCAGCACTCCCCAGCCCAGATCCTTATGGGCAGAGTCTTACGTTCTACTTTACCGGCCAGCAAAACTGTTCTGCAACCTTCTATACATAAACACATCCAGGAAGCGCTGCAGCATCTTCAATCACAGCAAAAAAGATGGTACGATAGAACAGCAGCCCCACTTCTAGCCTTCAAGGGGGGACAGAGAGTATATATGAGAATCAGAAATACATGGAAACCAGCTACAGTTGTCAGTGCCCGAGAAGAGCCCCGTTCATACGATGTTGTCACACCAGCGGGCACAGTCTACCGCAGGAACCGACGTCATCTCAGGCCTGACAGGTCAAGCAAACATGGCTCACAACCTCACTGTTCCATGGACACTGACAATGATTTGAGCAAAGACACTGTTTCAAATCCTGTTCCAAATGAGCCTCCTCAAGATGTGGAAAGAAGTGTGCAGCGACCAGAATGCACAAGAGCCGGACGTATCGTCAGACAACCGGCACGGTTCGAGGATTATGTGCTTACTTAAGTATGCTAGATTAGTGTAACTATTGCTTGTTCATAGCAAACGTTTATTTCATACACTGGTAATGTTGTCAGCATACTGTCCTTGTTTTATGTCTGATTAATACTCTGTTTAAAAGCTTAAGAAGGGGGATGTAGTATATGCAGTGAATGGTTCTGACCAGCACACCCCTATAGTTCATGTAGTTGGTATGACCCACTGTTGTATGGCTTGTGGCCAATCTGGTGAGGTGTTCTAAAAAGATGCAAGTAAAGAAGCTGGGCATTATAACTCCTGCATGTACGTGTCTTAATGTTAACTAAGGATTAATGAAGACGACAACAACTTGTGTGCAGAAAATAACTTGTGTGTGTGCAGAAAAGAACTTGTGCGTGTGCAGAAAAGGACTCTCGCATGTGTGGGACTTGTTAATTTGTGTGAACAATCATATTTTTTGTGCTCAAGTTTGTGATTTGCAAGTTCTGCAGGTTTAAATTTTACGTGCAAGCTGTGTCATGGTGCTCACACTGTTGAAATTCACTTGCTCGCTGTATTTTTGCGCTTGCGCTGTTTTGCCCAACTTTCAACGCCATAGCCGAGCATGTCAGTACAAGGTCCTCCCCTTCGGCCTGTCCCCTCGCATCTTCATGAAGGTCGCAGAGGCAGCTCTTGCCCCGTGAAGGGAAGTGGGCATCCACATACTCAATTACCTTAACAACTGGCTAATTTTAGCACACTCTCGAGAGTTACTGTGTGCACAGCCGTCTAGGGCTTTCGCTCAACTGGGAAAAGAGCAATCTTTCCCCTGTTCAGAGCATCTCTTTTCTGAGCATGGAGTTAGTTTCAGTCTCAATGACAGCACGCCTCACAGGTAAGCGTGTGCAGCCTTGCTGAACTGCCTCAACTTGAAACATAGAGGGAAAAGGCTGAGGCTCCCATATTAGTTATGTCCCAGGGATGTGGGGAACTATACAACGTTTTTTGGGGCATTGGGGGAGGCTACGTGCAGTCCGAGTGCATCTGATTTTACACACGCTGTAGCCTGCTTGCATCTGCACTGGCAGTTTACATAACACAGTTTAATCATTGTGGCACTTCGTATAGGGACCTATAGTGTCACTACATCGACACTATGTCGAGTGAGTGACAGAAGGGGAATGTCTTGGTTACTGTCGTAACCTCCGTTCCCTGATGGAGGGAATGAGTTTGTGTCTCTCTTGCCACAACACTGTACTACTTTAATTAGTTTTTAATTTTGTAATTAGATTACATAATGCTGTTACATGTAACGAGTTACTCCCCAACACTGAGTATGGATACATACCTGTACCATCCAAATACCATATTTAACAACAAATACAATATTAAATACCTGAGATTGTTGATTTCGATGCATCCATCTAGAGACTGACAGAGAAATCCAGGTTCATTGGTCAGTCCTGGAGCCCATTCTGATTAGTTGATAACTTTTGACAACTTTAAATCCAAGAACCAAGAGAAAGTAATCCGAGCGCAAGTGCTCGGAGAGATTTGCGAGTTCACAGGACACGTTTTGAGCGTGAAAACTCTGAGCGAGTCCAGAGGGAATCTGAGAACGCTGAAAATTTCTGCTTGTGCATTAAATGGATGTGCTCTTGCATTACATGCATATGCACTCTCTTTGGCAGTATTATAACTCCATACTAGGACTCTGTGACGTCATGGCCAAAGAAGTAGGCAGGACAACGAATAATAAAAATATATTTTTTTATTTCTTCTCAGTAATTTATTTTTTTAATAAAGTCCTTAAAAAACTTGTGGCAATGAGACACAAATATAAATATTAGAAAAACATAAATAAATCAAGCCTCCAAACAATACTTGATCCTTGGTTACAAAAGTGGCAACTAAAGTAAAATAACAAAAGTAATAAACAATGATTCAATCAAAATGGTGTGGTCAGCTTAACCGAAACTGACCCTGCATCCCAATCTGGAACCTATCCACCATAAACAGTACCAGAGATTAGAATTAGGGTGTCCCAAATCGTAGTATGTGAAAATGAGTGTCCCAAAGTAGCCCGGATGGTCTACTGTTTCCGGTAAATTTTTGAATTGTTGATCCCTGAACTTGATACTTAAGTGTGAGTTCATCCAGCACCAAGTAAGTGTTCAAGACTGTTCCATGTCTGAAAAATGCCAAAGCTCAGTGCGCTTAACCCACACTAGCACAAATGCTGCTTCAGAGCGGTGTTTCAGGCTAAGTATATCCCAGAGTTCATCACATTCAGGAGCTCACACCAGGCCTACCGCAGCGATCAGCATATTTTCGACAAGATGACATCAAGAAATCAATGTATTTGATTCAATGTCATCCATCATAATCAGACTGTAAAACATTAGTTTATCATATGCCATTGGTGTATATACAGAGTTCTTAAACTATTCTCTTGACGGAAATGTATGCCAGTTATCTAACTCTTTTACATAAAGCTGCTGTTTTTTTCAAGACACAATTAATAAGGGGCCTGGATAGCCCAGCAAGTAAAGACACTGAATACCAAACATGGAGTCACAAGTTTATGAATTGTGCGTGGTTGCCACGTAGAATAGCATGAGCTTCCACAAGCGCTGTAATGTCTCCGCAGTAACGTGCTCAACAAGTCATGTGATAAGATTCACAGATTGACTGTCTTAGACGCAGAGGAAACTGAGATTCGTCCTTCACCACCCGGATTGAGGTGAGCCATTATGCCACCACAAGGACTTAGAGCATGGGAACTGGGCATTCCAAATTGGGAAGAAAAGGGGAGCAAATACCCCCCCCCAAGACATGTTTAACTCTCCGCTCCTGCAGGAGCATCTTGACTGTGCTAATATGCTTGCATACTTTTGGCCATTATCGTCCCTCAAGGTCATATAGGGGTTTCTACAGGTAGGTTTGCCTTCAGCAGAAGTCTAGAAGAGTTATGTCATTTGTTTCAATACTGGTTTCATTACAGCTCTCTCTTTAGGTTCATCGCAATGGCAGGTGTTTTTGCCCAGATGTTTTTGCACATCGCAAATGTATGCCTTTTTTGCTGTGCATTAACTCCTCTCATCAGGTGTTGCCGTTGCTTCTACTGTTTTCTAAAGTGTATGTTCAGGTATTTTCCAAATTTCATGCAGAAGATGCTTGTAGGTTTTCCTCATGCATCCCTTTACCACTCCAGGGATGTAGTGTTTCCTTTACAAGTGTGTCTGCAGATGTCCCCAATGCTACCTCCACAGGTGTCTCATATCATAGTCACTAGGCATGTAATGATACACAAATTTCACGATACGATACAATACAATACAAAGCCTCATGATACTGTAGTGGTTTCTACTCAATTTACCAATGATATAGTGATTTTTGATCCTGTGTCAATTAAGGTGTGGTTATGAGTATATCAGATAACCCCTCCCCCTTTGCAATATAGGGCACCAGTTAAGAATACCATCATGACAATTTAAGAACACTCCCAAAAGAGCTGTTCGATAATATAGAATGAATGTAAACTAGAGGGAGTTGGTCAGCTGATTTATCTGATGGATTTGTGAGTCTGGACAACTAGTAGAGTCTTTGATCATCAACACAATGAAGACAGATTTGTAATAAAATTAAGGACATTTATTGACTGTAGCAATGGGAGGGAATTGTGTGGGAACTCTGTCAGTCTCTAGATAATGGATGCATTGAAATCAACAATCTCAGGTATTTAATGTTGTATTAGTTGTTAAATATGGTATATGTGGTAGTAGCGGGGGCATGATCGAGCGTCCGTCTGGAGAAAGTGAAAGCGGTAAGGGTGCTTACACCTGAGCTTGATTATGTCTAACACCTGTCTCACAAATACTTTTTATGGGAAACCACCTAATGGCTCTGGCAAAATGGTGATAAACAATGCTTATTTATCATTAAATTAATAATATACCTATTGTTTGTAACAAGCTGACCCAGGTAACTGTTATCTAAGCAAGTTAGAAAAACATATGCTGCAGGTATAAACTAATGCCAAGGTAAGTTTATATTTACGTTCCAAACAGTCGGGTGATCAATCTGGCAGTAGAGACGTCTTTCACTGGCAATGCGGGTAGCATGCAGTGGGAAGGGCACAGAGTTGCGATCCAGTAGTAGTTGCCACGCTGGGTTGGAGGATGCTGAACTTCGGTTGCACTAAAAGGGTCACAGCAGCATATTCAGAGTGTGGTCTGAGGTCTGAAAAGTTGCAGGGGCCTCCCAAAATAAACGGAAGGGTCACGAATTGGTGTGAGCCAAACTGTGTGGAGAATGTAATTTTCTCACGGGATATTGGTGTTAAGGGGATCTGCCAACAACCCTTTGTAAAATCCAGTGTCAAATAAAAGCGAGCCACGCCCAACCGATCGAACAGTTCGTCAATGTGAGGCATTGGATACATGTCAACTTTAGACACCGCATTGACCTTTCTATAATCCACACAGAACTGGACTGACCCATTGCTCTTCGAAACCAGCACTCCCAGGCTGGCCCAGTCACTGTGGGATTCTTCTATTTCCCCCATATCAAGCATGGCCTTTAATTCTTCTCAAACCACTCTTTTTTTTGTGCTCTGGAAATCGGTAGGGACGACTGGGTACCACTACCCCTGACGTTGTTTCGATTTGGTGTTTTATGAGGTTCGTACCACCAGGAAGCGGCGAAAACACGTCAGAGAATTCTCTTTGCAACTGGGCCATGTCCTTGGTTTGCGATGGTGAGAGGTGGTCTCTCCATCCGTCATGTGTGTTTGTGTCTGTTTAAGTTTTATATTAAAACTATTATTTATATTGAAAAGCCAGTTCTTGCCTCCTCCTTTCCATTGACTGCTTTACACTTGACGGACATGTCCGTAAACTATCTCTCTCTCCCGCACAACCCTCCGCAGTCGGCCTTTATCCCTCTCGGGAGGCTTGATTAGCCTGATAAGGGACCGGGTGTGTATAATCTCGACCCGGCCCCGCCCTCCGCCCTGCCACACGGTCATTTATAATATAAAAGTATGGATAGGCGGTTGTAATGTCTAGCTGAAGATGGTGAACATCAATCACTCTCACTTGGTCGAAGGTGTGCCTAAGAGTCTCGTCTCATGTCTGCTCCAGAGGGAAATCCACTAAGGGCTGTGGAAGCCGAGCCTTGCCTTACATCATCTTGACGCAGAGCTGACGTAGGTGGTCCTGGCTCCGCCTTCCTACCCAGCACAAATCCCACACTGAGATGCTCTGTTACAGAAGAGGTCTTATGCTGCTGCCATAAAACCCAATGCTTTTTCAAACAGCCTCAGTGGAAGTTTTCTCACCAGTTTGAATTGAGAAAGACACTGTAGAATGGCCTGTATGTGCTCACTCGTGAAAAAGGAGATTTGTTGGATGGGGAGAGTGTGCTATTTGCCCATTTGATATTGAGGCCCAAGCTGTTTAAGCAATAAGTCTCGGTGCTGGCATAACAGAGCTTGTGATTGGGCCGGTAACAGCCAATCGTTGAGATACGTACGCTGCTCAGATTCAGTTTGTCAATGCACTTTGTGAATGTGCGAGGTGCCAGAGACAGTCCACAGGGTAGGATTTTTAATTGACACTCTGTTCCCTTGAATGCGAATCTCAAAAACATCCTGTGATTTTGTACAGTTTGAACATGAAAGTACGTATCTTTCAGATCTATCGACGCAAACTAATCATGTGGGTGAATGTGCAATAAGATCTGTTTCTGAGTAATCATTTTGATTATCAACATTACTGCACAATTGCACTTTACCTTGCACAATGTACATATTGCCAGTCAAACTGTTGCTGCTATCACCTACATCTGTCATTATGCACTTGTTAGGGGTACAACAGGTATGGCCCGGACCAGATATGGAGAAAGAAAACCAGGAGTCGAGAAATTCAATTAAAGAATCAAAATTTACTGAAGAATAGTTTGCAGTGAAATTGGTAGAGCCAGCGGCAAAGTCTCACGAGGAGATCGAAAAGCCAACTCGTACCTTACACAAAATCTTACATCAATTATACCATTTGCAAGGACGTACATTCCATTATTTTACTCCTGATTGGCTAAAAGAACATAAAGTCACAACATATAGATAGTTAAATGGCCTATCAACATTAATCAGCGCACTTGTCGTCCGCGCCCGAGATTTACATCTGAAGTGACCTCGCAGATGGTCGCGGGGCGTCTTCGAGTCGGCCTGGTGTGCATCCCTGGTTCAAAACCTAGGTAGAAGGTCAAACGCACACAAAACACTGACGAACGACAGTCCTTCTCTGGGCACAAGACAGCTAGAGCACACATTATCAGGCCATTTAAACCAAAACAGAGAGATAAAATATTCACTCCTCGGGCAGAGGAGAGGGTTGAAATAACATACATTTCTTCCCTAAAGAAATAATAATAGAAAATCACACTTCTACTATTCAGGTAGTATTGCATAGGACTTTAAACCATATACTTAATCATAGAAAAGTAACGATCAAACACAGAACATATGTTTAACCTTCTCCCTGCCCCCTCTCATCACAGCTAAGCTTATCCCCAAAGGACCTTCAGACTACGGGTAGGACAGAGAGAAAGACTCTGGAATGTTTCTTAAAAGACACTAGTTAACATTCCAACACACATAAGATCCAAAGTATATTTCAGTTATGCATAAGAAAATAGAATTGATTATGTGATCATGCATATAGTTAATTCATCATTTTATTAAAGAAGTTAAGCAACAGAATATAGATAGATATTGATATAAAAGGATATATATATGTATTGATATATCTGAAGAGACAAGGGATTTTTGACCCTCACCCTTCACACTACTTTTGGGTACTTTTAAATATTTAAAGATAACTATGTATAATTATATATTGATATAAATATGTATAATCTTTATATACTGAATTATTGTTATATGAGGGGCTTTCTCAGCAAATATTTGTATATGCGATTAATCGCGAATAATTAATCTGGACACCATGTAATTAATTCGATTAAAAATGTTAATCGATTGATATTGTGTGTATGTGTATATATATATATATATATATATATATACACACAAATCACAATTACTTATAAGGATACACAACTCCTGCCGAAGTGCTGCGGAGAATCAGGATACTGATGTGGCTCGTTCACCAGTGAAGTGTCAAGGGGCGAGACTGAGTGATGTTCGCCGGAGCACTGCAGGGTAGCAGAGATTCTTCTTGTTATGCTGAAGATCAGGCCCGCTGACGTGTAGTCGACGGTGAAATAGTAGAGGGCTTCTAATTGAGAGATGAATTGCTGTCTAGAAGGAAGAAAATTCAGAAGAATGTTTTTTGCACGCATGTTTTTAATGCGGGCAGCTTCGTGCCTAAAAGGCTGGGGCTCAAACTCCATAGCCAATATTAGAATTGGCGTTATTTTAGAAGGTTTTCAGCAAGGTCATTTAGAAGGACACACCCCATATGCATCAGCAGGACGCAATGTCAAGTGTACTGAGTCGTAAGGAAACCATGGTTCCTACTACAATAATACTGTAGTAAAACCATGGTTTTCTGGCTGACATCTGAGGATTCTGGCATAACTGGGGACCACTTACGGCTGCTATCTGGGGCTTCAGAGTAAGTTATTGGTGAGTTCTGGGGTGGATTTGGCATGACTTTGGCTGTGGTATGGCTGACGTCAGAGCATTCTGGCGTAGTTTTGGTCCAGAAACGGCTACTTTCTGGGTATACGGAGGAGGCAGGAAAGTTATGGCTGAGTTTTGGCTGCTTTCTGTTGTGGATCCGGTCAAATTTTGGCCGGAGTGACTTTTGGACCAATTTCATGTGGTATGTGGGCCAAACTCACTCCCGAAATGCTGCCAGATCCTGCCCAACCTATTTTGCTATCCATTTCTTTCTACTTTGTTTGATGTCAGCCATATTGGCTCTCCATAATTTTGAATACTTTTTTAATTCAAAACCTGCAGACTCTCAGCATGGTATGTCTCTTTAGCACATGTGAAAATTTTCTATTTCTGTCACTTTTTTGGTGACATCTTAAATAGTGTTGGGTTGCTTTGTATGTCATATTCATGCAATGTGTTGTGCTTGCTATGGTGCAATGCTTGCTATTTCAGTGCTTAGCCATATAATTGCTGCTTGCTGCTATATTAGTATTGTTGTTCTTGTGGTGGTGGTGTTTCTCTCTCCATAAATATAATTGGTTTATTAACCATTAACCAATTAAAATGGTTAATTATAATGGAGGTTATGTCAGTCTCTAAGTAAATCTATAGATACGCAAACTTTACATAATTAAACCGCAATACAAATTGTTTGGTAAAGAACGAAACAGGGTACATTCCATTTGGAAGTGAACATCTTTATGCCCTATTTCCTTTACTATGTGAGAGCATTGGAAAGCTGAATGGTGTCGTGCTCAAAAATAACGACAATTCAGAACTCACTTTCAAATTATTTTTATTTGAATTTGTGTTTGAAATATTTTTGTATTTAATTTTGTGTTTGTAACTTCCAAAGTGATTCAAGTGATTTAAAAGTGATTCCAAATTGAAACAACTCTGCAGCTTGGTTATCATGATTGTTCTCCCTTCTAAATGCCCTGTGGAGGCATCATTTCTGCTGTTTGGAGCCCTGTCCCAAATGTCACACATGATGTGGACTTGCGGTCCTGTAGCTTATTATTAACATTCGGTCTACCGGTGATATACACTATATGGCCAAAAGTGTGTGGACACCATATGTGCTTGATGAACCTTCAATTTTAAAACCATAGGCATCAATTTCCCCCTTTGGTGCAATAACTTCCACTCTTCTGGGAAGACTTTCCACTATACTGTATGTAGTGACATGGCTGCTGGGATTTGCCCCCATTCAGACACAAGTGCATCACTGAGGTCCGGCACTGATCTTGGGTGATGGGGCCTAGCTTTCAGTTGGTGTTCCAATTCACCACAAAGGTGTACAGTGGGGTTCAGGTCTGGGCTTTGTGAAGGCCAGACTATTTCTTCCACATCAGACACAGTAAACCATTTCTTTGCTTTGTGCACTGGGGCATTTTCATGCTGGAATAGAAAAGGGCTCTCCCCAAACTGTTGCCATAAAGTTGGAAGCACCGAATATCCTAGAATGCCATTGATTGGAGTAGAGTTATGAGTTATCTTCACTGGTATTAACAGAGTAACCAAACTCTTTAATTAGAAGGGGGTGTCCACAAGCTTTTGGCCATATAGTGTATATACCTGCAGAACTGTGGTTTTGTTGTTGTTGCTTGGGAATTTTTAATAAAAAAAAATCTCTCTTATTCAAGAGTTAGTTTAAAATGTGTTCCTTTTCCCTTTTTATCAATGCCATGACTTTTCAAATAATCATTTGTAAAACTGAGTGTATATGAAGAGCATAATGTATAAACAAACGCCATCTGATTGAAGTCTTCAAGTCAGTCCCAAATGCACACTTTTATCACTCATGCGCCCCATCAATCTGCACTCAGTTACGCCACCAAAGTCTGGACTCAGAGGAGGACAGCAAGGGCTTAGAGTGCCATTTAGGACAGGGGCTGGCAGGCAGTTTTAATGTTATTGACTGAATAATGAACTCACTCATAACAGATTCACTTGTCGCCATCTGCTGGCACAATACACAAATATGAAATATGGCCATATATACAGTAAACATGCATACAAAATTGTAGTTCAGATATGTGAGAATATGTGTTTTATTCAAATTCCACTATTATTTGCTACATACTGTGTATAAAAACTGCCAATTTTGCAGCATTTTTTTTTTTTTTTGCATGTATGTACAAGGATGTCACTTTTCAGTGAAAGGATTAGCAGCACCATTTATGAAATATATATTTTGTGTTTTTTGCATATGTCATATATCAGATTTATTTATGGCGTAATGATGCAATACAGAAAGAGTCATTGTATCTTCTTACTCTTTACATGATACAGTATTTCCACAAAAATTAGGCACCGGCACCTTTCATCTTGACTTATCTCTGATAAATGCAATAGCTTGCAGAGCATTCAATTATTTCAGAAAACTAATGACCTCCCTGTCCTCTAAGGTGCTCCATAGTAATCGCCCCATTCGCATCTGAAATGAGTAACAACGCTTTGCAGTTTATTCACGCACTTTTGGTTTGCTTTCGGTCCAGTGTGTTTTGCACAGCTCTATTCTTCAAAAGTGGCCTATTCAAATCTATCTGGCATTACAAAGCAATGGAAGTTTAAAGGGAGTTGTTTTTGCAGATTAGTTTCAATAAATGTTTTTTTTTTTACCTGGAGAGGCAGTTTTGAGTTATGAAAGTTACAGTATGTTCTCTTACGAGAGGTTCTCTCGTATTGCGTAAGCTAGCTTACACTACGGGAAAGATTCATCTTTTCTGAGATATTGAAGCCAAAAAATGATCCTTAATTTTGTATCCATTGTCAACGCAGTGCGGCAGCTGCAGACCTTGAGCGGGCTATCTAGCGAGCTCATTGGTTGCTCTGCGGCAACTGCTGAAGCCTATAGACGAACTTGGGCGAACTCGCATCCAATGAGAGGCGTCCGTGCGCTCACTGCATCAAAGCCCGATAAAAAGGGCGTGACTAGAGTGCATATAAGCGTAGTTCGTAGGCTGGAACCCTGGTTTTCATTGAATGAAGCGAAAAATCACTCGTGGCGCGAGCACGGCCGGTTACGCAATACTCGTTCCCTCATCTAGAGAGAACCGAGGTTACGTTAGTAACCGATTCGTTCTCTTACGAGAGGTTCTCTCATATTGCGTAAGCTAGCTTACGCTACGGGAACCCTTTGTCAACGCCGTGCGCGCCAAGCATCCACTGCATGAGCCCCAGGGAATTAAGGGGACCCGGGGAGCCCTTGTGAGTGGGGAATTAATATTTGGCCGGCAAGAGTGCGGGCCAGTGTGTGTGTAGTACATAAGCACATAGACAGAGCGGCGGTGCCGGTCTGTGTGGACTGTGTCCCATTAATGCAGCTCACCAGGGAGCTGTAGCGTATTAAACCGCTAGCAGTTTAGCCTGCAGAGAGGGTACTTCCAGATTGTAAAATCTGACAAAGGTGGAGGGGAAGCCCAGCCCGCTGCCACACATATGTCGTGAATGGAAATCCCGCTGGACCATGCCCACGAGGAGGCCATGCCTCTAGTGGAGTGAGCCTTAATGCCTAGCGGGCATGGTAGGTCTTTTGACGCCGTGACGCGGCAGCAATAGCGTCCACTATCCATCTGGACAGTGTCTGTTTCGAGGCGGCGAGACCTTTGGTGCGCCCTCCGAACGATACGAAAAGCTGCTCGGAGCTTCTGAAAGATGCGGAGCGCGCAGTATACAATCTCAGTGCTCTGACTGGGCAAAGGAGATTGGCGTCGCGTTCGCTATCAGATGCTGGTAGCGCCGACAAGGAAATGATCTGTGCTCTGAAAGGAGTACCGACCACCTTGGGGACGTAGCCGTGTCTAGGCTTTAAAATGACCTTGGAGTCACTTGGTCCAAACTCAAGATACGCGGCGCTGACAGATAGCGCGTGAAGGTCTCCCACCCATTTAACTGATGATAGGGCAGTTAGAAAAACGGTTTTAAGTGAGAGGTGTTTCACATCCACGGATTGAAGCGGTTCGAAAGGGGGGGCTTTCATAGCTTCGAGAACTATAGAAAGGTCCCAGATAGGAACCGAAGGGGGGAAAACAGCACACAGTTCAGCTAATGAACTGTATTAGATGTCAGCTTATAGTTTACTCAGATTATTTTAATTAATTAATGTTGTTGTTTAACATTGGAATCTTTTTTCTTGTTGCTAATGCCATCATTTTATAAAAGCTATAACAGCTACTCGAGGACACGTTACAGTTATTGTGGTTTTTTTCACTGTATCACATCCTCGAGTGGCTTTTTGCTTTAATGTAAGACACAGATAATTGCCAGTAAAAATATTTTCTCTTCGGTTTAAGAAGATATGCTCTATGGAGTTCCTGCCTTATAAAATAGATTTGACCAACTGTAATAAGAACAAAATAAACCATCATGAAGAATTCTGCTTTAATTCTTTACCATAATTTGGCATCTATTAGTCAAATAGAGACTGACTTTATCATAGAAAACAGTCCAATCCTTCCTGTATCCAGTCCACTATTGATTGATATGACAGTGATTGACAGGTCTGTTCTTCTCATACTAAAGTAAACAGACAGTTCTTCATTCTGATAATGAGTCCGCACCAGATCAGTGTGAAACTGCCCTGACATCTCACATCTGACGAAACCGGCTTCTACCTCTATATTTGTTGTTTGAACACACACTTGGCCATTCATAATCACTCTTATGCATTGAACTGTTGTGTTGAATAAAAAGAGAAAGATTATTTGTTGAAATACTAATTAATAAGCCAGTAAAGACTTATCAGTTAAAAGTTATGTCTTATTTCCTCGTTTTAATGCATTCATGATGACCAAATCTTTAAAGACCCTATATGAAATGGCTTTGAGGTTTCAGATTACAAAGGGATATCAAAGTATCATTTTTAAAATGGCCAATAGCCTGTAGTTTATGACAAAGCCTGGCAAAAACACACATCAAAGCAACACACACAGACTAACATCCCATAACACGAAACTCTTTGGGCACAAGAGGGCACTTGAGCTCCATTGGGCACAATGAGGGAGAAATTCAGTAAATATGTAGTAATCCTCTGTGTGGTATGTCGCAGTGAGTGTAATTATGAGAATCTGAAGTGTTGCGTGTGGGTGTATCTGCTTTAATAAAGAGCAGAAATAAGTTGAGTAGACTGCTGTAATCGGCATGTCACATCTCTCGCAGTGGTATACCAGATGCAAAATCAGTACTGTCAGGTCGGGTATCTCTGATGGGTGGCTGATGTTTATGAGGTTGACGACCGGTTTTAGCCACACGTCATTACAGCTACAAGATCTAAACACCCTTAGACAGCTGAGGAAATATAGAGCTTTAATAAATGTTTCTCTTATAGGTGAAATCTGTCACCTCTTAAATGTAAGTTTGTCATTTTTTTGGTGGTTGTATTATGCTGCCTTCGTGACATCATAATGATCATATATGATCATATGACATGAAATCAAAATCGAGGTTTTGTGACTTGTAGTTCATGTCTGTTAGTTTTGAAGCCATCTATACTTTGACATAATTCACTTTCAGCAGATATGCACTTTTAAAATGTATTCGGCATTTCAATTAATTCCAATGGTGCTTAATGAGATTCAGGTCTGACACAAAATGTGTAGTTACAGTTTTTTTATGTTCCTGTGCAGGGCAGAGGAATTACTAAAATAGCTATTTAGAATGGGGTGTCCATATACTTTTGGCCATGTAGTGCATGTTGTAACTGAATGTTGAATGTACAATTTATTTTGTACTTTCTTACACATTCTATCTAGTACAGTATGAAGAATTGCGATGAAGCTTGTCAGAAGCTGTTTAATGGACCTTTCTCACACATCTGCGGAAGTTGTCATATTTGGCTTGAATGGCAGACCACAGCAATTATAAAAATGTCATGCCCATTTGCACCAACAGCAACAGCTTTGCAAAAGAAAATACAAATATAGAGCAGTTGATAACAGCAGTAAGAATAGTGAAACAGGCAACTTTTCTGTCACTCCTTCCGCAGCTGTGTTAGAAGCCTCACTGCAGCTATGGTTACTGATTTTTTAAAACCTATTCTAGGGTAATATAATACAAAGTACAATGTTAAAAATGTATCCTAAATATTTTTAAAATTGGAGAAAGATTGCTTCATTTACGTTGTTAAAGAATGTTGAAACGCATCTTAACATGTCTGTGAAAAGGGTCTGTGAGGTGACACATTGCATTTCAGTGTGTAACACTTGCACTAAAAAGTTTCCTGTCATAGTCTGTACATGAAAAACTGAATCTTTCCATGTACGGTCTAAAATGCAATTGTCCTATCTCTGAACAAAAGCGCAGTCTCAGTGTTAACGGAAGGCCCAAATGTAGCTAAATGTATGCTGTAGCAGGGAGACAAGACATAGACACAGTTGACTTGCCCAAATTACACCGGAGGGGACTTTATTAGCAAATTTAGTGAGGTAGGATGACAGGAAGTGAGAGTCCAATTGTGTTGTGGAGCTTGGTGCAGGTAGGCTGGGCTATTTTAGGGTTTCCCACCAAGGGCATGTGAACAGAAGGCTGCATCCACCTGACTCCACTTCCAGATTCTCTGAAGAGCAAGATTAATCTGAGCCTGTGAACAGAGAGGAACAGAGGATAGTCTCAGCATGGAGTCAGTGCTCACCCATGTAAGTAGTTGTCCTAATGGGCTGCTAATGAGGTGCAGGTGTATGTGATTAGGTTGCTCAACCAGATGAGGTGCTAGGAAAATCCTGGTTGAATCCATGGCGACGTAGGCTTGCTATCTAAAGGTACAGTTCTATCCTTCTAGTCCCCCCTTTTCTACACTGTGTTTTACAAGGATTATTGCATCAATCTCAAACCACTGCTGATCAGGAACCACATGGAACCACATTGATCTCAAACATTCACCATGCAAGAACAATCATAAGAACAACAACAAACAATTGTGGTAAGTCATGGCATACTCTTATGTTAATTCTTCCTGCATTGCATGCCACATGTTTACTATAGCTTCTTCCATTAGCAGTGAGGGATTAAAATGTGATATATGTAAGGAATTAGGCAGGCTGACGGAGAAGATTAATGAGTTACAGACACGCATCCGAACGCTAGTGGAGGTCAGTGAGAAAGAGAAGCCAGTAGATATTTTTTCAGATGCGGGTGGAACAGTGAGCAACACACACATTGGTTCTGGCTGTAGAGCCCCCGCAGCAGGGCGTTTGGGTGACGTCTTGGCGGCATACTCGCTCAGCAAATTTACTGTTAGGGTTTCCAATTGATTCTCCCCACTCAGTGATGCACCCACTGAGAAACATGTTGAAAGAGCCTTAATAATAATTGGTGATTTTATTGTAAGGAATGTGGAAATAGTGAATTCACCCACCATAGCTAATATATATATATATATATATATATATATATATATATATATATATATATAATATTTTAGGTTTATAGTAGATTAGTGTCACTGAATGACTGGATGTCTGAGTGGTGTCTGGAGAATAGCATAGAATTTATAGACAACTGGAAGAGTTTTGGGGGTAGATCTGACCTGCTAAAGAAACGGACTCCATCCATCCAGGGAAAGTGCCGCTCTCCTCTCTAGTAGTTTGGCTTATAGCCTTAATAGTGATATAATTTGACAAAATAGGGCCTAGGTCCGGAAGCAGACAAACTGGTTAATCCAAACATCTGCTAGCTGCCTTGAGACGTCACACAGTTCACAAACTACAACACATAGAGACCGTATCATCTAGATATAACACAGAGACTTTGTCTGTTCCCTGAATTACCAAAAACAAAACTCACACAATATGTATTATTTTAGGTCAAACTTAAAAAAAAACCAATTAAGATAAACATCATATAAAGGTAGGGCTACTAAGCATTAGATCTCTTTCAACCAAAGCACTAATTGTAAATGAAATTATTACAGATCATAGATTTGATGTGCTCTGTTTGACTGAAAACTGGGTTAAACTGGATTATTATATTAGTTTAAAGAGGCTGTATTATACTTTTTGGGATTTTACCTTTCCTTAAGTGTGATGTGATATTTAGTTTGTGCATTTAAAATGTCTGCAAAGTTACAAAGCACAAAGTCCACGAAAAAGGGAGTTATTCTCTCCAACAGACACCACTGCTCAAGAACTACATGAACGGCTCATTTATAGTCCAGCCATTTCTTCTGTAAAGTATCTACGTCACTATGTATTACATTTGCATAATGCTACTTTGGCCCGACCGCAAACAAATGTAGTTATAGCAGAGGCCAGGATGAGTTGGGTTAGTGTTGTCACCTTGTCAAGAAGACACTGTTTTCTTCACTGCAAAAACAAAACCTCTTGTTTGGACTTCCAAAGGCAGACGAATTAAAAAAATCAGTGGTTAAAATGTATTTGAATTATTTAGCAGTACAACCACAACCGATGCTGGATTTTCAAGACAGTTACTCCTGAAAGATGGTGCAGTTCCTACATTGTTGGGAAAATCTGGCACTTCAGGACCACAACCTGTAAGTATGTTTGATGATTTGCTACCGAGAGTTCAACAGCAGAGTTTTGTGTTGTAGCTAAGGTGTACACCCATTGCACAGATGTAGGCCTCTGCTAACCTGCTAGCTAATGTTTTTTGTGTTGAAATAGTTTTGCTAATCAGCTGAGGGCCCACTTTTACCTACAATTGTGTAGAATTATGCAGATTGTTTGTAGTTCTTACTATCATGAATAGTGATCAAATGTGAAGATGGATTTATTTTGAGAAATGGTAATTTATGTCTGCAATCCACGGTAGTGCTTGGCTAACTTGCTATGTAATGTTACTAACTTGCTATGTAATGTTACTGCTTCAACTGTGGGCCGGCTTTTACCTATAACTGGGCAACAAAATGGTACATTTTAAGTCTAATATAATTATATAATCACAAGCTGTAATGTTACGGCTGCTATCAATGGTAGTCACACATAACTTGCTCACTAACTCTCTAATACACCCGGTAATGTCCAACCGGGAGTAAGCCTCTGTTCTCCGTTAATTGCTCTGATGAAAAAAGTTTGGCTACACCCATTCCAGCAAAAGATGACTAACTTAGATGCACTACATGTCTTTTACTTGAAGCTTTGTTAGGTTCACAATAATCAACAGTGTACTTGTAAGTAATCTACCAAATTAAAACTTACCATTGTGAAATGTTAAGTCATGCTTGTGAAGGTGGTTTGGGTTGATCAGCTTGTTCTTCCAAACTTTCATTATTGGACTCAGACTCAAACCGGTAGGCAAAAACCGATGCCATTGTTACCGTGGTTACAATAGTGTTTACAGCTGTAAAGGAAGCCTGAACTCAGTTATGGTTACATTTCTGACACACGCTCTACGCGGTTGAACAATCACAACATCCTAGGCCAGCTGACCAATCAGAACAGACTGAGCTTTTTGGGAAAGGGGGCTTTAAAGAGACAGAACTAAATCGGAGCGTTTGAGCCAGAGGATGAAAATAGGATTAGTAGAGTACAGTATGAGAAAAATTTGTTATTTGAACATTAAAGCATGTAAACATATTCCAGTAGACCCCCAAAATAAAATTATGAGCCTTTAAATTAGCATAATATGGGCTCTTTAAATTAATCTACTCCCCCAGGTTATTGTTATAAACATGAGCCTCATCTGAAGGGTCGAGGAGGTGGTGTTGCTACAATTTACAGTGTAGTTTTTGGTGTTACTCAGAGGACAGATATAAATATAAGTCTTTTGAACTAATAATGCTTAATGTGACACAGTCAAATATAAATAAAAACCTCTGTCATCTTTTGCCCTTACTACAGTATATAGATCACCCTGGCTGTACTCAGATTTCCTTGGTGAATTTGCTCAGATATTGTAGTTACTGTAGATAGAGCTTTAATTGTTGTTGACTTCAACATTCACATAGATAATGAAAATGACACATTGGGATTAGCATTTATCGATATTCTAAACTCTCTTGGAGTCAGACAAAATGTAACAGGACCAACTCATCAACATAATCATACGCTAGATTTAATTCAGTCATATGGAGTTGATGTTGATAATATAGAAATTCTGCAGCAGAGCGATGACATCTCAGATCATTACCTTATCTCTTGTATGCTGCGATCAGCTAATGCTACTCAATTTACACCACGCTATCATTCAGGTAGAACTATTCTTTCAACCACTAAATTAGTTTCACTAATAATCTTCCAGAATTGTCTCACATACTCAGTAAGCCAAAAAGTCTAAAGAACTTGATGTAATAACAGAACATTTAAAATATAGTCTTCTCTAGCACTCTTGAATGTCTTGCCCCACTGGAAATGTAGTTCTGCAGAAAAGATAATCCGTTGCCGCACAAAAGTAATGACTTCATAAATTTCTTTACTGATTAAATTTAAATAGAAATAAACTGTCACAGAACCTCAGAATACAGTGTCTCATAATTTTCCTCACGAGCAACTTCAATCATTCACTGTCATAGGTCATGAAGAACTAACAAAATTATTATCGAAACACCAAAACCACAACATGTATGTTAGATCCAATAACAACTAAGCTCTTTAAAGAGGTATTCCCTGTAATATCAGAACTTAATATGATTAACTCCTTACTATGCTTAGGACATGTCCCAAGAAATTTAAAATGGCAGTTATCTAACCACTTATTAAGAAGCCACAGCTTGATCCTGGAGAATTGGCTAATTACAGACCGATTTTAAATCTACCATTTATGTAGAAAATACTAGAAAAGGTAGTGTCCTCCCAACTATGTTCAGTTCTACAGAGAAATGGTAAATATGAACAATTTCAGTCAGGATTTAGGCCCCATCACAGTACAAAGACTGCACTTATCGGTTACAATTGACTTGCTCTTATCATCTGATCGTGGCTGCATTTCTCTTCTAGTGCTTTTAGATCTTAGTGCTGCCTTTGACATGATAGATCACAACATTCTCTTGAATAGGCTGGAGAATTATGTTGGCATTAGTGGACTTACATTAGCATGGTTTAGGTCCTATTTATTAAACCACTACCACTTTGTATGTGTAAACGAGGAATTGTCAAATCAAACAAAAGTTACGTTTGGAGTGCCACAGGGATCAGTTCTAGGGCCTCTGCTTTACTTCTTATAGATGGTTCCTCTGGGAGATATTATCAGGAATCATGAAATAAGTTTCCAATGTTATGCCGATGATACCCAACTTTATATTTCTTATATAAACAATTCTCCAAATTAGTGTATTGATGAAATCAAAGATTGGATGGCCAGAATTTCCCTCTAACCAATTTCTACAAAACTCCAAAATGTAACAAAAATGAAATATCCTATGGGATGGCAATTAGTATTTTCTTCATTAGTCTATAAGAAGTTGCTGTTACAAAATTGGAAAAACACAGACACCCCAGGGTTGGATAAATGGAAAAACTTAATGAAATATTACCTAAATATAGAGAAAACTCTGTCAGTGGACAAAAATAAACAAAAACAGTTCAACTCTGTGTGGAAACTAATATTTGACGCCCTGTAATTAGCCCAACACTAGTTCTGCTTAACTTATTTTGCATCTTATTTTTTTTTCTCTCTCTCCCAACAGTCCATTCAAGGAGCACCACCAGTGTAATTTGTGTGTGTGTGTGTGTGGGTGTGGTCGTGCGTGTGTGAATGACACTATTATTATTACTTGTTTTTTTTTTGTTAGTGAGACTTGTGTCCTGTGTGTTGTAACTTGTCCAGAATGTGTCTAAATAGTTTGTTCTGTTTGTCTTGTCCATTTTCTCTTGTCTTGTGTGTAAAAAAGAAAAGGAAGAAAAGAGTGTTGTGGGTATAAAGTGAAGGGGAATGTGTATTGTGGTGTTTTTTTTCTTCTCTCCCCTATTTCATAGAGGATATTGTTTAGTATTGGTTAATATTTGGATGGACTTGGATGGAAAACCAGGGTTCAGGTTGTTTGTCTCTGTTTTTCTTTGTACTTGCAAAATAAAAAAATAATTATAAAAAAAAAAAAAAAAAAAAAACATTCTACAAAACAGAGATACTAATTATTGGACCAAAAACCACTAAAAATAAGCCACTAGAATATAATTTGACACCTGATGGATGTACTGTTATATTTGATACCAATCTGTCCTTTGAAAATCAAATTTCCAATGTTTGTAGAACAGCATTCTTCCACCTAAGAAATATTGCTAAATTAAGGCACATGCTCTCTGTTGCTGATGCCGAAAAACTAATTCATGCGTTCATGACCTCAAGACTAGATTATTGTAATGCATTACTGGGAGGATGTCCAGCAAGATCAATAAATAAACTTCAATTGGTTCTGCCAGAGTGCTGACTAGAACCAAGAAATATGATCATATTAGCCTCATTTTATCATCGTTACACTAGCTGCCTATTAAGTTTATGTGTTTAGTCTAAATTTCCCTTAAAGGGGTAGTTCACCCAAAAATGAAAATGATCCCATAATTTACTCTCAAGCCATGGTATATGTATATGACTTTCTTCTTTTGGCAAACACAATCCGAGTTATATAAAAAAATATCCTGGCTCTTCCAAGCTTTATAATGGGAGTGAATGGTGCCATAGATTTTGAAGCCCAAAAAAACTAATCCATCCATCAAAAAAGTAATCAATACAGCTCCAGGGTGTTAATAAAGGCCTTCTGAAGTGAAGTGATGCCTCTGTGGTGTATTGTGTCATACACTGATATAATTAATACTAGGTTCTGACACTAGGTGGCACTGTTGGCTAAATATGTGAGTGCATTAGTATGTGTTTCTCTTTCAGTTGTTTTACTCAGTGTTATGCTCCATTTGAGTGTACAGTTGCTCTTTAAAAGTTACAATATTTAATCAAATGATGGTCCCATACAGAGGTCTGGGCTAAGCCCTGATTATCCACTGACCCTAGAATTATTATCCAGACCAGTACTAGACCCCCTAAGACCAAGGCACAGACCACAAAAAAATTCTTCAAGACCCAGACCAATACAAGACCACCTAAGACCAGTGTTGTAGTCAAGACCACCTAAACCAAGACCAAGTCAAGACCAAGGCAGGGCGAGACAGAATCAAGACCAAGACCAGACCAGTGCGAGTCCCACACTGCATGACACACTTACGATAAAAAGAGGAACATGCAAACCATAGGCACTCCTCAAATTGAGTGTGTGTGTGTGTGTGTATCAGTATATCGTGAGATATGATAAAATAATCAAAAGGCATTGCACAGGTAATTTGTATGTGTGTTAATTTTCCTTTGTTTTCTATGAGCAACCAAATATAAACAAACACAAAGGAGCATACATCATCTTAGCCATCTTTATTCAACACTCCTTTTCTAAGTTTTTCCATCCACCTAAAACAATAACATTTTTGTGCAAGCATCGCATCAGGTTTTCTGGATGACTCTTACCCTAGAAACCATCATTAAGTACAGAATATCAAACAATTATTCAATACTAAAGTCTTCACTTTACTCTGTCTTTTCTTAAACAGTATAGTAACTTTCCAAGTTGAATGGAATGCAGTAAGAGGCAGACTGCTAACATTAGCTAGCTAGAGTTAACATAGCTAGAGTTAGCTAACATCACTTACACTTAGCTTATCTTTCTTTAGCTTCCTTTATAAGTGGTGATAAAAGTTTGACATGTTCCCAGCTGTCTCGTAAGCATTTGCATTGCAGAAGTTAAATAACGCTGTGTGTTTTCTTTTGGACGCTTTTTTGCAGATTAACTCTTTGTGGTATAGGTCAGTGTTTCCCAAAATTTTTTCTGCCACTGCACACATTTTACGATTAGAAAATCCCATGACACACCACTATCCCACATAACCATCGCTGATAGTTTCCTTTTAAATAACTTGTTCATGTTTTCTGTCTGTCTTAGTAGCGTGAACTCTTAATGTTTGAAATTAGGCTTTGCTAAAAGCGCAAGTAACATAGTGTAAAGCAGTTCAATGGAAAGGAGGAGGCGAGAAACAATATTCTAATGATTAACTTAAACAAAAGACAAACACACACACATGACGGACATGTCCGTAAACGATCTCTCTCTCCCACACCACTGTCCGCGATCGGCCTTTATCCCTCTCGGAGGCTTAATTAGCCTGATAAGGGACCGGGTGTGTAGAATCACGACCCGGCTCCGCCCTCCACCCTGTTACACATAGGTTCTGTATAATGAGGTCACAGATGCTAAGAGTGCTAATTAGATAATGAAAAAACAACACATTTAGTCTTTTCCAGTTTGTAGATTTGTTCTTGCAAATTAATTCATGTAATGGCACAGCAAATAAATTCTTTATTATTTATTTATTTATTGTATTTTCTGGAAATATAGTCACACCTGACTATAAATCGCACCAGGTCAAAATCACGTTGTTGATAGAGAAAAAAAAATCATAAGTCGCACTTGGACCCGAGAGCAGCCGCCCAGCCTCCATCCACTGGTTAAGATGTCAAGATGTGTATTTGGACTTGTTTATAACAGGAGAATTTGCTTTTAGTAATCATATGTAATAGTTTCTCATATTATTTTTATGTTTCACGAGAAAATGTGACAAGTTAGCCACATCTGTTCATAACATCTGTAACTATGTTGTGCACAAATAAAACAGCTTTTAGTCGTAAAGTAAAAAAATACAACTGTTGTTTTCTATTTATTCATTCGGTTCACTGTCTGAAAGTTTTTGTGAGGAGTTGTGTTTGACAGCGGACTAGAGTTTGTTATATGTTATGACATAACAATAATGTTATGATGGACAAAATATTTAAACTGATTGCATAAAATACTTTGGATGACATATATATTGAATTTACAACTTTAAATATCTTTTACTGTCTCTATGCCTGCACTAAAATACCTAAAAATGGTATTTATTTATTTTGAGGAATTTGATAATTTTCCATGGCACACTAGTGGGCACAGTGGTTGGGAAACACTGGTTTAGGTATCCAAATTGTATTACAGAAGATTTTTCTGACATCTCTCAGACAGTCACAGTTTCTTCTCCTGTCTCCCGCATTCACTTTCTTGGAGTGCAGTGAGGGGTGACAGCTGTTAACAGTAATAACCAGTTGTGGTCTTGAAATAAAATCCAGAGTCCTCTTTGTCTCAGACCAAGACAAGAATGCAGTTGATTCCGAGACAAGACCGAGACCTACAAAAAGTGGTCTCGAGACCAAGACCGATCTCGAGTACTACAACACTGCCTTAGACCCAGGCGCAGATAAAGACCAGAACCCCAAAGACCCAGAGGAAAACTAGATTCTCCAAAACCAAAACCATACCACCCAAGGCACAGGCCCATGCCAAGAAAAGACACTTCAAGTCCACCATTCATACCAAATTTAGAGCCCCTTTTAACTGCGGACAAAACTATTCGATATACATTTAGATTTATGGAATTGTAGTTATTCTTTGTAATGGTGATGATACGCTGCTGACCTGTGATTGAGTTCATTTATCACCTTTAGCACATTGGAAATAGACTGTGGTCTTGTCTGAGACCAAATGCTGAAACTTAGATCCAGACCAAGGCCATGTTAATGATGTTGACCACAAGAGTAAGACCACATTAACAAGACCCCAAATATGCCATCAATTAATGCAGGCCTTTCCTCCACTGACAAAAGTTATAATTACCCCTTGTGCATGGCCATAATTACACTCACTGAGCACTTTATTAGGAACACCTGTACACCAACGTATTTATGCAATTATGTAATCAGCCAATCGTGTGTCAGCAGTGCAGTGCATAAATCATACAGATATGGGTCAGGAGCTTCAGTTAATGTTCACATCAACCATTATAATGGGGAAAAAAATTTGATCTCAGTGATTTGGACCGTGGCATGACTGTTGGTGCCAGATGGGCTGGTTTGAGTATTTCTGTAACTGCTGATTTTCTGGGATTTTCACACACAACAGTCTCTAGAATTTACTCAGAATGGTGCCAAAAACAATCTAGATATCTAGTGAGCGGTAGTTCTACGGACAAAAACATCTTGTTGATGAGAGAGGTCAACAGAGAATGGCCAGACTGAACGTTTAGGCTGACAGAACGTTTAGGATAAACACACAATGTACAATTGTAGTGAGCAGAAAAGCATCTCAGAAAACACAACATATCAAACCTTGAGGCGGATGGGCTACAACAGCAGAGCACCATTTCAAGCACTTTATTAGTAACATAGTTTTCCTAATAAAGTGCTCAGTAAGCGTATATTTAATGCCATTTTGAGAAGTATGTTTGTGGGATACATGTGAAAATGTTTTGCTGTTGTCTTATTAAAAGGTGTGAATATGGGAAGTACATTTAATGTGAGTTTGCCACTCCATATAATTCTACACATAAATCATTGCCAACCTGTCTGAGACTTGTGAAGTGTGAAATGTTTCCCTGTATGGGCTACAGTTAACCAGCCATGTAAGTAAAACCATAATAAGACAATGACATAATGATGTAACAGTCTGTACACCATTTGAACACTAAGCATTTTAAATGATGATTTATAACAGCTGACAGAAAATGAATCCTCAATGCTGTTCATGTGGAACTGAAGACTGCAGGTATTTTAGGTGGATGCAAATTATTTTGAAGCAGCACCCCTGGGCAGTTATTTTCAAGCCATACAAGCAAGGGTTAAATTGGAGGTTAGAAAACACAAAAATCTGGATTTAAGTCTAGTGCCTTAGGTGAGCTATGACATGCCACCAAAGTGGAGTATAGTATGTGTGACGAGGAGGGTGTTGCCGGGCCGTGAGGGTACACAGCTGGCACTGAAACAGCTTATCAGCAGGAGAGCAAGATAAAGGGGAGCCGGAGGCGCCAGTTCGAGAGCGAGTGAGACGTGTGCGGCCGCGCTGCATGTGTGTCTGTGTGTCCTTATGTTTTATGTTGTTTTAAGTTAATTTATATCATTAAAAGTTATGTTTACTGTTCAGCCAGTTCCTGCTTCCTCCTTGCCCATCCTTAACGGTTACAGTGGTGCCAAAGCCGGGAAGGAGTAGGGATGCGCTGTCGTGGAGTCCTCGCCACTGCCGTCCGCCAGAGGAGCAGCCGCGGCCATCTGCCTGAGGACGGAGGGGTTGCTGCAGGCTGCAAAGAGCCGGAGGAACTACTGCCGTCCACTGAGAAGGGGAGGAGCGGTTCTGTCCGCCAGGGGTTAGAGGACGCACTACAGTCCGCTGGGCGAGGAGCAAGCTGTTGTCTGTCAGAGGGCGGAGGAGCGGTTGAAGACCGAGTGACAGCGTGTCCGGGAAGCGGCGAGCAAGTTTTCCTTTCTCTCCTCTCTCTCTCTCTGTGTCTCTCCCTCGCACTATCCCTCCCCCACACTTCCCCTCAACTCTCCCCCAGGTTCTCAGGAGGCGAGGTGGACCACCAGCTGACAGAACGGCCGGAAGGGCACCTTCTCCCTTCCAGAGACGTGGGAGGAGTATGTCAGTCTGGTTGGTGCCCTGGCCTTAATTGGGCAGGGAAGGAGTGTGACGAGGAGGAAGGCATGAATCAGCTGATCAGCGAGATAAAGGGGAGCAGGAGATGCCAGTTTGAGAGAGATGCACACGGCTGCGTAAATGAATCATTTTCATTAACTTCCATTGATAAGGTTTTTTTTTTTTAACAAATAAATTCTGTCAATGATTGAATGACTCATTTGTAACATAAGAGATGCTCATTTGTCATCCCATCACTGTTTGGAAAGCCACGAACACAGAAGCGAAGTGATTCAACTAGTGAAGTGTCCCAGTGCTATTGGATTTGATATTGGAAAGCCACTTGTCCATTTAGATTGGTGGACCAGAACTAACTTTTAAAAAAAATGGCATACACATACAGTATACAGAAGTGAAATTTAGAGCTGCCAAGGCAAATTTAATGATAATTTTGTGTTCAGCACTTTATGCATGATAAAGGCTTCTCATCTGCAACTTGCGCTAATGATCTGCTCTGCTCACTGACGCGCCCACGAGCGTATCGTGTTTCCCTCGATATTGCGGCATGCAGACCACATAACTGATGTGACCCATTTGAATTCTAGTGAGAATTTTCTAGTTTAAAGCTCTATGGAGAAAGTTAAGTCAAGCCTCTCAAACAGTAGACAGTCAGACATGCTAAACAGCACTAAGGAGGATAAAAGCAAAACTTACCCTTATATAATAAATGTTTCATGGTTTTACAGTAGTAAAAGTAACTGATATTTTACAAATGTTATAGTTTCATATTAAATAATCTATGAGGTATCTAGACCTCATTTTTATTACAACAGTGGCAATTGTAGTTAAAGTTTAAAAATGTGTTTCGGTTACTGTTCTTTCATAAATACTATCATTAATTTTGGTTATTATTATTATTATTTGAAAGACTAGGAACTCTGACTTCATCACAGTAATGAGGAGCCATCTATGGTCTTACCTTGGCACTGTAAATATAAGGGCAAGTTCATGAAGGGTTTTGGATCAAGACTTGTGGACAAATTATGGACAGTATTGCTCCTTTGTGATGTATGTTCTGTTTGAATGATGTTTGATATTAGGAAATAAACTGGATAATAAATATAATAGGCTCATATAAATATAGTAAATAGGCTAATCAACTTTTAAATGGGGGAAGAGAACAAAAATAATGTCACTTGATACATGCCCTTTGTGTTTTTTACTATGGTGGAACTCGACTTTATGTCCAATGTAAAATCTGGGTCCCGAAGCATAACCACTTGAGAACCACTGCTTTATGGTTTGGTGGTTCAGTTGAATGATCTTTGCCATTGATGCAATGGCTCTGGGTTTAAAACCCATCTGGGTAAACAGCTTTTTAATAAACCAAGCAAAATTGCGACTGCATATCAGTGGATGTCAGAAACAGTGTTGCAGGAGGTTGTATTTTTTGTGTGTGATTACAATAGAGGTGTCTCTCTGCTGGGGTGCGGTGTCCCATGCTGCTCTAGAGAACGGTGCGGCTCTTGAATATGCTGCATCTACCAGGGTCCGCAACTGACTAGAGCAAACATAATTCTTAATTTAATGAACTTGAAAGTTTTTTTAAGCAATTACACTCACGAATTGGAGACACAATGTTTGAACTGGATAAAATAGATAATGGAGCATACTAGAAATAGAATGGATTTACAAACAAGCTGACAATTACTTTTTTTCTTTCTTTATTCCAGTCCAATTTAATCTCTGAAAATCTCCAAATAAAATCTTTCAAATTGTTCATATCATAAATGTAGCTCCTTTGGCTCAAATAACTCAAAACAACCAGGTGATGCCTTTACCATAGATATGGAATATCTCGATGCAGCATTAGAAACTGTTGCCAATTACCAAAATATGTTAGCACATCCACCATTTGCCCATGAACATACATTTACATTTATGCATTTGGCAGACGCTTTCATCCAAAGCGACTTACAGTCCACTTATTACAGGGACAATCCCCCCCGGAGTAACCTGGAGTTAAGCGTCTTGCTCAAGGACACAATGGTGGTGGCTGTGGGGTTAGAACATGCGACCTTCTGATTAACAGATTACCAGTTATGTGCTCTGGACCACTACACTACCACTCCATTACACCACCACCACCAACATATGCATGTGAACTGTCAGTATTCTCATCTGTAAAAAGTTAAACCCTGTTTGTCTCGAGTTGTACCACTGTTGTCATTGCCATATTTTTGTTGGGTAGGTTGGCTAGTGATTGCTCCTCAAGTACTGTTTATGCCAGATATAAGAGTAGATGTTTCAACAGTGCCTAATGCTATTAAAAGCATAAAATAAATGTTTTGTCCGTGTCTGCACCTTTTATTTCACAGCTCATGCATCGGCCCTGAAAAAAAGGGAAAGCAGCTCTACTGAAAATACTAAAGCAGTTCACTTGAAATCAACTTACATTTATGTTTGAGATGAGAACATAATTATATTGCATAATTATAATAATATTCAACACAGTCATAAAAATTGGATATGATCACATAGCTATGAAATATTCAAATGGATTCAGACCAAACGGATTGTGCTCACTTAACATGATTTTTATGGCGTGCTTATATTAACTTAAATAAAATGAGCTAATGCAACACAATTTTTTTTCATTTGGTATCAACTTAATTTCAGTGTACAATCCATCTGTGTTCACTTAATCTAATTGTGTCTGGACTTTGTGAATGTTTGTTGCATCAATGTATTGCTGAAACCGGGCAGGGGATTTCCAGTTCCCAGCATGCTTTGAATGGGACTGGATTTGGAGAGTAAACGCTAAAATAAAGTGCTATTTTAATGTATTTCAATGGAAAATGAAACAAGTAGGAAGGAGACTTGTTGATGTTTTATGTTCTGTTATTTTGGTCTCATGTTTTCAGTGTCAGTCATGTTTTGGAGGTTACCATTGTGGAGAAGAGTGGAGTTAATGGTTAGGTCGAGGTTGGGGGCTTTATTTCTGACAATTCAGAGTGTATTTCTTTTTTACATATGAAAGAAATACTAAGGAATCATCTATTTAAATATTGATTGGGGATCTGTGAACTCTCAGCAGCACCTTGCTTGTTATACAGCACAAAAGGTCATACGTAATATAATAATGTATTTGTTGATAGCAAACTGTAAGCCACAATAGCATTATATCATCTATCTTGAACTTGTGAATTGTATGCGCTTCAGTGTAGATACTATAGTGAAACTGGTGAGAGAAAGACAACCAAGGGATGTACATCATTCAGAATTGAATTGAAAATGCCACATTTAAGCAGTTAAAAAGGAATGAAACTCTGTAAATGTCGTTTTCAACAAAATTGTGTATCTACTGTATATCGAACACGGTGTAACGGAGCTTTCAGATACTTTACAACTTAGAAATAGCATACAAATGTATACTAGGCCTGCTTTTAAATAGACGTGTCAGAATTTTTAACACACAAAAAAACAAACATTTGCAGTATATGATATGGATCAATGTTTCAAGTGGATGAATATTTTGGTGGGGCTCTGCCCTGCCTGACCATATAGAAGAGATGCGACAGTGAAATATCACAAAACAAGTTATCATACACACAACAAATGGAGTATTTACTGGAACATTAGATGGTATTAAGGATCAATGTTTTAAATGGCACCTATTTTTATATATTTCATTATATTTAAAAAATTATCTAACATTTACTAAGTATATTAGGTAACATTCAATGAATGTTCCCTTCGTTAAAGGTTTATAAAGGTGTACATTAATGGCTAACAAGTCATGTACCGTCAGCGCGGCGTTCGAACAGCACTGCCGAGCATTCATCTAGCGAATTTCCGCTCTCTTTCCAACAAAACGGACGAACTACATCTCACATGTACAAATAAGGACTTTTCAAACTCTGCTGCTGATTGAAGCCATTCCGGACAGCGCATTACATCTGCCGGGCTTTCAGCTGTTTGGAGCGGATCACATCGTGGCGTTAACTGGGAAAACAAGAGGTGGTGGAACATGCTTTTACATCAATGAAAGTTGGTGTACAGATGTTGAAGAAGATGTGCTGTCCTAATTTGGAAGCGCTCTTTATTAACTGTAAGCCTCTCTACTTGCTGCGGGAGTTTTCCTCGTTTATTCTGATGTGTGTTTACATCGCTCCAAACGTGTCTGGGAACATAGCGCTGCAACAGTAGGCTGATCAAATCACAGACAATACAATACCCGGACTCAGTTATTATTATTCTTGGGGATTTTAACAAAGCAAATCTCACATGTGAACTGCCCAAATACAAACAGCACATTACATGCCCCACCAGAGACAGGAATATACTGGATCACTGCTACACAACAATAAAGGATGCATATCTCTGTCCCACATGCAGCTTTGGGACTCTCTGATCACTGTCTGGTTCATCTTCTTCCAACCTACAGGCAAATTATTATTGTATAATCAGGCCAGGAACACACTGAATAAGGAAATCAGAGTGGCTAAAAGAAGTTAACAAGTTTTCAGCTAACTACCCTGCATAGAAAGGCTTACAGTTAATAAAGAGTGCTTCTAAATTAGGACAGCACACTCTCTGTAACGTTGGAGTGGCCTGAAACAACTTTCTAATTACAGGACTCCCACCCCCCAACCCTGTGGAGGACCAATGACTGGCTGACAACCTGAATGTGTTTTACTGTAGATTTGAAAGGCCCAATCTCACACCCCACAACCACTCTGACCTTCACCACACAAACACCAACACCTCCTGCAACCCCCCCCTCCTGCTACTCAACATGCACTCAAGATCTGTGAAGATGATGTGTGCAGCATATTTCAGAAGCAAAAGATGAGGAAGGCTTCAGGCCCAGATTGGTGTCTCACCAACATGCCTCTGATCCTGTGCTAACCAACTGGCCCCCATCTTCACTCAGATCACTGGAGCAGTGTGAAGTCCCATGCTGCTTCAAACGCTCAATTATTATCCCTGTCCCAAAGAAACCAGAAATCACAGGACTTAATGACCACAGACCTGTCGCCCTGACATCTGTGGTCGTGAAATCATTTGAGAGACTGGTGTTGGCCCACCTGAAGGACATCACTGGACCCTTTCTAGATCCCCTTCAATTTGCTTATCGTGCAAACAGGTCTGTGGATGATGCAGTCAGCATGGGATTGCATCATATCCTGCAACATCTGGACAGACCGGGGACATATGCAAGGATCCTTTTTGTGGACTTCAGTTCGGCTTTCAACTCCATAATCCCAGCTATTCTCCAGACTAAGTTAAACCAACTCCCTGTTCCCATGTCTATCTGTCAGTGGATTACCAGCTTCCTGACGGACAGGCAGCAGCTTGTGAGACAGGGGAAATTCCCTTCCAGCACCTGTAAAGCCAGCACTGATGACCCCCAGGGATGTGTGCTCTCTCCACTACTCTTCTCCCTCTAAACCAATAACTGCACCACCAAGGACCCCTCTGCCAAGCTCCTGAAGATTGCAGACGACACCACTGTCATCGGCCTCATCCGAGATGACAACGAGTCTGCATACAGAAAGGAGGTTGAACGGTTGGCTCACTGGTGCAATCATAACAACCTGGAGCTGAACACGCTCAAAACAGTGGAGATGATTGTGGACTTTAGGAGGAACACCCCAACATTGTCCCCCCTCACCATTCTAAACAGCACTGTGGCAGCAATGAATTCATTCAGGTTCCTGGACACTACCATCTCACAGGACCTGAAGTGGGAGAAACACATTGACACATTGAAACACACTGAGTTGAGGAAGTTCAACCTGCCACAGGCGCTGTTGATACAGTTCTACTCAGCAGTCATTGAGTCTGTCCTCTGCACTTCAATAACTGTCTGGTTTGGTGCAGCTACGAAATACGACATCAGAAGACTACAAAGGACAGTTCGGATTATTGGTTGCCCCCCTTCAAGAAATATACACTTCCAGAGTGAGGAAAAAGGCTGTAAAAATCACTCTGGACCTTTTTGAACTGTTGCCTTCTGGCCGGCGCTTCAGAGCTCTGAGCACCAGAACCGTCAGACACAGGAACAGTTTTTTCCCTCAGACTATCCATCTCATAAACAGTTAAAGCTGCCCCATTGAGCAATACTTATGTGCAATACACAGTTTAAGTCTATTTACATTATCTAACATATCCTCTTCTACCATTACATACAAGGAAAAAAAAAACTTTTTGCACTGTACATTACATACCGTATTTTTGTACTTTATATAACAGATTTGTTTTAGATTTGCACTACGTGTGTGTGTGTATGTATGAAGGTGTGTGTCTGCGTGTATGTACGTATATGTATAATTATATATAGTTTTTCAATTTTTTATTATCTATGTCTTGTTGCTGTTTTATGCACTGGAAGCTTCTGTCACCAAGACAAATTCCTTGTATCTGTAAGCATACTTGGCAATAAAGCTGATTCTGATGTACAGATGCATTTATTTAAATCATCAATATGTGGTTATAACAACATTAATAAAAAGGGTGACTTTCATGCAATACTTGCCAAATAGTGAGCACTCTAACTTGCATTTTATAAATGCTTAATAAATACACTTATATATACTTAAATTAAGCAAAAACATAAAATGTCCTAATTCATGATTTATGTCATTATATTGAGATCAAAATGAGGGATTATGTCATTTTGTTAGTCAACTTTGGGTTTATAGTCATTACTGTAATGTCTTGACTCACTTGTATAGTCACTTTCCTTGTCACATTGATGTCAAAAGAATGGTGCTACTCTGAATACTGTCCCAATGTACCTATTCCTAGTTACCTAATATCATTGTTCATATAATAAAGCCTGATGACCATTAAACCATACTAAACTTTATGAACATAGGCTAAAAGTGGCAACTCCATAATATGTGCCCAAAACATCATGTGAGACCAATTCTGATCAAATCCAGACTTATTATTCAAAAAGAAGCCCATTATTAAATAATGTATTTGCCCCAACCCTGGAGAGAGCAGTGAGAGCTTTTGTTATGGAGGTCTTTTGGACATGTTTGCACACTGGAGATGAAGGGTTTAACAAAGACTCTTGGATCAGAACTCAACAGAAACGTGTAACATTACAGCTGATGTGCTGTCAAAACCGCAGCCACAGCAATGCCGTTGCTATGCTGGCAGCCATTGTGTGGCACCTTCAATGGGCTCTGACAGCAAGTACGACTTAACATTTGCTGCTTTAAGAAGATAATAAAAGACAATGGTAAGAAAGAAAAAGGATAGACAGAGTTGTGAACCCCATCAGTCAGGTGGAAAGGTACAAGTCAGCTTGTTTACAGAACGAGAGAGACATGGCAGAACCCTTGTCAGGGTAGGAAGAGAATAAAACAATGCAAATAATCTTGTCTGTGACAGGCGTTATCTTGCCCACTCACACGATAGTATGCACTGTTTGAGCGTGCTCAGACCTGTCTCCTACTAATCATCATTTCATACTTCGCTAATATGTGTCTCTCTCCCTCAAGTTTTCTTGGCATAATCTTTAGATATATGACATGAGGTGGGAGTGTTTAGATACATTCCCAATAGTCTTATTTAGAAGCGCCGGTATCAAGCTCCAACCACCTCCATAAAACAGACATTATCCACCCAGAATTACCCACAGTGACTGTAGCCATCAGGCTGCTCAGAGTATTAACTAATTACTGAGACTATATCTGCTGTCACTAATATGAATTTCAATAGCAGCTTCTTAGGGAAGAACAGTATAAGTCTTGTTTTGACATTTGGGCTTACATGAAACAGCAAATTTTGCATGCAAATGAAATGTGGTTATGTATGAGCAATGTAACAAAGCATATTTACATTTAAGTGTTTGCCTTAAAAATGAGTCATTTTTTCAATGCTAAAATACTTTTCCTATGCCAACATAATATGCAGAGTCAACTGTAAGTAAACTATACGTAGGTTGTTTTTCGAAAATGGTAAACATTTTAACTGTGTCACCATCAAATAATGGATGACAGGCCACGTGTAATAGTTTTTGCAATAGAGCACAACAGTGCCCGCCCACTTTTAAAGTCGTCTTGGTTCTGGAAGTATTTTACCCCTTGATTATTTCAATAGGGATTTAATAAAATCCTTCATAAAATAGGTGTAAGCCATGAACCAAACCAACCAGCTTCCAGATGAATCACAACATTCAAACTTTGATTAAAAGCAAATCAATTATTTGAATATTGGACAATAAGACAAAAGCACAAGACTGTACACGTTATGTCTTTCATGAGGACATGAACTACAGTCCCATGAAGCATTGCAAGATGACCATTTAATCAACTTATGTTTATTAAACTAATGATTTTTATGAATTATTGATTAACATTTTTTATTTATTTTAAGTATGAAAGAATGTATTTTTAAAAGTTTATTATAATTTTTTTGACATATACAACTATAATTTGATAGTGTAGAAAGACTAACTCGATTGCGTCTTGAGAGTGGGCGATCTCTCCAGAGCTCTTTTGGTGCACTTTGTTCGCCACGATTTTCTGATTGGTGGATCTTTCTTTGCAGGGTCATAGGTAGTGTAGTTCTTCACCAGGAATTCCAGTATTAAACACGTTTTAAAAAACATATGTTAAGTAACGCAGACTGATGGTTTCAGCAGAAGCATATACCATCAATTAACAACCTCCGAGCTCATGAAAGGTTAAAAGTCTTTAAAGGTTAAATCGTTTTTATTAAAAATCAATTTCCCTATGGAAAAAATCAAATAAAATTATTCCGGAACAAGATTGTTGCACTCTAACTGGGACAAATCTAAAATGATTGGAAGTCCAATGGTCAATAATAATTAGATACATTTTACAATCCAAATAATCATTCTCCGTTGACCTCTCTCATCAGCAAGACATTTTCATCCACAGAACTGCCGCTCACTGGATGTTTTTTGTTTTTGGCAACATTCTGAGTAAATTCTAGAGACTGTTGTGTGTGAAAATCCCAGAAGATCAGCAGTTACAGAAATACTCAAACTCAAAATGATTTTATGCACTGCAATGCTGCCACACGATTGGCTGATTAGTGTGGACTTGGTGATTTTAGTGATTTGGACCGTGGCATGATTGTCTGTCACCAACAATCATGCCACGGTCCAAATCACTGAGATCACATTTTTTGGTAATTAACTAATCAGCCAATCGTGTGGCTGCAGTGCATAAAATCATGCATATACAGGTCAGAAGCTTCAGATATTGTTCACATCAACCATTATAATGGGAAACAAATGTAATCTTAGTGATTTGGACCATCACACATGCTCACATGCTTTGGGTTGTGCTTAATCTCTCTTAAATATATTTAAGCAATAGCACACTTGGAGTCGTGCTATATGGCTTTAAATCAGCACTTCTGCGATTACCTACGGAATTCAGCCTGCGGCCGAATCACAGCAGTGCTGATGTAGGGCCATATAGCATGATTGCGAGTATGATATTGCTTAAATTTATTTAAGAGAGATTAAACACAACTCAATTATCTCACAACTCAAATATCGAAAAGCTGAGTTTATAATCAGTCTGCTCAGTTTATTACTTGTCCAGTTGGAAGTCGCAAATTCACACACATTGAGTGGACGGTGCAGACATTTTTACGACAGGTTACATTTTTTATAAATCCCGCCGTGTGCATAGAAAAACATTTCGATGCCAAATAAGCATCGAAATGTCGTGTGCATAGAAAAACATTTCGATGCCAAATTTTATGCGTTTGCAATGTTTATACATCAAACTCCAGGTCACTGCCTTTACCTTGGTTCTCTTGGGCTGATATTGCAACAGTTTGTGACAGATTGAAAATTGAGATGAGCTGCTTTACAAAGTATGCTGATTGTGTTTCACTATATGTAAACACCATTTATATTCACTATGAATAATACAGTCTGTAGAGTGCTGTGTTGGAGAATAGGTTTTCATATTTGCAAACTGTAATGAATGTAACAAATAAGGTCCCATAACTGCTATAATTACAGCATCAGCTTGTCAACATTAAGTCAAACTTGACTTGGGCAACATAGTACCCGAGAGACAGATCTAATCATATCGACAGATCTAAGAGAAAATATATAGCTGTGTCAAACCAACCTGTCCTATGCAGAAAGGGAAATGTTGATTACAGTGTGTCAAACCTCAGTGAGAGTATTGGAGGCTGAGGGAACATCCTGACAGCACTTAATTCAGCACATTTTTAATTGCAGGGACACATTCACAAACTTACTGAAGGCTTTACAAATGTTTCCAAATTGAATAATTTGGAATATTGCTGCCTTCAAGTCATGTCACATTGATCATATTTATGAGATGAGGCACACATGAATGGCACCACAAAGTCGTATTTACCAAGGTGGTCCATAATACCTAGGGGTTTACTATCCATTGGTATTCTTATCCATCTGAATGGCAGTTGCTTGATTTATTTTGCTGAGACTAATCACGCTATATTACAACTCTTTCTACGCCATTTCCAAATTTGCCGCTCAGTATTTTCACATGCAAATGAGCTTTTGATTTGGTGCAAATGTTTGCCAGAAGTCTGCAACTCTTCGCCGGTAGTGGTGAACCTCCGGCAAACCTTTGGCAACAATGGATAATTTGCCACAAGATTGCCGCAAAGCTCATTTGAATGTGAAAATGATCAGTGGCGAATTTGCATTAAGTTTGTGATGAATTTGTGATGAACTCTTGATATTCGTAAGGATGAACATACACGTTCTACGGCATGCCTTGAGGGCATAATTACTCAATCATACACTTCCATAATGTATGTAACGCCATGAATCGCTTCCTAAATCAGTCTTTTACAATTGTTTATGATCACGTGGTACTCTTGTTGTTATTTCAGCTCCATGTGACAGGGAATCAGAGAGAGAGAGTTGCGGTGAATTAGTTTGTGTGTCACCCCTCCACATTTTTGTATTGGTAAGTGTTTCATACCTCTGACTGAAGAGAGCAAGATATCAGCATAACAGTCTGCATTTGTGAATCCCTCAGCCAAAATGAGTTGTTTTCAGTCTGCTAGGGTGGATCCAGTTTAAAGCACTCTACGATTAGTCCAGAGCACTTGTTAATCTACAACCATTTTCAAGTACTACTTAATTTACGATGGCTTTGGAAAATGTGCCGCAAAACTAAGATGAATTTTACGATGGATTCTACGAGCTACTTAAGCTTACGATGCTTTTGCGTAATGAGACACCTGTCAATGTCAAGACCAGTTCTTGACACTGGCTCAATCTGGTCCCAGCAGTTCCTCAAGTTAATGAACCAAGAACTGTCTCTCTGGACATTCCGGGGGCTGACATTTTCAGACGGGCCCTTACCACACCCTCAGTTTTGGCAAGTTTTAGCTCAATGTGTGGACTTTTAGGATGGTCTCTCACCCACTTTAGGCACAATATCAAGGAATATGAAGGTAATTATTAATAAAGGTAAAATTAATAATCTTGAACAATATCGCTGTGATACCATCGGACCAGCTTAAATATGGGACAAATCACTTCCCGTATTGATTCGATACAGAACACCATTTCATTTTTAAACATGGGACGGTCCTACACTACTCTACACTAATGCCACGTCCACACTTTTCCAGTTTGAAACCACTTTCAGTTACCTAACGTCATAGGATTGTAAAGTATGCAGTAACGGAAAGCGTTTTCAAAAGTCTCTAGTGAGGATGAGAGGCTTAAATGTATTTCTATTGAAAACAGTACTAGTGTGGACATTGCATATGAAAAAGAAAATATTCTGTAGCATTTCTGCAAAACCCCTTTTTTGGTTCTTCCTGGCACCTTGTTCCAGTGGGAAAATTACATACATTTTCATACTCTAGTTGCAAAATTGGTACTGCAATATATTTTCTGGTAAAATATATTTTTTTATGGTAAAAATATCTAAAACTGGTAAATATAGGCAAATCTATTTTTTATAAGCAAATAATGTTTTATTATTTTTTTAAGATTTATCTTAAAACAACATAATGTAATTTTGCTTCTCAAGTAAATTATTGTTTTAAGAATGATTGGCAATCAGAGCTATTGTTAATATTCACGTGAAGGGAGGCAGCTACAGTAATACAGTGCTCGGGGGATTGAAAGGTACTATTCTATACTAATTCCATAAAAGTATGATTTATTATTTCTTACTTTTACTAGGAAGAACTATTATGATTGCTAACTTAAAATTTACAAAGACATTTTCTGAAATGCACATCAATTTCACAGTCGTACAACATATTGACTCCTGCAACAGTGTTTGATTGTTCAGAATTTTGCTGGGAAGGACATTTAGAGGCTAAAATACTTGGAACAGTAATTGAATACCTCAGATTCAGAAGAAAAGGTGACAAGGATATAAATACCTTTTCTTTTCTTTTTCATTTAGTTGCAACCAACAGCCTGAGTGAAATGTGTTGGAAAGGTGAGCTCTCGTTAAAATACCATGAACCATTTCACACTCTTCCTTGGAGATGCTCTGGACATTTTGAGAAAGGTTTGAGTGTTTATGGCCAACAACTGAATATAGTGATAGAGATGCATATTGATGTGTGGAAAGAAATTGGAGAGTGATACCAGACTTTGCAAATATCTACTTAATATTTTCCCATTCCATAGAGTAATGCTGCCTTCAGGTGCTATCGTAATTATCGTAAATACAGGTTTTCCACTCGGAATAATTTTGATACCCAAGTTTCTGAGATGGGAGGATACATAACTTTCAATATGGCAGAGGAGAGTACAGTTTCTGTAAAGAATAACAGGTTTTATTCATTTTTCTAAATACATCTAATTGGTTGCGCTTGCCATTTTGGTCTTATGCAACCATTTGAGGCATGTAGTACATTTTCACACCACAAAAAGCTTGAATTTGAAAAGCTTTATATCGTTAGCAAGCTGACTGAATATTATGTATTATGGTGTCAAAATAAAAGTTCCTCAAGAAATGTATATGAATGAACCTGGTGTCATACGTTTCCTGTTCTTTACGACAACAAAGCACTTAAATGTGACGCACTCGTAATTAACACTTTAAAAGTGAAAGACGGATAATTCCGACAGCACATGAAGGCAGTATAATTGTCTCCATTACTGCAAAGAAACGATATGACAATTTGTACTTGCTGGAAAGAGAACTGAAATCTAATGCCATTACAATTATACATTGCATGAGAATAATGACAAAGATAATTTGGTCTTCACCTAATTATCAATAAATTCTCAGCTTGAAACACGTTTAAGTGGAGACTCCCAACCATAAATGAATACTGATGACACTCATTATAGCAGTTGCTCTCTCCTGCTGTGTTCAGGGTTATTCCTGTTGTGCAGCACTTTTTGAACTCTATGAAAAACTGCTGTAATTTCAAGGTGCACCAAGTAAAATGCGCATAAATTCTCTTTTACCGATGCCATTGTAGAAATTAGCTATTCGTAGTCAGCCATGATTAACTTATTCTGTAAGTGAAAGTGACCAATTACAATGAATTATCGAGACAAAGCGAGTAATAGACCAATATCATTGTTTACAAACAATTTTTTGACAAAATTGACAGCTAGTTCTATATAGCTCCTTGAAATATTGCTAAAAGCTAATATAGAATAAAATTAGCCTTCATGTTCAAAGCAAGATTCGTTTTGGGTACACTATTGCTAGTAAAACAGCTAGTTATACTCATCGATTAAACGAAATTACGACACAAAACCATCATAAATACAGAAATATCTCACCTATTCTTTATTCTTGCCTGTAAAAATCTTTTCACTGCAAAGCCATGAGTTTGAAATGTTCTCTTTAGTCCAGCCAGCTCTGTTGAATCCGATAAAAGTGAAGCCCTCGGTTTTTGTCATTGCAATTTTGACAGCCAATAGCGCAGCATGACAATTCATTTACCTACAGACAATTTGAAGGTAACAGCAACTTTTTAAGGACTGTTGGGTCGGCTAACTACAGGTTAGTTTGAGCTGTTTTTTTTTTGCCACCACTTCCGAATGTGACAAAGTATTGGTCAATATTCAGCTGGTGATTTCAATATGACAGTGCTCATGAATGTGCACCCAGCACCATATTTCTTGAAAACTGATATATCTAGAGTCTTCATCTCATATGAGTATACTTTACATCATTTTAAATATCCTTGCAAAAAATCTAGAGTTCTGGCAAACTAGCCACAAATTTGATGCAAATGTGCCACTCATTATTTTTTTACATGCAAATGAGCTTGTGATTTGCCACAAATGTTTGCCAGAAGTTTTCAGCTCTTCACCGGTAGTGGTGAACCTGCAGCAAAACCTTTGGCAACAATGGACAATTTGCTGCAAAGCTCATTTGCTCATGAAAATGATTAGTGGCGAATTTGCTGCAAGTTTTGCAGTGAACTCTTGATTTTTGTAAGGGCATATTTTAAAAATATTTACACAATGGCCAAAAATTTTTTACAGGTTCCATCCTGAACAGAAATAAAGAGACAAAGTTAGGGGGAATGACTGTTACCTTATATGAGGGTGTCAACATGACATTGATTTAGATGTTTGTTTTTAACCCATGTTTTGAAATTGTGTTATCATATGGAATATCCAACTAATACCACAAAATATATAAAACCTGTTGCTAATCCTTAAAGCTGCACTATGTAGGATTTCTTTGGTTACAATTAACACCTTAAGAAAATTAAGAGTTCATGGCAAATTTGCAGCAAATTTGAATTCTGAATTCTCATAATTTTCACATGCAAATGAGCTCTGCGGAAAACTTGCAGAAAATTGTCCATTGTTTCCAAAATCAAAAGCTCATTTGCATGTGAAAATAATGAGTGTCAAATTTGCAAAAAATATAAATGGGCAGTTGTTCATTTAAAAAATGAAAAATTAGTGCATAGCGCCCGGGGACATGGCAAAAATGGCAACATCTGCTCGAAACGGAGTAGTGATAGTGGTACAAGCACCAAAGGTGCAGGAAACCTATAGTATTGGTACTGCTGTTCTTCTTCTTCTTCTTAAGTCCTAGAGTCCGTAAGTCCTAGAGACACCAAACTTGAATCAAATTTGACAAAACTCGGAATAATTTGATATCAGAAAATTTTGAGGATGAATGCAAAGTTTCATCCAATTTGCCAACAGGGTGCACTAAAGTTAAAAATTCCTTTTAACTTTGTAACTGTTTTGAGTGAAAATTTTGAAAATTGGCAAGCATTATCTTTTGATCATGTGCTAACTTATCCTTACAAAAAAAGATAAGACAAATCAACAAAGATGGCCACCAGCAGCCAATCAAATTTCAGCAGCTAATATCTTGTGTTGCGGATGGCCAATCCTCATGAAATTTAAGGTGCACTTACAGGTCACAAAAATTAGGCAAAGTACCAAATTTGGTGAAAATCGTCCTCAAGGTGCTGCTATAATGAGGTAATTCCTCTTATCTATAAGGGCTAGAATCAGAATTCTTATTTCCACCCCGAAAAATTTGAATTGTCTGAAAAACATACTTTTGCGAACTCCTTCTAGGCAGTTTTTCTGATTGGCTCAAACACTTGTACGTATCATCTAGGGATGTCCTGTTAAAAAAAAAAAAATAAATAAAAAAAAATAATATATATATATATATATATATATATATATATATATAGATAGAGAGAGAGAGAGAGAGAGAGAGAGAGAGAGAGAGAGAGAGAGAGAGATATTTTGATATTTCAAATAATTTAGAAGTTTAGAATGAATTCTTTGGGTTTGAACTGAAACTACTACTATGCTTTTATTTGTGTACACAAGGTTAAAACATGACAAACATAAAACATATACACACCAGGATAGTCTGAGGACATGTGCTAAATATCATCAATTTCATCTTGTCAACAGCAAATTAAAATATAATTGATTTCAACTGTAATTCACAGATGAAGGATGTACTACCGATTTTGCCCACTAGATGGAACAGCAAGATTAAAAATCCTTGAAAATCCTCTTTGAATTAGCTTTTTGCTCTTGTAATATGCTGCTGTCCAGCAATCCAAAATGTATTGTTCTTCTTCATCATCTTCTATTGCCATTCTGTTATCTTTCTAATAAAATACAAATTCTGCAACTCTAATATAAAATATTTTGAAATAAATTTGATACAAAACAGAATCCATAGGATCTATTGTGTCCAATTGAATTATTTTGGCCATGTCCTGGCCATACATGCTTGGACCTCGATGACTGCTGCTTGCGGCTATATTTAAAAATGTGCCCATGTGTTTATTTAGTTATGATAGTGTGAAAAATGTAATTTGCATCTTTAAAATGTTATCCAACATATTAATACATATAAAAAGGGACATAAAAACGTGCTGCACTAATGTCCCTTCAAGAGGCCAACTTGACAACCGTTTCTCAGAGGTTCTTTCTCTCACAGGTGTCATGTCTCCAAGTTGCTGCCCTATCTTTCCCTGAAACCTGTTTAATGACTCTTTAATCCATTGCCATGACATCTGGCTATCGGATATTTCTAGTTGGAAACCTGGAGAACGTTAAATGGAAAATCAAGTTAGAGTCGAGGAAGAGGTAATAATGAAAAATAGTCTCTGTATTCAAACCCGCTGTGTGGCGAGATCTTTGTTTAATAAGCATTTGTCCGTCCCTGCCGCCTCTTTTGCATGAAATTGTTAAGTTCACTCCCAACATGAAGTTTTTTAATATCTGGACCCCTGAGAGCATGTTTAATTGCGGTTTGCTGATGAAGAAGCTATGGCTTAAAATACCATCTCCAAAGCAATTAATGGATGTGACGGAGAGAGAGTACCAATTTTTACAGTGAGACTAGAGTTGTTTGCCAAGTCCGTACTTGTGGTGCATCTAACAACTGACACCATTTTGTTATTAAAAGCTATTTTAGTAGATCAACAGCAGAAAGAGGTTGAACAATATTTCAAACAATCGTTAAACTCATAAGCTCTGCTCTAAAACTGAGTGTGTTCCATATGTAGCCCCACCAGCTGACAAATGGCCAGAACTCACCAAAACCATCAAACTACAGTAGATCAGTCTGACCAGCAAAAACCAGCAAACTACCATTGGCTAGTTTGGCTTTCAGCAGCATTGAAATCACTGTGGGTCTTAGTCAAGACTCTTGTGCGCTTCATGTGAGAATGACATCCTTGTGGCCTTAAGTTAAATGAGTAAAAAAGACCCGCATGACATCAGCAACCTCGTCATCAGAAGAGTGTGCGAGCACTGAATGCACACAGCCCAGTTTTTCTAACTGTGCGTCTTTGAACACTCAGAATGCACATGCATCTGGATTTATTTGCACTAATTAGTGGGTCCACAAGGTGGCAACACTTACATTTTGAGCCATTGCTGTCATGAAGAAGCGCTAGAAGTCAAGAGAGCATGTGTGGTGAGGACTGGAGATACCTGCATTTGCATAACTCAAGTCTGAAGGAATATAAAGACATCTTTATGGGTCTTACCTACTGAAGAGAAAGTCCAGTGTCTCGTAGCAGACTGAAAAAATGTCAGTATTGTTAGTATTGTCTCATACTTCAGCAGAGCCTCAACAAATGATTGTGCTTGAAAGAGAGCAGATGTCACGTTAAAAAAGGATTGTTCACTTTCCTCTACTCTTAGATATGTTCTCATTTCTCCTCTTTCCCCTAGTCTTCCTCTAACCTCTAGGCACTCATTGGTTCTCTGATCTAATCATCTCTCTTCTTGATTCTATTCTCTCTCCCGTTTATCTTGTCCTCATTGACTCTCTCCACTCCAGTCACCCTAATGTTGACCGACTGGGACTCGCTTCTTCATGATATTTGTCCATCAAGACGTAGGATGGAGGAAGGCTCATTCATGTTAATGGGGATAGTACTACTACCTGGTTGGATAGGGTAATGTTATAGGTGTAGGGTTAGAATGGGTTAGAGATTCTCTGACCAATCAGGTGCATATTTAGGTTTGAAAATGGCCGAATCCTAGTTATGTTTAAAAATAACTTTCAAACTAAAAGAAGTTGTGTCATGAGAATAGGATGTCGTTCCTTCAACATAGGATCTGGAGGCCACTACTTCACATCTAAGGATGTTGTTACCTCGACAAAATTATCTTGTGGCCACAACATATTATTACGTTCCCTTAAGTTACTATGACGTGGCCACAACAATACTATATTAACCAAATCAGTCACTTCATGGACACCGTATATTTCAAATCAGTCACTTTTGAGGTTCCATTTCAGCATGCTTTAGAAAAGGGGTTGTCAACCTATGGCACGTGTGCCAGCATTGGCTTGCGGAATGGTAATCATTGGCAAGTGAGCAACAGCAAGAGAGTCCCTCGCACCTGCATGCCAATCTTCCTTGTAGTAATTCATAATGTAATAATAAAGCATACACACCTCTTGATGTAATCCTTTCTCATGATCACACAGCATGTTTTTATTAGCTGAATGGGAAGCTAAACACTATATGAGTGTGACAAGACTACGGTATAGTCAGAATTCTTAAACCGAGATAGTGGTGCAGATCAATTCAGGCACGATGTAAATAAGAACACACAGGTGTCAATCCTTAAGGTTTTCAACCCAGCATACATCCTCCTTAAACCACACCTTGACTCTCAAAACTACATTAAACGATAAAAATAGTAAACATGAACACACATCGTGAGGTTAAATATCTGATTCAAAATAAAATTAAACCTGGAAATAAAGTGTCAGGATTGACACTTTATTCAATCCTGACACTTTATGACCACTTAGGCTCATCATTTTAAAAAATACGAAATAAAATGAATACAAATTATTTCACACAATTTCTTGGTCAATAATCAAATAAGCAAATTTGTGACATTGACTGTGTTTTATTATTTTGTTCAAAAGGTACGTTTTTCTTGCTACCATTAAAGCATGTACACAAGATGCTCTGTGGAAAAATCATAATCATCATTTTACTCAAACTGTTATGCTAATAATAATATAATTTACAATGTAAAATATAGTATTCAATTAGAAAAATATCTGTGTAGGCAGTGAAGCAGCTCACCTGGATTTGGAACAGACTTTTATACAGACTATTATTGTGTTCTCTAATGGTTGTCCACAGCACAACAGTCTTAGACCAACCTAAGGTGCTCAGCTGGTCCTTGGCCAATCTGCCCAGGCTGGTCTAGTTTGCTGGTTTTAGAGGAGTTTTGGTTAGTGGTCAGGCTAGAAGACCAGTAAACTTGTTATTATTTTTCAGCATGGAGTTTGTGTATGTGTGTGTTTGTGTACATCAGTGGAGCCATTCCTGAACCCATGAAAATAAATGATACTGATGAGAAGGAAGGAGGGAGATGGGTGGCGAGACCTGGTGGGCTGCAGTATTTGTCTCCTTCCTGTCAGCTCCCTGTGAGGAATGCTGCTCTGTGCTGTCAGTATGACACGCCTGCTTTGCATTAAGATGCATGATGCCCACCACACACACACACACACACACACACACACACACACACGCACTGTCCCCCTTAGCTTAGCTGACAGACTGGGGTGCCACACAGACTGCATCAGTATTCAGACCCTGCTTCTGCTACAAACTACGATCTACCAAACAGCTTCCCAATCCCTCCATCTCTCTGTTTTCAACCCACTATGAATTTTCTTTCTGCTACTTATCACCTCTGCTAAGCAACATGTGTTGAGTGTTGAGATTCACACATCTCACATTGTCTGCAGTGCAGCCCAAACAGAGAGCAATCTGTCCGAACCGTCTACAATCAAACAAGAAATAAATGAAAAAGTAATTTTCTGCTCTATTTTTATTTGTTATTCACAAGCAGTATATACAAACATAGATAGGCAGACAGATGGATGGATGGGCAGACAGATGGATAGATAGACACATCACATTATTTACAGTTGCTATAGTTTAAATTTTTTTTTAAGTATTCAAAAAATAATGATATTATTTTTTTAACTGACCTGCGCTGTTCGGTCATTTTTGTCCAATTTCAATTTTGTGATTTTAATAAAAATGTTTTCCTCAATCTGTGTGGTACAAGGCTTTGTGACTTTACCAAGATCTGCACATACAAACATTTTTACTTTATTTGATGAGCCTAAGTGGTCATAAAAAATAAATAAAAAAGCAGCATCTTTAATGTTCATGGTCAAAAATTGACCGACCATAGGATTTTTTTTTTTAAATGTATCAAATAAAATAAATAAATCAGCCACAATGCCAAACATAAACACAGAAATAAAGAAGTGGGACTATAAACGTCCAGGTAAGTGCAAAATATACATACACACACACTCATAAACACAAATGAATTGGTGAGACTATAACACAGAGCAATTTTTGGATAATTTATATCAAATAAATCAATAAATCAGCTACAATGAAGAACAAACATACACACAGAAATTGCTCTGTGTTATAATACACCCACAGTGCAGAACAAGCAGACACAACCACACACACACACACACACACACACACACACACACACACACACACACACATGAATGGCTGAGGCTAACACCACCAGAAGTCAGAATGCAGGACACACACACACACACACACACACACACACACACACACACACACACACACACACACACAGTTACTTTCTACGTTTTGCTGCAGTTTTCTAGTGAAATTAACATTGGGGCGCATTTTATTCACTGTCACACAAATCACGAGTACGATGGCTGTTTATGACTTTATAAACACATATTTTTCATACTATTACTCACACACTGCTATATTATGATTTATTTTTTACTCTAACTCGTTATTTAAAAATCAATACATTTGAATGCTTGTATTACAGACACATTTACACACTTATTCCAGCATAATTCGCTTGTGCTGTAGCTTACTGATAGAGTGTTGGACTTTGGACTCAGAAGATAGTAGTTCGAGACCAGCAACGTATGTGTAAAAAAAGTGAAAATAATATGCTTTTAATGTCGAATTTACTTTTAAAACATTATTGGTTAGGTTTCGGTGTTGGTTTAGGTGAAGGATGTCTGTTTTGTTCTCCTCTCATTTATCTTTTAGGATACTATCGGTTAGGTTTAGGTGTTGGTTAAGGGTAAGGATGTCTGTTTTGTTCTCCTCTCATTTATCTTTTAGGACACTACTGGTTAGGTTCAGGTGTTGGTTATGGGTAAGGATGTCTGTTTAGTTCACCTCTCATTTATCTTTTAGGACACTATCGGTTAGGTTTAGGTGTTAGTTAAGGGGAAGAATTTCTGTTTTGTTCACCTCTCATTTATCTTTTAGGACACTACTGGTTAGGTTTAGGCCAGGGGTGTCCAAACTATGGCCCACAGGCCATCTGCAAGATATTTAAGGATTAGAACAGATATTTAAGAACAAATTTGGCCCGCTATTGAGAAATTATATAAAATTTGTGTTCTGAAAACTGTATGTCGCTATCACATACAGCCACATTTCACAGCGTATTGACTCCACTATTGCATTCTCTTTGCAGTCCAAACCAGCTTCATCCACTGGCAGAGTTCAACAGGAGTTTTTTGGAATTGGATGAAATGCCACACAAAAAGAATGATGCGTTTGTTATAGGACTGGTATCAGGTTAGATAATTTTCTCATGTATTCAATAAAAAAGTCTTCGCATTCTGAAGCCTCCGCCTTCAGAATTCCGAATTCAGGCAGTTCAGCACGGAGGAATGCGGCGTGCTATCATGGAGACTAAAAAAAGGAGTCTAACTCCTTCACGAGAAAAGAGATGCTCTGAACTGGGAAGAGCTTGCTCTTTTCTCAGTTGACCCGAAGCCCTAAATGGCTGAGGTCTCGAGAGTGAGATAGAATCAGCCAGTTGTCGAGGTAGTTGAGGATGTGAATGCCCACTTCCCTAGCAGGGCAAGGGCTGTCTCTGTGACTTTCATGAAGACGCGAGGCAACAAGGACAAGCGAAAGGGAGGACCTTGTACTGATACGCCCAGCCCTTGAAAGCAAACCGCAGGATGGGTCTGTGTCGAGGAAGTGGAAGTACACGTCCTTCAGGTCTACTGCGCGAACCAATCTTGATGCCGGACGCATGCTAAAATGCATATTCTGCATCAGCATCTTGAACAGGAGTCTGTGCAGGGCTCGGTTCAGAACTCGCAGGTCCATATTTGAAACTACTCTTTTTTTTAAAATGTGGGTACTGCAACCCCTTCGGGGCGTGGCGAACACAAACGTAAGGGAACACAAGATTTACCTCCCGGCCCTCAACAGGGGGATGGAGTGGTTTGGATACCAGCTCCAGGGTTCTGGCGGACGTCTCGCTCCCTGGGTTGTCCATCTTAGGAGCACTTAGGAGCCTTCCTTGTGGTCCTAGTTCCAGGCTGTGAGGCGCGAGGTGTCCACTTCCTGGGGGGGGGCTCTACGATGGGGCCGAGGACTTGGCTTGGGCTTTGGCAGAGCCGCCTGGGCTTTTGCCACTGCAAGGGGACGCCCTCGGAAAGCAGAGGGGGTATGGGATCTTGAGAACTGTATCTGCTTGATTTTTTAAATTACACTGCTGCCACATGTTTGGCTGATTAGATAATCGCATGAATAAGTAGGCGTACAGGTGTTCTTAATAAAGTTGTCGGTGAGTGTATATTAGCCACAATAATGCACTATATTTCAATCAGAATATCTGGATTATTTTATTTATTATAGACCATACATTCATATGTAAAATTATTTGAATTATGTATAATTTATATTGAATTACTTTTATTTGGTGTGCCTTTCACAGCAATAATACATACAATTAATTGCAATTAATATGCTTAATTAATTGGCATGTCTTGTAATTCATTCAATTAAAAATGTTAATCGCTTGATAGCCCTAATATATATAATTTGTGTGTGTGTGTGTATATTAGAGATTTATTTTGGATTGATTTAATATAGATTTATTTTATTTTCACAAAACTATATAACAACAGAACAGAGTAACGAAATAAACGTAACAGGATTACGTATTTAAGATACTAAATATTTATAACTGTATTCCAATAAATAGACCCTGTTTCGCGTCAGGTTCCTGATCACACTGCCAATATTTATTTTATGATAACGAGGTAAATGTGCATTTTACCTTTCATATTGCATTACACACTTAACAAAACAAATCAAATCAAATAATTTGATTAAGTCCAGTGTCCTGTTAATCAATTATGCCATAAGTCCTGGGGGCACATAACACACAAATGATACCATAGATAGATTATTTGCAAAAATGTTATCTTTAGGGGTACAACAGCTTGTCACTGGGGCAGTACCTTCAAAATTTCACCCACTGTACCCTATTTTACCCCATATGTACTAATATATACCCTTTAGAGACATAAAAGGTGTTAACCACTGCTGTAGAGCATGTCAATCAGAGCCTCATCCTTGGGAGGTAATATGCAGTGTGTCATGATGGTGTTTTGTTGGGCTCAGAGTGAAGACAGCATCTTCAAGGTCTTCATGAGAGTGAATGGTCTGTAGTTTCCAGTGCTGCCGGGGCGCCTCGCTTTTGACACTGGAACAAAGCAGGATGGGAGATCTGGCACACCTTCATCATACACACAGAGACAGAGAACAGATGCAGAAGAACCACACAGAGCTAGCTACCTGCTGCGCATCTGCAACACCTTGCAACCGAGAGAGACTCAATGGAAGGTGAGGGAGTATGTATTCTGTTTCCTTATGCATCTAACAAGGTCTCTCTCTTCATTAAATTTAAAAAAATCTTCCTCAGTTTTCTGAATACTCTCCTCACCTGTCATGGTATGGCTTTCTGCCTCCTCCAGTCTAGAATGTGTGGTCACAATTTCTCCTTTAAAGGTGTACGGTACTGAGTCATATTTGTGTTTGTGTTGCGGTGATGCCTAGCAGCGTGGATACAGGAAAACCAGCCTGATCTCAATAAAATCACTTGACTGTGGGAACATTTTTGCAAAATGATAATATGTGGTTCATTACACATATCGTGGCAATTCCAAGGAGAAGTGTCCACTGAGTGGCGCTAAAACGAGTTAAATGTTCTCCCAAAGAGATTTTTAAGGTTTAAGTTTTATGTCAACACAATCAACATAACCCTAAACCTTAAACATAAACCTAACCAATAGTGTTAGAAAAAGCACAATTGCTGAAGTAATTACATCATTTTGTGGTGCTTCTATGACATTTTCAGCTCACATGTTGACTCACGTGCTCTCGTGCAAGTGCAAAGTTTTACTAGAATTTCATCTTACTCAAACAAGCGTGTAAATGTAGTCAATTATGTAATGCAAACTTTAAAATTAGGGCTGTCGATTAAAATATTTAATTGAATTAATTACATGATATGACAATTAATTAATCAAATTAATCACATATATTTATATATTCAGAGAATGGGATGTAAAATCTAGATATAATGATTATATTCTTATAAATTCTTATATGGATATATATATATATATATATATAATAGGGCTGTTAGATTTAACACATTAACGCATGCAATACATTTTTTTAAGTTTAATGCGTTAATTGTTCTCAATCATGATTAGCATATTTAACTTTAATACGGCATAAACACTGGTGTGAAGGGCGGAACCTTTGTAATGTGTCCACCCGGAGTCATTACACTGACGCACATGCCACAGCGCCAGAGCCCTTCTACCAAGAAGTAACTACAAGCTTAGCATAAAATAGCATAATGTGGCAGTTCTATAGACATTTTATGAGAAGAAATAAATATAAGGAAATAAATACATTTTGACAAGAAAATGTCAATTTCAGCACTTTTAAAATCTAAAAACTATTTATCAACTGACAGTACTTATAAATAATAAATATATTATATACAAAACAATATAATAATTTAGAAAATTAAAATATATTACATAATTTAGGAAGATGAATAAAATATTGATTAGACAATTCACAAAGTAAATAAATTGTTTATTTTCATATAATTTAACATAAGCCTACTGGCCAACTTTTTTATGTTTTTATGATGCTTTGTCAAATTAAACGTAGTTTGAAACTTCGAACATACAGATCTCGAGACGGACAAAGAATGTCTTCTGTTAAGATGTCTGCTGTCAGTAAGTGTTGTTTGATGTCTGTTCAGCTGCGTGTTGTCTGTACAGCTGGAGTTGCGTTTACTGTGCTCAGCTGAGTGAGACTCGCAAAAACATAAAAAATATATGTATAACTTTTTATATAATCACACTAAATAAATCAATGAGTCAAATGAAAATTATTTTGCTAAAAGTATTCAGTTACCGATGTCATTGCAAAAATGCAGTATTCAGAGACAGCAATGATTAATTTATTACAAGAGTGAATCCAAGTAAAAGGGATTGTTGAGATAAAGTGAGTAATATTCAGATGGTCACATGACGCTCACCCTAGTCCCCCTGTAGCCCTGTCCCTGCTATTTTCTAAGTCTTGAGGATCCTAAACTGTTCTGACATTGTTTCTGCTGCTCTAAATGCTATTGTTATGGCTGTAACAAGAGCTGTGCTCCAGGGAAAGAGCAAAACGCAACTTTAATTAAATATCTGATTACCATTTTCTTGTGCCCACGCAGAGGGAATTTAGATTCTTTTGTTCCATCAACAAAATGCTTTCAAGCAGAACTACTGTAGATGTGATTGAAAAATCTATATTGCCAATCATAATTTTAGTAACGCAATGCCTGTTTTGGAAAAAATATCAGTGACCAGATTTTGTGCCAGGTAAAAATTGTGAACCCTATATAACTTATTTACCTATATCACCTTCAATATGTATTTTGTTACTGTGCAAATCTACTCAGTGTCAATGAAAGCTCTTTCTTCAATCTCAAATGGGCCGAAGTCAGTTATTCCCAACTTGCTGGTCCTGATTTGCAATATGCATGAATTCATATTTATGTTAATGCCTGTAAGTCATGCCCATAAGCCCAGCAGTTAAATATGTGAGAGTGCAGAGTGCCATGCAAAAGGTCAGCATATTTTACGGTGAATTTATCTAGCATTCTCTCAGCTCATTACTGATTCAGACACACAACAGTCAAGGTAATAGAGCGCAACCTTGACTGCCCACTTTTTCAGCCTACTTGGTTTCGTAAGTATAGTCTACACAGATGTTTAAAAAAAAAATCTTCATTAAAGAGTTCTAAGCCTTGAACCTAACCGACCAGCTCTGAGATGAATCACAACATTACAAACATTGGTTTTAAGCTAAATAAGTATATAAAAATAGGAAAATTAGACAAAGGGACATGACCGTGTACCTAACGTCTTTTTTTAATTTGTATTTTTTTAGGAACTAAACTACTTTTCCCATAAAAGATTGTGAATAATGTAGTTGAACCAAAAGTCATTGATTATAAGTATAAAATCTATGTATTTTAAGTAAATTGCCAAATATCTATATATATACAAATATACAAGTGTTTTGAGTTTGTAGGGAGATGATCTCGTTTAAAGCATTCGCAATGCTTCATGGATGTGGGTGGTAACGGCTGCTTCTCTGATTAGTGGATCTCTCTTCAGACTTATAGAAGCATATATCAACGCTTAACCTCAGAGCCAATTGTAGGTCTGTCTTGAAGAGTTTTCATTATCATTAAAGGAATGTTCCAGGTGCAATAGAGAGTAGTGCATATCTGTTAGGAGTTACTGCCTTTATTTTTTAAATTACATATGTTAGCCAACAGGTGGTGGCAAAAGATCATTTTTGTGTGTAATATGAGCCAGTTGGTGACGTAAAGTGAATCTGTTAGTCATTGTTTTCATAGAACTGCGCTCTGTGAGTTTCCACATTGGATACATACTGTTTAAAATGGCGGAGGACCTTGCTGTTTCTATAGTGAATGATATTTGCGCACCGGCTTCCCTGAAATAGAGAGGAATGCCCCTCTTGGATGTCTATATTCCACTTTCAGAAAGTCACACACACACACACACACACACACACACACACACACACACACACACACACACACACAGACAAACACACACATCCATCTGTCTGACCAGCCTGCTGCTCAACAAATGTCTGCTAGAGAGGTGCTGTTGGCCAGTGCCCACGAGGAAGCCACACTTCTTGTAGAGTGTGCTCGTACCCACAAGGGTGCGGACACAGCCTGGGTCTGATAGGCCAATGCAATGGCATTGACTACCCAGTGGGCAAGCCTCTGTTTGGAGACAGCGTTCCCTTTCTGCTGTCCGCCAAAGCAAACAAAGAGCTGCTCAGAGAGTCTAAAGCTCTGTGTGCAGTCCAAATATGAGTAAAGTATGTACAGACACAGCAACGACAAGGCTGGGTCTGCCTCCTCCCGGGGCAGCGCTTGCAGGTTCACTAACTGAAAGGGGTCATAGGAAACTGGGCACATAGCCCGGTCGAGGTCTTAGGCTGACATGAGCATCTGCCGGACCGAGCTTCAGACAAGTGTCGCTGACAGAGAACGCTTGCAGGTCTCTGACCCACATGATGGAAGTGAGCGCAATCAGGAGGGCCATTTTCTGGGAGAAGGCACTTAGATTTACTGATTCTAAAGGCTTGAAGGGGGTTCTCTGGAGGCCCGCAAGGACCATGGAGAGATCCCAAGAGGGGAACTGGCATGCCTGGGAGAGTTCAACCTCCGGGCACCTCTTAGGAACCTGATAATCAGGTTGTACTTTCCTAGGGACTTAATGTCCACCATGGTGGGCCGCTGTAGCGGCAACATATACCTTTAAGGTGGAGGGGGACAGCTGCCCCTCCAGCTTTCCCTGTAGGAATGAGAGCACTGACTCGACTGCACATCTCTGCGGGTCTTCAAATTGGGCAGAACACCAATTCCTGAACAAGCACCACTTCAGGGCGTAAAGCTGCCTGGTGGAGGGAGCTCTGGCTTGGTTGATGGTGTCCACGACAGCTGGTGGTAGACCACTCAGATCTTCCACATCCCATCCAGAGGTTCAAGAAGTCTGGGCGCAGATGCCAGAGGGTGCCCCGTCCCTGAGAAAGAAGGTCCTTCCTCAAGGGGAATTTGCCAAGGAGGTGCTATCGCGAGGAGCGTGAGATCCAAGAACTAAGTCTGGGTGGGCCAGTAAGGGGCCACTAGAGTGACTTGTTGCCCGTCCTCCCTGACCTTGCAAAGCCAGCTGTGTGCCAATGCATCTGTCCTGAGGGGACTTGCCTCTGACTTGAGGGAGTACCAGAGAGGGCAATGGGAGTTCTCCTGGAAGCGTACAGGTGCTTTGCCATAACGGTCCCAGATCAGTGACAGTGCTGGAGCGGTCTCATATGCATCAACCCTAGTGGCGCCCACGGCTGAGGATCCGCTTATGCGGATTCCCACTTCCCTTAGCTGGGCAAGGGTGGCCTCTACAACCTTCATGAAGATGCGAGGGGACAGGCCGAAGGGGAGGATTTTGTACTGGTATGCTCGGCCCTCAAACGTGAATCATAGAAAGGGTCGGTGTTGGGGCAAGAACTTCAGGACAACAGCTGCGAACCAATCTTTATGCCGGACGCATGTTAGAATGTGTTTCTGCTTGAGAATCTTGAACGGGAGTTTGTGTATGGCCCGGTTGAGAACTTGCAGGTCCAAGATTGGCCTCAACCCACCTCCTTTTTTGGGTACGATGAAGTAAGGACTGTAAAACAGGCTCTATCGCATCCTTTTGCAAAAGGGTAGCAATTTCCACGTGCAGGGTGCTGGCTTTTTCGCCATGCACCGAATTGGGGCAGATGCCGCTGAAGCGGGGCGGATGCCTGGCGAACTGAATAGTGTTGCCGAGTCGGATCGTCCTGGCCAACCAGTGCGACGGGTTGGAAAGCGTAAGATTTGTTTCTAATGTTTCCAGCAGTGCATCTCTGCAGCAGTGTTGCCCTCTTGACTCTACAGCGTAAAAACACACAGCTCTGCCTGTGTATATCATTCCCATTCAAACGAGTCACGGGTCAGCTCTTTTTACAGTGCGAAACATATGTGCTTCCAGTACATTTCAATTCCTGAAATAATTATTAAAAGGAGCAGGTTCTTTTGAATCAACAGCGCAAAACATATGGTGCTTCCGGTATAGTCTGATCTCGAAAGAACCAATTCTAATGAGCCGGTTCTTTTGAATCTACAGTGTGAAAAATCCTCATAAAATGATCTCATTATTTGGAAACAGACAGCAGAGGGTAGTAAATGCAATAAGAATTGTATTTCTCATTTCTAAACAATTATTTAAAAACGAATTACTGGAATCATTACTGGGACAGTTAAGGAACTGGAATTGTTAAGAGGAATCAGAATCGTAAAAATTCCGTACGATTCCCAACCCTACTGATAACTCCCAAAAATTTGCTTATTTAAAAAATCTGACAATGAATGCAAGACTTTTATATGAGAATTAAAATTTAAAATTTAAAATTATATTCAAGTAATGCTGCCTTCATGTGGAATTATCCTACTTTCCACTTAAGTGATGACTACGAGTATGTTGCGTTCGATTGCTTTGTTGTCTGAAAGAACAGGAAACATGGACGATGCCAGGTTCATTCATACATATTTCTTGAGGAACTTTTATTTTGACACCATAATACATATTACTCAGCCTGCTGATAATAATGGAATTTTGGTCAAATACAGGCAGTGTAAAAATTTTACAGTATTAAAAATGTACAACATGCATCAAAAGGTTGTTCATATACATAAATGAATATGACCGCAACGGCAAGTCATATTCACTATAGAAACTGTAGTGAATCTTCTCCACCATATTGTAAGTTTACGTCTCATCCCATCTCGGAAATTCGTGTATCAAAATTATCTCAGTTTCCTAGACGTAATTAACACTTGAGTGGTTGTACATGTGCAACTTCCCAGTGGGAAACTCATATTTATGACAATTCCAATAGCCTGTAAAGGCATCAACATTCTCTACTTTAGACATCAAACCGTAGAGTCATGAGCACAACACTTGTGTACACTGGATATGCTGGTAAAAACACAAACATCCCCGATTCGATCAGTTTATTCTGAAGCCATTTATGACCTTACACCAATAAGGGAAAGCCGTTTAAATGACTACACGTGTTGTCGGCTTATTACACATAATTGGTGTAAGAATGTACATGTAAACGCACTCACTGTCAGAATTTTTTGAAGAATCCAAAAGAGACTGACAGGACAGGAGAGAGAGGACGGTCAAAATCACTTTAAACTGTGTGCTAGGTTCAACATTACCCATGTGCAGTAACATAGGTCTGCTATTGAAGAGGTATTGTACAACTACCTGTGGTAAATTCAGTTGATTATGATCTTCAATAATTGGCTTTACTTTTCATTATTGATGCTGTAAAAAAAAATGTTAGAGGATGTTGTTTACTGTCACAGTATTGATTTTTCTGGTGTCAAGATAGAAATACGCATGCCTATCTAAAAAAAAAAAATAATAATAAAAAATCGAAACATTTTAAGCAGCCACCAATGCCCCAGGACTTTCTTGTCTTGCTTTGATATAGCATTAGCAGATTTTTCTCAGCCTATATCTCTCATTCACAGACAGAATAGTTTAGCAGAATCTATGGACATCCACAAAGCAGACAACAGATCCCAAACAGAGCTTAATGACAACAGTCAGAGGAACTGCCTTGAGTAAGACTTGAACCTCTGGATTTCCATTCATGCTGCTGTGCATTCACGACTGCCACCCTCCCATCGAGAAGAAACATGAACTGAAACTGAACTGTAAAGGTTGAGACAGCATAATTAAATAGGAATTGGGAGCCGCACTGGATCTAAATTGATTAAGTGACTTTAGTCAACTATGAGGGTGAGTCAGTGTTGATTGTGTAAGTAAATAAAGCAGAATATTAATGGGATTTGCAAAAATACATTTTTTGTTCCTCAGCATTTCAGGTACAATTGCAGACTGTCAGATCAAAAACGCATAACATACTCCAAATATGCTGTTTTATTTAGAGGTAATCTGCCAAATATCAGCCTAATGTCAACCTTGAAGTGAAATTGTGCTTAATGGATATTTCACACAAAAAGCATTCTGTGGCATTTCTTATATTTGCAGAGCTGTGAAAGATTCACCCTTTCTGAAATGCACTTACAAGCAAAATTGAGCTGTCTGACAACAAATGTCAAAGTCTGTATTCTTTTTTCATCATAAAGCCATTTAAGACTACTGTGTTTGTGTCTGTATCTTATCAGCAGATTTGAGAGATAGATTTAAAGAACAACAAAGAAAGCTAAATCCTTCTGGAGATGGAAGACAGGATATATTAAACCTATCGGTCTGACAAGTTTCCAACTTCTTCCAACTTCAAAATCTGTTTACCAAGGAATCACAAGCTATGGCTATATGCCGATTAGCATACTAACATAATACTGTTACAATGTCTGAAATATACTGCCTGGCCAAAAAATATTTATAAATAGTTGCATACTCTAATATTCAGTTAGAACTTTGATTACTGTATGCATTCGTCATGGTATTGTTTCAACAACATTATACAACATCACAGCATTTATTTCCATCCAGGGTTGCATTAATTTTTGGCCGAGATCTTGTATTGATGACGGGAGAGTCCAACAAATCTGCAAAGTCTTCTAGTACATCCCAAAGATTTTCAATGGGGTTAAGGTCTGGACTCTGTGGTGTTCAATTAATGTGTGAAAATGATTCCTCATGCTCCCTGAACCACTCTTTTCTTTGTGGCCGTGAGCAGCGTCCCAACCCCAGGACCCAATCATCAAGCCACGAGCGCTGAGGGGAGGGTTCCAGTCCAAACCGATACTCGCAGCGGCCAGGGGAAGCATGGCAGTCAGCTCTGCATCAGCCTCAGGCTGGGCGGGCAGGCCTGAAGGTGGCAGCCCAGTCGAGTCTTCAGCATCCGACATTGCCAGTGCACTCATCCTGCTCGCAGGCCCCGAAAGAGACGTCAAGATGGCCATGAGGCAGGCTGGACTCATTTTGGAACCAGACAGGAGCAAATGAGCATGCTGGGGAATGGGAGGTCCACAGGGAATTAACCAGCGAAACTGCGTGCATTGAACTCCCCAAATCAGCTCAAGCGCCAGCCGGGCTGGCCTCATACCCATAGGTAGAAGGCGCAACGCAGGGGGCGGCTAGAGTGGATTTCCCGCTTCCGAAAGTAGAAAGGCGCGACCGCAATGTTGCCATGGTCATATTCTCGCAATGAGATAATGAACCATCCACAAATGCTGCCTCAGTGTGATCTCTGCCCAGACACGTGAGGCAGCGCCCGTAACCGTTGGAGGTGGAGAGATAACAACCGCATCCAGGAATCATACAAAGAAGGAAAGGCATTCATTGTCAATGTGTGTGCTCTAATAGAGAAAATATACTCTTTAGCAGGAATATACAATCTTTTTATATTGTCGAAGCGCCTAGGGCCCATACCCATATTTCCAGGGGAGTGGCATGCGTTTCTCATTGGCCTTTTCTCAAAAGAATAGAGGTGTTTGGGGCTCTCAAGCACGACCCCTAGTGTCACTACATCGACACAACGTCAAGTGAGTGACAGAAGGGGAACTTTAAATCCCCTGTCCAGTTTCATCAATACTACTTTAACACTACAAAAAGTATTCATGTAGTGAACTCAGCTCAAATGGATTAAGTAAACTTTCATTTTACTAATTTAAATGGACAAAATGCAATGAAATTAAGTTTTGACAAAATGTTCTAGAATTGGTTGCTTAAGTTAATTTAAATTAAGTAAATTGAGGGGAAAAAGTGCACTTTTACTAGTAGAAAATGGGAAATTCTGACTTTCCGAGTTGAATGGAATGCAGCAGGGGTGTCATCACATGCCACAAAGTAGTATTGGCACATTTTTACACTTTTTTTACACCCATCCACACACATCCCTCAATAGATTTTAAAACCAAGCCAATAGTGGATGGGTGAGGTGGGAATCAACCACAGCCTTTTCCCCCTGAACCGTATCTCAATGGTAACCACTGGATCCTTGTGAATGTCACCATGCACACACCTCACCCTCACCAGTTTATTTTCATCCAATGCTCCACCTTGCACCAAGCATTGGTGGATCGAGGTTTGAGAACAACCTGTATCCACCAAAGCTTGATCTGTATACCCCTTTACTCTTACCGGTATACGAAAATGCCCCTGCCCGATTGGGGGCAACCTGTGGAGCATTGGGGATCCGGACCAGTGTCCACACCTCCATTACTGGACACCGCTCCTTGCTGTGTCCAGTTTCCCCGGCCCAAATCTTCCTTCCACACTCGTGGGGCAGTCTCGCCAACCTGGGTGGATAATGGAGAGATACAGGGGTTTGGGAGAGACAGACAAGGGGAAGGCTCCTCTGGACCGGAGGCGGGGTCTGGGCAGGCCTCCCCACCTCCGAGCAGCTGGAACTGGGCGGGAGTGAGGGGAACGAGGGGAAGGGGATGGAACATAAGGTACAAGGGGTGGAGAGAGAGACAAGAGAGAAGAGACTGCTTCGCCGCCTCCTGGGAACGCCGCCATGTTGTCTTCTGCCAGCTGGACACCGGGCGGTGGCACTGGACCTACTCGGGCATGCCTCGGGGAAGTTGGGAGATGAACTTCTCCAGTACCACCAGATCAACCACTTCCACATCCACATATCCGGCAGGCATCACAGAGCTGCTGCGCAAAAGCGAACGGGCGGCCGTCCTTACCTGCCAACCTGCCAACTCGCGGTCCAACTTGCGGTCCATTGCTGGATGGCCTTCTTCAGGTGATTGTAATCCAGGAGGCTGGCGACGGGGAGTTGTTGTGCCGCCAGCTATGCCTCCCCGGAGAGTAGGGTTGGGCTGCCCACTGATCAGGAGGCCACCTCCAAACCTCCGCGAGAAAGGCCTCTGGATCGTCATTTGGCCCCATTTTCCTGAGTGCCGCTGGTGGGACAGGCTCCAACGAGGTCGGAGCGCCAGCTACCTCCCTGGCGTTCAGGCCCTGTAGCACCTGCTGGTCCTCCGTTTGTGCCTGGAGCAAGCGTTGTTCCTGCTCCAGGCCTACCTCCATGAGGGCATGGTGTTGTGACTGCTGGATACTGGTGAGGGTCTTGAAGACTTTGCCCAGCGGTGAAGACTCAATAGCAGCGTTCTCCTCCAAAGCCAGGTTCTCGGCACCACTGTGATGAGACCTTGTTCGTTGGCAATGGTGGAGTCAGGAGACAACGAAGCAGGTTCAAGGTCAGTCTTTTTATTCTCGTTTTTTTAACACACTCGACGGTAACTGTCGACAACCAAAGAAAATGTCTTTAAATAAATCAAAGCACTCCAATTAAAAACTCTCGGAGCATGCCTTCAGGCCACTCTCTCCCCTCACTGATGCTCTTGCGTCCCTATTTGGTCTCCCTCCGCATCACTATAACAAGAGACAGGTGTTAGGGATAGTTGTGAACCAGGGGACGAGACTTACCGCTCTCTCTCGCAGACCGACACATGACCACGCCCCCCATGCCACAGTCTACTTTAGTTTTTTCATTTCTGTCAGTTTTAATTTTAAGCATCTTTAGGTGTCTCCACTCTCTCCATGCTGTATGCAGAGAAAAGTGCACATTTAAATGAAAAATAACACACAACCAACCAACGATGGCTACACATGCACATTCCCTACCAAATGGCGGCAATTTGCTTCAACACCATAACAAAGATACATGACAATGTATTGTGGTTGTCACATTTCTGTCCACATATCGACGTAATCGGTACGAGGTACTAAGTCAAGTCACTTAAAATTGTTTCTTAACTTTATCTTTTAGCCTCCTACATCCCTTGACAAATCTTTTGAAGAAATAAACTATGCTCTTTTGAGCTGCATGTGCACGCTTCATGATAGCTTTGGAAATTAAAAACCTGGCTAGCTAGCATTATCCACTCATGCATAGCAAAAAATCTCAAAAGTTGATCAACAACCAACATTTGCCAAGCTAGCAAGCAAATGAAACATACAAGCAATTTACATAATGCTAACTAGGATGCTCCAGACACATTTTCGCTGGTTATCAAGTTAAATGTGAATATGTTGGCTACTACACTCAGCCATGCTATACACATTTATGATTAAATGTTAGTCTTTTACAATAATACAATGTTAAAAATGAAATGGTAAAGGTCTAAATCTATAATATGCTATAAACAAATAATCAATATGCATTACAGATAGCTATTTTATTCTCTCACATATTTTGCTCAAATATGGCCACTCTGAAGCAGCACATTCAATTAAGCAGCAGGGCAGCCAATTGATTTTGACCAATCACAATGATTCCAATCACAGTTTGAAAGGTAAAGTCAGGACTGGATCACATATGTGGATGCTATTTTGAACTACCTAAAAATGCAGGTTAATGAAGCCGAAATAACGGAGAAAAGAAGTATTGCCATGACAATACTGGCAATACTGGTGGCTGCGGCCATGGAATGCAGCACAAGTGTTCCATTTGAGACGATAGTACAATTTAACCCTTGTGCATCAATAAAAAAAAGTTTCTCAGAGGTCCTTAGAGGACAAAAATGTCTGCATCAAAAAAACTGCAAAAATAATCTAATATATACATTTTATTTTCCACTTTCAATTAGTAAATGTTTTTGACCAATATCAGTCCTGATCATAACTACCAAATATTCATGAATTTTCAGGATTTTAACCCTTTAAATGCCAGTTTGTTTATATAATGCCACAGTTGTATTTTATGAAGAAATCAAAAACACAAAACATTTATTATTTTCCATATAAAAAATGCTAATGGGGGGGGGGTGTTCACAGTCTGGGATATATCAACAACACTGATTTTGATGCATTATTATTTTTTGTGCATTGTCAGATAAAAAAAACCTTTTCAGGATTTTAACCCTTTAAATGCCAGTTTGTTTACATAATGCCACTATTGTTTTTTACAAATACACATAAACACAAATTTCTCAATACACACATACAAAACACTCTGACATCCATACCAACACACCAATTTGTCTTGGTGACAGGAGCTTTCAGTGTACAACAATACAAATACAGCAGCAAGACATAGATAATAATAAAAAATAAAAATACAAAAAAGAATAATAAAAATGAATGAACTATTCATATACGTACATACACTCACCTTCATACATACCCACGTACACACATGTAGTGCAAATCAATTAAACACAGGACAAACAAACAAAACAACAAAAGATTTGGAGAGCTCCACACCGAGGCGGCCATCTGCGACGCCATCGTACTCAAGTCAGTGCCTAGTGTAAATTGTGTCATTTGCGACAAAGCTATAATTATTTTTATTCTGATACAGAGAACTGAGAATTTACGGAGGGTCAAATTATACCTACTCAAAATTAAATAATTAAATAAGTATTTCAATAAATAATTATAAACATGAAATCCTCCGAACACTACAATTAAACGAATCATTAAATCACTACATAAATCGACACGTGTCCATTGTAATTACAAAGTAGTCAATAAATGTCCTTGAATTTCATTGTATCACTATTTTGCGTCCATTTTCATTTCAGCATCATTTTTTGATTGATTTGTCATCTAAGCATAAGCACGTGTTTTGTCCTTTATACATTATGAGTTATCGGCACAACTCAACGACGGTGCGCGTCACCTGTGTGTCATATTTAGGCTATTATTAAAAAAATACAGACGACTGCCCGCCCAGAAATATAGTCCTGCGGAAATTGAGTTGAACACACAGAAACCAGCGCTTCAACAGTATCCGCAGGTTGTTGTTTTCTATCTCACCACAGGGAGGCGCTATAGACCTTTCTCGCGACACTGTTGATAGATTTGCGGGGTGAAAGGCAGGAGTTGTGAGGGGGGTATAATAGTTTGTCCTGACGTCAGCTGACAGATCTGGGGTCTGTACTGCGTGTGTCTGGATGAAACTCAGTCTCGCGGCAGCCGGATATCTACCACACTCTTACTCTCACTGATAGTATTTCACCTGTTTTTACCTGCTGGACTACACGCTGCCATGCATCTGTGCGCCTTTCTGCTGCTTCTCATCGCCAGGATCTGCGCTGAAAGTCTGGAGGGGCCAACAGGTAACAACAGTGTGTTTTTACACAGCACTGTGGACAGAGTCCCATACTTTACACACACTCTGCAATGAAACTGATAGAGGAATGAAATCAGAAGTGCACGAGTCAGAGAAGTTTAAAGAAGCTTTTAGACATTTCATGTAAACAGTCGAATTGTCTCTCTAGTTGAGAGGATTTAATGCTGCATGTTTTTAATAGATTGTAGATATGTGAGGAATGAGCTATCAGTTTATCTGGATTTCCAGATGATATATATGGATCTGAAATGGGACATTTTTGGGGTTTAGTGAGTGATAAGTACTCACAACAAAGTAATTGTTCCATTATAATGGAGATGATAATAAATGATTCAGTGACTGAATATATTAGTTTGGGTAAATGTTTCATTGGAGTGATATAAATGCAAGTTAACTTAGAACTTGAGACCATGACTATGACGTAATATCTCATAAATGCAACCCTTCAAGAAGAAATTACTTGCTTTTACTCACTTTTTTTTTTTTTTTTTAAGGAATTCTCTCTTAAAATGTCTAAATAGTTTGTGGAAAATGTAACCATTAATTGTGAATTGTCATATAAAAGTATGCCAGTTTTTTAAGATTAGTCATATATAATTTCCTTATAGTTCCTCAGACACTTTAAGAGAATAATGATGCATTATGCCTTGAGGAACTTCTGTCAGAAAGTTTGCAGTTGTTAACATACAAAGCTTCTGAGACTTAAAAAGGTATTTTATTGGTGTAACAGGTTGATTCAGTCATATTAATGTTTATTTATTTCTATATATTTTTTATTTTGTTTGTTGACTGGAATAAAACCTGTTTATTTAGATGTGGAAGCATTTTTAGGTTAAAGTTCTATGAGCACTTTCAACAGTTCTTGAACTTTACTTAGCAAAAAGCAACGGTAGCAAAATAACCTTTTCAAACTGCACTTAATTGACAGCCATCAAACTGACCGCGGCCATTTTTTGTTCCTCCACTTTTTACAGAGACTCGTAGCGCTGTCACAGAGACAGGTGCAAGGGGCATAGATTTGGCTTGAACATTGGTGGGGTTGCCGCATGAAGCATTTACAAGGTTCCATTGATCATGGTATAAATATTTGGGGGGGGTGGGGATGGAGTTACCCCCCCGGAATCTACGCCCCTGGACCTGTGTAATATTTCATTTCACCTATTTCATTTATATTTTCAGGGAATAGGGACATTTTCTGCTTGTCATTTTAATTAAAAAAGAAAATAAAAAAAGCCTACAGCACCTATAACTGACAAATATGTTTACAGTGCAAACTTTGTTGTTTACAATCTATTTAGAAAATTCGATGTCTATTCAGTTGTGTATATTATGCCAGGGTTGTTTATTTCTTCACTTCTGGGAGTTGGCTGCATGATTTGTGATGTTAAAGCAGATTTTCGGTGTCTTTGAAGCATCCATCGGTCTGTCAGATTATTACAGCGCCACACATCGGGGTGTGTGGGAGGTAATAAGACCTGTGCGCAAATTCACTTCTCTGACACTCACTGAGAGAGAGAGACTGTGGTTGGGGGCGAGAAAGGTTCGCGACAAGTGTTCGAATTGATTACAGTCTTTTGGGGGGTCCCAAAAGAGGGTTGTGGGGGGGAGGGGGTGTAATTTAATACATTTTAATACCCTTTTGAAGACCTTCTCAATCATTAACATTCTCTGTTCCTCACTGGTGGGAAGCGTTTCCAACAGATATCATATATATATATATATATATATATATATATATATATATATATATATATATACTATACATACATACACACACACACACACACACACACACACACAGTTGAAGTCAGAAGATTACATACACCTTTAATACATTTAAACTCAGTTTTTCACAATTCCTGACATTTAAATGTAGAAAGAATTCCCTGTCTTAGGTCAGTTAGGATCACTACTTTATTTTAAGAATGTGAAATGTCAGAATAATAATAAAGAGAATGATTTATTTCACATTCCCAGTGGGTCAGAAGTTTACATACACTTTGTTAGTATTTGGTAGCATTGCCTTTAAATTGTTTAACTTGGTTCAAATGTTTTGGGTATCCTTCCACAAGCGCCTCACAATAAGTTGCTGGAAATTTGGCCCATTCCTCCAGGCAGAACTGGTGTAACTGAGTCAGGTTTGAAGTAGTCCTGGCTCGCACACGCATTTTCAGTTCTGCCCACAAATGTTCTATTGGACTGAGGTCAGGGCTTTGTGATGGCCACTCCAATACCTTGACTTTGTTGTCCTTAAGCCATTTTGCCACAACTATGGAGGTCATTGTCCATTTGGAAGACCCATTTGTGACCAAGCTTTAACTTCCTGGCTGATGTCTTGAGATGTTTCTTCAATATATCCAAATCATTTTCCTTCCTCATGATGTCATCTATTTTGTGAAGTGCACCAGTCCCAGCAAAGCACCCCCACAACATGATGATGCCACCCCCATGCTTCACGGTTGAGATGTTGTTCTTTGGCCTGCAAGCCTCACCCTTTTTCCTCAAAGTAATGATGGTCATTATGGCCAAACAGTTACATTTTTGTTTCAACAGACCAGAAATGTATCCAAAAATTAAGATCTTTGTCCCCATGTGCACTTGCAAACTGTAGTCTGGTGTTTTTATTGCAGTTTTGGAGCAGTGGATTATTCCTTGCTATTTAGCCTTTCAGGTTATGTCGATATAGGACTCATTTTACTGTGGATATAGATACTTGTCTATCTTTTTCTACCAGCATCTTCACAAGGTCCTTTGCTGTTGCTCTGGGATTGATTTGCACTTTTCACACCAAACTACGTTCATCTCTAGGAGACCGAATGCATCTCCTTCCTGAGCGGTTTATACTGGCATACTATTGTTTGTGCAAATTAACATGGTAACTTCAGGCATTTGGAAATTGCTCCCAAGGATAAACCAGACTTGTGGAAGTACACAATTTTTTTCTGAAGTCTTGGCTGATAATTTTTGATTGAAACTGAGTTTGAACGTAGGCCTTAAAATACATCCACAGGTACACCTCCAATTCAGTACACCTCCTATCAGAAGCTATTTGGCTAATTGTCTAAAGGCTTGACATAATTTTCTGGAATTTTCCAAGCTGCTTAAAGGCACAGATAACTTAATGTATGTAAACTTCTGACCAACTGGAATTGTGATATAGTCAATTAAAAGTGAAAAGAATCTGTCTGTTAACAATTGTTGGAAAAATACTTGTGTACAAAGTAGATGTCCTAAATGACTTAGAGACTCCATAGTTTGCTAATATTAAATCTATGGAGTGGGTAAGTTGTACTATAAGCTATGTAGCAGATATTAAAATTAATCTTCATTTATTTGTATTTTTTGTAAAGCATATTAATATAATGTTCATTTCACTATATTGAAGGATATCATAAAATACCATGTGCTGTAAAATATTAATGTGATTGAATGAAATTCATGTTCTTATTAATTTAAAAATTAGTTCATTCAATGTGGGACCTTTTATTTTGAAAAAATAATGTCCAGAAGCTCACATCACAAGTAGGGCTGTTCGATTCCAGAAATTTGGGAATCGACTCCAATTCTGATTCCTAGATTTGGAATTTAAAATCGATTCCAAGAGTTGATTCGGAGAGAGAGAGAGAGAGAGAGAGAGAGAGAGAGAGAGAGAGAGAGAGAGAGAGAGAGAGAGAGAGAGAGAGAGAGAGAGAGAGAGAGAGAGATAAAGTTAAATCTCACAATAAACAGCTCACTACTAAGCTTCCTTTGCACTATTTATAATAGCATGAATGACATGTACTGTTAATAGGTCCATTCTAAAATTAAATCAGGGCATATATACACATACTAAAATGAATATGCTTCAATCCCATGAGATAAATTTGAGGTGATGCGCCTTTCGAAGAACTACTGCGAATAATCTTAAAAGCATAATTTTATTTAACCTACATTGAAAATGTCTGTTTACACTCATGAGTTCTTGTTTAGAAAAAGGTTACATGTTACTTGATTATAAATTTAACGCAAAGTAAATTCTGGGCAGACTATACAGGTCTGGAAGCAGATGTGTTGAAGGGCTTGTGGGATTACTTCATACAGATGAATTAACAGAGCAGATTTACGCACTACAAAAGACTCAGAGTCAGGTTGATGATCGTTAAGATGCAGTCATTTTATAATCCTTTTGTAAATTGTATTAGTGTTATGCTTTTAAAATGTGTAGTAGTTCAGTGGTCGAGGAAATATACACTCTGAAAATATCAACAGTTTCCCTGAAAGGAATCGACTCCAGTTTTGGAGTTGATTCCAACGTTTCTTGAAATCGATTCTTTTTGGAATCGATTCCCAGCCCTAACATACACCACGCCAATGCAGCGAAAGCACAGGACAGCACTGGTTACAGCTACATATGCATAAATTGTGTCACGCGCCATATTTGATTCAGATGTCGGTTTTTTTTTGGAGAGAAACGATTTTAGTCTCAGCTTTCTGATGTCATTTTATCTAGAAATTCAAACAATAAATGTTGTATTCATGCTCTTTAAGGTGTGTGTGACAGGTTGCGGCAGCTGGCCTTTCAAACAGAGCGGAACAACACTCTCTCTCCAACTTATAGCATGAAACAAACATGAAAGAACATCTGAGCTTTTGACAAAAGATACATATCTCGAGCCCCGGAGCACTCACGGGATCAGATTCAGATTCAGCGCTGATGTACACTGAACGCACACACAAGTGAAAATCGCGCGGCCGCTCTTGCTGCTATCTGCGAGGCGTGGAAGCTTTTCATTCAAACTTATGACCCAAGGAGGAAAATGATAAAACAAAACAAAAATACCTTGAGAAATGTAATTTAATACTTTTTAATGGCCTTAATTTTCAGCAAATTGATTAAATACATTTGAATCGGTTTTAATGATCCGCGGATACCCTGTAAGTGTTAGCTGTACTAAATTGATCAGGTTAGCCGAGCATGCAGTGACGATGATGTGCGCTAAACGGTCTTTTGTCATAGGGGCGTTTACATTTTTAAAAAGCCATGACGAAAAGCCTGAAATGTATCGTATCCTAACTACGTGAATTAAATTGTATTTGTCATTATTATATTTACTAAAATTTAAATATTTAATATTTTATATATTACTGCAGAAATCCAAACCACCGTGTGTGGGCATTTCAGAAGATGTGTTCAAGAACACAGAAGGGTTGCACACTAGGCACTACCAGGTTTTAAAGGAGTAGTTTACAAAAACAAATGTACCTTTTGATCATTACTGACTGAATCTTAATGTGGTTCCAAGCCTGTACCCTATGCTGTTACGGTTTCTGTTGAACACAATAGCAAAGTTTTTAAAGATTGTTCATGCAGCTCTAAGCACCAGACACAAAAATGACACAAAAACAGTTGAAACACCATCAACAATTTGTGAATAAAAATGGGACGTGTGGAAATAATTTTTCTTGGTAATCAACATTATGCCACAAATGTTGTCAATTCATTTTAAATTGTTTTGAACCCAGAATATTTCTTAATTTGTGTTATTTCAAAGTTTTGATGACTCATTCTATAATATGGAAAATAAAAAAGAACGAGTTGGTGTCGCAAAACATTTGACTGGTAGTGTATGTGGATAAAATCAATAGTTTATTAAAGGACTAGTTCACCCAAAAATGAAAATTCTGTTATTGTTTTAACCCTATATGACTTTCTTTCTTTTTCTTAACACAAAGGGAGAAATTGATAAAAACATTTGTGCTCAGTGATGTCATACAATAGCAGTTTATATATATATATATATATATATATATATATATATATATATATACCTCTTCAAACTTCAAAAGAACACAAAAGTACAATTCAGAAATCTAATAAATTATTCCATGAGACAAAATACGCTTAGACACAAATATCTGGCATTATTTTTGCATGACACGGAGAAGTACCCTGATAAAGCACCTGTAGACATCAGAGAGAAAATGTGTGAGCGAGCAGAAATATGTAGAAAGACTGCAGAAGAATAAAATGGGTTCGAGCAGCGAAAATCTGTGGGCGAAGAAGGTGTTGGCATACGTTGAGTGCGTGTGAACCAGCAATAACCAAATTTTCAATGCATTTTATACACTGTGAGAATAAAGGTGAAAAGAAACTCACCACTAAAATGATATTCTTGTCCATTGTGAATATTCAATACAGCTGTATATGGAGCACCGTCCACACAGAGGTCACTACCAAACCAAGCAACTTCCTATTGGTCAACGCAGCAAATTTGTCAGAGTTCACCAAACTTGAACTTGCAGTGAAATTCTGAACGTACCTTTATAATAACTTAAGGGATATGATAACTTATGAATTTAGAAGACTTGGAATATTTTATATGATACTTTTATGATGCTTTATACTATAACTCAATATTCCTCTTTTATAATAATTTAGAATGCACAGGGTCCTCATGTGCAGACAGCTCATCTCCCTCCCACCCTCTGTATCTGAGCAGACAGATTTCACACCACTGCACTCACCAGTAGGGCATCATGGGACAGTGTGCAGGGGCTGTCAGCTCTCTACTGCAGGTGCCATCAATGCACTGTTGCTTCTGACACTCTAAGAAGACATTACAGTACAGATGATGGTCTGCCAGCGGGCATCAGGTCCATTCACCCAGTGTTCAGGTGCCCGCAACACTCCTCACAACATCACCAGAGCAACAAGGGTTTAGTAAAGGAACTCTTTAATATTTTAAATATTATTTACTCTAGCCATGACTGGATGATATATGGTGTATTAGTATCTTTTATAGAGCCTATACAATGTATTTTCCATTACAAGTATGTTGTTTTGTGGTTTGACAGCTTGAATGAAAGACCTATTCAATGCTACTTAGAGAGAAATTGCATAAAAAACATCGGCAGTTTCATACACTAACCTGCAAACTCATCAACATAACTTCGGACTGCTATCTGTGCTGCTTCAGCTCGTCCTGAGTGTGTGTGTGTGTGTGTTTGTGATATCTGTGCCTTTCCTGACCGCTACCGGCTTCAGTAAATGTTATATCGCCCTCTTGTGTACTCACAACGCTATTACGTCAGACTGTTAGAGGCCAACTGAGTGAGTTCGAAAGCATGCAAATTAGGCTCCTAATTTAAATGTTATCTAATTTTAATATTTAGATGTCTCAAAAACATATTGATAAAATAACGTTCCAATCAATAATCAATATATTGATATTTTATGACATGCCTAGTGTTTAATGCTGTGGATTGAAAAGAATAGGCTTAATCGAATAATTTGTTTGAGATTCGGGCTACACTGGATGCGCTGTTTGTTTCACTCTGTAGATTAAAAATAAGAGTAAGGCTTATAAGAGTAATTTGTTTGGGAATAGGACTTCACTAGACATGCTTTGTGCTTCATTCTGTAGATTCAAAGGAATCTGCTTGTTTTTTCTGCTTGTTAGAAAAAATTGTTTGGGGAAACATACTACACTGGACACGCTGTGTGTTTCACTCTAGAGATGAAAAAAAAAAACTGGCTCATAAGAGTGATTCATTCAGGAGTCAGACTACACTGGACAAGCTGTATTTACTTTATTCCTTCAGGAATCAGACTATGTACATTGCTCACGCACTGAGTTTCATGGTGTAGATTCAAAAGAACCGGCCCTAAGAGTAATTTGGTTTGGAATTAGACTACACTGGACGTGTTGTGTGTTTTGCACTATAGGAGGGACATCTCAAGACCAGAATGTCATAGAGAGATGGGGTAGAACTCTTTTGACTTGGGCCAGTAAACAAACACCTAGAAACAACTAAGAACACCCTAGCAACAAAACAGCAACATACTGTAACAAACACGCACAGACAACTGTAAAGTAATGCCCTGGCAACTACCAACAACCCGGCAAGTTTTACAACGGAAAGCACCGCTCTTTTTTACAATATGGTTCTGATAGTTTTGATGAAGTTGTGACAGAGCTGAGTTGAAACTTTAGAACACACACAATCTCGCTCTCATCTCGCCGGCAGATTGGCTAAGCTCCAGCCGCTGTCGTGCTGTCTGTCCTGAACTGCGAAAGACACTGAACCTCTGTGCCCCCTAAAACTTGTTCCTCAGAAGAACACCCACACACACATTTCCTTCAGAGATCCTGTCAGTTCTTGTTGGTTTGGCAAGAATTGTGTTATCATTTACACAATGCACTTTTTGAACAATACAGACATATATTTTTGACAATATACTATTATTATCTGTATAACACTGGGCACCTCAAAAGCATCTCATGCCAACCACTAATATATCTCTTCACAAGCTCAAACCTGGCTAAACCCTCGGCATGCAGTCAGAGTTGAAGGTGACTTTGTCAGGTGTGTCAGCATACTGTAACACCCGAGATAACAGATGCTGTCCTTTCACACCTGCAATAACTACTGCGGTTTCTCTTTCTCTACCCCCCACTGTTTTTTAAAATCTGTTTTATGTGTTATATTCCAAAAGGAGAGAAGCTGGTCACCAAAACCTACTGAACAGATGTCTAAAAAATTATTTAAAAGTCATGAACATTTCTATAGTGAATTTAAAATGTTCTCATGTAGGGAAGACCAGGTCTAGTTGTCACACTTTTTAGGCCAGTGAATAGTTCTCAGAGTAGTAACTGTTGGTGTATGAAAACATGCGCTGGATGGACGCCTTTGACCGTTTAGATACATTTCCAGCTATGTGCATTTTAGTGCAGGATGATACTGGAAACTGGATGTGTGTGCGTCTAGTTTTACACCATGCTTTGGACTACAGTATGGATGTGTTTCATGTGGATGTGTCTTCAGCATATTTTTTTAACGTATTTCAGCGTGGATTGCATGTTTTTTCGCCGATCAGGGTGGAATGCTTGTGAACCACTCATAAAATGATTCAAGCTTTTCAAAATAACTGTTATTGAAGGATGGGCAGTAAGTTAATATTTACATTCATGAATATTTCAAATGTCATGTCTGTTTGATAGTTTATACATTTTACATTTACATTTATGCATTTGGCAGACGCTTTTATCCAAAGAGACTTACAGTGCACTTATTACAGGGACAATCCCCCCGGAGCAACCTGGAGTTAAGTGCTCCACTCATGGACACAATGGTGGTGACTGTGGGGATCAAACCAGGGACCTTCTGATTAACAGTTATGTGCTTTAGCCCACTACGCCACTAGCACTCCTTATAGTGCTGATATCCTGTTTACACCGTTGACCCGACACAACAGCTTGAGGCTGGCTACACCGGGTGCGTCGACACAAACCTTCTTAACCGTTTATTTGTGTTGTTGGCAGAAGTAGTGCTAGGGCAATCAGCGCAAAATGGAACAGGACGTCTGTTTACTGTCAGTGCAATGCGGCGCACCGCAATGGACACTTCCATGGTAGACAGCATCATTGATTATAATGGGTTCTATTGCTTTTGGCGTGACGCGACTCTCGCGTCCGGTGTAAAAAGGGTCTGAGTGTTAACAGTTGTGCTTGAGATGAACAGTTTAATATATGCAGATGCAATGTTGTGGAGCTTGTTCATTCTCTTCAGATTGAGGATGGCTGATTAAGGGGCTGCACAATGTTTGGCAATCATAACAGTGGTGGTTCTTGAACTGAAAATAGACTGAATGTCTATGGACTAGTGCTTTCTGCCACCTAATGGAATAAAATGACACTTTTTAAAGTCAGGTTTATTGACCTGAACCAGAATTACATGTTTACAAAGTTAGGACAAAAAAAATTACAATTATGTTTATCATAACATTACAAACACATACAATATTATTTATGTCTTTTTTTTTTATTATTTATTTATTTGTGAATTCTCAGAAAAATTAGACCAATTTATTGCAGTTTGTCCATATGTAAATGGTGAGATTTTAAAAATGAGTGTGAAAAATTGTGGGCGGCAGCCCAAAAATGCACCAGAGTTTAATGTACTGTATGCTAGTGCTTTTTCTTTTCTTTTTTCTTTATTATTTTTTTTATCCCCTTTTCTCCCAATTTGGAATGCCCAATTCCCATTACTTAGTAGGTCCTTGTGGTGACGTGGTTACTCACGCTCAATCCGGGTGGGGGAGGACGAGTCTCAGTTGCCTCTCGCTTCTGAGACAGTCAATCTGTGCATCTTATCACTTGACTCGTTGTGCATGACACCATGGAGACTCACAGCATGTGGAGGCTCATGCTACTCTCCACAATCCACGCACAACTTACCACACGCCCCATTTAGAGCGAGAACCACTTTTCGCAACCACGAGGAGGTTACACCATGTGACTATACCCTCCCTAGCAACCGGGCCAATTGTGTTGCTTTGACTCCAGTGGTGGTAGTCAGCGTCAATACTCACTGAGATACCCAGACCCCCCATGTCAGTGTGGTTCGATTATGTCTGCTTGTTTATCCAAGGGCAGTAACAAAAATATGATGATAGTGAAAATTTACTTTGGAGGGTAGAATTAACTAAAATTATTGTAATTTCTGAACTAGGTTTTTAAAACCAACATACACAGCCTCTGACTTTCTGACCCTAAATCTTATAGTTACCGAGATATAGCCATTGTGACAACTTCCTTGAGTGACAACCAGCCCCGGTCAACACTTTTTGATTTAATGACATCAGATTTATGACCTCAATTAGTCAAATAAACACACAGGAGCTAAATAAATACTTGTAGCTGTTACGAAAGTAAAACGGTTCCATTAACAACAATGGTTATTACAATAATTGCAATTATAACTAGATTTGTAAAAATTTTTAAGAAAATCTGTGTGGTGCAAAACTTGCTGTCATGATGCAAGGGAGCTCTGGGTGGTTGCCAGGAAGAACCTTTGTCTGTGGACAGTATTTTCAAGATGAGGACTTGTCGCTCACAGGTACAATTGTGAAACGCTTTGAAATCTGAGCTTTACCCTCATTGGAGTGATTGCACACCACAACCGATACGAGAGTCCACTCCTTTGCATCCTTTGTTGCCCCTCCCATCAGGTGTTAGTTTCACCAACTACAACTCACAGATCTGTGCCCTCTTTTGTGCATTTTTGCAACACAGCACAGCTATTTAGCTGTTTCTTTGCAGTTTCTTTTGGCTGCTGTAGAGGAATGATTGACCTTTTCTGAGACAGCCGAGGTGAATCTAAAGAGATCGTCTTATTCAAAGAGAAGGCTGAATTGATTTCACATAACGCTGAAGTCGCACCTTAACTGCTGACGGGGTGCAAATGTTTGAGGGACGTTTGAGAAGTGTTTGGCTCTGTGATGGAAGCACTCTGTCAACTTCACGTTATTATTGAACTTGAGCGGTTTGGGGCGGCATGTAGGTTTAATGCAATCGCAAGTTCTATGTTTGGAAGCTTACAGGAAGAGTAGGCAGTTAGGGGACGTCAACAAATGGAAGATTTGAAAAAGATAGGACAGATCTTCTATCTACAATCCTCCCACTTCAGATGCTTTCTGGCTCTATTTTTGCAGTATGGAGGGTGTCAACAAGTAAGACAACACAGCCTTTGTTCATTAGCGCCAGCTTCCCAGAGGGCCTGGCAGCCCTGGATGCTTTGGAGAAGATGGGGCGGGCCCCAAAAGAACCTCAACCTACGGTCTTGAGGTTCCGAATAAGTCTTCAGCATTCCCAACTGAAATAACCAGTCTCCTGTTCACTCCCACATAGTGCAATCTTTTATTGTTTTGACTCCCAAGACAACCCATTATTAAATGCTGAGGCGGAAAGTGGGTTATGTTTTGGAACTGAAATATACATTCTGTTGTTCTCTGGTTTTCTCCATTGTCCATTTCTCCCCCATTGATGTGTAGCATGAGAAAAAGATAAAGCCAGTTCTTAATTAAGGCCGCCAATCATTCAGAAGAGGGATTCGGGCGCGTGAACAAATCCACGTGGTGTCATAATCGCACCAAGCAAATCTTTATTGTCAAAGCCGGATCCTGGTACAATGGGAGTCCTGGTCTGTCACTCTTTAATTGGAAGCACAGATTAGGGTTAGCATAAAGAGCAATAGATTTTGTGCTGTCACTTGCTAGCTGTCTTCCATTCAACAGGCAGAGAGAGAGAGACAGGTGCAAAGAATCAAGCATGGGTTAATCAAGCAGATTAACCCACTCTGACACCAGTCTGCATGTTTTTTCATCTCTAAACTGAAGGATGCCACATAAAGCTCTAGAGAGTCTAGCATGTTTAATTAATAATCTGTCAGAGAGGGATTAGAGAGCGACAGCGCAAGAGAGGGAAAGAGTGAGACGGGAAGTGAGAGAAGATATTATCACAGGCTGTATTGTGTCTAGGTTGATGTACTCTATTCAAACAAGGCTTAGGCTGTTTCTGCAGGGAGTGTATGAAGGTAGGAAGGCAACAAGAGAATTCTGAACCTCTTCAACTCTGGTTCATTTTTTTGGCTGCCACCTGCAATTGTTAGCTGGACATTTGAGGTACAGCACTGGATTATTTTAGCAAGCAAGCTCACAGACAAGCAAAAAACAATACATTTTAAAGAAGACAACCTAAGATGAAAGCTGATAAGAAGTTTTGGCTAGTTTGGGGCTTGCAGAATATGGAGCAGATGTGAGACGTTTTGCTTTGTTGTCTTGATCATTGATCATATTTCACTTTGTGATTCTTTTGATAGTCATTCAAACTGTGGTGTGAGAGCGACAAAATAAACTGCACAGTAACATTTTTGAGAGAGACATTTCATTCGATATATGACTTGCCTATTTAAGTACTATGTAAAAAACATTGATCTTCATGCACCGTCAACTCTAGGTGGTGCTCATTTGCAAGCCAAAGTTTTTAAAGGGTTTATATTGTTGTTACGTAGTATGAATGCAAAAGTGATGGTATTCTCTGAAAAGTTCAGATTCTAAGCTTTCAAATGACACCACATACAGTATGCCTGACTTCTGTATCTAGGGACTTTAACGTTTTAAGTGTAGATTTATTTTCTGATATAGTGCCCCCATTTGGTTTATTAAACATTCACAGTTTTAAATACTGATCTATTCTTTACACGCACCTAGCGTTTTGCATCGGAAGACATTAATTAATCCACTGGAGTCATATGGATTACTTTTACGCTGCCTTTATGTGCTTTTTGTAGCTTAAAATATGTGGCACCCATTCACTTGCATTGTATGGACCTGCAGAGCAGACATATTCATCCAAAAATCTTTGTGTTTTGCTGAAGAAAGAAAGTCATACGCATCTGGGATGGCATGAGGGCGAGTAAATTATGAGAGAAATTTCCTTTAATCACTATATTCACAACATTCTGTTTATGTAATATTACAACTAAAATCTGCACAGACAATGACGTGAATGAACAGGTGAACTTGAACTAAGTTATGCACTAGTCATAATAAGCACAACTTGCGTTGCATAACCCTCCTAATTAATACGCTGCACGCAATGAAATATTCTAAACTGGCTAAAAAATTTATAACGGTCTCTAAAACATGAAGAATTCAGAATAGAGTAGTCTAACTTCTAAAGAGTAGTTCCTCGAAACAAGGTATCTTAGAAGCCAACATAATGTTCGCGGGCATGCCTGTGATGCCTTAATTTGTTGTTCAGGTAGGCAGCTCACTAGGTTTTAGCACAGAGCTATTGTGAGTCAGTGTCAGCCGGCCATCTGAGTGAGGCCTCTGTACAACTTCTGTATTGACTAACAAGGGAACAACACTTCTGAAGCCTGCACAACTGCTCTCAGATCAGTGTGAAAGCCTAATATGTGCCAAGTTCTGTGAGAACACAGTGATATCTTTGAACAAAAGAACAGTATGAAAGAATAAGTCTAAATCCCTGGAGCTGATGAGCCAGTATCACATCCGTCACAGCAGATGCTTTCATCTCAACAACAGATTTTATACTGATTGTGGCCTTTGGTGTGAAAAGTAACAGATGTGTCTGAATGGCATTATGACATATTATTAGTGTGTATGTGAAGTGAAGTTAGCAGTGCTTTTAGCCTACATTGTTTGACAATGACAGTGTCAGAATGCTTGAAATCTACTTGACTTGAAAACTGCAGATGCATTGGAGTGTTATTTTTGTCTGACAGGAGCGCTCAGTGATTCACTCTGGGTTTTTGACTGGGAGAGAACTTCAAGGTCAAGACATTTATGACACAAACACGAACTCTGTGTGAAGACCTTCTGTATGTACTGTATGTGTGTTTGACAGACTGTATATCCTAGACAGTGTATAATGGCATAAGTCATTGATGTATTTGCTTAAGGTAGAGTGGAGTGGGTAAGTAGTATTGTTGTAGTCTTTTTTTTTTTGGGGGGTCAATATGAAAATCAATATAAATTATAGTTAACTTATTTTTGTTGTTGTTGCACTGTGCATTTACATGCATGTTTTTGTGGTTACAATATAATTACAATATAATTAATTCAAAGTCAATATAGTGTTTCAGAAATGTGAAAAGCCTACATACAAAATAAAAACAGCACGGTACGGTATGCAATTGCAATTACATAAGCAACCCCCTAAAGCCTGTCCTGCATCATTTGAAGTATATTTCACTTTGGAACTCTAAAAATGTTTAATGACCTGTACTTTGTCAGGCCTTATTTCTTTTTTAATGGTTGTAAACTTGATGTTTTCATAATAGGGACTCTAAAATGTGTGGTGAATTTTGAGTTTGGGAATTGGGCTGGTTTTATTGGTCATTTGGGCTGGTTTTGGGCTTGTACTGATTGGTGATTTGGGCTGATATTGGGCTGATATTGGGCTAGTGCTGATTGGTCATTGGGCTGGTTTTGGGCTAGAGCTGATTGGTAATTTGACTGGTTTTGTGCTAATGTTGATTGGTCATTCAGCTGTTATTTTAACTGGTTTTAGGCTGGTTTTAATTGGTCATTGGGCTGGACTGGATTGGTCATTGGACTGGTTTTAGGCTGGTTTTAATTGGACATGGGTCTTGTTTCCAGCCACTGCTTATTGTTTACTAGGCTGGTTTTGGGCTGGTTTTTTATTAGTCATTAGGCCAGTTTTGGGCTGGTTTTGATGGGTCATTGGGCTGGTATTAGGCCAGTGCTGATTGGTCATTGGGCTGGTATTAGGCCAGTGCTGATTGGTCATTGGGCTGGTATTAAGCCAGTGCTGATTGGTCATTGGGCTGGTATTGTGTAGTGCTTGGCCATTGGGCTGGTTTTGAGAGTGTTTTGATTGGACATTGGGCTGGTTTTGAGAGTGTTTTGATTGGACATTGGGCTAGTTTTGGGCGAGTGCTTTTAGGTCATTGCGCTGGTTTTGGGCTAGTGCTTTTTGGTCATTATAGTGCTGATTGGACAGTAGACTGGCTTTGGGCTGGTTTTGATTGGTCATTGGGTTGGTTTTGGGCTACTGTTGATTGGTCATTTAACTGATTTTGGGCAGGTTTCGATTGGTAGTTGGGCTGGTATTGGGACAGTAGTAATTGGTCATTGGGCTGGAATTGGGCCAGTGATGATTGGTAATTGTGCTGGTTTTGGGCCAGTGTTGAATTGTCATTGGACTGATTTGGACTCGTTTTGAAATTACACACCTGGCAATCCTGTCCAAACATATTTTTGACATGTTTGTTTTGAATCAACTAGATAGTGGGTCATTTCATCTATAGCAATCACTGACTCTATTTTTCTCTTGCTCGTCTTCACACACACACACACACACACACACACACACACACACACACACACACACACACACACACACACACACACACACACACACACACAGGTTCCAGAACTAGACAATCAGAAAGCAGAAGCGCAAAATGCCAAAAGAAAGAAAAGTGACACTAATTATTAGATGCCACAGAAGTGAGAGAGATAGAGAGATGTGTTTATGTGAGTGTGTGTATGTACTAGGGTTGCAATGGTATGAGATTTTCACAGTATGATAACTGTCTCAGAAAATATCACGGTATACGGTATTACACAATTACTATTATCAGTGAAAACAGAAGGGTTATTTATTAATGTATTTATTTTTTGAACAAACACTTCATTATAATTTAAACTTGAAACCGTTTATTTTATTGAAGTATGTGTAAAATAGTCTCCCTTTTGAAAATATAATAAATAGAAAAAATAAGAAAGCTTACAGAATTATAATAAACAGAATTATAAACATTATACAAAAATAGCATGTAACTATAACATGTAATATAATTAAAGCATGTTTGTTTACATGTTAAATGAACTAGTAAATGAAAAATAACATCAGCTGTGTGAGCTTTTAATGTATTGTCCTATGATTATTAACAGTTAACATATACTGCTCCTGTCTGTACCTTTAACTCAGTGCTTCTCAACTGGTTTTGCTTCAGGGCAGATTTTACATTGGAAATCAAATGTCGACCTGCCATAGATTAAACATAACCTATATTTAATGTATGCTGGGTTGCATTTCCTTTTATGTTGTATAGTTTTATTCATGGTTTTCCAGTACAAGACATGCATCAAGTGACATTATTTTAGTTGTTGACGTCAGGAAGTTGTCTCTCCCCCCCCTTTAAAAATTGAAGAGCATATTTACTTATACGAGCCCGTTTATTATCCCGTTTATTACCTAATATTACATATTTATACACATATTACACAGAAGAAAACGTTACCATGGTTAGGTCAGTGTGCTAGTCTTAATAGTAATAATAATAATAATAAATTAATGTATTTATGAAAAATAAATACTAGCTGAAACACATCTTGAAACTTTAACTACAACTGCCACTGTTGATATAAAATGAGGTCTAATAGATTCTACATTTAGATTATTTCATATGAAACTGAAACATTTTGTCAAAATATAAGTTACTTTTACTCATGTAAAATCCTGAAACAAATTTGTAAAGGTGATGTGTGTAATTATGAATATTTTTTACTATTTTGGTAAAGAGGCCACATCGGGCTGTAAGTAGTGCATAGGGATGCAATGTTCTGCATTGATTTGGTTTTTGTATCTTTTAAGCCCAAAAATATTTGTATTTTCTGAAGTGTATCTGTGACTAGTGAGAGTATTCTGCAATTGCCTTAAGTATTATATTGCTCTACAAAGATAGATACTTTTCTATCATTTATTTTACCATCTCTACTTCCCTTTTAATTTACTATTTAATTTAACAATCGCTGCATCAGGGGTCTGGCCACATTAAACCATGTGGAGGGCCGGTTGCATTTTTTTCTCAATACCGTAGACAAGCAAATGTACATGGTATGATAACCGTCAATTTCCAAACCGTGGTATACCGTGAAACCGTTATACCGCTGCAAACCTAGTGTGTACAGTGGGAGGCCATTTGAAGGACACTTTTCAAGAGTGATCAGAATATTAATCGATGCTTATGGGACCTGTGATTGTCTGTGTGACTCTTGAACCCTTGTGTTCAAAGCTCACTGCAGCCATTGTGTTTTCAGCAGTTGGACAGCATCAACGACAGCGTCTTTGTGCGTGTGTGCGCGTGCGTGTGTGAATGCATGTGTTTGTGTGCTCGTCCCACCAGGACTCTTCCTATAAAGGTATAAAATATGAGTCGACCGCACCTGCCCTGTCAAGCTCATTTCATTAAGGCATAATTGACACAACTGTTTAGATTATGATTAGTCAGAGCAATTAACAGAGTTCAGATCTCACACACACAGCTCTACCTGAGAGAAATAACGTAATTGCCAATAATCGTCAATAACTGCCTTATGTGTCTTCTGTTATAAATTCACTGTTCTAAGTTGTGCTTCTAAAATATAAAATAACTTTTATTATTAAATATTCCAAGTTAAATAGACTAGGTAGGTTAGGTAGTCCCGCCCAAAACTATGGAATTGGCAGAGAGGCACCTATACATTTCCTGATTGGCAAACACGCACGGGCCACATGGTGCAAGTGTGCAGACCTGTGAATAAATGCTTGACACTCTTTTGAAAGTATAACCACAGCACTTAAACGTAACTTTTGTATGAGACTGGTGTGATGGAGTTGCTGACCATCACTGTCTAAAATGCACTATATAAATAAACTGACCAACTTGACTATCTGTGCAAAATTATATCTCATCTTTCAAATCCCATTAGGGTTGTCAAAATGTTTTGGCTGACATGAAGTCTGCTGTACCATATTTAAGCAGCAATTAAGCTGGAATTTAACGTGTCAGGTCAATTTGACCCGGTAAGTGCTGTGATGTAATATCAATGCCAAAGACAAGAAAGGGTGCGTAACAAAACAAATTATTACAGAACATTTCAAGTACTTTAACAGAAATTAAACCATGTGTATTTTAACATTTATCCTGGTGCAATGCCTTGCCCCATAGACTGCCATTGTAAATGCATTACTTTAAATGAATTTGAATTCTGTTCTTTTTTACAATGTGAGCGGAAAGTCAAAATGACTCTCTGTGGTAATGGACAGAATGTCACCGATGTCGTGCACAGAGCTTAACTTTGGAACTGTCTCTCCTCACTCTGGCTCCAGATGTTTTCTGGGACATCTTGCTACAGAAAGTAAGAAAAACAAAGTGGAAATAAGGGATGCCTCATCTAAGCCCTCAGAGGATGGGTTTTGCGTATTACCGCCATCCTGGTGACCTCTCACGAAGCATTCTGGGTCAGTGTCACAGAGATAAATGAGAAGATGGGAAGATTTTCTGTCAGATTGATCTTTTTTCATTCAGAGAAGGGAGGGGAAGTGTGAAGATGAGGAAGTCTGAGGAAAGAGGATAAGACGCAGGAAATGAGAGTTGACAGATGCTCAACAGCAACAGAATGTCACATCAGATGCACAGAAGTGGCTAGGCGCTTTTAAAGGGATAGTCATTATTTATTCACCCTCATGTCATTTCAGACCTGTATGACTTTCCTTTCTCTGTGGAACACAGAAGAAGAGTGATTAGCACCATAAAAGTAGTCCATATGACTCTTGTGCCGCAGGAACATATTTTGTGAGAAAATCTTGTTTTTTTTGTTGTGCAAAACAGCCTAAATTGTGGTCTGTTCCTCACACAAAGCTATTGTATGGCTTGTATAATTAATTAATAATGAATATGTATAATTAATAATAATACAAATATGTATGTTTCTTTCCAAGTCTTTTGAAGGCATACAATAGCTTTGTGTAGGAACAGACCACAATTTAGGCTGTTTTGCACTAAATTCAAGATTTCTCTTAATTTTTCTGTCCTTTGGAACAACCCCAAGCACTCCGCTACAGTGTACTTTAACCATCAAACAGTGTAAACACAAACTGAAAAGGCAAAGGACATATAAGGATATATATATATACTGTTTATGTTCTGTAAAGACATTTGCATTACTAAGAAAACTGTTTCCACACATTTAAATACGAACCGTTTTTTCACAAAACATCAGAAATGAAAGTCTAATCTGTGCTTTCACTGCACATGACAGAACACGGTCTATAAAGCCAAACACAAAGTTCAAAGGTGTAATAAAGTGTCAAGGAGACAGGAAAAATGTCAAGAAAACTCCACGGATGGCCTGAGGGAAATACAGCAATGCATTCAGAGAATTGTTAATTCTATGCAAGACTTCAAACCCCACACAAGCAAAAGACCTGAATGAATTCTCTAGAGGTTTGGACAAGATAAACCACCATGTGAGAGAGACGTAATGTTTGGCTGTATTAAAGAAGGATGCGAGGAGCCGATATGAGGGTTTGCAAGGCTGTACATTTCTATAACTAGTTGCTCTTTTTATTTCACAGTTCACATTTCAGGAGTCTGAAAAGACTTTCATATTTCTACATTTAAAGGGATAGTTCACCCAAAATAAAAGGTCTGTCATTATTGAGCACTTATGTGTTTCCAAACTTGTATAACTGTTTTATTTGGTGGAAAAGAAATGTTTTGCGGAATGTTCATGCGGCAATGAATGTACACTCACATTTACATTTACGCATTTGGCAGACACTTTTATCCAAAGCGACTTACAGTGCAATTATTACAGGGACAATCCCCCCGGAACAACCTGGAGTTAAGTGCCTTGCTCAAGGACACAATGGTGGCAGCCGTGGGGTTAGAACCTGTGACCTTCTGATTAACAGCCCTGTGCTTTAGCCACTACGCCACCACCACTCACCTAATGCATTTAGGGGTGTGGTCCTGGTCAAGACAATCTCCTGAACTCCAAACTGAATGTCAGAATGGGAAAGAAAGGTGATTTAAGCAATTTTGAGCGTGGCATGGTTGTTGGTGCCAGACGGGCCGGTCTGAGTATTTCACAATCTGCTCAGTTACTGGGATTTTCACGCACAACCATTTCTAGGGTTTACAAAGAATGGTGTGAAAAGGGAAAAACATCCAGTATGCGGCAGTCCTGTGGGCGAAAATGCCTTGTTGATGCTAGAGGTCAGAGGAGAATGGGCCGACTGATTCAAGTTGATAGAAGAGCAACTTTGCCTGAAATAACCACTCGTTACAACCGAGGTATGCAGCAAAGCATTTGTGAAGCCACAACACGCACAACCTTGAGGCGGATGGGCTACAACAGCAGAAGACCCCACCGGGTACCACTCATCTCCACTACAAATAGGAAAAAGAGGCTACAATTTGCAAGAGCTCACCAAAATTGGACAGTTGAAGACTGGAAAAATGTTGCCTGGTCTGATGAGTCTCGATTTCTGTTGAGACATTCAGATGGTAGAGTCAGAATTTGGCGTAAACAGAATGAGAACATGGATCCATCATGCATTGTTACCACTGTGCAGGCTGGTGGTGGTGGTGTAATGGTGTGGGGGATGTTTTCTTGGCACACTTTAGGCCCCTTAGTGCCAATTGGGCATCGTTTAAATGCCACGGCCTACCTGAGCATTGTTTCTGACCATGTCCATCCCTTTATGGCCACCATGTACCCATCCTCTGATGGCTACTTCCAGCAGGATAATGCACCATGTCACAAAGCTCGAATCCTTTCAAATTGGTTTCTTGAACATGACAATGAGTTCACTGTACTAAAATGGCCCCCACAGTCACCAGATCTCAACCCAATAGAGCATCTTTGGGATGTGGTGGAACAGGAGCTGCGTGCCCTGGATGTGCATCCCACAAATCTCCATCAACTGCAAGATGCTATCCTATCAATATGGGCCAACATTTCTAAAGAATGCTTTCAGCACCTTGTTGAATCAATGCCACGTAGAATTAAGGCAGTTCTGAAGGCGAAAGGGGGTCAAACACAGTATTAGTATGGTGTTCCTAATAATCCTTTAGGTGAGTGTATATAGTAGGGCAGGGTATTGATACAGATTTCCTGATTAGTTTCCAATTCACAAGCTCTCAATTTGATTTTGAGTTTTGATTCGATATCAATTCATATGGGTGTATTTCAGTTATATTGTGCTGTCTATTTTGCTTGGATATCACAATATAGTAAAAGCTTTCTGGAAAATCAATAAAAAACGGTTTATAGGGGGCCTGGGTATCTCAGTGAGTATTGGCGCTGACTACCACCCCTGGAGATGCCAGTTTGAATCCAGGATGTGCTGAGTTACTCCAGCCAGGTCTCCTAAGCAACCAAATTGGCCCGGTTGCTAGGGAGGGTAGTGTCACATGGGGTAACCTCCTCGTGGTCTCTATAATGTGGTTCTCAATCTCAGTGGGGTGTGTGGGGTGTGTGAGTTGAGCGTGGATGCCGCAGAGAATAGCGTGAAGCCTCCACAGGCGCTATGTCTCTGCGGTAACACGCTCAACAAGCCACGTGATAAGATGCGCGGATAGACGTCTCAGACGTGGAGGCAACTGAGATTTGTCCTCCGCCACCCTGATTGAGGCGAGTCACTACACCACCACGAGGACTTGGAGCGCATTGGGAATTGGGCATTCTAAATTGGGGATAACCAAAATAAATTGTTTATATTTTCACTGGGTGTGATTGAGATAAAGTGGGCAGCGGATCATTGTCTGCTGGGTCACGAGATCTTTTCTGCCATGAGTACAAATTTGTGACGGTGGGTAAGGGATCATCTAAAAAAGTCCTCGTATTGTGCAAAAAAGTGCTAAATCTGTGCAGGGTGTGGTCTGAAAACTTCATCCATCAGAACGAAAGCTACAAATATTGGGCTATAAATATAACAGGCCGCTATATTTTAAGTATAAAAACATATATACCCCCATATTGTAATACCTATATTTTTCTCTTTATTTGGAACTGGACAAATATAGTCCAAGTAAAACACATTTCAGTCTAATATGTTGTGAATCAATATTATTATTATTATTATTATTATTATTATTATTATTATAAACTTTCCTCAAGAAGCTCAAGATCTTCTCAAAGAAATGCAACAAAGCAAAAAAACAAAACAAAAATGAATGCGGAGTGCATCTTTTGACTTTAATAATATTCTTTTGCGTGCTTTTTTGAGGTGGAAAAACAGATTACTTGTACTACGAGTGATTATAGTCGAGCAAAACAGTTTGCAGATGGCATTTTTCTGCTCTGCATCAGCTTTTGCAAACCAACACCACAGCTGTCGCACCTTTTAAATATCAAGCTCCTCATCATTTTCATGAAGATGTCTTTCACAAAAATAGTTTTTACTGGGTTAAAAATGACTGAATAGCACGAGTGATACTGCTCTGCCTTCTCCTGTCTGTGAAGCACACATATCATGAAGCCTGCTGGACTTGTGCACACTTGCTTGCTCCAGTGATAACATGTGCCACACTGATGTGAAATACAGATGCGCACATCAGATGACAACCATATTTAGCACTTTCGAATGTCATTGAATTAGCTTAGGCAGCTGCAAAGAAAATGAATATTAAATGCATTATGTTTATTTCTTCACATTCCCAATGCCCATGTTTCTTCCATTCTCTCAGTCTCACTTGAAGCCCTGCCCACTTACAGATAAGTTCATGGAAATTGACACATCACAATATAAACGATATAGCTAAATCTCTATTGATTGACACTTTATATTGTTACCACATTATATATTGGCATATCGCCCAACCTAAATTAGTGGAACACACACTAAAAATCGGTACTGTCTCTTTAAGAAAACCAGCAGTTCTGCAAATGAGCACATTTTAACAAGAGATGAGCTCGAATGGCTTCTTGTAACAGTGATGATGGTATCGCAACAGTACTTTGTTGTAAGAGATAGATTGACACACTTACCCTTTTCTTCTACCCACGTCCCAGGTCCCCTGTGTATTTGTTTTCCGCCCACATTTCTTCCCAAATCCACAATCCCCCTCTAATCAATGTCTCTCAGAGACTTCTGAGTGTAGAGGAGTATGAGAAAGTTTGAGTGTATTTAAACAGAGTTTGTCTGATTATTGATATATCAGCCCTTTGAGCATATGAGAGCAGTGTGTGGGAATAACGATTTACATTGTACCCACTCAAAGCTATGTATGGCTTCAGAAGACTTGGAATAAGAAACATAAGTCATACAGACTACTTTTATGATACTTTTATTGTTCTTTAATGCTAGTTTTGAGGGAACACAAAACTCAAGATGTTGGTTAATGGAGAAAAATAACCTTGGGAGAAACCAGACTTACTGTGGGGGCCAGTTCCCCTCTGACTATGTATTATTCTTATTTTTTTTTCTCCTCAATTTGGAATGTCCAATACACAAAGTCCTTGTGGTGGCGTAGTGACTCGCCTCAATCTGGGTCGCCACGTCTGAGACAGTCAATCTGCGCATATTATCACGTAGCTTGTTGAGCGCGTTACCGCAGAGGCTTCACACCATCCACGCACAACACACCACGCACCCCATCGAGAGCACGAACCACATTATAGCGACCACAAGGAGGTTACCCCATGTGACTCTACCCTCCCAAGCAACCGGGCCAAATTGGTTTCTTAGGAGACCTGGCTGGAGTCATTCAGCACGCTCTGGATTCAAACTCACGACTCCAGGGGTGCTAGTCAGCTTCAATACTCACTGAGCTACCCAGGCCATAATACTGCAAGTCATGTATTATTTTAGTAAACTGAGTAGATGTTGGTGGGAAATGTCAGTCATAGACAGCCTTGCTGAAGGGCGCTGCACCCATGCAGTTCTGAAGACATGAGGAGCGCTCTGTCAGGCTCTGTGATCCTCAAAATAGCAGGCCTGACAGCAGCAACAAATATTCACATGGAAGTCTCTTTCTTCTCCTAGTACGCTCGTGTTCTCCTTCAGTTCTGACAGGAAAATGTGCACAACTGCAGAACATCAGCCACGCTGATGAATCACACAATGACATCTGGAAGAAACAGCAGTTTATGCTGACTCATAAGCGCATGGTATCGCATGGATGAAAGAAACATTCTGGAGATACTTAATGTTGCAAACTGCAGTGATGAAATGGGTTTAAAATCTCTCCTCGTTTAGAAACGAACATCAGGACCAAGCAGATGGAGTAGCTAAGATTTTTTTAAGGAATATTTCACCCAAAAATTACAAATCTGTTGTAATTTACTCACACATGTTGTTGCTCCAAGCCTTTATAAATATCTTCAGTGGAACACAAAAGGAAAAGTTTTGAACAATTATATTGGATATTGTTTCCACACAATTTGCAATGAAAGGGGACTTTCAAGGCTGTCAATCTTCAAAAAGGACACAAAAACACCATTAAAGTATCATAAGCCTTATGATAGATTTGTGTGAAGAACAGACTGAAATTTAAGTTAAGCATCAAATATCTTGATACCTGATCTCCTCAGGGCTTCCTCCTGCCGATTACCACTCTACTCAAAATATCGACAGTCCATCAACAAAACCATTTTCTCTTTGACCTTTCTCACGGTTTCCTCATAATCCCTTTCTAATGAGTTCTTGTTGGCTCATGATTGCGGTATGTCTTAAGGGGCTCTGTAGTGGCCCACGGGCATGTCTTGTACCCTACGCATGACTGCCACTGATTTACCACACTAGGGTGACAAATATGCCCTGTTTTTAAGGCTGGCCGACGACAATTTTAAAAGAGACCTTTGTGGCAATGTAGTTCATATAGTTCAGGTCTGTTCTACTTGGGGGCAAATTCCCTAAACATTGGCACCACTCTATGGTGTTCAAGCTAGTTGCCCGTTAGAACTTTGAATCAATGTAAATATGGGATTTTTGATTGTTCTAGGAAAACCGTATGTCCGATCAGTTAGAAAAAACATAGCACAAGTCAGAACAGTCTAAAGGTTCTGTAGCTTGAAAGCTGTAGGAGTTACAATTGATCATTTTGGCCTTGGTTTAGGTAGGGCCCTATGATATCCGCATTGTGGAAAGCACGGACGGAATGGGGCTGATTAACAGGGAAAACCCATCTGTCGTGAATGTCTTCGAATATTTCAAGGCAAAAGGAGAAACACCAGAAACCTTATTAAACACCTTCGTACACATCCCGCTGCTTCTGTAGAATACACACGAGTTAGTGCCACTTCATTTAACCTAAATGCTTTATTTTAACATTTACAGACTGACTGTTTCTCTGAAAAATCAAATGTTGCACTCAGTTGACTTTTTCCAATTACAAATGCATGGTGGCAGTAACTTTGCTAAGCTCGCACTTATGATTAGATCACATCCCTGAGCCGTGCAATCAAACCGGTGTGTGTGTAATCTGCATTCACGCTGCTGTTTACCAGGAGAGAGGGCCTGAAGTGGGTAAAATAATGGAACAGCTGCTCAAAACAGTCTTTTCAATGTAACAATATCTTTATTTTTATGCAACCAACATTCAAATAACGGAATAAAAGTTTAAAGATATTGCCGTTTAAACTGGCTGTTTTGATGCAATAAAGATTTTTTTTTTTACATCAAACTAAGAATGTATTAGGTAAACAAGTTAGTCCATTTGAGATTTCTTCCAGTTCATCCATTAGTTATTTTAACCACTTCTGGAGAAACAAGTGGAATAGCAAAGGTGGTTCTTAGAAACTAGCTATGACGAACTGTGTTAAGGATTAACACACTGTCGTGTGATATTGTGATACTTTATCTGGTATTGTATCGTAACATATGACTACAGTATCGTGACAACCCTAAGTAGTAGTAGTAGTAGTAGTAGTAGTAGTAGTAGTAGTAGTAGTAGTAGTAATGATAGTAATAATATATAATTAAATATATTATATTTAAGCAATATCTCAAGCAAGAGTTTCATCACTGCTTTTATTAATACTGTAATGCTCTACTGTCCAGAACTGTATTTGACCATAATAATAATACAAACTCAAATGCTGAGTTTTGGATTGTGCTGTGAGGATCAGTGTAGACGCTCTTCATTTGAAATGCAATGATACATTGAAAAGTTTTTGTTCTGTTTTCGTTTGATAAAAATTCTATGAATTAATTTGATTAGACAGTTTTTAATGATAAAATGTAATTCAACTTTAAAACCTAGAATTCAGAGAAAATAAAATGTAATTTTGAAAAAAACTAAATGGATTTCATAGGGCCTTCTTTATGGCAGCAGTCACCAATTAGCAGACCTAGTCCAGCCCCCAGTTTGGTTCCATCCAAACGGGACATCATGACGGCAGTTTCCTCCTCTCACCGTTTCTACACTTTAAGTGAGCAATGCAATAAAACAACACTTTGAATATCTCCTTTGAACATAAACCAGAATCAGAATCCGCTTTATGTACATACACATACGTAGTGCAAATTGAAATACAAATCTGTTGTATACAGTGCAAGGGAAGGTAATGGCAGGAGAGGTAGGATGTGAATGTGAGTAAACATGAGGCACCACAAGTACATTTTCAAACGTGGTTATTTTTAACGGCAGTAGACTTTAGCAGAGAAATGCAGTGAGCAGCAATAAAGATGGATACCAGCATCTTTCGCTAAATCACATTGCAGAAATTGAGATGGTTCAGCTTAACCAGACTTGTGATGGGACAATTTAATGTGGTTCCAGAGCGCCTTTAGACCATAGCGTTTATTTTTATTTCTTTCCAAATGTAGCTTTATTAATCAGCATGTAATGAGCCTTTCATAATAAACAAACAGATTAGTAGATGTCATCATCTCTGGCATGGATGGCAAGGAAAGACATCCAAAACCTATTTACTTAAACTAGTTACAGTAGCAGCACAGTGGAGTTTTCTGCTTATGATGAGAACACATTTTTCCATTTAATAGTCTGCACATTTATTCTTAATCATACATGTACTGTTGTGATGTACATTATTTGGTTGTTGTAAATAGATTCTCACCTTAAAGAAAATATTAAAATGTTCCACTCTGACGTACAGATGAGCACATTTCATCAGTCGTTTTTGGGTGTTTAAGTTGCAGTGGTGTGCTGATTCTGTACAGTCTCCGTAAAGTAGTCTGTTGAATCCTCCACAAACTAGCAATCAGAACTGACCTGCAAGATAGGGAATTTCCCATGCAAATGGCAATCAACAACAAATGTTATGGGTGTGTTTGCATCATTACATGGTTTTATAATTTCTTGAGTGAATCAGATGCTAAAACAATGCAGATAGCATGTTCAAATAAACAATGCTATCAGCAGGCTCAATTCTTAGTGAATCCCCCTCATTGTTATATTCATCTGTGGCAGCGGGGGCGTGGTCAAGCGCCCGTCCGGGAGAGAAAAGCGGTAAGGGCGCTCACACCTGGGCTAAATTATGTCTAACACCTGTCTCTAATTGCAGTAGAGTGAGGAGAGCGGTTAAAATGCCAGCAGCCACAGAGGAGAGGGAGAGAGAGAACCCGTCGCCAACACAGAAAGAGATACCCACATTTAACTGTCAGAAAAGAATTAAAAGAATCTTACCTTTGAAGCCAACGCTGTTTCCCGTGTCTTCCTTGACAAGAACCCTTCACACTGGTGCCGAAACCCGGGAAAATTAGACCGTCTACCCGTTATGGACCAGAGTCGCCCCATAGAGTCCTCCCAGCTGGCGGAAGTCCTCCAGTCCCTCGCGACACTCCATCAGAGCCACCAACAATCCCTGCTTGAGCTCCGGCAAGACCAGGATCGTCGGTTCTTCGAAATCATGCGGGCTCAAGCAGAGGACCGACACGCCATCCGGAGCCTACTCAGCCAGGAGGCCGCTCCAGCCGCAGCCGCGACCCCGGACACCCGCGCCACGTTGCCCCCACCCGCGCTGCAGAAAATGGGGCCGGCAGATGACCCTGAGGCGTTCGTCGACCTCTTCGAGCGGACAGCAGAAATTTGGGGGTGGCCCCAAGACCAATGGGCGGCCCCCAAATTGATAAGACCGCGGCGATTGCGACTTGCCCTAGACCCAAGACCAAAAAGGGGGTGAGGCAGTTCCTGGGGCTGGCTGGCTATTACAGAAGATTTGTACCTAATTATTCGGACGTCACCAGCCCGCTGACTGACCTCACTAAAAAGGGGGCTCCAGATCCGGTCCAATGGTCGGAGCAGTGCCAACAGGCGTTTACGCAGATTAAAGCTGCACTTTGTGGGGGGCCGCTTTTGCATGCACCTGACTTCTCTCTCCCCTTTTTATTGCAGACGGACGCTTCAGACAGAGGGCTGGGGGCCGTACTCTCGCAGCTGGTGGAGGGGGAGGAGCGCCCGGTGCTGTACATTAGCCGGAAGCTCTCCTTAAGGGAGACTAAGTACAGCACCGTGAAGAAGGAGTGTCTGGCCATCAAGTGGGCAGTCCTCACCCTCCGATACTACCTGCTGGGGCGGGCCTTCACCCTCTGTTCGGATCATGCCCCACTCCAGTGGCTCCACCGCATGAAGGATACTAACGCCCGGATCACCCGTTGGTATCTGGCCCTCCAGCCTTTTAAGTTCAAGGTGGTCCACAGACCGGGGGTGCAGATGGCTGCCGCCGACTTCCTCTCCAGAAATGGGGGAGTGGTAGGCAGGCCGGATGACGCCCCGGCCTGAGTCGGGCGGTGGGGGTATGTGGCAGCGGGGGCGTGGTCAAGCGCCCGTCCGGGAGAGAAAAGCGGTAAGGGCGCTCACACCTGGGCTAAATTATGTCTAACACCTGTCTCTAATTGCAGTAGAGTGAGGAGAGCGGTTAAAATGCCAGCAGCCACAGAGGAGAGGGAGAGAGAGAACCCGTCGCCAACACAGAAAGAGATACCCACATTTAACTGTCAGAAAAGAATTAAAAGAATCTTACCTTTGAAGCCAACGCTGTTTCCCGTGTCTTCCTTGACAAGAACCCTTCACATCATCCTTAAGTATTTCCAGCTTCCATGCTTCTATCTTGATTTTGCAGACATAGCCAGTTCTCTATTTTTTCTAAAATAGCCTTGCCTCATTTCAAGGGCAGTGCATCTCATTAATCTAGCACCTCAGCTGCACATGCACTTTTATACCAATTATATAAATATATTCACTTACATTTAATTTCTGCTTTGCTGCCACACCGAACACACAGTGGAAGCTTTTTCAGAGAGGTCTGATTGCGCGTTGGAGAGGATTAACTCTGAGCTAATAGTCATTAGATGTCCACTTCAACCTATGTAATCAACTCTACCCAGGGACTCATCAATACTGTGTTTACCAGACTCCTAATACTATTATTGGCTTATTGGATAGAGAGAGAGAGTGTCTTGCTCGCTGAAAAGCTGGTTGACAGCAGATTAACTAAGGCTTGTTTTTCGGTCACATATTTGTTTCTTAATCACATTGAATCTGTGGTCTTTGAATCTGGTACTGTTAGAGGTATGGGACTTTGAGGATAGGCTATATTATAGTACTGTATTAATTGGTATCTAATATAGTAAATATGGCTGCATTTTGACATTTTATGTGACCTTTTGCAAGGTTAGTTATGCCTCTGCAGATATGGCTAGACATGCACAGATGGTAAGACAGCTGGCTTGTCTTGGTTCTTCACTGGAGATTATCAATCAATCATCAAAATGTAAAAATTGGTCACTTCCTTTATCCCTGCAGTGGACTGGTTTAACTTCTTATTTGTTAACGTGATGTATCCAAGTAGGACATGTTCCTAGATCAGTATCATTGGTGGCCTTGGAACTACATTCCTATCAAACAATCAGGTTCCTGGGGGTGGACCAAGCTGATTTCACAGTGAAACTGGAAACAGTAGGTCGACTTTTCTTAAGATATAATCGGTCCGTGCTAACTGCTATTCAAACCACTGCCCCCAGTTGCCAAAGTGGTAAGTGTTGTTGGGCGTATGGGCATGTTGGAGCTTAATAGGAATACATATTTTATAAATTGAATCCCCAACCCAAACCTAAACCTAACCACCAAAAATATAACGGTAGAAGAAAAAAAGCAACCTCTGAAAACGCTCGTCACTGATTGTGCGAATGTGATTACTTCCTGGTTTCTCATGCTGCTGATGCAATGCGCTTCAAGAAAAGGTATACATGCTTAAGTCTGCATAATGTGTCCAATCTCAGTGTACAGGAACTCGTAAACAGCTTGCTGACTTCCCGTGTGATAATGTTGAAAAAAACATTTCTCCTTCACATTCACATTGTACCTGTTTACTTTGTTTTTGTCCAAAAATGACCTTTGAGTTTCTGTTTGTTGACAAAAGCCTTTTAATGTGCTCCTCATTACAAATATGTTGAACTTCTCTTCTGTCCACAAAACTCTGGTGTCATGGGGTTATTAAAGATTTGTTAAGAAGGCCTAAATTGTAGAGGCCAAAAATGTTTTGAATTACGCAAATGTAAAATTAAAGTGAATCTGGAGCGCAATAAATAAAATGTGCTAAGAGCATGTTAGCAAATTGAACTTGGAGAACATCCTCTGAGCCCAGGATGTAGAGTGTGGCGCAAGCACAGAACTGCTTTGAAACCTTTTTGCAGAATGTGGTGTTCTGAAACGCCATGTAAGCGTGAATGCCGTTTTCCTTGTGCCGCTTGAGAGATTAAGAGAAGTGGTGTTCTGATTGATTTTTGAAGAGCGCACATGTGTATGGAACAGACCATCATAGGACAACTACGTCATAGGATGGAGCCCTACATCATATCATCATTAATCAACAAGTCAACAAAGCAGAAAGAATTCAACATTTCTGGGAGTACAGTGGGAAAAGGGAAAATTACACACACACATTCTATAAACTGTACCAATTTATACACACCAATTTCAAAATATTGACCACTGTCCGTGCATTTATGGATGTAAATGGTATATAGGTAAATACAGCTAATTATAAGGTAAATACCGGAGTTTGACATAAGAGGGAAACCCCACTATTACAGCGTAAATCCGCTGCAAGACATGATGGAAAGTTAAGGGAAACAAACACAGCAAAAACTGTGGAATATCAAAAATAAAATGCCAAGCAACAGAACAAAAAATAGCAAAGTCGTTCTCAGACACCATGTTTGTTATTTACTCCAGCGTCGCGGGAAATTATGTTGCTGTGGAGAAAGCTGCTTACATACCAAGCCGCTTGTAAGCGGGCGTAAAGAGTGAACTGCTAACACAGTGTCAACTATCAATCTCCACTTTCACATTTATCTTCTTTTGTTTTTCTGATTCTCATTCTGCGTCCATATCGCCACCTACTGGGCAGGGAGGAGAATTTATAGTAAAAAAGGACTTAAATATTGATCTGTTTCTCACCCACACCTATCATATCACTTCTGAAGATGAAGTCTTATGGATAACTTATATTGTATTGACTAATAGAGCTGAGATATTCTTAATTTGTGTTCAGCAGAAAAAAGAAAGTCAAAAACATCTGGGATGACATCATCTTTGGGCATTTTGGGCAAGTCTTTAAGCAGACTTTAACTTTATGCTAATGAGCAGTGACAGTATGTTGAGTGCAGACGGTTATGCGTTTTTGGGACTTTAATGGTACAATATCATCATTTTGTACCTGGGACCTGGTGACTGTGTGCTGCTATTCCACACAATTCAATACTTTAGGTAGTGAGACATGAAGCATAACAATAAAGTTAACTTTATTTCATATGTTTTTAGAATTAGCTAGCATCGTGTTTTACAGCTAGCTTGCCATGGTGTGAATGGAATGGAGGATAACAAGAAAGATATTGTTTGCTGCCCTCAGCTAGGACTGCTGAATGGAATAAGAAATGCTTTACTTAAAAAGTAAACGAAAAGATGAACCTGCAAACGGCACCAGTCTGGAAAAATTATGCCACTGTGCATCTGCGCCTTGCTTTGTATTGAAGTTCCAGAGCTTCTATCTAACATAAGCTGTTCAACAATTCTACTGTCTTTGTGATCTGGCCCTAATATGAATGGTTAATTTCTTGTCTTCTACAGCTTTATCTGTTCAAATTCATATTTCATTAAAAGCCTCCTGCTTTCTTTTATGGATTAAACTTGATTCAGTGGGTTGATAATAGTGGACTTAATATATGCTGTTAAGAACCTGTGTGAGCTGTTATTCCATCCTGCATGACAATTAGCAGGAAGTGTGCTTGATATTTTCAATGTATTCAGCTCACAGAAGAGACGTCTGAGGTTATGAGTATGAATTAGAGTTGAGTTATTAGCCATTTGACATAAAACCAGACAGTTTTACACCCCTGCCAAGCATGACTTATGTTATGACAACAAATATACAAGCCAAACAACTGTTAAAAATGGAGGTTAGTTGCACACGCTGACACAAACACATTTATTACACCAGAGTCGTTGTTGAGTCACGTCTCTTTCCAGGGACGTAGGAACGATTTGAAAAGGGAGGGAATATTTCAAGACAATATAAAATGAATATATATATATATATACATTAAAAAAAATCTGTGACATGGTTATGGAAAATCTGGTAAAATTGCAACCTGGTCACATAGAACAATGTTACAATAAATACATTTTTGCAAAATGATTTTACATAGCTCGTTACATAACCAACTCTGAAGCAACACCCTAGCCACTACACCACCACCACACTACATTGGAAGCCTTTTTCTATACTACCATTCCAAACTAATCTTATCTCATATACTATTTAGGGCAGATAATGTGCACATTGTGATGCAGGGCAGATTTGTAATGATGAACATACAGTACATACCGACGTTGCAATGCACTAGCATTGTTCCGTCAAAATAAAAGCCCCAGGTGAAGGTGAAGTCAATACAACAGAAATATACACTCACCTAAAGGATTATTAGGAACGCCATACTAATACTGTGTTTGACCCCCTTTCGCCTTCAGAACTGCCTTAATTCTACGTGTCATTGATTCAACAAGGTGCTGAAAGCATTCTTTAGAAATGTTGGCCCATATTGATAGGATAGCATCTTGCAGTTGATGGAGATTTGTGGGATGCACATCCAGGGCACGAAGCTCCCGTTCCACCACATCCCAAAGATGCTCTATTGGGTTGAGATCTGGTGACTGTGGGGGCCATTTTAGTACAGTGAACTCATTGTCATGTTTAAGAAACCAATTTGAAATGATTCGAGCTTTGTGACATGGTGCATTATCCTGCTGGAAGTAGCCATCAGAGGATGGGTACATGGTGGCCATAAAGGGATGGACATGGTCAGAAACAATGCTCAGGTAGGCCGTGGCATTTAAACGATGCCCAATTGAAACTAAGGGGCCTAAAGTGTGCCAAGAAAACATCCCCCACACCATTACACCACCACCACCAGCCTGCACAGTGGTAACAATGCATGATGGATCCATGTTCTCATTCTGTTTACGCCAAATTCTGACTCTACCATCTGAATGTCTCAACAGAAATCGAGACTCATCAGACCAGGCAACATTTTTCCAGTCTTCAACTGTCCAATTTTGGTGAGCTCTTGCAAATTGTAGCCTCTTTTTCCTATTTGTAGTGGAGATGAGTGGTACCCGGTGGGGTCTTCTGCTGTTGTAGCCCATCCGCCTCAAGGTTGTGCGTGTTGTGGCTTCACAAATGCTTTGCTGCATACCTCGGTTGTAACGAGTGGTTATTTCAGGCAAAGTTGCTCTTCTATCAGCTTGAATCAGTCGGCCCATTCTCCTCTGACCTCTAGCATGTTTTTCCCTTTTCACACCATTCTTTGTAAACCCTAGAAATGGTTGTGCGTGAAAATCCCAGTAACTGAGCAGATTGTGAAATACTCAGACCGGCCCGTCTGGCACCAACAACCATGCCACGCTCAAAATTGCTTAAATCACCTTTCTTTCCCATTCTGACATTCAGTTTGGAGTTCAGGAGATTGTCTTGACCAGGACCACACCCCTAAATGCATTGAAGCAACTGCCATGTGATTGGTTGATTAGATAATTGCATTAATGAGAAATTGAACAGGTGTTCCTAATAATCCTTTAGGTGAGTGTATATTACTATTGTATAAAACAACCCCTTAAAAAATTATACCAATTCAGCATCACATTATAATAATCTAATTTACTGGACAATAATAATAATAATAATACTCAGCTAGGCTCCCAAATATAAGTGAGTGAAGTTGAAAGGGAAAAAAACAATTATGTAAATAATTCTTCAACACTGTTCATTATAAATTCAGTGCCACTGTTTTGACAAAACACAGTAACTACACTTACAGAGAAATCTAGAAAAAGTCTTCAAATCTACTTCTATGTGTATTTTTTGGGGTGCAACTGTTTACCATGACACAATACATGGTGGTTCAAAAATGTGATGCTGTGCATTGAGGAGATTGGACTTTTTTCACGTCTGTTCTATTCAATATACACAACATCCTATGCCTATTTAATGCAGGCATGCAAATGGAAATAAATTCATTGCACACTAGCAGCTTGGTGTTGTGTGATGATTTCAGCTGAAACCGATGTGGAAAACAAGTGATGGAGGTTTGTGCTTCTTCAATGAATATATATATGATTTAATATATAATGGCTGTATAACAGGATTATTTGAAGAAGCATAAACCTGCATTGCTCATTTACCACAAGGATTCAGATAGAATCAGATAGAATATTTGTGGTAAACAGCAATTATAGCTAATTTTTAAAATTTTGCGATCAGGGGGCCTGGATAGCTCAGCTAGTAAAGACACGGACTACCAAACCTGTCACAAGTTCGAATCCATGGCGTGCTTCCTAAGCAACCAATTGGCCTGGTTGCTAGGGTGAATAGAGTAACATTGGTTTAACCTCCTCATGGTCGCTATAATGTGGTTCTCGGAGGGGCGCGTGGTGAGTTGTGTGTTGATACAGATATCTCAAGTGTCAAATTCTTTAGGTTTGAACTGTTTTAGATGGTTTCCCCCTCACCATGTAATCGAATACTGGGAACACCTGAAGTGTGAGAGAGAAACCCTCCATTTCTGTGTGAGGGATCCAGTGTTCATATGAATTGCAAGAGTGCATGAGAGAAAATGAAAAGTTTACAGAGGTTTAATGATAGTCTACTAAATACTGTATAACGATTAATATTATGCATATTTATGCTATGGGGAATACAAACATAATTTGATTTCATCAGTAAATTTACAACCTTCATTATTTAACTGGATAAGCATGAGTTACCATAAAATATATTTTTGTATAGAATATTATAGATATAATCAGTGACAACACTATTTAAAAAAAAAATACATGATTCATTTATAATATTTTAAATGTATGAAATCAGTAACAGTGTGAAAACATATGCATCCAACACAATTCTGTATGTGACGTCACCATTGCCCTATGCTGGGGCGGCTTTTAGTCCCAGTGCATCTCTGATGGCCTGTGTTGTCTTTATTGTATCGTACATTTAGAGTGCAAATAAGTGCGGGGTACAGAAACCCCTTTTTAAAAGCTAGGGGGTACAAGCCCCCACAACTCCCACAGCTGATACACCTTTTTCTCTTTGCATTGCCTGGACTGGTGTGTTTGTGACATTAATGTTCCGTGAAGTTTACATCTCTAGTCCAGTGTTACTCATGGGACAATAATTATGGATACTTATTCTGGCTACAGGAGTCCTCACATCATTATCATAGTGGTCACAGGCTCATTTTGCATCTCAGCCATTAGCACCAACACCCTTCACTCTCTGTATCACCATAAACAAGCCGTTAGTCTGTTTATGCCAGTGCTGGTAAGACAGGCCACTATGTTCTCTTACGAGAGGTTCTCTCGTATTGCGTAAGCTAGCTTACGCTACGGGAAAGATTCATCTTTTCTGAGATATTGAAGCCAAAAAATTATCCTTAATTTTTGTATCCATTGTCAACGCAGTGCGGCAGCTGCAGACCTTGAGCGGGCTAGCTAGCGAGCTCATAGGTTGCTCTGCGGCAACTGCTGCAGCCTATAGACGAGCTTGGGCGAACTCGCATCCAATGAGAGGCGTCCGCGCGCTCACTGCATCAAAGCCCGCCAAAAAGGGCGTGACTAGAGTGCATATAAGCGTAGTTCGTAGGCTGGAACCCTGGTTTTCATTGACTGAAGCGAAAAGTCGCTCGTGGCGCGAGCACGGCCGGCTACGCAATACTCGTTCCCTCATCTAGAGAGAACCGAGGTTACGTTAGGTAACCGATACGTTCTCTTACGAGAGGTTCTCTCGTATTGCGTAAGCTAGCTTACGCTACGGGAACCCATTGTCAACGCCGTGCGCGCCAAGCATCCACTGTATAAGCCCCAGGGAATTAAGGGGGACCCGGGGGAGCCCTTATGAGTGGGGAAATAATATTTGGCCGGCAAGAATGCGGGTCATTGATTGTGTAATACATAAGCACATAGTAGGACGGGAACGACAGAGCGGCGGTGCCGGTCTGTGTGGAATGTGTCCCATCAGTGCAGCTCACCAGGGGAGCTGTAGCGTATTAAACCGCTAGTAGTTTTGCCTGCAGAGCGGGCACTTCCATATTGTAAAATCTGACAAAGGTGGAGGGGAAGTCCATCCCGCTGCCACACATATGTCGTGAATGGAAATTCCGCTGGACCATGCCCACGAGGATGCCATGCCTCTAGTGGAGTGAGCCCTAATGCCCAACGGGCATGGCAGGTCTTTTGACGCGTATGCAGCAGCAATAGCGTCCACTATCCATCTAGATAGTGTCTGTTTCGAGGCGGCGAGACCTTTGGTGCGCCCTCCGAACGAAACGAAAAGCTGCTCGGAGCGTCTGAAAGCAGCGGAGCGTGCAGTATACAATCTCAGTGCTCTGACCGGGCAAAGGAGATTGGCGTCGCGTTCGCTATCCGGTGCTGGCAGCGCCGATAGGGAAATGACCTGTGCTCTGAAAGGAGTACCGATCACCTTGGGAACATAGCCGTGTCTAGGCTTTAAAATGACCTTGGAGTCACTTGGTCCAAACTCAAGACACGCAGCGCTGACAGACAGCGCGTGAAGGTCTCCCACACGTTTGACTGATGACAGGGCAGTCAGAAAAACGGTTTTGAGTGAAAGGTATTTCAAATCCACGGATTGAAGTGGTTCGAAAGGGGGGCTTTCATAGTTTCGAGAACTATAGAAAGATCCCAGATAGGAACCGATGGGGGGCGCGGGGGGTTCATCCTTCTAGCTCCCCTGAGGAAGCGGATGACCAGCTCGTTTTTACCCCATGACTGGCCGTGCAGGGGTTCAGCGAACGCCGCAACGGCCGCCACATACACTTTGAGCGTGGATGGGGATCTGCCCTCATCCAGCAGCTCTTGTAGAAATACGAGCAGCGACGACACCCCACATGTCCGTGGGTCCAGGTCTCTGTCGGTGCACCATTTTGAGAACACAGACCATTTTGACGCATAGAGTCTTCTCGTGGAAGGGGCTCTAGCGTGTATGATGGTGTTTATTACTCCTTCTGGCAGAGCGACGGGTAGTCGTTGATCACCCACGCATGCAGCGCCCAGCGCTCTGGGTGGGGATGCCAGATTGTGCCGCGAGCTTGAGAGAGGAGATCTGCTCTCACTGGGATGGGCCACGGCGCTGTCAGTGACAGCTGCGTAAGCTCCGGGAACCATGTCTGATTCTCCCAACGCGGGGCTATGAGGAGCACCGAGTGACGCGTTTCCCTGATCCTCTGCATTACCTGTGGCAATAGCGAGACGGGAGGGAAGGCGTAAAGCGGGCGTCTGGGCCAGTCCTGGGCCAGCGCGTCCTCGCTTTTCGAGAAAAATACTGGGCAGTGAGAGTTCTCTTTGGACGCAAAGAGGTCTATCTCTGCTCTGCCGAATAGGTGCCATAACGTCTGGACTGTTTGAGCGTGCAGGGACCATTCCCCTGGGGGAATATTGTCTCTGGACAGTCTGTCCGGGCCGTCGTTCAGGTGGCCTGGCACGTGCGTCGCCCTCAGCGAGCGCAGGTGGCACTGGGACCAACTCAGTATGCGTTTTGTCAGATGGAAGAGGTTCCTGGATCTGACACCGCCCTGACGGTTTAGGTAGGATACCACAGATCTGTTGTCCGAACGGACCAGGACGTGGTGACCCTGAATGACCGGGAGAAAGCGCACGGCGCGTACTCGACCGCTATCATTTCCAGACAATTTATGTGAAGGAGCTTTTCCTGAACTGACCATAGGCCGAAAACCGGAGAGCCCTCGCGGACCGCGCCCCAACCCGTGTTGGACGCGTCTGTCGAGATGACTTTTCGGCGAGATACAGCTCCCATTGTCACTCCCCGCTGATACCATTCGGCCACTGTCCAGGGCTGCAGAGCTGATATGCAGGTCTGAGTCACCTTGATGGGCTGGCGGCCTGTGGCCCAAGCCCGGCGAGACGCGCGGTGTTTAGCCAATGCTGAAGCGGCGCATGTGCAGTAAACCCAGCTGAAGTACTGCTGCGGCTGAGGCCATGTAACCTAGCACTCTCTGGAATTTCTTCAGAGGCGTGAGGCTGTTCATCTGAAAAGATGCGGCTAGTCGCTGAACACGGCGTGCGGCGCTGTGTAGATAAGCGAGCCGTCATTGCCACGGAGTCTAGTTCTATTCCCAGGAAGGAAATGGTCTGACTGGGCTGTAGTGAGCTCTTGGTCCAATTGACTGCAAGACCCAAACTGTTCAGATGGCTGAGGAGAACTGCTCTGTGAGACAGAAGCTCCATATGTGACTGAGCCATAATCAGCCAGTCGTCCAAATAGTTCAGAATTCGCAAACCCTGACTCCGCGAGGGGTGCGGCGCCGCATCCATGCACTTCGTGAAAGTACGGGTGCTAAGGACAGGCCGAGCGGAAGGACGGTGTATTGATAAACCTGGCCGTCGAGGCGTAATCTCAAGAATGGCCTGTGACGGGATTTATCTGAATCTGAAAGTATGCATCTTTCAGATCGAGAGAAATAAACCAGTCCCCTGGCGCACATGCGCGAGGAGTTTCCTGATTGTAAGCATTTTGAGCGGTCTTTTTGCAAGCACCTTGTTCAAAACCCTGAGATCTAATATGGGTCTGAGGCCGCCGTCTTTCTTGGGAACAAGAAAATAACGGCTGTAAAGCCCGACTCAGCTCAGAGAGGGTGGCACTTTTCTATGGCCCTTTTGCACAGAAGGCTTGCTATTTCTGAGCGAAGCATGCACGCTGCTTCCGTGTTCACAGTGGTTTCGAGCCGCGCTCTGAAGCGAGGGGCGGCGATCGAACTGTAGCAAATAGCCCTGTTGTATTGTGCTTAACACCCACTTGGATATCCCTGGAATAGCTTCCCACGCTTTGAAGCGTAGCGCTAGAGGGTGAATGGCCAATTCGGCTCTGATTGCGCACACAGACGCTGAACAAAATGTGTGGCTGCGTTTAGTGTGTTCATGCATGATTGCTCGCAGACAGCATGAACAGGCTGTTTTGTGAGTGACTTCCGATTGGAATGAATGGGGAAAGAGTCACATCTGTTACGTGATCGCGCAAGCATAGTCATGGGCACGGGACTTACACACAGAGGAATGGTTGCTGGCCGTGTAACAGAGCCGGGCAGAGAATGGTAGCGCTGCGCATTTGCGGGCGCATTTATTGACTCTAGCGCTCGGCGGTTCGTAACCGCTTTATGTGAGCGTGCTCTGGTGGGGACACGAGACATGCAGTGCTTGTGTGCAGAAGTGAACACTGGATTGTGGGCACATTTTCTACACATAGGGCTGGTCGTGTGACAGAAGCGGGCAGAGAATGGGCGTAGCGCATTTGTGAGGCGCCTTCATTGACTCTGGCCTTCGGCGGTTCAGTAACCGCTTTATGAGGCGTGCTCTGATAGGGAGCACGGGATGTGTTATGCTTGTGTGTAGAGGCGAACACTGGGTTGTGGGCACTTTTCTACACATAAGACATGTTTGCTCTTTACAAGATTTATTTGGATCAGCCGTGAAAGCGGCGTTTGAGTCTGAGCAAGCGGGCAGTGTCACCGGCTTGTTGGCTGCTAAATTCACCACTGTAGTAGCCTGAGAGAAGGGACTGACAGGGGTAAAGCTTTGACAGTGGTCCGACGCGGCGGGACTGAGCCGTCGTTTGTTCAACACAGTTAGGAAGACTTCGGCTGCTCGGGTTTCAGCGTTACCTTAGATCGAGGCCAGCGGGGCAGGCGGTCTCGCGGCGGCTGTCTGAGCCTGATCGAGGCGGCCGCCCTGTCGGCGCTGAGAAGTCTGAGATTGTTGAACTGGGCGCTGTGAAGAGGCTCGTGCAGGAGGCTGATCACGTGAGCGGCCTGCAGAGGAGCTAGCAGCGACGCGGCAGGAAGAAGGTTCATGGCTTGGGTGGCTTTCTGGACTTCTGAGAAGCGGTCAACAATGCCACTCACCCGTGGAGCCGAAGAGACCGGTTGGAGAGAGCGGTGCGTTGAGGAGCGTGGAGCGCTCTGCTTCTCCCATGTCGGCTAGTGTTAGCCATAAGTGTCTCTCGGTCACAGTCAGCGAGGCCATGCACTTCCCTAGAGCTTGGGCTGCAGCTTTGGTAGCAAGAGCGAGGTCTGTCGAGCCGTAGATCAGTAACAGCCTCTGGGTGCCTGCCTTTCTCATCCCACTCCGAAGAAGGTCTGCTTGTAGGATCTGTAAAACGGCCATTGAGTGCAGAGCAGATGCGGCTTGGCCGGCGGCGGAATAGGCGCGGCCAACATAGGCGGAAGTCGCTCTGCAGGCCTTAGAGCGGGAGCACAGGCTTGGAACGCCATCTCGCGAGGGCGGACAAAGGTGTGCTGCTACCGAGTCCTCGACCGGGGATGGAGAGTAGCCTCTCTCAGTGGCGCCGTCCACCCGGCGCAGAGAGGTGGAGACGTGTGAACGGGTCCTGGCTGAAAACGAGGCGTTCCACGACTTTGCAAGCTCCGTATGTAATTCCGGCAGGAAGGGGCGGCCGGGCCGCGGGTGTAGAGCGGCGATGGCTTTGAAGAAAGCAGCCGTCGAGTCTGTTGGGTGCCTGCTCAGGGGCGGTGACCACTTTCGAGCCCGAGGCGGTCGGCGGCCTGTGTGAGGAGGCGTGTTAACTCCCTTCGACTCGGCGCGGGTCCTGCTGGATTCCTGGGCTGAGGAGGAGGCTTGGGAGCCTGTCCACTCCTCGCTGTCCGAAGCCATGATGGAACAGCAGCCCTTATCCTCCGCCGTCATCCGAGATGGCAGCAGTGCGGCCGCTCGGCGGCAACTGCTGGCGTCCGGAGGCGGGGAGGGTGAAAGCGATGCTCGAGGGAGAGGCTCGGCGAGGCAGTCGCTTCAACCACAGTTTCCGGCAGCCTTTGTGGCGGCGCTTCTTCCTCTTGCGGCTGAGGGTAAAGCGGCGGCGGTTTCTGCTTTGACGGCTCGAGTCGAGCCCGCAGGGTCGACATCGGTAGCTCCTCGCAGAATCGCATCCGCCCTCAGTGAGGCGGAGCTCTGCGTGCCCCAGTCCCAGGCAGAGGCGCCAGATGATGTGGCGGTCTCCTGTGCTGAGAAGGAGCGACATGAGGCACAAGTGGAGCGAGGCATCTTGAAAAAAGCAGCTCAGTACTCTTTTGTGAATAGTTCTTGAGAACTAGCTTGCTTAATAAAAGGATACGTCGTCGGATGGCGTAGCTTCGCAGGATGGCTGAAGGTGGCTGAGGCGGCCGGCTTCTTCTAAGCTGTCCACGCTTGCTAGATGCCCCTCAAGCGGCGAGCGGCTTCCAGGTCAGCGATCGCGGAGAGCTTCGCTGAAGAGATGAAAATCAGGGTTCCAGCCTACTGAACTACAGCTTATATGCACTCTAGTCACGCCCTTTTGGCGGGCTTTGATGCAGTGGCATGGGCGCCTCTCATTGGATCTTGAGTTCAGCCCAAGCTCGTCTATAGGCTGCAGCAGTTGCCGCAGAGCAACCTATGAGCTCGCTAGCTAGCCAGCTCAAGGTCTGCAGCTGCCGCACTGCGTTGACAATGGATACAAAAATTAAGGATAATTTTTTGGCTTCAATATCTCAGAAAAGATGAATCTTTCCCGTAGCGTAAGCTAGCTTACGCAATACTCGTTCCCTCATCTAGAGAGAACCGAGGTTACGTTAGGTAACCGATACGTTTTATTAAGAGCCTCTCACACACTCACCCCAAATGAAGTGTGTGTATCTAACATGGTTTGTTATTGTCGGTAAGTGTGTATTTTTTTGCAGTGTGCAGGTTAAATTTAAGGAGAGAGAACTTGACAACTTTTTGTCATGTTCAGATGTTGGTAGACGGTTTCTTATCTATTGAAGCTGTTATTAATTTGTCAGGCTTTGGTAGACGTGATTGCAGACTCAGCTGCCACTCCATCGTAAGACTACACCTTCAGACGGCATGCTCACAGTTTATTCACTTACTGTCTGATGCGTATTGCACACACAAATGACAAACACTTGGCAAAAGTGCAAGCTCCCATCTTTTCAGCTGGCTTTACATATCTTACCAGAGTTGTGGTGCAAAGGTTTTAATTAATATTTCATGTGTACATGCTGCTACAATGAGCACTTCTCAGAGAGATCTAATCACTGGATGTGGCAAAGTTCACCAGGTTAGTGGCAAGATATTCAGGATTCTGATAAATCAGGCATCCACAAACTGTACAGTGGCAAGAAAAATATGTGAACCCTTTGGAATTACCTGGATTTATGTAAAAATTTGTCTTGAAGTCTGGTTTGATCTTCATCTAAGTTACAATAATGAAAAACACAGCAAATTATTGTACTGTTCTTGTACATATTGAATATCTTCTCCGGTAGTCCATCGAAATCTGATGATGATGTCCACTCATTTAACAGTGAGATCTTTGATGGCTGAACAGTCCTATCCTGGACCCACAAGGTCTATTGCATGTGGGGCATATATATGTGGTAATAGTGGTGGTAGTGATGGCAACCATGGCTGTGTGTCTCCCAGCTCTCTCTTGTTGTCTTCTGGTTGTCCTCTCCATCTCCAGAATATGAGCCCCATCCCTACAAATCTGTCGCCAGCTGGTAGGATCAGCAGCAACATATTCCAAGTCCTCGGGTCTTGCACTTCCTCAAGGCAATCTTCATTTGATCCTTATAGTGCTTCTTCGGTCCTCCAGCTAAGCGTCGACCATGATGTAGCTTGCCCTATAGCACTCTGCGGGGTAGCCGACGTAGGGGCATCCTTATGATGTGGCACAGGCACTGCAGCTGGTGCTGGGTGATCATGGCCTCAGTACATCTGCAGTTGGTCTTTACAAGTATTTTAGTGTGAGGCATATGCTCACGCCATGTAATTTCCAGAATGCGCTGAAGGTATCTGATGTGGAAGCGCTCTAAAGACTTAATGTGATGGCTGTAGGTTACCAAAGCTTCACAGCTATAGAGGAGGGTTTTCAAGTCCCGGACACAGACCGCTTGGTATTCAACGACCTTTGTGGAGGGATGAAGGTTTTTGTGCCGAAGTCTCCCAAAGGCAGATGAGGCCTGTTTTATCTGGATCTGGATATAGTTGTCAAGGCCGCTATCCTCTACGAGAATACTCCCCAGGTATTTGAAGGATGGCACAACTGACAGCTACTCCCCACCAACAGTGAAGGGAGGTAGAGTGGATGTGACACTGGAAATCCAGTGGCAAACCACTTCTGTCTTGGTGGTGTTGACAGTCAGCCCCAACCTGCTTTATGCTCTCACCGCCACAGCAAGGACGGACTGTATCCTCCGGAGTATGGGCCACAAAACCACAGTCGTCTGCATACTGCAGCTCCAGGACTCACTCACTCTCAATCTTAGTTATGGTTGTAATGTTAAAAAGATTGCCATCTAGTCTGAAGACCACTGCCACACCACTGCTGTTCTCAATCTCATTGTGGAGAACCTTGGTAACACACAGGAGGAAGATGTTAAAGAGCACTGGCGCTAGCACACACCCTTGCCTCACCCCTGTGCTTACAAGGAAGGGCTCCGAGTTGTGTCCACTGATGGTCACCCGAGCAGTCGTTCCATCATGAAACTGGCGGAGAATGTCAGCCAAAGTAAGCCAAACCTTAGGAGGAAATCCCACAAGAGCTCTCTTTTCACAGTGTCCAAAGCTTTGGAGAGGTGGACAAAGGCCATAAACAAGTCCTGATGTTGTTCCCAGCACTTTACCTGACGCTATCTTGTTCCTCCGAAATCTACGCTGCGATTCAGGCAGCAATAACTTAGTGATGTTTCTGATGAGTCTCTGAAGCAACACCCTAGCCAGGACCTTACCAGTAACAGAAAGAAGTGATATGCCCCTACTATTGCCGCAGATGGCCTTTTCACCCTTGTTCTTATAAATGAAAACAACATTTGCATCTCTCCATTGGTGTGGGATGTTCTCATCAGTCCAGACCATGGTAATGTCCTGGTAGAGGGTGTGCACATGTACTCTCCTTCCTTTAGTAGCTCAGCAGGGATATTATCTGTGCCAGGGGACTTGTTGTTCTTAAGGGAATGGACAGCTGACAGAACCTCCTGGAAGGTTGGTGTTAGACGGAGGTCATGGATGGGGGGGATGTTCAGGCAGTTCGTCCAGGATGGTGGAGTCTGCATCAGAGTCCTGATTAAGCTGGGTGTCAAAGTGTTCAGCCCACTCAACAGGATACTATCCTGATCCATCAGAAGTTTTAGACCACATGCTGTCTTCAGAGATGTGACAGCGATTTATTGGGCTGTAGATGGTTTTGACAGCAATATAAAAATTATTCATGTCATTTGTATCAGCAAAGGACTAGATTTAATTTGCCTTTTCAGTCCACCACTTTTCTCCAAGCTGCCTGCCAATGCTGCCTGGTGTTGGTGGATGTAGGCTAATCTAAAGTTGCCCGATGTGATTTGTGCATCTCCTTAAGCAAGTTATGGATGGTGTTTCCTGCTCTTATGGCCGATGGATTGGGCTGCTGCATCGTAGAGCGCAGAGCTGATATAGGTCCACTTTTGTTTCCGTGGTGTATTCTGTGTTCAGACAAGGCTCCAGCCCGCTTACTTTCTCAGCTAAGAGGCATCGGAACTCACTTCTGGCTTCTTTGCTTCCCAAGCAGTGCAATTTAGCTTCTTTTTGTTGGGCTTTTGCAACCGCAGAGGGGGACATTCTTTCATATGTAGCATACAATGGTCGGTCCAGCACTCGGCACGCCTCATGGCACAGGTGATGTGAACATCCTTGATGTAATTTACGACTCACAATGATGAAATCAATCATGTGTCCATATTTAGAGCAAGGTTGCATCTACAAGGACTTATACTTGGCCTTCTGCTGAAAGATGGAGTTGGTTATGGTAAAGTTATGGTCAGATCAACGAGTAAGTAGCCTCATGCCATTTGCATTCACCCTGCCAATACCATGTCTACCTAGTACTCCACCACATATCTTGTTGTTCTGTCACACCCTAGCATTAAAGTCACCAAGCAAGAGGATTTTGTCACTCTTAGGGATCCGGCAAAGAGCTTCAGCCAGTGCCTGATAAAAGCATTCCTTAGCCTCGTTCTCAGATGGCAAAGCTGTTGTGTAGTCACTAAGAAGTTTGGCATAACGCTTCTTTGCCAGGGGATAAAAAGGATCATTAGCCTTTCGCTAATGAAAACAGTTGTCAATGTTGTAGTGCCTCAGCTCAGCAGCGATCAGAGCTGTTTTCTGGTGAGGCCTGTCATAGATGCCATAAGAGTCCAAGAGAGCCCTTATATTCCATGTTGCCAGTGTTATTTTGTATTGTTTCTTATTTTGACCCTGTTGTGGAATGATATGGTAACCTATCCAGGTGAGATTGAATGAGCAATTTTTAGACCATCTTTTCTAGGCTCTTCTCCAATTGCGGTGAGGAGTGTGGTACCTAAATAGGGCTGCTCAATTGCACAGGGGTCTGCCGAAAACAGATGCCACTCCGTCCCAGCTGTTAGTGGCCAAAAACCCTGTGCCGCTGTCGTGCAGGGTTCTGACTAGGAGCTCCCTGTCCATTCGTACCTGCTCCCATTGCCAGACACACCATTACCTTCAGACTTCAACCTATATAAGGTCCAGATATTGTTCACCATGGTTAAAAGTGGAGACCTGCGCAAGGAAGGGTTTTAAGTGCCCCAGGGGGTGTGCTATCCCCGGAAGCACTATCTTCACCATGATGGGGTAAATCCATGGGCAAAGGGGTCCCGGGACAACTGGTCACACATCTTGGCTTAATCAGGCTGCTTGGTCCTTTGTTTGATAATGCACGCCTATTGCACACTGCAGCACATTGCTTTTCTGTCAGAGTGTACTCCCTTAGCCTTAGTCTCAATAGACATACTGCAAGGCAGTGGGGCTTTTTGCCCATAGCTGGGGTAGTGGTTGATGGGCGCCAGGGCATGTCCACACAGTGGTGGGCCTGCACACCTCATCTCTGGGGCCCACTGCTGCTCCGAGATCCCCTGTAGTTTAGACTGGGACCGTGAGATACCCAGTTTCCGTGTGGCCCCGGGGAGGCACTGACCACACAGAATGAGGCCCACCACAGAATGCTCAATGAGGTAAAAAAAGAATCCTAGAGTGACAGCTAAATACTTGAAGGAATCATTGGAACTGGTTAACATTTCTGTTCATGTGTCTACTATACGAAAAACATTAATGCATGGTGTCTATGGCAGGATACCGCTACTTTCCAACGAAAACATTGCTGTGCACCTGAAGTTTGCCAAAGACCATCTTGACACTCCATAACACTAATGAGAAAATGTTTTGTGGATTGATTAAACTAAGGTTGAATTGTTTGGGAAGAACACACAGCATTATGTATGGTGTAAATAAGGGTACCACATACCAACATGAAAACATCATCCCAACGGTGAAGTACAGTGGAAGAAGCATCATGATTTGGGGCTGCTTTGTTCCTTTGGGGCCTGGATTGCTGCTTGCCATCATCAAGGGAAGAATTAATTCCCAAGTTTATTAGGATATCCTACAGGATAATGTCAGGGTGGCTATGCCTCAGTTGGATGTTTTCAGTAGAAGTTGGATTATGCAGCAGGACAATGACCCTAAATGTTCAAGTAAATCCACTACAAAATGACTTAAAAAAGAAAATCCACCTTTTGGAGTGACCCAGTCAGATCCCAAACCTTAACCCAATTCAGACGCTGTGGAAAGTAGTCGAGTCCGAGTCAAGTCCAAGTCTTTAAACAATCAAATCTGAGTCCAAAAGGGGCTGATTGAGTCCGAGTCGAGTCTGAATGAATCTGTTCATGAATCTGAATTCAAATTGCAACCATAAACTCAACATCAATATTTTAAGCTTATTTGAACTTACACAATTAAGAAAACACAACTGTTAATATAAATGTAACAAAAACAGCTCTAAATGTTATTAGTTTCTGTGACATTCTCAGTTGACTTTTAGTTTGTGTACTTTTATTTTGACATTTCCTGTTTAGTTCCTGTTTCCTAGTCTTGTCTATTCCTGTTTTCCCTTGTTCATGTGTCCGGTTTTCATTGGTTTATTGTTTGATTACTTTGATTCAGTTCTAGTTTGTCTTTGGTTTGAGTTAATTGTCTTGTTATCTTGTTTTAGAGTTCTGTTTGTTCATTGGCCTTTGTCACCCATGTCTTTTGTATTTAAAACCTCATGTTTGCCTTTGTAACTTGTCAGGTATTGTTTGTGTAACCCTGTTGTTCAGCCATAGATTAGTCTAGCCTTTGTTTTGTTTAACCGTGTTGTTCAGCCATAGTTTAGTCTAGCCTCTGTTTTGCGTAACCTTGTAGTCTTAGTCCAGTCTTATTCTAGTCCAGTCTTAGTCCAGTCTTAGTCCAGTCCAGTCTTAGTCTTAGTCATTTCTTGTCGTGTCTAGTTTTGTCATTATTAGTTAGGTCCTTGGTTTCTTGTTTTGTTTTCTTTCACACTTATAGTTAGGGATATTGGTTTCACGTTTCAAGAATAAACTGCACTTGGGTTCATCTTTACATCATCATCATCGTCTCAGCCTGTTTTGTGTCTTCCTCGTTACAGACCTCATTACAGTTTCCTGCTGAACAAACTTCAAAGTGGTTTCAGAATGAAAGCATATGCTTTAGGTGTATGAAGATAAAACTCTTCTTCAACACACTTCTTATTGCGTTCTGTTGACATTTAAATTATTTGTTGCTTTTCCCCCTCCACTCAGATATAGACTATAGAAAGTGAAAGCTGCATTAGTCATTACAACCAGAGTTATTATGATTATTTTGAATTTTAATTTAGTTTTAATTAAAATTATCCCTAGCTAAAGAAATAATATATACTGAGATACATTTTTTGTCTCTGTCGAATGGTTTGGGAAAATAATGAGTCAAAACGGTAGTTATTAGCACTCGCTGAGAAGTTACATCTCATCTTGACTACAAATGCTACATCTGAAAACACTGAAAAAGCCCACTGATAATATTAGGAGCATTTAACACTTTAGATAGGGATAATTTTAAATAAAACTAAATTCAGTTGAAAGGACAAACTGAAATACATGGATTAGCTCTTTCAGCTTGTTGTTGAAAACACATTTTGCATTATTTTGGGCATTTGCACTGACTGACAGGACGACACAGAGCATATGATGTCATTGCCATGGTAACCAGATACATTTCAGCTGATTTGCTGAAGACAAGAATGAATGTATCATCAAATCAACATGCAAAAATAGATTTTCTTCTCTGTAAACGATCCCAGAAACAATTGTGAATGATATGGTGATTATTGTGGAAAAAACTGTTTTTTTGCGTATTGGTTGAAAGAGTGTTCCACTCTGCAGATGTGTTTGCTCAACATGGTGAAATAAACTCTTGCTACATCTACGACATCAGGGGTGCTACAACTGCAGCAGACAGAGATGTGTCCATTTATTTCTGTTTCATTATTTTTTATTTATTTTTTCCATTGCATCACATATCAAATGTCATGGACTCGGCTGGACTCCAGAGTCCCAAAGACACGAGTGCGAGTCAAGTCCAAGTAAAAATGCTTTCGAGTCCGTGACAACTTCATTAACTTGTGACTCAGTGGAATGACTTCAATATAGCCGTTCACACCAGATATCATAAGAATGAAAGGATGAATGGTCCAAAGTTCCTTCTGAACGTTGTGCAAGTCTAATCTACAGCTACTGGAAACTCTTGGTTGAGGTGAGGTTTGGCTGCCAAAGGAGGATCAACCATTTATTAAATCCAATCGTTCACTTTTTCCATAGCACTGTTAATGTTTAATTGGATGTGTTCAATAAAGACATGAAATGCTGTCTTGTGTTATGTTAGCTTAAGCACATTGTTGTCTGTATTCGTGACTTTGATGAAGAGGACATCATATTTTATGACCAATTAATGCAGAATTCCAAAGGGTTCAAATACTATTCCTTGCCACTGTATATTCTGCTTCGTTTTAAGATAAATAATCGTTAATTACTACAGAAATTCTTTCTAACCAAAAAGCCAAATGTGTTGCGTATTCTGCATAATAGTTTATTTTTTTGACTCTCTTTGGACTAAGTGAATAAAGTAAAGGTACATTTCTAGTTTCCAAATCTTTGTACTTTAGACATTTGTTTTGTTGGACAAGAAAAAATATATTTAGAGTGCCATACATTTAATTTTCAAGCCTGTAAAATTAATACAAATTTATATAGATGGGGCCATATTGGGAGCCCCATCTATATGGGATTTAACCAACATAGTCTCACGACAATTCAAATACAAATACAAATTTGTATGAGATGGAATGATATACTATAACTTGGGTTGTTCAAAAACGGACGATTTTACACCAACCAATCACATATGCTATATTTGTTTTGTTTTTTTTAAACCCTAATATTTTCTTTCTTCTGTGGTACACAAAACGTATATTCCACTTTATGTTTAGGTTTAGGAATGGGGTTTGGGATAGAGGTTAAAATTATGAAAAATCTCATGCATGTATGTTCAAAACAAGGGTTTTTTATTATTATCATGGTTATTTTGAGGATCTGTTAGGTTTAGGTTTGCATCAAAACACACTGTGTACCACAGAAGAAAGGAAATATAGTGGTTTACCATGAGACAAGGTGAGCATATTTGATTGTTTGGTCTAAAAGTAAATATTTTTTCATACGGTCAAACTCGTACAGGTTCGCCATCTTGTCCGCTTACGATTTTCTACTAAGACCTGTAGTTTTGCTTTAAAATCGCTTCAATAAAATAACTGATAACTCATTAAATATTGATCAATGGCATTTCAAAATTTAGCTTTTATCATTATTTATATTATAAAATATATAAAAAAATAAATATATGTACTGTATATGGATGGATATACCAAAAACAACATTTTGAGTCGGGACCTCTGGTTGAGTTTACACAGAATTACGCAGCTGTGTAGACTAAGTAATTGTCCAAATTTTTCATCAGTGCAGGATAGACTCAGCTAAAGTATGCATCAAGGGTGAATAGTGGATGTTTGTTATTTTCTAGTGGATGTTTGTTATTGTCGCTCAAATGAGAAACCCTACAGTTTAGTAAACTTCAGAGAAACACTTGAGCGAATCAAACTTTAAGTGAGTTAATGTTACTAAAGAAAGGTGAAAGGCTGAATGTAACACACCATTATGTCATATACCAGAGGTGGACTGGCCATCGGGAGAACCGAGACCTTTCCCAGTGTGCCGGCTGCGAAACTGGGCCGAAAGGGCCGCGATACGCTGAAATGGAGTGGTGGTGGCATAGTGGCCTAAAGCACATAACTGGTAATCAGAAGGTCACTGGTTCGATCCCCACAGCCACCACCATTGTGTCCTTGAGCAAGACACTTCACTCCAGGTTGCTCTGGGGGGGAATTGTCCCTGTAATAAGTGCATTGTAAGTTGCTTTGGATAAGAGTGTCTGCCAAATGCATAAATGTAACTACCCCCCACCCCCAGTTTCTATGCAAAATTCCAGGCTGATTTCTCTTCCCAGTCTGCCCCTGATATATATACTTTGTTACAGTGCAGCCAAAGCAGTGCAAACCTCTTTTTACAGTAATACAGACATTGGCTTTACCAACCCAAAGAGATATGCTAAGATGTAGTAACTCACACTGGATGCAAGCCACCACAACTCATTAAGGTAGTGAATGTCTCACACGAATATGAGACACTTGAACAATTTGAGCACTGTATTACAGGACAGGGGTCCCCTTCAAGCGTTTCGGCCTTGACTGGGTCCCCTTTGAGCATTTTTCAATACGGGACACAAAGCCGTCGATACACGTAAAGTACGTATAATCTGCCTTTTCATTTGTGATTTGTGTGAATGCGTATAAAAGTGTTTGTTGTTGTAGCATCTGTTCATATCACCAGGAACCTTCAGCGATACAAGCAATGAGCCACGTAAAAATTATTTTGCAGAAATGTAAGTATAGTGATGTGATTGTATGAGACAGGGTTTCTATTTTTTGTCATCTTTTGGCCCAACTGAAAATGAATCAAAGCTCCCTGATGAGCTACATTCCCTCCACCCACCAGTTGACACCCGCTGTCTCAAAAGACCCTCAGACCTCCATAAATTGGTCTGAAACTTGGAAAGGTGTTAGAGAGATAGAGAGAAAGAAAAAGAGCACAGCAGGTCTTGCATCTTCAATTAATCAATGCCAGCACTCGGGCGAAAGTAACCAATGCACGAACACTTCAAGCTGCTGTCTGCATGTCTCTCTTCACTCGTGTTTGCTCCCATTCAATATGCACTTCCCTCCAATAATCTGTGAATATTTCATAAAGCATGGAGAAGGCGGCCGTAGAGCACTGCGGTCCAGTCCCGCTGAGCTCACAGGTGCTGTGATTGCCTCTGATCTCCACAATGAAATGGGTCGACGGTCCCAAATCTCAGTCCATTCCCCACCGCGGCCTCCTGCAAGTCCCATCACAGCATAACAATGTGTGTGTGTGTGTTATTTATTCACTTTGCGTGCTGCAGATGGAAGTGGCTAATGAAAAATAAAATAATCTGTGGAGGGTGTGCTGGGCAGTTTGGGCCGTAGAAAGCAGTGGAGGGTAAAGAGAGTTTCTGGAAGACCGGGATGATCTTTGTTTTGGTGCTGATGTGAAGATGCTCACTGACACAAAGCAATTTCCTCTCTCAAATTGCATTTTCTGTAGTGTGGGAGGGTTTGTGATATTTGTGTGCATATATTGCATTATACATTTTAGTTTGCCTGCTGTCTCGGTCTGGAGAATGATGCAAGAGAACTGCATTGTGGGAATATTATGCAAACAATGTGTGACTGCATCCCAATTCACATACTTATGTTGGGTTCCTTACAAAGTCAGATGGGAGGGCGTACTATTTGTATTTGCATGTAAACATTAACATTTAGCTAAATTATTACTTTAATAGGTGCTGTAAGCAATGTTTGTGGTTTTGCTAACTTCTGCAAGACTTGGTGACTGAATATGGTTGAAGTCCCTTCAATCACATGCCCTCTCTCCAAAACCCAGCCCTCCAAAGACATGGCAGAGAGCACCTCAAAGTCTTCTGGTTGGCTAAACAATAGCGTTTATATAGAGTTTAGATTGTTTCTTGAGGTGTGTCTCAAATTGCACACTTCTGCACTATTCTATGCCATTTTGTGGTGCAAGTAGTGTGAGTAGTCGGTTGACCCTGAAAATGCTGCAAGTACTACGAGTACCCATTTGATGATGTACTTCTTCAACCGAAATAACTGTGTAATGTTGGACACTTCATACACACTTCATACAGCGTAAGTGGTGTAGTTAGCTATCCGTGATGCTGGTTTGACAAAACATTAATGGTGAATGTGGCAACTACCGAAACATCTGTGAGACGGCATCTATAAATGTGAGTTGAATGCTTTAATGTCACTCCACACTGTGTGAATATGTACATTATTTGAGATATAAGAGTTGGACTGAGGTTGGCTAACTTGCTAAAGCTAGCATTAATACATTGTATGCATTCAAAACATCATTTCATGTCTGTCACTGTCAATGAACATCAATAATGACTAAACAGCTAAGTTTTTGGGGGGTTTTCCACTGTGGATAGTACCTGGTACCTGATACTTTTTTAAGTACCACCTCAGTCGAGGTTCCAAGCGAGTCAAGCCGATGCTAAATTTGACGTAAAATCCTGCAGATCACTGACTGTTCAGGGAGAATCATCAATACCAGCATCACTGGATTTCTGACACATGACATCAACCCGCTAGTTTTAAAGTTAGCAACAGCGATATCAGTATCATTTGTTCACACGACTTTCAAATTGTTAAAAAAGAAATGGCTGTGCGCAAAACCACGCCATGGTCAATAAACGAGGTGCAGACGGTCCACTCGTTAGCAATGAGCAAAACAAAAACGTTTCTCAGGAAGTGTCTCAGCTGTTGGCCGCACACGGCTACCACCGGACCTACCAACAGTGTAGGGAAAACTTAAGTGACTACAGAACAATCAAGGAAAAGTGGAAGTGGTTCGACCAAATGGACGCCATCTAAACCATTGATCCACGATGGAGGATGGTATGTTTTGTTATGTTAACCCTATAATCTGCTTGAAAGCTTAATTTTATTTAGTTGACGGAAGCTTGCTTCTAAAATAACCAGGCCAATTTAACTGTTACACTTGTGTAAAATCACCATGCAACAACTGCTTAATGCAGCACAATGAGCTAGTAGCTAACAGCTAACGGTCGTGTTATTGTTTTGGTCAGTTTGTGTCGTGTTTAAGATGATGTCACGCCAGCAGAGGCAACTATGACAATCAGCCTATAATCCCACCCACACTAAACTGCACACTCGAACCGTAACGTGCAGTGGAAAAGTGCCATTAGTGAAGTGAAGTTAGTTCGGAGATAAGCTCTAGCATAATTTGTTTGCACACGGCACTTGCTTTTATATTGTATTATCTAATTCAATGACATAATACAGTTTAGTTGTACCCTTACAAAAAATATTTAGTTCTTGCAAACTTGCCACAAATTTCCCGCAAATTTGCCAAATTTGCCACTGAGCTTGTGATTCGCCGCAGATGTTTGCAGCTCTTTACAGGTAGTGGTGAACCTGCAGCAAACCTTTGGCAACAATGAACAATTTCCCGCAACTTTGTCGTAAAGCTCATTTGCATCTGAAAATAATCAAAATTATTTGCCGGAAGTTTGCCATGCAAATGTACTGTGAACTCGCGATTTTTGTAAGGGTAGCTTAAGTGTCTGAATTCTGTTTTTGGGACACTACATTTCTTACCATTAGTGGCATTATGTGTAATCACTTGAGTTACTGATGCAAAAATATTACACTGAAAATAATGTTTGTTTTTAGCACAATGTACAGACACCAGTGTAGCGCAAACCTTCAAGACTCTGCTTTGCATTAAAACCGCACTAATTTCATCACTCTCTTTTCCTCTCGCTGTCACACTTTCTTCCTCTGTAATTTCGAAATGGTTTAATTTGTGGTTTGGAGCATTACTCCAGAGGTTAGTCGAGATGCCCCTTCACTGCTGGCGAGGGTCTTATTTTCCCTGTGGGGAGAGGCGTGTGTGGGTATGGTATGATGGATTGGGTAGTTAAAATATGCAAATGAGTGTCAAATGGAGATTTTGGTGTGGAGTTTATATTTGCACGTGTGTTAGCTCGGTAGCGTTCATTTGTGCAAATGTATGTGTATATGCAGAATCATGGCTTTCTCAGATGACAGATGTCCCTTTTGGAACCCTCTTGCACCTGGTTTTAACATCCATCTCGGGTGACCCTATCAAAAGTGACAGAGCATGTGTCTCCTGTGACCACTTGTGTTCAGATTTGGAAGGGAGGTTCTCTGATTTCATGACTGCATAGATTAATCCTACATACATGTTGATAAACATGTATGTAGGATTAATGTAGGATTAAGTTGGCACACTGTTGCTACCAAATATTATTGATTTTGAAATATACACGTGACTTTGAGTGGAATACTACAATTGTTAGATGAGTCTGTTTTATAACACCTGTATTAACTGAACTTAAGATATCAGAAATACTGAAGAAGTTCATGTGTTAGGGCTGTCAGTCGATTAAAATGACATGATATGCTGAATAATTCATGAAATTAATATTATTACAACTGTGTTTCCAGAGAAAGGCCCCCCAAACAAATAATTAAATATATAATGATTAAAAATATAATTATATTTAAATATGTTTAAATATATGTAATAAATATAATAATATGGATAAATAAAATACATTACAAGAATAAAGCATTGATTTAGACGAGACAAAAAGTGGCTTTAGAAGACAATATAGTACACACACACACACACACACACACACACACACACACACACACACAGTGCATTCAGAAAGTATTCAGACCCGTTAATTTTTTTCACATTTTGTTATGTTGCAGCCCTATGCTAAAAGGCTCAATCTACACTCATGCCAGTGTAAATTACTCCAAAAAAGTAATTAATTACTAATTACACCTTCTACATTGTGATTAGATTACTGACTCTGTCTGAAAAGTAATTAAATTACTCATTACTAATTTCTTTTCAAAAACCCATTTAAATATTGACCAGATGGACAATAATAGGAGAGACATCAAATTATTCTTGTAATTCTTTCTAACAGATCCTATGACATCAAATACATTATTATTGAACCGTTTTTAAACTGTTACTAAATGGTTAATAAAATCTTTATAAAATAACTCAAAATCGACTCTCTTTATAATTTCTTCTCCAGGCAAGTACATTTGTTGCCAAAGGCTTTATTTCATGTAAGCATCGTAGGCAATATTCGGAAATTTATATTGGCTTGCCGTTTATCGTGCGCTGAAACTTGGACTGAAACTTTACCATTTGGAATCATGTGTAACTGTGCAACAGTCACATGAAGTCCTCTTTGACACCTGAACGTCTTCAGAACATCGAATCTTAATGACACCTGCACTAAAAACAAGCTAGAAACAGTGCAACACGAGGCGCATTTTTAAATATTGAAGCTCATTTTAACTTGACACAGTGTCTAAAATCTGTCAGTCCTGCGCGAGACTTGAATGAAGCAGCAAGATGCGCTGAAGCAGTTAAAGACGTCCATCTAGCATGTGATTACATCAGAAAACATTTTAAATACAGTGCAGACATGCGTAAATACACATTTGGTGTGAACAGCCTCTGCAATCTCTCAAAAGTGTACATCTATATTGCTAAGTGCTTCGGATCTGCATTTGTCATAAACTCGTGGTAATGGGGATATTTAGTAAAACAGCCACTCGGATCTTCCAACATCTTTTCACTCAACATAGTGGTGCAAGCTCACATGTGCAGGCATATTGCCAATGCACTTAAAGGGGTGGCGTTGAATTCAATTGATTGGACATGATTTGGAAAGGACATGAACCTGTCTATATAAGGTCTCACAGCTGAAAATGCACATCACAGCAAAAACCAAGCCATGAGGTCAAAGGAACTGTCTGCAGTTGTCTCCCCCAGTTTTTTGACTGCATTGAAGGTTTCCAAAGCACAGTAGCCTCCATAATTCTTAAATGGAATAAGTTTGGAACAACCAGGACTCTTCCTAGAGCTGACCGGCCGGCCAAACAGAGCAATCAGGGGAGAAGGGCCTTGGTAAGAGAGGTGACCAAAAACCCAATGGTCATACTTGTTGAGCTCCAGAGATCATGTGTAGAAATTTGCAGAAGGACAACTATCACTGCAACACTCCACCGATCTGGGCTTTATGGTAGAGTGGCCAGACGGAAGCTTCTCCTCAGTGCAAGACACATAAAAAAGCACCTAAAAGACTCTCAGACTGTGAGAAACAAGATTCTCTGGTCTGATGAAATGAAGATTGTTTGGACTCAAGTCTAAGATTCATGTTTGGAGGAAACCAGACACCGCTCATCACCTGTGCAATACCATCCCAACGGTGAAGCATGGTGGTGGTAGCATCGTGGTCTGGGGTGTTTTTCAGCAGCAGGGACTGGGGGACTGGTTAGGGTTTAAGGAAAGCTGAATGCAGCAATATACAGAGAAATCCTTAATGAAAACATGCTCCAGAGTGCTCAACACTGGGTTGAAGGTTTACCTTACCAACAGGCCAATGAGCCTAAGCACACAGCTAAGACAACGCAGTAGTGGCTAAGGGACAACTCTGTGAACGTCCAGACAGAGCCCAGACTTGAACCCATTTGAACATGTCTGGAGAGATCTGAAAATGGCTGTCCATCAACTGTCCCCATCCAACCTGTCAGAGCTTGGGAGGATCTGCAGAGATGAATGGCAGAAAATCCCCAAATCCAGGTGTGCAAACCTTGTCGCATCATTACCAAATAAACTTGAGCCTGTAATTGCTGCCAAAGGTGCTTCAACTAAGCACTGAGTGAAAGGTCCAAATACTCATTTTTTGCTTTTGTCATTACGGGGTATTGAGTGTAGATTGATGTGAAAAAATTATAATTGAAAGCATTTTAGCATAAGGCTGCGACATAACAAAATGTGGTGATGTGGTGGAGGCGTAGTGGGCTAAAGCACATAACTGTTAATCAGAAGGTCACTGGTTCGATCCCCACAGCCACCACCATTGTGTACTTGAGCAAGACACTTAACTCCAGGCTGCTTCAGGGGATTGTCCCTGTAATAAGTGCACTGTAAGTCTCTTTGGATAAAAGCATCTGCCAAATGCATAAATGCATAAATGTAAATGTAAATGAAACAAATTAAGGGATCTGAATATATTCTGAATGCACTGTATGTATATGTATACATATATATCGGTGCCGATAGTTGCTTTATGGAACTATCGTTTATCGGCAAAAATCTATTCCGATAGTTGCGGAAAGTGTTTTTTTTTTTATTCCTTTTTGTTCCTCTGATAATGAATTTTTTTTCTTTTAAGTGAGGGCATGCAAAGAAAAATGCAATTATATGTAAACGTCCCGCGTCAGCAAATACATCGTGTCTCAAACTTCATATATTATGAATAATAATAATATATATGCTATAGTAAGCAAAATAGAGCATTTTAACAGAGCCAAGTCTCTGTCATTTCAAAATAATAGACCCTGGTGTGTTTCAGGCTTGTTTAGTGTTAAAAGTACCACAACGTACACCCAATCTTTTTTTTTCTGACATTTATTGGGATTTTGGTTGAAAAATAAACCACATCTGGGATTTTATTCATTTTGTACAATGGTCTCTACAGGTGAAACTCGAAAAATTAGAATATCGTGCAAAAGTTCATTAATTTCAGTAATTCAACTTAAAAGGTGAAACGAATATATTATATAGACTCATTACAAGTAAGATATTTCAAGCCTTTATTTGATATAATTTTGATGATTATGGCTTACAGCTTATGAAAACCCCAAATTCAGAATCTCAGAAAATTAGAATATTGTGAAAAGGTTCAGTATTGTAGGCTCAAAGTGTCACACTCTAATCAGCTAAACACCTGCAAAGGGTTCCTGAGCCTTTAAATGTTCTCTCAGTCCGGTTCAGTTGAATTCACAATCATGGGGAAGACTGCTGACCTGACAGTTGTGCAGAAAACCATCATTGACTCCCTCCACAAGGAGGGAAAGCCTCAAAAGGTAATTGCAAAAGAAGTTGGATGTTCTCAAAGTGCTGTATCAAAGCACATTAATAGAAAGTTAAGTGGAAGGGAAAAGTGTGGAAGAAAAAGGTGCACAAGCAGCAGGGATGACCGTAGCCTGGAGAGGATTGTCAGGAAAAGGCCATTCAAATGTGTGGGGAGCTTCACAAGGAGTGGACTGAGGCTGGAGTTACTGCATCAAGAGCCACCACACACAGACGGGTCCTGGACATGGGCTTCAAATGTCAAACGTCTTACCTGGGCTAAAGAAAAAAGAACTGGTCTGTTGCTCAGTGGTCCAAAGTCCTCTTTTCTGATGAGAGCAAATTTTGCATCTCATTTGGAAACCAAGGTCCCAGAGTCTGGAGGAAGAATGGAGAGGCACACAATCCAAAATGCTTGAAGTCCAGTGTGAAGTTTCCACAGTCTGTGTTGGTTTGGGGAGCCATGTCATCGGCTGGTGTTGGTCCACTGTGCTTTATTAAGTCCAGAGTCAATGCAGCCGCCTACCGGGACATTTTAGAGCACTTCATGCTTCCTTCAGCAGACAAGCTTTATGGAGATGCTGACTTCATTTTCCAGCAGGACTTGGCACCTGCCCACACTGCCAAAAGTACCAAAACCTGGTTCAATGACCATGGTATTACTGTGCTTGATTGGCCAGGAAACTCGCTTGACCTGAACCCCATAGAGAATCTATGGGGCATTGCCAAGAGAAAGATGAGAGACATGAGACCAAACAATGCAGAAGAGCTGAAGGCCGCTATTGAAGCATCTTGGTCTTCCATAACACCTCAGCAGTGCCACAGGCTGATAACATCCATGCCACGCCGCATTGAGGCAGTAATTAATGCAAAAGGGGCCCAAACCAAGTACTGAGTACATATGCATGATTATACTTTTCAGAGGGCCGACATTTCTGTATTTAAAATCCTTTTTTTTATTGATTTCATGTAATATTCTAATTTTCTGAGATTCTGAATTTGGGGTTTTCATAAGCTGTAAGCCATAATCATCAAAATTATATCAAATAAAGGCTTGAAATATCTTACTTTGCTTGTAATGAGTCTATATAATATATTAGTTTCACCTTTTAAGTTGAATTACTGAAATTAATGAACTTTTGCACGATATTCTAATTTTTCGAGTTTCACCTGTATGTCTGTGGTGACTAAGAAAATAGTGTTACATTATATTAATCGATTTAAAAAAACGGCCAATTAATCGGTTATCGGCCAATCGGATAGTTATTGGTATCAGCAAAATCCACTCGATCGGCCACTACTACAAGCTACTTAAGCTAGTATATATTTTGCAGTCTGAGTAATATTTATCTGGTATATAAAACAAAAAACACATCTAGGCTATTTTGTAGCTACTGTCATACAACAACAAAAAAAATGTAAAGTAGTAGTTAGTTTCTCCACAATGCAACACTGCAAAATATAATAGAATTAAACAGAATAGAATAGAATAGAATAATTTACTTAAAAAAATTACATAAGTCATTGTCAGCAATAATATAACAAAACTTACTAATAAAATAGTTTTCCCTTCAGATTAAATGTATTTTTCTTGTTTTAAGCATAAACCTCACAAATTCTTTAAAAAAAATATACATATATATATATATATATATATATATATATATATATATTAGTGTTGTCCAATCACAGGTCTGGCAGCTGTGTTCTGCTTCTTTGGCAAACAAAAACATCACCACTACGTCTCAGATGACATGGATCATATCGAACATGAATATGTCAATGTGAGCGAGTGATCTCCACATGACACTGACATATAGAGCAAGTGTGACTGGCTGTGGCTGCTTGGAAATGTACCGCAAACCCCACAACATTCAAGGTTTCATAAAAGCAAGACCTAAGGGAGAACTCGAAAGAAAAAAAACCATCATAAACACAATCAGATTTTTATCTCATTCTAATAAGCTGTTTTTATTGTGTGCGGTGCTGCCTGAGGCACATCGTTTCCTTTCTTACTGTTAATTTAAGGAAAAAACACATCGGTATAACATTCCCTGTGTTAAGCGAGCACTTACATCAATGGCAAAGGGGTGTTTAATGTGAAAGTTATGGCATGTTCATGTACACACACACACATCCTGTATATTTGCTTGTGTTTGAGTTGATTGGGACTCTGGGGATTTTCCTCACTGTGTCCTCCAGCGTTGTTGGTTTGTGTCTCCTCAGAGATGCTGTTTATATCATACATACTCATTTGACCAATTTGTTCTGAAAATGAATTCCTTTCATGAGCCAAAAGCACCCTTGAAGACCTTGAAAAGGAAGCAATCTTTCTAAAGGTGCATAAACCTAACTTTGTACGTAAGTGTTAGCATGAGCTAGCATTTTTGATTTTGAATAAGGTGATAATTACTGTTGTTGTGCAAGTACAATGACTACAAACGATCTGTAATATATATGCAATTGGGTCCTATGAGTCAAAATCCACCTCAATCCACTGAAATATCACCTCAGAACTGCTGCGATGCGTGTAATAAACCACATTATATCAAGTTGCAAACATGTCACAACAGTCATGTTATTTTCACGAGATGAGGCTCGTATCACGAGTCATTCTAAATTACAGTAACTTTACATAGTATAGTATGATATAATCATTGTAATAGTTATTGCTGGAATATATATATATATATATCTCATTAGATTAGTGCTGCTTATTATTTTGAACTTGATGGTTGCAAACCAAATGATCAGGTTATTTATAATGAATAACAAGTCCAATTAGTGAAATCAGCAATTAGGTTAGCACTAGTAAACAACGTTAACTGTTGATATAAAAAATGACGCTATTATACGTGAAAATACCGATTTTTTACATCAAAATTGAATATCAACAAGTAAATAACATAATTATTGATATCTGAAACTAAATTGTCACGAATAGAATTTCACAGTGTCATTCACTTCTATTCAAAATGCAATCGCAAATACAGAGATGAGCCAAAACATTATGAGCACTCACAGGTGAAGCAAATAACATTGATCATCTCCTAACAAGGTCACATGTCAAGGTCTGGGTTGATTAGATGGCAAGCAAACAATCAGTTATCGTAGTCAATGTGTTGAATGCAGGAGATAAGGGCAGGAGTAAAGACCTGAGAGACTTTGACAAGGACCAAATTGTTATGGCCGGACGACTGGGTCCGAGGAGGGACAAACTACAAACCCGCAACAGAGTGTTGGTTGCCCAAGGCTCATCGATGCACAAGGGCAATGAAGGCTATCCCATCTGGTCTGCACTTACAGAAGGTCTACTGTGGCACATGTCACAGAAACGTTTATTGATGGTTACTGGAGGAATGCGTTACGACACACAGTGCATCACACCCTGCTGCATATGGGGCTGCGTAGCCGCAGTGTGGCCATGATGACCCCTGTCCACCGTTGAAAGCAGCTACAATGAGCACGCAAGCATCAGAACTGGACCTTGGAGTAGTGGAAGAAGGTTGTCTGGCCCGATGAGTTTCGTTTTCTTTTACATCACGTGGATGGCCGTGTACGTGTGCAGAGTTTACCTGGGGAAGTGATGGCCCCAGGATGCACTGTGGGAAGACGATAAGCCGGTGGAGGGAGTGTGATGCTCTGGGCAATGTTCTGCTGGGAAACCCTGGGTCCGTCCATTCATGTGGACGTCAATTTGACACGTGCCACCTAGCTAAGCATCATTGCAGACCAGGTACACCCCTTCATGGCAATGGTATTCCCTGATGGCAGTGGACTCTTTCAGGAGGATGCACCCTGCCACACTGCTCACATTGTTGGGGAAATCAATCATTTCCACCGTCGCATGCATACAGTATAATAATACAGCCCTTCCCTAACAACTGCCCACACCTAGCATCCACCTACAAGTTAAAACCCTGAAAAAAGACATTTTAAGTTACACTCATCCAGAAAAATAGGCTGTGCTGTTGTGTAGAAGCTACACAACATGTGTGTATGATTGGTGAATCTTCTTTGTTATCTTATAATTTCATTCCACTGTTACAGCACAGCAGTTAATTGCAGAGTGTTTCTGCTGCAAACACCCGCTACACTGTAGGTCTGCCATACATGATTTGACATGATAAGGCTGTTGTTACATAAACCCCTGCAACTTTTACTGTTGAGAAAGTTTGTGCCTAGTTTTGACCCAATCTGGTTTGGGGCTGACTTTGTGCAGCTGACTCAAGCCATCCATCTGTTTGAACAGGTGCATGCGTGTATGCCGATGTCCACCTGTTCTCCAGCACACCCCTGTGAGAGCTGCAGTTGACTGGGCGGGTGACCTTTTTGCGGGGTCACATTGCAGAGGGCATGTCTGGATTCATAGAGCCTTGTGGTAATGCAACTGTGATTAATGGATGCAGCAGTGTTGGTCAGTTTGAGTCGAGATATCGTTTTCAGTCTTTCTTGTGACGGAACCCTGATTTACATTTATGCATTTGGGAGACGCTTTTATGCAAAGAAACTTCACTGCATTTAAGCCAGGGCTGAATGATTTGGGAAAAGTTATTAAAACCCCTGGTATTTCCTTTTGACCAAAATTGCACTCACTGAGCTCACTCACTTTATTAGGAACACCTGTGTACCTACTAATTCATGATCAGCCAATCATGTGTCAGCAGTGCAATGCACAAAATCATACAGATATGGGTCAGGAGCTTCTGTTAATGTTCACATCAACCATCAGAATGGGGAAAAAATGTGATCTCAATGATTTGGACTGTGGCATGATTGTTGGTGCCAAAAGTGCTGGTTTGAGTATTTCTGTAACTGCTGATCTTCTGGGATTTTCACACATAACAGAATTTACTCTGAATGGTACTAAAAACATCCAGTGAGGGGCAGTTCTGCGGACAGAAATGTCTTGTTGATGAGAGAGGTCAATGGAGAATGACCAGACTGGTTCAATCTGACAGAAAGACTACGGAAACTCAGATAACCACTCTGTACAATTGTAGTGAGCAGAATAGCATCTTAGAATGCACAACACATCCAACTTTGAGGCAGCAGAAGACCATGTTGGGCACATTGTTAGGGCCATAGTGTTCATAATTAGGTGCTCAGTGAGTATAAGTCATGGTCAGATATACTCTACTGCCATGTGGTCAGGCAAGAATCATGCCTGTTTATATCTGTTCACTTAAATGCATCTCCTGCGACCATTTGTGTTCGGATTTTGAGGGAAGGGTCTCCGATTTCATGACAGCATACATCAATTACCATATCAGAAAGTGTAGAAAAACGGAGTTAGTTGAAGTTGTTCAATATTTAGCCAATGTTGGTCTATGGCCTCTGTATGAAATGCATATCTTGATAAATATCGATTTTGAACAATATGAAAAAAAAATATATAGTGATAATTTTTGCTCATATTGCCCAGTCCTAGGATTACCTGTATTTGCTGAGGAGGTTTTTCATCTGTGTCACTGCATGTTGAAATCAGACACACTGAAGAACATCTGTGAAGTTCTTGTGATTGTGTATGTATTCGCTTTTTTAAATGTTTCAATCTGATGATTATTTCTGACTGGCGAAGCTTAAACTATTGTTTTAGCTGAACAGTTGATTGACAGGTGAGGGGTGGGGCTTCACTGCTGTGTGTTTATACCTTAGTGTTTACACCTGTATTTAGCACTGAACACACTGTGCAAAATCTGTGTACACAAAATATCACTATTAGAGTTCATTTCAACACTTTGAAAGCATATCATGGGGTCCACAATGAATAGTTATTTCAACACTTTTTAAAGTGTTGGCACATTGACACTGTAATCGAATTAATATTGACTCTTTGCATAGATTAAATTTAACACTACTCAACACTTACTAGTGAAAAATAATTTTTACACTGGTGTGGGTTGTTAAAAATGAACTCCGAGTGTAATTTGTTAACTCATAACAGTGTTCTCTATTTTAACACTATATGTCAATTTGGTATTATACCAAGATGACATATTAATTTGGATAAAACCGGTTTCTTTTTTCAATCATGTGCAAGTCTAAACATTCAACAATATGGCACTATGCATGCTCAGATGTCAGTCTCATTAGGATATGTTTTATGCTAACATAGGGTTTAAATTAACGCATGTATCAAAAGATGTCATTATGCACCTACTGTATATACAGCATGCATTGAAGTGTTTATCAATGTATACCATTTTTATGCTTTTTACAATAGTACTTTATTGTTGAATAATGGGAGATTATGGGATGTTCCATGAGAGCTCCATGGGCTGTCTGTAAATTCAGTACCATCATTTTTAGCCCAATTGGTTTCCTTACCATCGAAAATGACAGTTTACACATATCTCAAAAACTTAATCTCAAGTGTTTTACAGTCCTTTTGAAAACAATAATAATAATAATAATAATAATTAGCAGAAGGAACCTGTGAATTTTCAACAGAAACGGTACAGTCTGGTCAATCACTTGAAACTTCTTCCTAATGTTCGCATGTTCATCCATGGAGTGTCTATGCACAGTGTTGAGGTGCTTCCTGAAGTCATTGTATGTATGAAAGGAAATGGGACATCCTGCTTTAAAAATCGCAAAGAGCTACTGAAGATATATTGAGGTTTGAACAGCTCATCTAAAGTAATAAAATAGTGTTTTCTCAAGTGATGACACATCTTTACAGTTTAAGACATTGCCTCTGCTTCTGAGACAGTCAATCCACACATCTTATCACGTGACTCGTTGTGCATGACACCGCAAAGACTCTCAGCATGTGGAGACTCATGCTACTCTCCACGATACACACACAACTCACCACACGCGCCATTGAGAGTAAGAACCACTAATCGCAACCAAGAGGAGGTTACCCCATGTGACTCTACCCTCCCTAGCAATCGGGGCAATTTGGTTGCTTAGGAAACCTGGCTGGAGTCACTCATGGGGTGGTGAGTCCTGTGGTATGCAATGGGCTTTAAATGGGACATTCGCCACTTCGGCAAGACTTTTTACATCTTGTCTCCAAACAGAAATCCCGGTCAATCTTGAAAGAAAAACACATAATAGTCACATATTTCAATACACAGGTTGCTTTTGCAAGGTTAATTCTGTGGAATTTTGAATGGTCAAGAAGCTAGTGATTTTCTCACCAATCCAGGCACATCTAGGAAAGAAAATGAAGCATCATCTTCACGAACCATCTTTTGTCTAGAATTAAAAGTCACTTTCATGATTCATTTGACCACAGTGTCAATTACAATTCATTCAGATTTATTTATACACACATTTTGTCAAACCTGGAAAAAACTCATCCCAGTAAATTTGCTGTGCACAAGTGATAGGGTCACCCGAAACGCATCTTAATACCAGATGTAAACAGGGTCATTTAATAGTCATCTTTAATAGTCAGACACCTCCACACACACACACGCACATATCAAATGATGGCATCTTTTCATTTTCTTTTCTCTTCTCTGCCCTTAATGGTTTTGCATGTTCCTGCTTTGCTCCATTTAAATTTTATCACTCCATTTATTTTCACATTTACTTCATGCACCTCATTTGAAGTTTGTCCTCTGTTCTTCATTGTTCTCTTACACGCACACACTCACTCACCCCCCCCCCTCCTGCCACACATGGACATTGAAATTTTTTACTCTTTTGGTTAAAATCGATATGAATGTATAAGGGAACATGGTGATTGTTTTGTCTCGTATAACCGGTCTTTTTCTACCTTCTGTGTAAATGTGGTGTGACAAATGATTTTTAAAAGTACAAATATTAGTAGTCATGCAATTGATATGAGGTCATAAAAACGATATGCATAATCACGATTAATAAACAAATACTCTTTAATTCTAAATATACATTAAATCTCTGAGTAATTCCACAGATGATGCACATTATATAATTTTGAGATCTGTTTTGTTTTACGTTGATGCTAATAAATGGTACAGATATTTAGTGGTTATATTTAGTTTGAACACAAAACAATGTTATTTTTCATCTATAAAAAAGAACTAGAGTGGTGGTGGCGTAGTGGCTAAAGCACAGGGCTGTTAATCAGAAGGTCACAGGTTCTAACCCAACAGCCACCACCATTGTGCCCTTGAGCAAGGCACTTAACTCCAGGTTGTTCCGGGGGGATTGTCCCTGTAATAATTGCACTGTAAGTCACTTTGGCTAAAAGCGTCTGCCAAATGCATAAATGTAAATGTAAATGTAACTAGCTTCACTTAACAGAGTTCTTACACTCTATCTGACATTCTGTGTGTGGCAGGATGGAGGGCGGGGTCAGATCGTGATTTTACACACCCGGCCCCTTGTCAGGCTAATCAAGCCTCTGAGAGGGATAAAGGCCAACTGCAGATGGCAGTGTGACAGATAGAGAACGTTTACAGGCAGCTGTCCGTCCTATGTGTGTGTTTGTGTCTTTTGCTTTAAGTTCTTAATTAAATATCATGTATATTATCACGCCGGTTCTCACCTCCACATTCCCATAACCCCCTTTACACTGTGATTTAGTTATTTTAAGCCCTCTGGTTTAATCTCAATCAACAATTACAATTGAACTAGCATACTCTACTAATGCACTATTCAGATAACAATAGAAGCTAACTACTTTATTTCAATATGAACATTTCACAATAACACACTCTGAATCATTTCAGACTTCCTCAAAGACACTGAGACTTCCCACAGGATACCAGACTCATGAACCATTTAACTTACTCTCAGTTTGAAAACTGCAGCCATATTGAAACTCCGGGATAAATGGGTTAACAAAATGAAAGCAAAATGAAGCCATTTACATATGCAAATATTTGAGTAAATGCTTGCTGTTGTGAAACTCTTGGGCATGTTTGCTCTTTGTTTGTTTTTTACCACGTTGGCTCTGTCAGATTGAACCACATGAGTGCCATTAAAACACTCTTTATTTTAATGGCATGCACTTATAAGAGGAGAATTTGAAAGTACCATTATAACCTCTAAATTGTTGACTGAGCAATGTGTTGAGTTAGCAACACAATTTGTAAAATTGCTTTTGGATGTTGTGCATAACGGCAGTAGAAGTATGAAGTAGCAAGTCTTGTTTCCCAAAAGTGTAGGAGGAATAACAGTTAATCAAAACAGATTATTGCCATAAAAAACTTTTATTTCTATTTTTAAGGCAACTTTCTGAAGTTTTGTTGAGGAGCTGTTGTGTGAAATGATTTTATAGGCCAATCATGAATTAATTTATGTTGAGCATTAAACTTAAAAGGCTTCGTGAATCGCATACTCTGTTTACATTTGGTATTTTCATGCACTTTGTGGGAGTGTTGGGGAGTAAGTTACTAAAGGTAGCAACGCTACTAACACAGTCTCATGACAAGTCGTAATAATTCATACAAGGTGGTGAAATTGAATGGATCTGATGATCCAAAATGTTAGACTTTATGACCAACCAATCAATAAACAGAATTTAAATTGATCAAATACAGGCACTACATTTCAGCTAGCCTTCTATACAACACTTTATTTTAAGAAAATATTTGGTTACTCATTTTCTCATTCAAAATTTACATTTTTGTACCAGTCAACTTGATTTCTTATGAGTTTGCCATCTCATACTAATTATAATGACTTGTCATGAGACCAATTTGGATGCTGCTAAGATGTATATATTTTATCCCCATTTTTCCCAATTTGGAATGCCCTACTTGGAATGCCCTACTTAGTAGGTCCTCGGTCACCTCAGTCCGGATGGCGGAGGACGAGTCTCAGACAGTCAATCCGCGCATTTTATCACATGGCTAAGTGACATGCATGACACCGCGGAGACTCACAGCATGTGGAGGCTTCATGCTACTCTCCGTGATCCACACACAACTTACCACATGCCCCATTGAGAGCGAGAATCACATTATAGCGACCACGAGGAGGTTACCCCGTGTGACTCTACCCTCCCTAGCAACCGGGCCAATTTATTTGCTTAGGAGACCTGACTGGAGTCTCTCAGTACTCACTGGATTCAAACTCGCGACTCCAGGTGTGGTAGCCAGCGTCAATACTCGCTGAGATACCCAAGCCCCAAAGGATGCTGCTAAGATTAACTTTATTTTTTTATAGTGTAACAATAGTTTCCCAGTTTTTAAAACGTATAGCTTCCCCAATAACAAGCTATTTTATCCCACAAGTAGTGGAGTAGAGCGACAAAACGCTACATTGCTGTTGGTAATGACAGCTTCAAGACGCCTCCTGTATGGAGAAACTAGTCACATGCATTGCTCTGGTTTGAGTTTGGCCCATTCTTCCACACAAACGGTCTTCAGATCTTGAAGGTTCCATGGGCCTCTTCTATGAATCTTGATCTTCAGTTCTTTCCATAGATTTTCAATGGGATTTAAGTCATTCTAGCAGCTTTATTTTCTTTCTTTGAAACCAATTGAGAGTTTCCTTGGCTGTGTGTTTGGGATCATTGTCTTGCTGAAACGTCCACCCTCGTTTCATCTTCATCATCCTGGTAGATGGCAGCAGATTTTTGTCAAGAATGTCTCGGTAAATTTGCCCATTCATCCTTCCTTCAATTATGTGAAGTTTGTCAGTACCATTTGCTGAAAAGCAGCCCCACCTCCAAACTTCACTGATGGTATTGTGTTTTTAGGGTGATGTGCAGTGCCATTTCTCCTCCAAACATGGTGTGTATTATGGCATCCAGACAGTTCAATTTTGCTCTCATCTGACCACACTATATTCTCCCAGTATTTCACTGGCTTTTCCAAATGTTGTGCAGCAAACTTTAAACGAGCTTCAACATGTTTTTTTTCAGCAATGGGGTCTTGCGTGGTGATCGCGCATACAGGCCATGGCGGTGGAGTGCATTACTTACTGTTTTCTTTGAGACAACAGTACCTGCTAATTGCAGGTCTTTTGGAAGTTCTCCACAAGTGGTCCTTGGCTCTTGGACAACTCTTCTGATTATTCTTTTCCCTCCTCTGTCAGAAATCTTGCGAGGAGCACCTGGTCGAGGCAAATTTATGGTGAAATGATTGTCTTTCCACTTCCGTATTATGGCCCCAACAGTGCTCATTGGAACATTCAGAAGCTTAGAAATGCGCCTATAACCAATGCCATCGTTAACAATTAGGTTGCAAAGGTCTTGAGACAGCTCTTTGCTTTTAACCATCATGAGATGTGTCTTGTGTGACACCTTGGCAATGAGACCTTTTTGTAGGCCATCAGTTGGGACTGAACCAGCTGATATAAATTTGCACTGACAAGGGGCTGGATTGCTTTTTAATTACTGATAGTTATCAGCTGTTGTCTTGGCTTTCCAAGCCTTTTTGCACCTCCCATTCTTCATGTGTTCAATACTTTTTCCCTGTGTCATTTCACATTATTACACATAACTTGATTTGCTGAGTGTTTAAGGCTCTGGGTTACTGCCTGAAAGGTCGGGGGTTCAAGCCCCAGCACCGTCAAGATACCACTGTTTTGCCCTTGAGCAAGACCCTTGACCCTATCTGCTCCAGGGGCGCTGTTTCATGGCTGACCCTGCGCTCTGACCCCGGCTTAGTTGGGATATGCGAAAAACAACTGCATTTCATTGGCTCTGTACCTGTACTCTACACAATGACAATAAAGTTGAATCTTAATCTTGTTACCAACATCTGGTGAAAATTTCATGTCAATAGCAACTTTGGAAATATATTTACTGAAATTTGTTTTGACGTGTTCAATACTTATTTCACCCGCTGTATATTATCAGATTATCAGTTATACAGTGGCAAGAAAAAGTATGTGAACCCCTTGGAATTAGCTGGTTTTCTGCATTAATTGGTCATAAAATGTGATCTCATCTTCATCAAAGTCACAAGTATAGACACACACAATGCACTCTAAAAAAATACTGGGATAAAAACAACTCAAATTGGGTTGTTTTTAACTCAGCCACAGTTTAAATATGGGACAGAACACACATTGGGCTAAACTAACCCAGAAAATGGGTTATTTATTCAACCCAAATGCTGGTTCACTTTTACAGGAATGCTGGGTTAATTTGATCTCAAAAGTAGGTTAATATTTTCAGAATGTTTTTGTCTTAAAGAATATCGTAAAATAAACCACACATTTACATTTACATTTATGCATTTGGCAGACGCTTTTATCCAAAGCGACTTACAGTGCAATTATTACAAGGACAATCCCCCTGGAGCAACCTGGAGTGAAGTGCCTTGCTCAAGAGCACAATGGTGGTGGCCATGGGGTTCGAACCAGCAAACTTCTGATTAACAGCCCTGTGCTTTAGCCACTATGCCACCACCACTCCTAACCACACCATAAACAAATGTGTAAACACGGTTGCTCTTTTATTTTTAATGAATATAAATACATGTAATAAGTACATTTAAACTCATCACAATATGTAGAACAATAAAGTAACATTTATAATTATTGTTAAATACACTAGGCATTAAAACCCCATTGTATTATTAAAAGGATAGTTCACCCGAAAATGTAAAACGTCTCATTTATTACTCCCTCATCCCAGATGTGTATGCCTTTCTTCTGCTTCTAAAATTATTTGTTTTTGTTCAGAATATCTCAGATATGATAGATGTGGGTGAGAAACAGATCAATATTTAAGTCCCTTTTTACTCTAAATCTCCACTTTCACATCTGAAAGAAAAACTAAACAGGTGCAATGTGTGAATTTTAGATGTGAAAGTGGAGATTTATCTCACTTTCACAGCCATTTAAAAACTGGAGTCATATGGATTACTTTTATGCTGCATTTATGTGCTGTTTTGGTCACCATTCAGTTGCATTATATGGACCTACAGAGCTATGATATTTTTCAAAAAATCTTAATTTGTGTTCAGCAGAAGAAAGTCATACACATCTGGGATGGCATGGGTAAAGAGTGGTGAGTAAATGACTAGAGTATTTTCATTTTTGTGTGAACTCTCCTTTTAAATGTGACTGATAATTCTAGTGTCTATCACTAGAAAACTATTTATGTAAGGAATTATTACAAGTCAGGCCTTGACATCTCTGCTGGAGGTACTCCACCATATTTGTTCCAACCTACAATAAGACAACAAGAAAGAAAAGAAAAAAGGTTAAAGAAAGATATCAACCCATAATGTTAGCAATCTAGCAGTTATCAGAATACTGGAAGCATGGGTAATAAATGTAAATGTTTCTGTTCAATAACAGGTTGAAGTGTTTGGTAATAACTGGTAATGGTATTCAAATACAAAGAAAAACTCTGACTTTGATTCAGTATTCGATGGCTCATAATGTATTTTTTCATTAATAGTTACATTATTTTTACCCAGACTTTTTTTCTACTCTAAACTCAAATACGTTTTCAATGTTTACCTTGCACAATGCTTTTCATGTCTTGGACACCCACTTGACGCTTGCACTGTTTCTGTGCACTGCTTGAAATATCTAGGGATTTTTTCTGCAGAGAAACAACATTTGTTTAGATCTATCAGGAAGACTTGTAGACTTCAGTAAAGTTTTAGATGACATTTATTTGATGAATATGAAACAAGAATGGAACGTCTCTCTTTGGTATAAACCCCGTCTGGATGTCCGAAGAAGTTGTACTTGGAACCATCAGATCCTACCAGAGATAGGAGGCAGGGGCGAGGAGCCTACCCCTGTGCAGGACGGGACTCAACTAGTGGTGGTGGGGTGGTGGAGGTTGCTGTGTTAGCACACTGAAACAGCAATGTGATAGATTGGGAGCAGACTTATAAAGCGATGGCTGATATGTGATTGGCTAGGAGTTACCTAGCTAAAGGTGCAATGATGTACAGCTGCTAATCTTCCAGCTAGAACTACGCTGCGCTTCCATTTCCTGTATGTAGCTGAAATTATTCTTGTGGTTTTCTTTGCTGCAGCTACTCAGTCTGAAAGAAAAGAGCCAAATGGTACAAAAAAGAACCCGTGAGAGTTAAACTTTGGAAAAAAATCTTAATACAGTGGAATATATTATCTTCCATGAGTCGAGAATGAGACGCCAGTATGCTCAAGTTAAGCTAGCAACAATCTATCCAACTTAGCTGCTGCATTCTGCCCTGCGATGAAGCTCAGAAAAAAACATTATCCTATCAAAAATGTTGTCCTCTTTAAAAGTCTTAACCATTGTTGTGTTTTGTTTCGCCTCGGCCCACTTCAGTACTTGGTAACCCATACCTCACGGTATCTAGCAAGAGAAAAACGAGTGACAAGCTTCTCCAAACAGAGCTAGCAAGCGCACACACACACACACACACACACACACACACACGCAAATACACACAGGTACACACACGATTCCAATTTAATTTCTATTCAATAATGTTAATGTAACTGACGTTATCAACTAAATGCCACCAGATAACAAAATCTATCAAAATTTTACGTCCAAATAGTTTCTTTGGTAATATTATGCACATCAGGTTACTAGCTAAGGAGGGTGTCTCCCTCACTTCTACAGTATTCATGTTTGGTCCGTATCTGTCTGCGTGATAACAAAAACTAGAAAATGACTGTAGAAATAATGCAAAGTGTACCATCGTCAATTACAGATTTCTGTTTGTACTGCTGGAAAAATATCCCGCTCAAAATTACTGTATTGTGATTCACAGGAAAAATATATTTACTGTAGAATTCACCCGCCGAAGAAATTTGAACATGATGCTTTGCAGATCTACAGCAACATGTTGTATAAAGGTATGCATTTGTTCACGATACAGTAATAATGCTGTGAAAACTACAGAAATGTGTTAAAGTGGGGGTGAAACAGTGTATGAACTAAATTAATCATGTAGGTGACATATTTTGGATTCAAAATGGCATATTTCGCAGAAAGGACAAAATTATTCAGCGTCCTGTGGACATTACAGGCTAGCAAAGCCAAAGCTCATGAAGCTAGCGTGACATCTAATAAAAGCTGATGTAATATGAACTTTCCAGTTCTGATTGTGGAATGGTGTCTTTGCATTTTCTGGTGTACTGTTAAGATCGTATAGATAAAAACACTGACACAAAACTTATTTCACAGGATAAATCCTCCAATTTGTTTGCGCTGAGAACCGCTAACTAAAGACTACCCAAAAAGCCTGCGTTAGGTAACTCATAAGCTCGGTTGTTCTGACGTTGCTGCTGGGTTGTTGCATTGGGGTGGGGGAGATGTGTATAGTTTCAACTGTCAGTGAAAATGACCCAGCCACTAATCCAGTGGACCATTCTTCATTATAAAACTGCTTCAGCTCAGCCATATTCTTAGGATGTCTGAGGTCATTCCACAGCACCTCTATAGGGTTAAGGTCTGGGCTTTGAAGCCATTCCATAGTGGATTTAATTAGATGTTTTGGGTCATTGTCCTGCTGCAGCATTCAATTTCTTCTGAGCTTCAGCAGGCGCACTGCTACCCTGATAAAATTGGGAATTAATTTTTCCCTCCAGGCTCCAAAGCTGCAAACAAGCCCCAAATCATGATGCTCCTTCCACTGTACTTCACTGTTGGGATGATGTTTTCATGTTGGTATTCGGTGCCCTTTTTATGCCATACATAGTGCTGAGTATTCTTCCCAAGGTGGTTTTTAGCAAACTTAAGGTGCACAGCAATGTTTTTGTTGGAAAATTGCAGCTTCCTTCATGGTGTCCTGCCATTGTGACCATGCCTGTTTAATGTTTTCCGTTTAGTAGACTCATGAACAGAAATGTTAACCAGTTCCCGTGACTCCTTCAATTCTTTATCTGTCACCCTAGGGTTATTTTATACCGCATTGAGCATTCTGCAGTGTGCCCTTTGAGACATCTTGGCTGTACGGCCAATTCTAGGGAGAGAAACCACAGTACTAAATCATTTCCATTTATAGACAATTTGTCTAACTGTGAACAGATGAATATCTAAGCTTTTCGATATAACTTTGTAACCCTCTCCAGCTTTATGCAAAGGAAACTTTGTACGTACAAATTCGATTGTATGTCTTCTGAAATAGATTTTTTCTGAGGAATGGTCCACGTCAGCAGATGTTTCTTGTGAATAGTAAACTCAAAAATCTTTGTGCTTTTTATAAGTTAAAGTAACTCTAACCCACACCTCCAAACTCATTACATTTACTGGATGCCTGTTTTTCCAACTCCTCACTCTTATTAGCTTTCTTTGGCATCTTTAGCTTAGGGATTCTCTTACTTTTTCCACAGCACTGTTAATGTTAAATGGGGTGTGTTCAATAAAGCTTAAGCACATTGTGCTTTGTCTACATTTGTGACTTTAATGAAGATGAGATCACATTTTCTGAGCAATTAATGCAGAAAACCTGCTAATTCCAAAGGGTTCACATACTTTTTCTTGCCACTGTATATCAAAAAGATATTGCCACCTTAAATACCTCCAATGTAGCTACTATTTTTGATTGTAGTCAAGCTAACTACTTTTCCAAATATGTAGTCCTAGCTTGACTGTAGTTTAATGGTAACACTTCTTTTGTTTAGGGTTTATAAAGGTGTTCATTGATGATTTATTATTTATTACACTTTATATGCAGTTATAGCAATATGCTTAAAAAGACCAACTTTTATCCATTACTTGCCAAATGTTTAGCAAGTGTCTTGTGTTAATAAATAAGTGTATTAACTAAGCATTTATAGCATGAGGTAAAATGGTTCACTATTTGGAAGGTATTGCATGAAAGTAACCCTTTCTATGCACGTTGTCATTGCAATGATTTATAGCGCAGTTGTAAATGATTAGTTATTAACAAACCTCTTTATAAACCATTAATAAGAGATAGGAACTTATCTAGAGATAAGAACTAGAGATGTCTAAATAATCTTAATTCGAGATAGATTTAACCTCTCAAGAAGAGTCACTCTTAGCTCTAGTCCCACGAGGGAAAGCTTGCTGTGGAGAGAACAATAGTGTGTCCCATGATGTACTGTACTGTAGGAATGTTTCATTTAAGTAATGCTGTGTGTGGCTGTAAAGGCTAGTGTATACTTTGTTTTATCCAACATGATTGAGTACTCTAGCCTTTCAAAGGATACTCTTTTGACCGCAAGCCCTTACAGACACATTTGAGGCATGACCAGAACAACTGCTTTGTGATGCTCTTTAGTACAGTTAATGGCAGGCATATATCCAGACAACATACTGTACAAATACACGGATGGGCGTATATGACAGTCTGCTCATGCTGTGCTGATAAAGAAATAATTGTGGCGGCATGCTACGGAAACAAAGTACACTTGGCCTTAAGTGCATATTTTGTCGCAAGCACTTTTTCACACCAAATTTAAAAGCTCACCTTACAAACAAACTTTTCTAAATATTGGTCTCACTGATTAACCCCACCACCAATAAAAAAAAGATTCCAATAATTCATATAATTCAATAATTTTATCCTGTCTGAAAGCTTGTCATTCACTCTGTTCTCATGACCTTTCAAGTATAAGTTCATTCCACCTCATTGCATTAAGTACTCGAAATTTCGTTTTTTCCTCTTTACAAATCTGAAACGCAGGTGGTGCTCTAATGCAGCTGAGCCCTCGTCATGTGCTCATCCGTAGGCATTCAGTCGATTTTGTGAACTCACGTATCTTCCCCACTGTTTTGTAAAATATCTTGGCCTCTGAGTGGACTAAAAGCTTATTCGAGGTGTCGTTGGAAAGCTGAGATCTTAGTCTTAGTTTTTTCTTTTCTTTGCAGATGATTTGTTTCTCATGCTAGACTGCATATGTTGTTCTGGACATCTGAGACACAACATTAGACTATTTATCCAAGGAAGCTCAATGACAAGTAGAAAATGGTTAATTTAGAAGAAAACAGCCTAATGTAAGCGCTGATATAGAGTTTGTGAGACTTATAGTCCAAAGTGACTTATTTATATGTAATCGATGTCAGCCGGTCAAACAAACTGCATTCAAACACATATGCTTACACACAGACAGATGAAAACATCAGTCATAGAGATAGTAGAAGCATTTTTATACAGCCAGTTTGAAAATTCTGTCCATCATAACATTATGCTGTCAACCAAAATTCCTCACATACACACAAAATGAAGTTTCATCACATTTGAAGTAAAAACATTCAGTCAGTGAACCGGATAATTAGTGCAGAGCAAAGAAGGTTGTAAATATCAGAAATAACAAAAGATAGACAGTCGCTAACTTTAATGAATGAATAGAATACAACAGTCATTAACATTTGTCATGTTATTTTCATGAATCATAAACGGAATATGAAAAATGGTTAAAACACGATTACTTGAAGCAGGTGCTCCTGATTAAAACCAGGTAAAATACTGATACGCATCGTTGATCCTGAGGAAATCTTCACGGAGAGCGTTTTGACATCCGAGCGACTGGAGAAAAGTTAGACGGCTCCTCCCATGTCCTAGTTCCTGCTCTATTAAACCTCTTTCAGTGCATCTTATACAGAAATGCGACTTATGTTTTTTTTTTTTTTCCCTTGACGCAATTTTGTACCAGGTGCGACTTAATTTCCAGAAAATACGTTCATTGTTAGTGTTATGGAAAGAGAGCATTCACTGACTCGTCTATTTAATTGCTATTTGAAAAACATTCAAGGTGATGCTAATTTGCAACACGGACGTTTCCAGGTTAACATAAATGCAAATATGATTGAGTTTTGTGAAAATTTCAGATTCTAGGCTTTCAAATGGTACCACACATGACTATGTTCGTATCCAGGGTCTTTAATATTTTGATCGTAAACCTATTATACACTACTGGCGCTGTCCACTGGAGCTGCTGTTGGTTCGTGGCATAAGTGACATAAGTCATCATCTATAGGAGGATTTGTATGTCTCTTGACTCATTGACAAACTTTGATATGAGTCTAAAATAGGATTTCAATACGACGACCAAACATCATGACACAAAAAACTAATAAAAGTACATTATTTTGCTGAGGTATTTTTATGTTCATGGCTGTCCTTTTAAAGGTTAAGTACTCAAAAGAGAAGCAATATGTACGTAGTCTAAATATTCTTGATTAAAAAGTGTTCTTTGCAGCCCTGGGTTTTGCAAGATATCTGACCTCTCCACTTTCCAGAAAATTCTGTTTTCCCAGTTGTATTCTTTTGCAGTGTTAACTCAAACTAATCCATTTCATTGACAAAATCCAAATGAAATGGCTCAGGACACACTCTGCCGTTCCTGCAGTCTCTCCACAGGCACTTTTAGACCTTCTTAGGGCATTCAATTGGGGCCCTAAAGAAGTGTTAATGCTCTAGCGCAAGACAGCTTTTGAGGGTGGCAGGAAATGCAAAAGTAATAGACTCATAAATCTCAAAACATCCAGATAGAGACATTCAGAAATGCTTTGGCGGTGTTGGTGAATAGATCGAATAGCTTTCTAACCAAAGCTGTTAAAAAGCACCTTTCGACTGTAATTGTGGTTGAAAGCGTCAACTCAACCTCTTCCACCTCCTTTCACCAGAATGAGAGATCCATTTTCCCCCAAAGGCAATATAAAAATTTCATTACCCCACCCATTTCATATTCCTCTCCACCGGTTCCTACAGAAAGCGACATATGCAGGTGCTGAATAACAATGGGAACGGCGGTAATGAGTCTGATTAGCTTTGCATGTTCTCTGATGAACTATTTACGCCATCTCTGTGCCTTCGCTGTGTTATGTAAGGGTGACAGGGGTGGAAGAACCCAATATAGACTCTTTTGCTCAAGTCTCTCTAATTGATATCTCACTGAAAAGATTCAATGGAAAATGGGAAGGTGGAACTTATAATGATAGGCACGTTTGCTGCCTTTCCTTTCTTCCTGTTCTCTCGCTCCTGTTTTCCTCCCGGCGGCAGAGCGGAGGGGTAATGGATGTGCAGCCGAGAGCTTGACGACCTAAACTTCCTTGCTCTATCTTTCTCTGTGAAAACACTTCCCCTCAGGACATCATCTTGTCTGCTGAGGGAATAAGACACATGTTGTGGGAAGCAAATGTTTAAGGGACCAAAATAAGGAAATGAATTACAATGGAAGTGAATGGGAACTTCTTTGGTTGAGTTGACACAGAATGACCCTTTGAAATCCTGTTATTAGTTAGTCAGATTGCAGCTTGCGATTTTGAAAAACTCTTGCCATTTTTGTTCGCAATGTGCATTAGATGGTCCATATGAGGCCACAAATATGAATCTACCCGATTCCAGCCTTGATGATGCACCCCCAGATCATCACCGATCACAGTGGGTGTGAGATACTGTGGCATGATGGCCTCTCCAAGTCTTTTGTCTAACCATTAGATGACCAGGTGGAGGATCAGTGATGATCTGGGGGTGCTTCAGCAAGGCTGGAATCGGGCAGTTTCGTCTTTGTGAAGGACGCATGAATCAAGCGACGTACAAGGTTATCCTGAAATAAAACTTGCTTCCTTCTGCTTTGACAATGTTCCCCAACTCCAAGGATTGGTTTTTCCAGCAGGACAATGCTCCATGCCACACATCCAGGTCAACCAAGGTGTGGATGGAGGACCACCAGATCCCTGTCATGGCCAGCCCTATCTCCAGACCTGAACCCCATTAAAAACCTCCGGAATGTGATCAAGAGGAGCCATCAAACAAAGCCGAGCTGCATAAAGTCACCCAACAGCAATGTGAAAGACTGGTAGAGAGCATGCCAAGACGCATGGAAGCTGTGATTTGAAAATCAGGGTTATTCCATCAAATATTGATTTCTAATCTCTTCCTAAGTTAAAACATTAGTATTGTGTTTTTTTCTTTGCATCATTTGAGGTCTGAAAACACTGCATCTTTTTTGTTATTTTGACCAGTTGTCATTTTCTGCAAATGCTCTAAATGAAAATATTTTTATTTGGGAGAAATGTTGTCTGTACTTTATAGAATAAAACAAAAATGTTCATTTAACTCAAACACAAACCTATAAATAATAAATCCAGAGAAACTGATCATTTTGCAGAGGTCTCTTAATGTTTTCCAGACCTGTATGGTTGGTTTGAGTATTTCTGTAACTGCTGATCTCCTTGGATTTTCACATACAACAGAATTTCTAGAGTTTATTCAGAATGGTGCCAAAAAACAAAACAAAAAACATCCAGTGAGCGGCATTTCTGCAGATGGAATGTCTTATTGATGAGAGAGGTCAACAGAGAATGGCCAGACTGGTTTGAACTGATAAAGTCTATGGCAACTCAGATAACCACTCTGTACAATTGTAGTCATAGGAATATAATCCCTGAATGTTATTCTGAGATGTGGGTTGGTGCTGTTTTGGTGGCACGAGGGGGACCTACACAATATTATATATACACATCTGTGTGTATGTGTGTGTGTGTGTATATATATATATATACTTGGTTTTTCCTAGAGTATTGAGAGAGTGAAAGTGTCATATGTGTTACAGCAGTTACTGAGAATGAGGAGTAGAACAGCCAACAAAGAATTTGGCTCATACAAATGGCCAGCCAATGATTTGAAGCTTACTTTTGGGACACAGAGAGGAAGTCGTGGTCAATTTTAATCTAGAGTTAGTGAATAATTGATATGGGGTTGGACCACAAGGTGAGGTGATATAGAATACAGAAATATCCTGCACTGAAGGTCTGCTTCCACCGTGTCAGAGAGAAATCTGTTCAGATGACATTAACACAGAACAGACTGAATAGTTTTCAGTGTCTCTGGATCATTAATTCCATCATTTTTTGTTTCTGTGGTGTGTGCGTCAATACAATAACTCCAGGTGGACACATCGCAAAGGTTCCACCCTTCAAACCAGTGCTTATGCTGGTTTATGCTTTTATTAATTGTAAATGCATTAATCACACTTTTTTAATTAATTGCATGCGTTAACGTGTTAATTCGGACAGTTCTAATAAAAATCAGATTTTCATAATCTTATTACATAATTCAGATTACATGTAATCCATTACTACTAAATTGTACGTGCTCTTTTCCGCTCTCTCTCTGACCCTTAGGAAATAAAGTAATGTTTCATCAAAATAATAACATGCTCTGCCTCTGAGACTTTCCTGTTCGGCTGATGTCACCTAGGCCGCACAGGGAATCATGTTAACCACTAGCCAAAATACCTGTTTAGTAACTTTGTAGGCTACTTTTGTTAGTAATGCAGCCTATCCAAAATCGTGCCATGCTAACTGCAGTAATAGTGCTAGTTAACAAGTTTATTTTTGGTTGACTATTATTGGTTTGATGATTGCTTTCATATCACACTTGTGAAAATGTGTCATTTCATTATCAGTCATGCCAAATCTTTGTCTCTCTTTCTCTTTGAGACAAAGTGTTAGTGGAGCTGGAGTTCTTTGTGTCTGTCAGACAGTGTTTATTAGCTGTATGTGGGTCAGTTACACCAGGCGCTGTGGTGCTGTGAACATGAGCACATGGTCCATTATAAACATATATATCCCATCTCATTGCAATCAGAACTCCAGCTCTTGCTTCAGACTGACAGCACACATTCCACCGGTGGAAGCTCTCAGTCCCTGATAAACACCTGGACTCCCTGCTGGTGGAAACATACTGTAGACAGCAGGAGAGCACACATGCCTCAGAGCTCCAGCACATAGGAGGCAGAGCTTCACAGTGTGTACCAGCTTTCAGATGATTACACTCGCATTCTTGCGAGCTTTGAGCTGATTCAGAACAGTATCCCCTGACTCACTTTTCATGAAATCAAAATGGACCCTATTTACTTTTCTTATTCTCATATAATTGAACAAGCCTACAGTTCACAGTGATCTATTTTGCATTGAGTTTGTCAATGTGTCCAGTTCTCACTGTACGCGTTCTTGCGTTCTGTTTGTAATATTTTTAACAGTCGCTCTATTTACAACTGTGTGCCTCAGACGGATGCGTTAGGACCATCTCACTGGAATTCATCGTCATAAACGTGACCTCTTTAAAGTCAACATCTCAAGCTTTGAAAGTCACTTCTCAAGATTTCTGTATTCTGTTGTGCTTCTGCTTCCTCAGAATGAGTGAATCTCATTCTTTGGCTGCGCTGCTTGTGAGGTTTATTCAGGCGCACTGCCACCTAATCACATGGCTTGCAAAAAAAAAGATGTGCTTCAAGCTTGAAAAAGTCAGTGATTTTGCTTGCTGACATCGCCTATATAACCGGCTCACTTCTGTAATGAACACTGGAAGTTCTCTCTTCTTACTTGTGGCTCATATGGCTGGAAAATTTCTACTTTTATTTCAGAATTTACATACACGTCAGAGGGCATGATTAATTGCGCTAATTTTTTAACACATAATATTTTTTAGAATTAATCACACTAAATTAACACATTAAATCGACAGCCCTATATATATTCTACAACACCTGCATATATATATATATATATAATGATCAAATGATTTTTGTTCAAAGATCCACACTTTTACAAGTATGTCATATACTGCAGCAAAATGCCCCACATTACAAAGTAAAAAAATGCAAATGTTTTGTGAAAAAAAAAATTGCCACATTAACAGATATGATCAGTTCTGTTTTCACTGCCAAAAGTCATTATGACACACTGGCTTCCTAGTATAAAAACACAAAAAACACACAAACCTACATATACAACAAAGATAGCCTTAAAATTAGATACACTAGCTAGGGTTCAGTTTAGGTTAGTAATGCAAATCACTAGAAGGCCTAATGAAGCCTTTAGCAAAGACGTCTTCAAGTTGTTATTCAATTTTACTGTTCATGGCAGGAATATAAACTCTTAAATGTCCCTTTTTCAGGACACTGTATTTGAAAGATAATTTTGTAAAAATCCAAATAACTTTACAGATCTTCAGTAAAGGGTTTAAACACTGTTTTCCATTCTTGTTCAGTGAACCATAAACAATTAATGAACATGCACCTGTGGAACGATCATTAACACACTAACAGCTTACAGACGGTTGGCAATTAAAGGTCACAGTTATAAAAACTTCAGACACTAAAGACATTACAAGAAAGATGCCCAGAGTCCCTGCTCATCTGTGTGAACGTGTCTTAGGTATGCTGCATGGAGGCATGAGGACTGCAGATGTGGCCAGGGCAATAAATTACAATGTCCATACTGTGAGACGCCTAAGACCGCACTACATGGAGACAGGAAGGACAGCTGATTGTCCTCGCAGTGGCAGACCATGAGTAACAACACCTGCACTGGATCGGTAAATCTGAATATCACACATGCGGGACAAGAACAGGATGCAACAACAACTGCCCGAGTTACACCAGGAATGCACAATCCCTCCATCAGTGCTCAGACTGTCCACAATAGGATGAGAGAGGCTGGACTGAGGGCTTGTAGGCCTGTTGTAAGGCAGCTCCTTACCAGACATCACCGGTAACAACGTCACATATGGACACAAACCCACCTTCACTGGACCAGACAGGACTGGCAAAAAGTGTTCTTCACTGACGAGTCGCAGTTTTGTCTCACCAGGGGTGATGGTCGGACTCGCGTTTATCGTTGAAGGAATGAGTGTAACACCGAGGCCTGTACTCTGGAGCGGGATCGATTTGGAGGTGGAGGGGTCCATCATGGCATCATTGGACTGAGCTTGTTGTCATTGCAGGCAATCTCAATGCTGTGCGTTTCAGGGAAGATATCCTCCTCCCTCATGTGGTACACTTCCTGCAGGCTCACCCTGACATGACCCTCCAGCATGACAATGCCACCAGCCATACTGCTCGTTCTGTGCGTGATATCCTGCAAGACAGGAATGTCAGTGTTGTGCCATGGCCAGTGAAGAGGCCGAATCCCAATGAGCACGTCTGGGACCTGTTGGATCGGAGGGTGAGGGCTAGGGCCATTCCCCCCAGAAATGTCAGGGAACTTGCAAGTGTCTTGGTGGAAGAGTGGGGTAACATCTCACAAATCTGGTGCAGTCCATGAGGAGGAGATGCACTGCAGCACTTAATGCAGCTGGTGGCCACACCAGATACTGACTGTTAGTTTTGATTTTGACCCCCCTTTGTTCATGGACACATTATTCCATTTCTGTTTGTCACATGTCTGTGAAACTTGTTCAGTGTGTCTTAGTTGTTGAATCTATGTTCATAGAAATATTTACACATGTTAAGTTTGCTGAAAATAAAAGCAGTTGAAAGTGAGAGGATGTTTCTTTTTTTGCTGAATTTATCTCCATTGAGCTCTTTAAACGGGTTTGTCACCAGACACTCGCTGACTCTCACTGTGGCAGTGACGAGCGGATGCACATGTCCTTTCTATCAACACACGAGCAGACCGACTCAGCACTCATGTAACATCATGTTATATTTCCTTCTAATTCATTCTTTACATCCCTTTGCCGTTTCTTTTCCTCTATAACAATACAACAATTCAGCGATTCTGAGAATTAAAATAAAGTCAAATAGTAAAATAGGTTGTGAACAACGTTTCATGTTGACTTTAAAGGGGTCACATCATAGAAAATAACTCTTTTCAAATAAATGAGTTTGATGTATGGTGAAAACAGAAGCCCCCCAGGCTTTTCTATTCAATATACTCTATTCAAGAATGCTGATGTAGATAAGAATGTTTGGCCAAAGCGAGCATTGCAGTTTTACATACTTACATGTGCTCTTATACTTTAGCATTAACAAACCTCAGAAATCAAGGGGGTGATAGAGTTACCTCAAGTAGCTATAAAATGTTGACAATTAAACTCACTGGCTTAGCAAGATTTCCTTAAGAAATGTAACTTAAAGAGAAATCTGATTGAAGAGCACAGTTCACAATAATGCTAGCTATAGCATTTGTTCTTTGGGTTGCAATGTCAGTTACTGTGGTGGACATGGACTTGAATGAAACAAGCTACGATCAGCATTTGCATTGGTATGACTGTGCTGAAAAAGTTGCAAGTGAGTCAGTTTGAGTCAGGCAGTTCTGCTCGTATATTATTGGTTGGTTGACACGTCACGCATAGCGGCCATAAAGAAAATTAGTTTCTATCAAGCACCAAGATAAATTGTTGAGTGGGGTAAGGAGAGACATTTGTAACCATTTGACTAGAAGTAATTGTCTTGAGTTGATAGCCTGTGTCCTCTACTTAACCATCAATAACATTCCCTGCCTGCAGAGAATCATTTTTCCAGAGCAAACAATACCAGAAAAAAAAATATTTCCTTGACGGCCGACAAAACAAGCCACTTATTATCATTGATGCAGAGGCAATATGGCTCTCTTCCAAAACCTAGCATGCTGCCTTGCTATCCTTCTAAGGCCACATCAACACTTATCCATTTTTGTTTGAAAACAGCTAACTGATTTCAGTTTTCTAAAGTCATTGTTTTTAAAAGTATGCAGTATTAGAGAACGTTTTTGAAATACTTTGTATTTGGTGAAGAAACAGCTGTAACAGTGTGGGTAAGGAGCATAAACGGAGCAAAACCAATGCATTTTCATATGAAAACAGATTAGTGTGTTTGTTGCCTAAGCCAGCGTCCTAACTGAAACCTTATTGTTGACTGATTTGGAATGTTCTACATTGGCAGCAACTCATCAATTGGTGCATCATACCAAAGTCACTCAAGTCATTCAACTGGTGGGCATCTTTGGAACACTCTCAGGCAGCTGTTTTTCAATGTAAACAAGTGGCATCTAAAAGGTGATTGGCTCTTTTACCTGTGAGGCAGTAATTTCTTTCTATACATCCAGTGACTGTTGGCAGTTCCAGTTTCTCCCATTCAGTTTAATAGAAGTTGCCCATCTGTGATAAATAGTCTCTGGTCATACTAATAGTGTTTAACATTAGCATGTTGCTAAGCTAATGTCACAATACTCTAATAAGCATAAAAATAAATAGCACACACAATATTTTTTATTTTAAAATAGTTTTTACCTTCATTTTGAATGAGAAACACAATAATAATTTATTTTATACACTAAAAAATGACTGTAAATTTACAACCAAATTCCTACAGCAATCTACTGTGATTCTTAAATACAGTACTACTTTGCTGTTAAAGATTTTGCATTCTGGGAGATCAAGAGCAGACTCACTGTGAAATGACTAGTTTTACAGTAAATAGCTGTTCTATGCAAGGCATTATGGAAAATGAAGATTTAAAATCGTGATATCATCTCAAGCTATAGTGACATATATATATATATATATATATATATATATATATATATATATATATATATATATATATCATGATGCTTCTGACCAACTCCTCTGTTCTTTATCATCTCACATCAGCCTTCACTTGTCTGTCTAATGAGAAGTCAAATAAAAAAGTCAACCTTTGAAGCAATGTGCGTATTAAATGTACAGTTTTGCCAAGATTGAAAAGTGTATTTTTTATGATATAAACAAAAAAACAACAACTACATATAATGGTGTTATAATGGGTTATAATGGTGACATACACCATAAGCCTTTGCGCTTGAATAAGTATGCATGCTTTGGAAATGCATTGAGGCTGCAAAAATTAAAAACAAACAAAAAAACATGTACAAAAGTTTTTATTCAGACTTAATAGAAGTCTTAGTTTAATTAGTGTTGTTGTTTTGTTATCAATAGTTGTTTTGTTTTTTTTAAGTCACCATTATGGCGATTAGTGTTCTCTTGAGCTGGCACCTTGGACCTTCTTTCTTATTAAATTATGTTCTTCCGGCCAGTCAATTTGTGTTTAAGTTAAACACAAGATGATGCACTGTGATAGTTGGAAGACAAAACATAAGGTCAGACTGAATATCTGATCCTAGCTTGTAACCAGCACTAAAGTGTCTAGTTATGCATTACACATAAAAATATAAAAGCAAAAACAGTAAAGGATATTTCAGCAAAATTATATCAGCAATCTGAGTGTTTTATGTTTTTATGAACTTACAGAATAACAGAATTTGTTAACAAGACACACACTGATATCAATTCTCGGCATACAAAATGCAACAATGGTGACAATTAACAAACATACTTTTACATAAAAAAGTAAATAGTAAACAGTAAGAAATCGAAGTAAATTCTTCATGCCGCAGTGCATGCTGGGAACATAGCTGTTAATTTCAACAACAGTAGACAGTAAGTAATTTAACAGCAATATGCAGCTAAATTGCAGTTGTATATTGTAGCAGTCAAAAACAGTAACTTGCTGTTAATTTCAAGAACGGTAACAAACCGTATTTTTACAGTATAATGCTGGCAACCACAGCTGCCAGTAGTTTACTGTTTTAAAAAAAAATGTTTACAGGATTTTTTTTTAAAGTGTATATAAACTTTTGTGGTATAAAATGATTTAAATATATTTTTAATCAAACATTTCTCATCTCAGATGCATTTTTTTTTACTGAGCTTGTCAGTCTGAATTATGGGATTGTTTCTCCTTCTCCTAAATATTGCATCTATCATGCCTACTAAGACAAGTTTCCTGCAACAAACGTTTAATCAGTACACATAGCAAAACTGTTGCTCCTGCCTCATAATAAAAGTCAATTATAAGGACATATTTAATGTTTAATATACTAATATGAGAAGTGGAATTTTGGACCAGTGAGAATTAACTGTGGGCGGGGCTACCCAGCACATTAATTTACAGCAAATACATTTGAGTGGTTTAGAAGTAGATCACTGAAAAGCCCACATCCATCAACCACTAATCTGAATAGTCTATTTTAGAGGAATAGGAACTGCTGTATTATGGTGATTCTCTGAATCTCAGAAACATGTTCATTTCATTGAATACTGAGTGAAAAGAGTCACTCTTTAAGCTAGTCTTTTGGTAAATATAATAACTAGGTGCTCACAGACTTTACAACAAACAGAATAATATATTGCTGATTAGACTGGGCTGCATTTCTCAAAAGCATCCTAAGTTTAACTAGATTGTAGAAACCATTGGCGCCAATGGCCTCTACAATCTACCTAAAGGTGCTGAAAGAGATTTTAGCCGTTCTACTTTCACGAGACTGAGCCGTTGGATTAGCCACGCCCCCTCTTTCCAAAACCCGTTCTCCAAAGATATCAAATGAGCTTTATTGAGGCCGACATCGTGCTGAAAGCATTTTTTAAAACAAAATACAGTAGACTTCAACAGCAGCCCTCAATTGACAAATGTTATGAACGACATGGCATAAAAATGGCAGTAAGCCTCAATAATAAGCTGAATCTACAATACAGTGAAACACATTTTTATTTGCTGTTTGCAGAGCCTAGTACTGGCACAGAGAATGGTGAGATATCGCATGACACTTATTTCAGTAATATCCTTCATGGAGTAGGAACGTTTTCGCTAACAGCACCTTTAAGCTTACGATGCTTTTATCAAACGCAGCCCTGATCGGCGACTTTTCGACCCGCGAGCTGAAGCACAGAAGGAATGTTTCAGCGACCCTGAATAAGCATCCACGGCAACCCTCTAAAGTTTGAGTGCTCAAGATTAGGCATTCGCACAGGACATCAGACTCATTGTACATGTTCTTTGTTGCAACCCAACCCGTAGGCAGAAATGACACTTGTCGCACACAGGCGAATGGGTAAAAATGTATTGTTGCATATTTACATTTTTAAAACTGTCACGCTGTAGAAGTTGAAACCAAGTGAGTCACAAAATGTCTGGTTGCTCGTAACTGTTACGGTTGATTAGGACAAGTCAGGCTCTAAAAACGGTGCAAGGAACGAAAACGAAAACCAAATTTTTTCAAATGTTCTGGAGTGGAAACTATATTTTTAAATTCTGGTAACCAGTTAATAACAAGTCAAATTATTTATTTATTTTTTGTTTTTATTCAACCCAAGACAAAGTATGGATCGTCATAAAAAAAAAAATTATAAATAAAAAATGTATTAACTGTTCTTTTCTTTCGTTCTAACTGGTTACCATTTGGAAAAGAGGCTGCGGAATGCTGGAACCAGAAAAAAGAAAATTGTGTTTTTGTTCAGAATGAACTGACTATTAGCTAACTAGGTTTTAGAACAGAGCTCATCTCTCTGTCTCTTATTTGGCCACGTTTTTCTTTGTGCTTGTTTCTTCCATTTTGCTGCAGGTGAACATTAATTTTATGACAGCGCTACAAATCGGGACAGCAGGAAAGATATTAAACCTTCTAACAAACTATTGCCATCAAAGTGGATCTGGAAAGTAAAAATAAAGAGAAAAAACAGCAAAGCGAGCATGTCGTGATGGAAGAGAACAGACTGAACACAGTGTGTGCTCTCAGACATCAAAGCTAGTGGCGCCACACATATACCTGCATCTTTCTGGGATGCAGTGTTCTGCAAATTACTTCCCCTGCTTTCAAAGTAACGGTCGATGCTTTCACACTGCGTTCTTTATTTACAGCACTTTGTTCTGTCTCACCACACCCTGCAGAGCTGTCTGGAGACACGAGACAGCCTCGGGTATGTGATGTTAAGCCCTGTTTCTAAACATAGCCGTGTATGTGCATCTGTGTGTGTGCTGATATGTTGGGCTGGTTTTCAATTATGCAATTAATAATTAGCATAAAGCAAGGATCAAACATGCTAAAGAGAAATTCGCCTATCCTCATTTATCGTGTTTGACATCTCAGCAAGAGCGCTGCCCTGGAAAACAGTTTTCTTGTAGCGGATCTGAAATACTCCTCTCCCTTGTGGAAAGCTGAATGTTTGCTCTATAAACAGCCCTCATGTAGTCGTACAGAAATACGAGACAGGATATCAAACCTTTGCCCAAATGTTTAACATGTATAGCACAAGCAGTAGTTAGATGAACCCATAGGAAAGAAAAATCCCTATGAGATCTCCTATACATCTTAATGTTTCTGCTAGGCAGCAGTGAGATCAAATGGAGAGGAGAGTGGTGGAACAAGTTGACTAGGCATTGCCATCCCAAGTAAAAAGATCTGTTCAACTTGTTTACCTGCAAACACATAACTCTCAGATGATGCACAACTGTGTTTAACCACGGTAAGCTGATTTTTTGCTTTAGTGTATGTTTCAATGCTGAAAAACAGAGCGGCTCAAAATTACTCAACAGCTGGATGAAAAATTGAACTAAAAAACCACAGGCAGTTTTTCTGTGAAGCAGTAAACTCATAATGCCAGAGAGTGGAGTCATACCTTTGCATTATTCAAAGAAACAGATGGAGTGGTAAACAAACAAAGGTAGCACGGGACCCATAGCCACCTTTATCCTAGCCCTTCGTGGGGTCTGGCATGGAGTCAACCAGCCTTTTTAGCACCATAAGACATTACGCTGATATGAGGGAATGTGCTTAGTAAGGCCCGAAACATACTCTATGCAAGTACATGGTACATAAACTTCTAGCTATGCAAATTCTAATACATGCTTTAATGTGTTTTGACACAAAACTTCAAGACACACAACTAAGTACTCAACAGAGGTACTTGAATGCAAATGCTTCAAGATTCTATGCTAATCCGAATTAGCTCCAAATTGGAACTTCAACGAAACACAATCAAGCACCATACGCAAGAACATAAACTCAATGCTTCGAGCTTCTACGCAAGCTCGATTTCATGTTTTTTGCGTTTCAAAACGAAACTTCAACTAAACAAAATTGAGCACATTATGAAAGTAAATAAATGCAAATGCTTCAAGCTTCTGCACGAGCTCTATTAAACTTTTTTTGTGTTCCAAAATTAAACTTCAACGAAACACAACTGAGTACCCTATGAAATGACGTGACTGTGAATGCTTTTAAGCTTCTACTTAAGCTCGATTTCACATTTTTGTGCTCCAAAACGAAATTTAAACCAAACACAACTAAGGACTCTAAGGATTACTTAGAAACAAAACTAAGTAATCTACACAAATATATGACCGCAAATGCTTCAAGTTTCTACGTGAGCTTGAATCCGCGTTTTTGCATTTCGAAATGATCCTTCAACTTACAATTGAGTAGTCTATGAAAGTAAAACAATGCGAATGCTTCTACGTAAGCTCAGTTGAATGTTTTTGTGTTCTAGAACGAAACTTCAATGAAACACAACTGAGTTCCCTATGAAATGACGTGACTGTGAATGCTTTTAAGCTTCTACTTAAGCTCGATTTCACATTTTTGTGCTCCAAAACGAAATTTAAACCAAACACAACTAAGGACTCTGTACGTGAATGCAAATGCTTCAAGCTTTTATGTGATACAGTAGTGTAATCTGTCATTGTCCAAGGTTGGCTTTCTCCTTCAAGTCAACTATTGTCATGGCAGAGCAACAGTCTAAAGAGAAGCTTGCTGAGCAGCTCCTTTAATAATTACAACACTTTCAATTTAATGGCACAGGCATTTGAAGGTAACTTCATCACCTCCTTAAGAATTGAGATTTGTTACACCGCAGTAACGCATCTTAACTGCACACACGCATTCACGTCTCTGTTTGTGTGCTTGCCTAGAAAACATTTCTGGCCTAATAAGAGAGGAGCATGTATATACTTTTGTTTAAATGCGAGCAACTGTACTAGTTTCACATCAGCAGAAACGAGAGTGACAAAGAGAGTGATAATAATCTTTGACATCATTGTTTCTCACTCCTCATGGAGGCAGTGATAAAAGCTCTTATGTAAAAATCATTATCTGTGCTCACAAAGCAGTAGTGTGTGATGATAGCAGAGCAGTTCTGACTTTAAAACTGTGTTTACAATGACATTGAGTTTCATCAGAGAACTCTGGATTGATCTTAAATCCTGCTCTTAAATACATTGAGCTGGCATTTGAGGATTATAAGCCCATGTCATATAAGCCTGTCTTTGATATTCAATTTTGACAAGATGAAGCAAATAGAAGACTTGCTTGAGAACTCTTTTCTTGTCAGCTTGCAGAAAAACCATGCTTAATAATGGATCCATCAACCCAACTAAAGCATCTACTTCTTTTGGAACCCTGGTGCCAGATGTCTTAACATCTATTTTAACATATGTTGCAGAATTTAAATTAAAGAGAGTTTGTATTTGTCCACACTTGTTCAGTGAGATATGAAATATGTTTTTATGGCTTGTGTGAGCAGTGCGGTTCACTCACTTACTGTGTGTGACTGTAATTTCACAACATCTTGTGCAGCGTGAGAGCATGCGGATATGAGAGCAATTCTGTTTTTAGATGATCCTCTAGATGGAGTATTATTAGTGTCTGTCGAGAGCTTGGTGATAAGTTGTTTTCTCAAACACACACACACACACACACACATTACCCGCATCCCTGTGGCAGTGCCAGTTTTTGTCAATTGACTGCAATCTTGTGACCCATCTGTACCACACTGTCCTCCTAATGAGGGCTAATTGAGGCGAAACACACACCTCCATTTACACAGTGAAAACCAGCATTATTAGATATAATTAAAGAAAACAAAAGATGGGAAAAAGCTTTTAGCTGGAGTCTATGTTCAGGTATTTTTGCCTGAAATGATGTACTCACATGCGAAAGAGTCTTCGTGGCTTTTGTTATTGCTATTCACAAAACAAGTTTAAACGTTTCAGTGTGATGATAAATGTAGATTATACACAAACTCAAAGCTGCTTTTGCTTGTTTGTTGTAGTCAATTTATAGTGTTAGTCAAGGTTTCTAAAATGTTATTTAGTTAATAAGTCGTTATTTAGTTTTTCATGACCATTATCAACCCTCTCACTTAGATGAAAAAACCCATCTTGCATTGTCAAAAAGTATTTCCGCATTCTATCTAAAATGGAATGTGGGATATTCCTGCTTGATATCCCACGCTTCCGATCATAAAAGTGTTCCATTGCCTGAGGCTTAGAAGATGACATATTAAGAGACAAAATGGCAATTATTGTTAGTTTGCATGTATTTGTTTGTCAACAAGAGGTCTGTGGCATGGCGGAGAGCGGGGCCGGGTTGTTATTATACACACCCGGTCCCTTATCAGGCTAATTAAGCCTCAGAGAGGGATAAAGGCAGATGGCAGACGGTGGTGCGACGAGAGAGAGATCGTTTACGGACATGTCCATCGTGTGTATGTTTGTCTTTTGTTTAAGTTAACAATTAAAATATAATTTATATTGCCAAGCCGGTTCTCCGATACGCCGTAGCTTGTTCCTCGGCCACTCCTCCACCCTCTAACGGACAACAGCCGCACCTCTCCGGGTGGATCGGAGGCAGTCCTCCAGCCCCTGGCGGACGGAACGCCCCGGCGCGTTCTTGGAGAACAGAAGGAGTCTCCTCCGCCCCTGGCAGCGGTTCTCCCGCTCCAGGTGATCAGCAGCGAGCCCCCTCCGTTTCAGCGGCTGGTAGGGGATCCTCCGCCCCTGGCAGCGGCCCTGACCGCTCCAGGTGGTCTGTTAGGAGCCCCTTCTCCCCTCGCGGTCGGCGGCCGTCCTCCACTTCCAGGCGCCTGGCTCCTCGTCCCCCGGCAGATAGCCGCGGCTGCTCCGTTGGGGTGGATGGTAGTGGCGAGAACTCTACTACAGCATATCACTCCTCCTTGCCGGATTTCGGCACCCGTGTAACGTAATTTCAATGGAAAGGAGGAGGCGAGAACCGACTTTTCAATATAAATCATATTTTAATAATAAACTTAAACAGAAGACACAAACACACACATGACGGACATGTCCGTAAACTAACTCTCTCTCCCGCACAATCCTCCACAGTTGGCCTTTATCTCTCTTGGAGGCTTAATTAGCCTGATAAGGGACCGGGTGTGTATAATCACAACCCGGCCCCGCCCTCCGCCCTGTCACAAGGTCTTCTGGAAACCAAATTGTGGAGGATAAACAATGCTACACAATGCTAGCATGTTTGGTATTTGGAGTAGTTTATTATTATTATCATGTTTTACATATTTGTCTCTGCAAATGTTTACTAAAATGTATTCTCATTTAATGTAGTATCTTTGATACATACATATATATATATTTTTTAAAGTGAGTATTTATCTGCTTTCAACAATAGCAATAGAAATTCTAATGGTTTCCACTACAAATACCATTGCGAGTCTAGAGTGTTTTGGCCCATTTTCCATTGGGATTTAATGGTTTGTATTGGTTTTCATTACAGATATATGTTGGTCCTATTGGTATTCACTAGACGTAACATGCTACCAATTACCATTAGAGACCCACAGAGACCATTCATTTACATTAAAACCAATAAAATTCCCATTATAACGGGGGTCTGGGTATCTCAGCGAGTATTGACACTGGCTACCACCCCTGGAGTCACGAGTTTGAATCCAGGGCGTGCTGTGTGACTCCAGCCAGGTCTCCTAAGCAAACAAATTGGCCTGATTGCTAGGGGGGGGTATAGTCACATGAGGTAACCTACTCGTTGTTGCGATTAGTGGTTCTCGCTCTCAATGGGGCATGTGGTCATTTGTGTGTGGATTGTGGAGAGTAGCATGAGTCTCCACATGCTGTGAGTCTCCGCGGTGTCATGCACACTGAGCCACGTGACAAGATTAGCGGGCTGACTATCTCAGAAGCGGAGGCAACTGAGACATGTCCTCTACCTACCCATATTAAGGTGAGTAACCGTGCCACTATGAGGAAATAGTAAGCAATTGAGAAGAAAAGGAGATAAAAAATAAATAATTAAATACAAATTCCCATAATAAACATTAATACCTTTAGAATTTATGTTGGGGGGCGGGTGGTGTTATCATTATCTGTAATCTGTGTACATCTCCCTGGGTGCTACCATGTGCCTGTGACATTATACACACGATTCAAAGCGATTTGAGTAGACTTCTACATTTTCAAGTTGGAATACAACTTCGAGTGAAGTTCTGTTGCAAATTTCAATGTAGGAAGTTGGAAATTTCTCACTGTTATTCAAGGTCAAACAGAAGGGGAGGAAAAAAAAAAAAATACATGGTAGATAAATAGTAGATTACCCGGTTATGAAAAGATTATACAATATTGCACATCGATACATATTATATATTCTACGTCACATCCTGCAAAGTATATCCAAAGCACCCTGAGCTTTCACTGAGATCAAAAGATGTAAGAAAAAATTCCCAAATCCCTCTGGTTTACCAGCAATTTTATACCTAATTTTCTCCATGTGTAGCACACTGCTAAACTCAGTTAGCCACGACTCAGACATAGGTACGAACACTTTGTTCCAGGTCTTCAAGATCATCTTTTTTGCTGTTCTCATCCCGTATTGAATTGTCTGAATTTGGTTAAGGCTGTGGGCCTCTAAGTGTGGAGACCAGCCTAATATGGCAACGAGGAGATCAGGGGGAAAGTCAACCTTGTATTCCTTAGAGTAAAAACAAAACACTTCAGACCAGAACTTTTATAATTTAGGTCAGAACCAAAATAAATGAGCCAGTGTTCCATCGTTGGACTTACATTTAACACACAGGGGCGACACAGAAGAGTATATAGAGTGCAGCCTGGTTCCGGAGTACTGTAGGCTTTGTACAACTTTATATTGAATCTACTGTAAGTTACAGCTAATGGGACATGACCTAATACCCTGAAAGGCTTCAGCCCAAGTGTCTTCTGGGATATACCCAGGTCTTTCTGCCAAGACATCTTCAAATGTTGTGTAGAAGGAACCCTAGAATCCTGAAAGAATTCAACAAATTTAGATACAAGGCCCATCATATCAGGATCGAAGGCCATTGTGACAGGGCGGAGGGTGGGGCCGGACCGTAATTTTACACACCCGGCCCCTTATCAGGCTAATCAAGCCTCCGAGAGGGATAAAGGCCGACTGCGGACAGTGGTGCAAAAGAGAGAGAACGTTTACGGGCAGCTGTCCGTCCTATGTGTGTGTTTGTGTCTTTTGTGTTTCAGTTTTACATTAAAATATAATTTATATTGTCAAGCTGGTTCTCGCCTCCTCTCCCCCTTTATATTTATATAAAAATAAAGATATTCAGGGGGTTTGTATTCTTCAATATTGGGGATATTAGTTGTAACATAGCTCTGCACTTGTGAATATCTAAAGAAATGAGAAGAGGGTAGTCCAAATTTTGTCTGAGTTGAGTAAATGAAGCAAATACATTATCAATATACTAATGCCCTATGGTTACAATTCCTTTTCATTTCCATATCAAGAAGGTCTGATCAGTCTGCAAGGGGGAAAATGCATGTTTAAAGGCTATTGGAGTACTTGTTTGTGGAAATTTTAAAACCTTTCTAATCTGATTCTAGATCCTAAATGAGGTGTTTGGTATGGTGTCATGTTTTCTGATTGCTCCGGTAGGATTCGTTTCTGCAAAGAGTAGAGCAGAAAACTGAATATCTTGCACATTGGCTAGCCATGCAAGGGCAGAAGAAAACAATTCACTAGGATAGGCACATCGCCTGTATAATCCCTCACATTAACTGCCCAGTAGTAGTGCATAAAACAGGGTAAAGCTAAGCCTCCTTCGTCCCTTGATTTAAAAATGTGCGCTTTGGTTATGCGATGCACTTTATATCCCCAGATAAAGGGCATTATTAAATGTCAAGTGTCTTAAAAAAAATAACAGTCAAAAAATTGGGACGTTCTGAAATAAATAAAAAAATCTGGTAAAGTGACCATTTTGATTGTATTGACACAGCCAATCAATGTTAGAGGGAGCACTCACCAAGTCTCTATATCATCACTCTATAATTCAGCTCATATAAATCAAATACTACAATATCAAGATAGTTTATTTTGTTTGTGGCTCTAAAGGGCAGACCTTTGAGAAATCCCTGGTCAACAGTATCATACAACGACATACATTTTATTTTCTGCCTATTGATTGTATATCCAGGTAACGTGACTCCTTAATAAGTTCAAACATATTTCTGGTTCTGAAAGGAATGGCGAAAAGTTATGGGCTCAGAGGGCATCCCTGGCGGGTACCACAATGGAGAAAGAAAGGGGGTGACCTATCACTATTTGTGAGAACTGAGGCAGAGGGACAGAGATTCAACCCATCTCAACCCATAAAGATACGTTTTGCCCTAAGCCAAGTTGTTCTATGGTAGACTATACATATGTCCATTCTACCTGGTCAAATGCCTTTTGGGAATCCAGGGCTAAAATGGCTGTTTTGTCATGTGTTCCCTGATTTTTATACACAATATTCATATGCCTGCATACATTAAAGAAAGAGAATCTTCTAAAACCAGTTTGATCTTCATGTATGATAGAGCCATTGCATTTACTGAACCTATTTGCAAGGATCGTGGTAAATACTTTAAGGTCATTACCAAGAAGAGTGATGGGTCGATAAGAGGAAGGGTCGGTACCATCTCCTTTCCTTTTAAAAAAAACAATCAATGCAATATTTACAGAATAAAGTGATTCTGGTAATTTTTAGTTTTCAATAGAAATTTTTAACAATTTGATCAGAGAAAGTCTTATAAACCTCTATACAGAAGCCATCCTTTTCTGCTCATTTACCATTGGGAAAGCTCCTGATAGCTGAAAGGATGTCCTCCAATGTAATGTCCAAATTTGCCCAAGAGAACAAAGACATTTTGTAATGTCCCCGAATTCCCTTTGTTTTGAGAGGAATACAATTCATGGTGGATTAGTGGTTAGGACACCAGATCTCGACCAGATGAAGATCAAAATCTACTGATAAAGAGACTGGGCAGTGGTCCGATATTAAATTATTATGATATTTAGAGGATAAGATCTTAAAGGTCAATTTGGAATCAGTTAGAAATTAGTCAGTCCTTCTATGTGAGTGATGGACCTTCGAGATAAATTAATATTATTTGTCAGTGGGGTGGTGAAGTCTCCAGATATCAAGTATATTCAACGAGTGAATATGCTTATTGAGAATAGATACTGAACTAGAAGTTTGGGGGGGGGGGGGCTGGAAGAGAACCTATCCATTTTTAATAGCCTACCCCCCCCCCATGATCAGACGAGTGGTAGCTAAGTCAAGTATGAAATTAAAAACAGACCGAAAAAATGGAGATCATCAAAATTGGGGGCATACAGGTTCAGGAACGTAACGTGCTTTTCCAAAATAGTGCCAGTCACGATAAGATAACTCCCATTGTTATCCCTTTTAGTGGACAAATGTTGAAATGGAATGTTCTTACATATTAATATAGACATTCCTCAGGCTTTTGCTGAGAAAGTGAAGTGGTACATTTGGCTTACCCATTTGCATCTGCGCTTGTGAGCATTAGAATCTTTAATATGAGTCTCTTGCAAAAACATTATGTCTGCATGCAAAGAGTTCTAATGGGAAAAGACTTTGGAAATTTTAACAATATTATTTAAACTACGCACATTCCAGCTCAAAATATTCAAATGTTTCCTAGAGATACTCATCAATGTGCTGCGTTTAACAAAAAGTAGGGTTATCGAAGAGGCATTATAAAGAGCATAGGTACTGTAAGATAAACAAAGCGGAAAATATAGATTTTACACACAAAATCTATAGTACAAAAATTAACTGGCATAACATCAAACCAATAAGTTCGCTTCCCAAACATAAGTCTAAAAAAAAAAACATTTAATCTTGAGGCAGCTAATGAAAACACATGGAAGAAAAAGAAAACGACGACCAATAGCTGACAAACAAACTGTGCTTCAAAACAATTGCTCACAGCTCCTTAACCACTCTCAATGGTTGAGCAAAACCTTCTAGCATAAAGAGATATACCTTCTGATAACGTTGGCTGAGCAGTCCTTAAATTCCGTATGAAACACTGTACAAATAGTCTAGTAGGTTAACCCAGGCCTACACCGTAAACCGAGTCGGAATACTCCATAGGCCACATAGTCCACCAAGTCCTAGAACTGGAAAAAGTCACTTTTACCAAGATGTACCCCATCATACTTCACCTTTCCTCAAGTTGAGAGATTGTCAATGTAAGATTCGGCATCCTGAGGGCACAAAAATATTTTCTTAGTTTTCCCTCAGGAGGCCATATTTTATTCCTTTAGCTTTTAGATTCTCCCTTGCACCATCAAACTGTTTATATTGGTTGGACACCTCAGCTGGAAAATCCTGAAAGAAACTAACAGCTACCTTACAGTACATTGGCTGTGTATATGCAAATGAGCAACATCTCATGACGTCACAAACACACCGATTTCAAAACGAGACTTTTCAGCAGGATGGTAACTATAAATGCTCTTTTTAGACTGGGGAGGAAGTTTTGAGTTCTGAAACTTACAGTATGTTTTTATAATACAGTGAACTCTTATATGTCTATATATTAAGGATCATTTGATTCTCCATTTCATGACCCCTGTCAGGTCACTATAGGGCCAAATTGGGTACACCCCTGCAGAGGTGGGTAGAGTAGCCAAAAACTTTTCTCAAGTAAAAGTACAATTACTTAAAAAAAATTATTACTCAAGTAGAAGTAAAATTACTAACACAAATAATTACTTGAGTAAGAAATAATACAATTAAAAGAGTTCTCAAGTAGTGAGTAACTCGTTACTTTCACAAATGACATAATGGACCTTAACTCCTCTATATTCCATTGCATAATACACATTTAACATGTATTACACAGTTATTATTATTTTTTATTATGATTATTATTATTATTATTAATTGAAATACTGTCATTATTCACAATCATGTTGTTCCAAACCCATATGAATTTCTTTCTTCCATGCAACACAAGTAGATATTAGACAGATTGTTTGCCTGAGTCACCATTTACTTTCAGCCAATGTGGTTTTTTTTTCCCCCATATTTTGAAAGTGAATGGTGATCGAGACTGTCAGTGTCTAACAATCTGTCTAACGTATTTTGTGTTCCACATAATACAAAAGTGTCACACTTTTTGGAACATCATGAGGGTCGGGAAATGATGACAGAATATAAAATTGTGGCTGAGCTATCACTTTAAAGGGATAGTTCACCAAACAATTAAAATTCTCTCATCATTTACTCACCCTCATGCCATCCCACATATGAATGACTGAATTCCTTCTTCAGAGCACAAATTATGATATTTAGAAGAATATTTCCGCTCTGTAGGTCTGAACAATGCAAGTAAATGAGTGCCAAAAATTGTATGCTCCAAAAAGCACATAAATGCAGCATAAATGTAATCCATAAGACTCCAGCAGTTAAATCCATTTCTTCAGAAGTGATGTGAAAGGTGTGGGTAAGAAACTTTTATTTAAGTACTTTTTTGCTAGAAATTCTTCTCCCTGCCTAGCAGGGGGCGATATGCAGAGAAGAATGTGAATCACCAAAAACTCTGGAGTATTATGGATTACTTTTATGCGGACTTATGTGATTTTAGTTTAACTTCAAAATGTTGGCACCAATTCAATTGCATTCTATGGACCAAAAGAGCTGAGATATTATTCCAAAAATATTCATTTCAGTTCAGCAGATGAAAGAAAGTCATATATATATATGTGATGGTATGAGGGTGAGTACATGATAAGGGAATTTGTCAATAAGAAGAGAGGTTTGGAAACCTTTCTAGTAATTATTATGGTGAAAACATGATCAATGTCCAACAGGGACATTATATATAATGCTGAAATATAAACCAAAGCAAGATCATGCTTTATTAATGCCTACTATTGCTATTTCATAGCTTTTAAAGACCTGTGTGGATTCTTAGTTCAGTGTAGTTACAGTTTTCAGTGTCGAAACAATTTAGCTCATTAGTTCTGTACAGTAGTACCACTGCTCCCTAAACAGACACGCAGCCTGCATAGGGCACCAACCCTGGTCGTGGAACACTCTCTTTGCTGTACGATTGCCTTGTGCCCTCACATCTCAAAGCATTTACACTTAACTTGAATGTTTACATGGATTTATACAGTTAATCAGCCTGAAGTAGCTGCGATATTTCCAGTACCCCTGCGAGGACATGGGGTAAATGCGTAAATACTGCTCATGTCATGAGGGATGCGGGACAAAGTGCACTGATATATTGTTGCTCTGATTTAAAAATGTACACTTAAAAACTGATGTCACAAGAGCCCAGTTACAGAATCACGCTGAAAATGACCATCTTATTACACAGAAAAGCCTGTGTTATCATTAGAGCCACAAATTACCTCAACAACCTGTTGCCTTAAGTTGGAAATCTATACCCCTGGGCAAGTTATTTTGCAGACATGGAAGTCTACTTGAAAGGGGAAATACCAAAATCTCCAAATCTGTTGGTCAATATAATGTTCAAATTACAGATATCAAATAATCAATAAAATCTGACAACAACACTATCATAAATTGTGCTTCTTATTTTTCAGGTTGATCCAGCTAATGCACATGTGTGATCTAGAGTTATCAGACAGGCAAATGGCTCTTTTAACAGTAAGGCAGAACTATATCTGCCGTTTTTAGTGCTACGATTTCTCTCATTCATATGTGACCTGCCTCATACTTCTAATGTCTCTGATGGTATGCAGCATGTGTATACATAGTAGATTTAACTGTTGAACTATATAAGAGTAAGGACATCACATTTACCATAATATGTCCCTTTTAAATCTCTGATATCCCATTCAAGTATCCTCTTATTATAACAGTGAGCTTCTGTATTTGTGTCTCTCCAGCGGGATGCACATTTGAGGAAGACTCTGACCCCAGTCTCTGTGAATACAGACAGGCACAGGAGGACAATTTTGATTGGCAGCTTGTACGGACCTACAACTGGCCACACATGACCTCTGACCTTACACAGGGTGAGTGTTATCTTTTTTACTGTGATAAACACACTGGGTCACATTTCATATTTTGCCATAGTTTCCCACATTAATCTGTATGTGAGTTGTGTATTTTGATACAACCATTCTTAGCATATTTTGCTATATATATATATATAGTGGGTACGGAAAGTATTCAGACCCCCTTACATTTTTCACTCTTTGTTATATTGCAGCCATTTGCTAAAATCATTTAAGTTCATTTTTTTTCCTCATTATTGTACACACAGCACCCCATATTGACAGAAAAACACAGAATTGTTGACATTTTTGCACATTTATTGAAAAAAAATGGTCCTAAGTATTCAGACCCTTTGCTGTGACACTCATATATTTAACTCAGGTACTGTCCATTTCTTCTGATCATCCTTGAGATGGTTCTACACCTTCAATTGAGTCCAGCTGTGTTTGATTATACTGATTGGACTTGATTAGGAAAGCCACACACCTGTCTATATAAGACCTTACAGCTCACAGTGCATGTCAGAGCAAATGAGAATCATGAGGTCAAAGGAACTGCCTGAAGAGCTCAGAGACAGAATTGTGCAAGGCACAGATCTGGCCAAGGTTACAAAAAAAATTCTGCTGCCCTTAAGGTTCATAAGAGCACAGTGGCCTCCATAATCCTTAAATGGAAGACGTTTGGGACGACCAGAACCCTTCCTAGAGCTGGCCGTCCGGCCAAACTGAGCTATCGGGTGAGAAGAGCCTTGGTGAGAGAGGTAAAGAAGAACCCAAAGATCACTGTGGCTGAGCTCCAGAGATGCAGTCGGGAGATGGGAGAAATTTGTAGTAAGTCAACCATCACTGCAGCCATCCACCAGTCGGGGCTTTATGGCAGAGTGGCCCGACAGAAGCCTCTCCCGCATGGAGTTTGCTAAAAAACACCTGAAGGACTCCAAGATGGTGATAAATAAGATTCTCTGGTCTGATGAGACCAAGATAGAACTTTTTGGCCTTAATTCTAAGCGGTATGTGTGGAGAAAACCAGGCACTGCTCATCATCTGTCCAATACAGTCTCAACAGTGAAGCATGGTGGTGGCAGCATCATGCTGTGGGGGTGTTTTTCAGCTGCAGGGACAGGACGACTGGTTACAATCGAGGGAAAGATGAATGCGGCCAAGTACAGGGATGTCCTGGATGAAAACCTTCTCCAGAGTGCTCTGGACCTCAGACTGGGCCGAAGGTTCACCTTCCAACAAGACAATGACCCTAAGCACACCGCTAAAATAATGAAGGAGTGGCTTCACAACAACTCCGTGACTGTTCTTGAATGGCCCAGCCAGAGCCCTGACCCAATTGAGCATCTCTGGAGAGACCTGAAAATGGCTGTCCGCCAATGTTTACCATCCAACCTGACAGAACTGGAGAGGATCTGCAAGGAGGAATGGCAGAGGATACCCAAATCCAGATGTGAAAAACTTGTTGCATCTTTCCCAAAAAGACTCATGGCTGTATTAGATCAAAAGGGTGCTTCTACTAAATACTGAACAAAGGGTCTGAATACTTAGGACCATGTGATATTTCAGTTTTTCTTTTTTAATAAATGTGCAAAAATGTCAACAAGTCTGTGTTTTTCTGTCAATATGGGGTGCTGTGTGTACAATAATGAGGAAAAAAATGAACTTAAATGATTTTAGCAAATGGCTGCAATATAACAAAGAGTGAAACATTTAAGGGGGTCTGAATACTTTCCGTACCCACTATATATATATATATATATGTGTGTGTGTGTGTGTATATATATGTGTGGCAGAGTAGTGTATAATTGCAGAGAAGGCAATTCAAGAATGTATTGTGACAAGCTTCAAAATTTATCGAGAGAAATGTTGATTATAAATATTGTTAAATTCAATTACCGAAAAGTATTGAGATAATAAAGACTATTTTGTCCAATATTTGTGTGCTCTACATATTTGTCTGCTTTTGTGAGTGTTGCATCTTTAGTTTAGCAACACGCTAATGTCACATTCTATTTAAGTCGATTGTGAGTCAAGTCTCTTGTGTACTTCATGTGATTAGCACTATGTAGTACATTCCAAAACAACCTCTAATGAACTTGCATTTCAGTTAGGATGCTGACTTAGTAGGTAGCTGCCTATGTATGTAGTACACAGCATCGCAGCTTACTAGATTTTGGACCAGAGCTTGCGTAAACATGTAAAGTCCGCTGAAGCTAGGGCACTATATAGTGACATTGTGTTCTTCAGAGTGAATAAACCTTCTTTTTATCCTGACCTCATGCATGGATTGTGATGGCAACTCATGGTCTTTTTTGCTAAATATCTCGAGTAATGTCTTTGCACTTTACTAAGTTGTTTCCATTTTAAAAGTGCTTTTAGTTGTGTTCCATGCCTGGCCCTTCTGAGTTTTGTGTTTTGATTTCTTCAAAAGTGCCACTATATCTGTATAACTCCTTTAACATTACATATTTGTGGACTGTTAGTGGGCAGGACATTATGTACATGTAGGAGTGATAAATAAACATGGAGTCAAGAAATAACTTATTATTAAGGGCTGTTTGTAGTCCCAACAGGAAGCAGAGTTTAGCTGTTTAACAAGGTTTAGAGGTGTTTCAACCACCGAGCAACTGTGCAACTCACATTAATTCACAGAATTCAACCAATGTCTCTTTAAAGGAAAGTTAGTCCATTTGGCGGCCATCTTGGGAACGCTTCCAGGCAGCTATTTTATCTGGATATAAAGAGTATAAACACAGCTCCTAACTGCTTCAATTGGGAAAGATTAAAATCTGCAAAACGGTTGGCCAATATTACGATCATAGTACATGTGAAATCGGACAACAATGATTGTGTTTCCTTAGCTCAGATCACGCAAAACAAATGCTACTTTTCAGGCTGTTCCAACTAATGCGCCTTCGCATTCTCAAGTTAACTGATAGGGGATGTCTGTATCTAAAAGTTGATTTGCTCTTTTACCTGTAAGGCAGGAATTTCTTTCCTACATTCACTATGTTGTGTTCTAATTTCTTCCATTCTTTTTAATATAAGTGTTCTGTCTCTGACTATGATATGTGGTTGCGTATGTGTTTATAGTGGCTGTTTTACAACCAGCTAGCGCTGGAACTATCCTTTTAATAATGTTAATCTCACTGTTTATTTATCTTAAGTGTTATGTAATTTGAAACCATTTTTGCACTGATGCCAGACTTAACATTCATTTGTTATGAATATAACACATTACATTATTGTTCCCTTTGTAATGGGTTTATACTAATAAGTAATTTACAAATACATTATGTAATGATTAATATGCGGTTATAACAACAATAATTAAAAGGGTGACTTTCATATAACTGTCATATAGTGAGCCATTTACCTCTATAGTTTTATATTATTTTGGAATAGAAATCATGTTATATATAACCTCATAATAATCTTACTAACTCCTTAAGACATTCTTCATATGGATCCACTTTTCACATTTCACAGGTTGTTAATAGGCTTGATTAAAGTTATTAATTAAGGTTTCATAGGCACATTTTCATAGGTTATTAATGTTGGATAAATGTTATTAAGCATTTATAATATACAACTTTAAATGCTCACTATTTGGCAAGTATTGTATGAAAGTCACCCTTTTTATTAATGTTGTTATAACTGCATATCAATGATTCATAATGTATTTGTAAATGGCTTATTAACCCCTTTATACACCCTTGAAAAATGGGAACATTTATGTAAAGTGTTTTCCGAATAATCTCATCCATTGTGCTCAAGTTCCAAATAATAAAGAAATAATCAAATGAGATAAAGAGATTTCATTTATCACATTTATATATTTTCATTTAAAAATGGGTATTACTACATGTTATATATATAATTTTTGTTGAATTTCCAGAAACGATAGCTATGATATTATATTACTCATACTGTGATCATTCCACCTCTACCATCCACTGTCCTGAAACCTGAAGCATTGTGTAAGGTTGTTAACTGGACACTTGGAACCTATCTGTGGCATTCTGTGTTGACATTTCTGGGAATGGACGTCCAATACTGCACTTATCTGGAGGGTTAAATTCCATCAAAGCTGCTAAAGACACTCCAATTGAGACACCAGCTTAGTTTATTGGGCGCTACTTGTTCAATAGGATTGATCCATACTGGGGGTATCTTCAGCATGCTAATGAAGTGGAACTGAGAAACAGAGGAAAGCTAAAATGGTGTAGCTAGGGCTGGTCTATCAGATAAAACAATTCTGTTGTTGGCCTCTTCTTACTCTGTAGCATAATAATACAGCTGTGCAAATACCTATTATGGATAGGCACGAGTTCTCGGATGTGGCAGCAATGATTAATCATGAAAACGATGATCGATGGTGATCATGCATGATGTGACTTTTCACTTAATTCAAAATTCAGTGACAATTACCTGACAATTAAACACGTGTGTCTAAGAGGGAGCTTATGTTTTATTTTGTGATTGATTATGTTGTGATTTTGGTAAACAAAACATTGCTAAACGCATTTTATGATCAATTAATGTAAGAACTTTGATTCGTTAATGAATGTTATTTTAATAAAAGTTAATGTTTGTCAATGACTGTAAACCTTCCTGCCCTGGGTGCCGACAAGTTTGCACGGCGTAACACACACCTGCATCTCGACGAAATAGAAGTTGAAGATTTCTGCATTAGTTTCCAAGTTAGAAGTCCGACATGTCGTTCTGTTGCACTTTCCTCAGTTGAAAGGTGGAAATTCCGACTCTCCGAGTTGAATGGAACACTTCATGAATCATCACAGAAACAACAATATGGAGCATCATGGCTTTCCCCACAGGAGCGAACACTTGGGGAGATACACACACACACCAGGCTTGTGGCAGTGGACTCAACGCGCTAACGCAGCACATATACAGCAAATTATATTTTGATTATGCAATCTTTTGTACATTTTGTAAAATATTATTTAATAACAGCCTATAAAAATGAATAGTTTGTCAGACATGTTATTATATATTCAGTTACTTGTACATGTCATTGCCCCTTGAGTACTCGTGTACTAAAATGCCCATCCCTAATACCTATTAGTGTTTTTTTATACTTCATTATAAGACCTTAAATATTTTTTTCCACCTATAGTAATGAATAGTACTTTTTACGTATCTGACACTCATGTAAACTCACATGAGATGAAGACTTCAGTCATATCAGTGCAAAAAAGCACCTTTTAAGTAAAAAAATATTTTATTAAGAGTTCCTTTTGGTTTATAATTCAAGATTTTCCTCCAAAATACTTGCTCATTAAAACTAGTCGTCTTGTTGAGCTAAACTGTGTGTCAGTTTTCTGAGTTTGACTTCAAACAGAAGGGTACTTCCCTGCCCCCTGATACAAGACCACCCTGGTCCGACACTTTGACATGCTGCCTTTGAAGATCAGGTGCAAAAAAACAGAACTCTTAGCTCTCATGGCAGGAATTACTCTTTGCATTTAAATGGCACATTAGCACGGGTCAATTTTTTCCTTGTTTCCTGACAAGATTGAGATGCTCATTTGTGTTGATGCATGGAGGCAGTGCTGTCTTTGATGTCAAGGTGTAATAAGACAAACTTTATGTCTGCTGGCTTGATGCTTTGCTTTTATCTGGCACCCTTCATGCTGCTTTGTAGTGTGTTGATTGAAGAAATGGATTGCATGTGTTATTGGAATAAATGGGAGAGTTTATACACTTTAATGCTAGTTTGTTCTTGCATCTGAATGACAGAAACTTCAACAACGTTTACCTGTATGCTTTGGAATTCCATGAACTCAAGTAGAACCCTTGATTGATATTCATTCTGGCACTTTCCGTTTAACCACTGGACTATTTTAGAAAACTACTTTCTGGACCAACAGGTTGCAAAATAAACTTGCTATGCAACATTTGTCTAAATTAACCTTGCCAGCAAAATTAAACTAGTGTAATTTATTTCTTATATGTGATAAGCACGAGTAGATAGGACTTCAGGGGTGGCAACTATCAGCCACTTTAACACATGGAACCCATTACTTCTAATTGGCGAATTAACTTTTCTAAATTTGTAATTCACATAAACAACAACTGTCTAACTACTATTAGTTAGAATGGTGGGCCACTGTTAATTTGGGGCTGAATACACAATGTTTGCATTTATGTATTTGCCTGTGGTCAAGTCGGCCTACAACTAAACAGTGTGGAGTAACTTTTACGACAAAGGCTTTATCAAAGTACCTATTGCATTTTTAAGTTCTTCAAAAGAGTAAGTACTTCAAATTATTCTTTCTTGCCAGAAGATGACTTCATAAATAACTGTTTTGACACTGTTTGGGCAAAAGTATGTGGACATGATGTGATGCTCCTTTTATTGTTTTGATCTATTAAGGTATTGAAAAATACATTAAAAATGTAGTTCACACAAGATAATTATTTGAATGCACCTCTTGTATAATGATTTAAAAAATCTTTATGTTTATATAGATTTCAAAGTCAGTTTTATATATTTGTGGGGCTTAAATTAAAAAATGTCATGAGGTATAACTGTCCGGAGAGCTGAAATTCTTCCGTTTGTTGGCATAAGTAGTTTGGAATAATTGCATTATTTAAATAATCTAATATTAAGATCATGTGGTTAGTATTTTTGTTCAACAATACTAACACCAATCAGGACAGCCAGGAACCTGGGAGTGGTGCTAAATGACCAGCTAAACTTCACTGGCCACATTTTGTCATCTGCAGGTCTTGCAGGTATGCTCTTTAAGACAACTTTCCTGTCTGTATATGCTTCACAATTCCTGGTCAAATCTCTTGTCATATCAAGACATGACTACTGCAATGCTCTGTTAGCCGGCCTCCCCATTAGCACAATTAAGCCACTGTAGTTGGTCCATAATGTAGTGGTGTGTCTCGTCTTTAACCAACCAAGGTGGGCCTATATTAACCCCTCTTGATCTCAATCCACTGGCTTCCTGAAGCTGCCCCCATCAAATTCAAGGCTTTGACTTTTGACTTCAGGACAGCTGATGGAACAGCACCCTCTTACTTCAACTAACTCCTCCATGTCTATGTCCCAATTCGCTCCCTGTGATCAAAGAATGAGCGATGCTTGGTGGTACCATTGCAATGAGGCACAAAGATTGTTGCTCTCCAGATCATTCACATTCTCTGTTCCTCAGAATGAGCTTCCAACCTCCACACGATCTGTTCAACTATAACAACAGTCTTCTGGGTCTTTTTTCTGCTCTAACTTCTATAGGACTCCAGATATGAATAGACGTTAGCAGTGTGATTCTGAGAATATTGTTGGCTTTTGTATTATGAATTGCTTATGTTCCCCATTTTGTAAGTCTTTTTGGATATCAGTGTCTGCTAAATGACTAAAAGTGTATCTAAAATGTAAGTTTTGAAAAACATTTGTCTACCAAATCAAAGTGAGGCAGTGTGACCAACATGCATGTAGCCATTTTGTTGCCATGTGACAAGAAACTCATAAAGCAGAGAGGGACCCTTTAGACCCTCAGGATTGTGTAAACTACGTTTACATGGACACCTGAAAGCAGCTTATGGCAAGATTGCGGCATATTAAATAAAAGCAACATTCTGATTTACAAGTACTGTATAAACGGCATACTCTTTACTCCCGTATACCTGAAATGCAGCTTGGTCAGTAAGCAGCTTTCTTAATTTCCCCTAGATGCTTGTTTAAATAACAATTATGGTATCCAAGGAAGCCTTTGCTATTTTATTCTCTGTTGCTTCACTTATATTTCAAGATATTCCAGAGTTGTTGCTGTGTTTGTAAACTTAACTTTCTATCGCGACCTGCTGCGGAATTGCACTGCAATGGTGGGGTTTTCCTCTTTTGTTAAACTCTATGTATGAATGTAAGAGACCATTTATATTTTAAATGGGAGTGCATTAATGGCTATAGTTTATACTGTATGTGCTTTTCCTACTATACTGCCAGAAATGTTTTATTCTTTCCCCTATGTTGACATGCTATTATGCTCCATCCTATGACTTGTAACAACGTCGCTAATGTGTTTACATGGCCACATAAAGCCGCATTCTCTGGGAGAAACCTTGGTGTGTTAAACCGCTTTCTCTTAATCCCTTAAGCCCCGTTCACACTGCCAGTGACATTGTGGCTTAGTGTCACTAGGCTCTGCGATCTTTGTCACTAGTGGGTGTTCCTACTGTTTGTCACTGTAACGTTATGAGGACTGCACTTCACAAATGAGACCTAAATACCGGTTAATTAAGATAGCATTAATTTGACAAGGAATCGGTTCTCGCAGTGTACAATGTTTTTAAAATGCTCAGCCGTGTTGAGTGAAGATCAATCTATCAATGTAAATTATTAACAAGATGATCAGTCTATCATGAATGAATAAATCAAACACACTTGGAATGCAGACTGTTCCCGACACACTTTTCCACGCATCCTTGTTTTATTATATCCATGCATTTGGTTACAGACAAATTATATTGATCAATGAAAATCCCTCACGAGACTGAAACTTCTCCTTTCTTGCCTGCACTTGTCTCGAGTCTGCCAGGTGAGCTCTGCTGTCTTCACTCTAGTCACTCGCGAAGGTCGCTCGTCATTTGCGTAATGTTTACATTTTCTGCACTTGGCTTGTCACTCTCCACAGTGATTTCTGTCGCCAACGGGCGCGGCAGCTCGTGTCACCGGAAGTCGCTATGCTCTCATTAAAAATGAATGGGATTGTGTCGCTTTCTCATGCAATGCCACTAGCGGTGTGAACAGGGCTTTAAACAGCATAAGGAAATCTAAGTTCTTGCTGACGGCAAAAACCCAAAATAAACAATTTTCTAAGTGCATGTAAACATGGCCAATTACCCATAGCCAAACCTGTTAATTAGAAGGGTGTGTCCACATTCTTTTGGCCAGATACTGTATCTTTTATTATGTGATAGAAGGCTGAGGATTTTTTAGAGGGGGGGAGGGGACCACATCTCTGAAAAATTTAAGGTCTATGACATTGTGTGGGTTTGGACATTTTCAATTCAGGAGGGCTAAATCTGAAGTATTGCACACTAGTTCAGAATAACATACTTGTGATTCATTGATCTGCCCAGTCTTATAGCACAAAACCTTTCTGTCTCCGTTCTGAAAAAAATTTTAAGTTCACCCAGTCTCATGGCCCTTGGCATCAACAGTAGAATAATGAAGAGATAATGATGGAATTGTGGGCTTGATGTGTATTTGTTTCATTCAGAAGTCTATTCAGACAAAAATCAGAGACTGATTGAGTCACTCAAGTTATTACAGTTCATCCTTGGGTGGTGGAAAATTCTGTGATAAGTTATGTGATTGTATATAAAGAATTGTGGGCATCGATTAGAAGTCTAACCTCCATCGGCAAACAATTGGAAGTCTGTTATTCTACAAAACGAAGGAAACATACACCAATCAGCCACAACATTAAAACCACCTGCCTAATATTGTGTAGGTCCACATTGTGCCACCAAAACAGCTCCAACCCTCATCTCAGATTATATTCTTCTCACCATAGACTTTATCAGTTCAAACCAGTCTGGCCATTCTCTGTTGACCTCTCTCATCAACAAGACATTTCCATCCACAGAACTGGTTAGAACTGACACAGTCTGCAGTAACTCAGACAACCACTCTGTACAATTGTGGTGAGAAGAATGCTATTTTGAGATGTTTTGGCAACACAAGGGGGACCTACATAATATAAGGCAAATAGTTTTAATGTTGTGGTTGACTGGTGTTAAAACCATATCACTTTAAGTGACCACACATAAAGCAGGAACATGTACCGAGCAGACTGCTACACAGTGAACAACCTCTATACCCCCCTCCCCCAAAACATACACACACAAGACTAATAAAGATTGTAGAAAAAAACATTTTATTACATATTTTATTGAGTTATTTGTTTAAAAACACATATCTATTGATCAGCACAAAATGCTCCAAACAGAGTGCACAAGCTGGACATTAACAGAACTCTCCTTGGGGTTCCTGTGAAGTAGTGCTGAATGGCAGAAACCCGCTAGAGGGCGCCGCTTGCTGACACAGTGCTAACTGAAATGGTTAATGCCATAAACAGACTGTTTTAAAATTAAGCGATTTGCAGGTTAGTAATTGTGCAAGGCCATATCACGATTTTATCTTAATTCAATCCATAATGCTGCCTTGATTGATATCATACCAATGTCTCAGATTTCAAAGTCTGCAGGTTTCAAAGTGTTTTGTATGATTTAACTTTCACAACTATCACGTCCGTAAAACGACAATGAATACATATGAAATATCACAAGTTCTTAAGAGTGCCAATGCTTCTACATCATGTGGCTATTATACTTTATGGATTGTGTGGAGTTTGTACACTGTGTGGTCAACCAAAAGTTAATGTCCATCAAGTCAAGATCTAACTGGGGGGAAAAAAACAAGATTCTCTGATGTCTAGAATCTATTTGCAGGGATTCATGACTATACATGCAAATGGTTTGATATACTGGCAATGAGTACTTAATATGTGAAGTAAAATTTCATGTTTCAATTCAAATGTCATGTTCATCATGCTGGAAATGTCCTTTAACCTCCTCAACTCTGGGGCATTTTTGGACTGCTGTCTGCAATTTCTTTAAAGGTTTTACACATTTCTCATGAGCCATGGAGTTCTTGAAAAATCACATCCCTGGGGACTCCAGAAACCTTTATTTCGGCTGCTGTGGCTATTAGGGGTTGAGTGACATCAGAATAGAAATGAATGGTCTTGTCAGGGTAATTGATATCCAGGTAGTCGGGTATGTGTGGCAGGGATTTGTGGAGCTTGGTGGGTGATAAATTAAACGATAATGATGGGCTGTTCACTGCCATTATTGTGAGCCTCACTAAAATGGAAGGCCATTTGAATAATGAAGCAAAAGCAGCCTTTCAAATCACAGTCAGTCAGATAAGTCACACTGACAGTGGACAGTTTCCCAGTCAGTTACACACACACACACTGAAGCTTCTATTCAAAGTTCAAGTGGTCTGGCTAATATCCCCAGGGCACGACTGAAAAAAAGTGCTATATGCAATAAGTGTCTTCCATGCAAGTTAGTCTTGCATAGCCAAACTTTTGATTATCGACATAAAGTCTGGTTCTCATTGCAGATTATTCTGGCCAAGAACTGCCCATTTAGACAGAATGTAAAGTGATTTATTTTGTCATTATGTGGAGTTTAGGGGCATGCAGATTTGGGAGGGTTACTGTTCAAATGTATTCAACAGATTACAGAATACATACAGCATAATGCAATTTGTAGCATATTCTATTAGATTACTCAAAATCAGTAATATAATCTAAATACTTTGGATTACTTATTTTGCACTGGCAGATTTTTACACTTGTTTTGACTGTAAACAACCAAGATAGCACACGTACATCTCTGAGGTCTGTTTTAGATCTTTTCATCTGAAAAGCTATGTAACTAACGTCTGCTACGCATCTTAAAAAGATCAGATTTACTATCATTCTAAATCATAAACGTATGAAAGACATCTGCTGAATATCTTATTGACATCCGATACATACTTATTGACATACGTCTTATGGATGTATTGCAGAGGAGAAATACGTCTATAATGACTGGGGTAAATTGAAAGGCTGACTAGCTGGGAATCATATCAGTAATACTACGTGTTGTAGTACTCAATGTGAAAGTGAAATGTATGAAGCTATTGTGTTTCTGTACGTTTGTGAAAGGGGGAGTATCGCTCATCTCTCCTTTGCGTCCCCAGTGAGCCCAAGTGCTGACTCGGGTGTCACCTAGCATACGTTGTGCATCCAGACTCACCGATGTTTTGTTAAGCCATTAAATCTGATTACAACTCGCCAGTTTGAGAAAGCTCTTGCAATGTTTGTGTGCATTGTGCATCAGACGGTCAGTGAATGGACTGTAGTCTGTAGGTTCACCGTCTGGAGCCGAGACTATATAAAGAAAATAAAAAGATGGCGATTAAATGTTGTGTTTTCTTGTAGCATTCTTTCTCTAACAATGCAATTTGTTGACAGCCCCTGAAATGTAATGTATAATCAATAATTTGGGAACGTCTCAAAATTGTGACCGCACAAGAGAAGACCTTGAGTATTATCTTTATTCCTGTTGCAATTTGTAAAATGACAGAGAATATTGTAATTTCCTCTGTAAAGTGTCAAGATGATAAAGGTTTTGAGTGTAACTAATGTATCTTTTAGTCTTTTTTGAGTAGTGTCACAGCCAGTAATTAAAGTGGCAGAACATATTGCTATTTCCATCAATGACCGTATAAGGGCGTTTTCACACCTGGTCATTTGGGGCATTTGTTTCAAAACCTGGTGTGTTTTCTTCCTTAGTTCGGTTTGTTTAGGCATATGTGAACCATTATCCACACTAATGCAATCGGTCTGAGACCAGTTGGACGTGGTTGTCTTGGTCCAACTGCTAACAAACTCTGGAGAGGTTTGCTTGTGGTGGGAATGCAGTCCGACTCAACGAACCAACAAACCAACAAACCAAACAATATCCTTGAAAAAACTATGTGCATACTGGATAGATCTGCTGAGAAGAAATCTTTCACTGTAATTCATAATCAAAATGTAGATATAGCTTTTTGGCAAATACAGTGGCAAGAAAAAGTGTGAGCCCTTTGGAATTAGCTGGTTTTCTGCATTAATTGCTCATTGAATGATCTCATCTTCATTAAAGTCACAAGTATAGACAAACACAATGTGCTTAAGCTATCAACACACACAATCATCATCTTTCATGTCTTTATTGAACACATCTCATTAAAAATTAACAATGTTGTTGAAAAAGTAAGTGAATCCCTAGGCTAAAGACAAAAAAGTAAAAGTCTCAGGATTTGGCAAACCTGGCATCTAATTAATGAAGAGATTCTGACGAGATGGAGGTGTGGGTTAGAGCTACTTTGACTTATAAAAAGCACCCAAACATTTTTGAGTTTGTTATTCACAAGAAGCATCTGCTGACATGGACCATGCCTCACAAAAAAGAGATATCAGAAGATGATCAAGAATTATTGCTTTGCATATATCTGAAATGGGTTACAGAGTTATCTTGAAGCGCTTAGAAATTCATCTGTTCACAGTTACACATTGTGTATAAATGGAAATGATTTAGTACTATGGTTACTCTCCCTAAAAGTGGCCGTCCAGCCAAGATGACTCAAAGGCCCACAACAGAATGCTCAGTGAGGTCAAAAAGAACCCTCGAGTGACAGCTAAAGACTTTTAGGAATTATTGGAGCTGGTTAAACATCTCCGTTCATGAGTCTACTATACGGAAAACATTAAACAGCCATGGAAGCTGCTTCTTTCTATCATAAACATGCGTGCCTGAAGTTTGCCAAAGACCAATGTGACACTCCAAAACGCTACTGGGAAAATGTTTCTTGGATATTGAGGAGAATATGCAGCTCTACATATGGCGTATAAAGGACACCACATATCAACATGAAACATCATCCCAAAGGTGAAGAACTGTGGAGGGAGCATCATGATTTCTGGCTGCTTTGATGCTTTAGGGTCTGGACCTCTTGCCATCATCAAGGGAAAAATCTATTTCCCTCTATGTTTATCAAGATATTCTACAGGTTAACGTCAGGGTGGCTGTGCACCAGCAGAAGTTCAGTAGAAGGATAATGACCCTAAACATCAAAGTAAATCCACTAAAGAATGGCTTAAAAAAAAAAAGAAAATCCACCTTTTGGAGTGGCCGACTCAGAATCCTGAAATTAACCCAACAGAGGTGCTGTGGAATGACCTCAAGAGAGCCGTTCACACCAGACATACTAAAAATATGGCTTAGCTGAAGCAGTTCTGTAAGGAAGAATGGTCCGAACATTGTGCAGGTCTAATCCGCAGCTATTGGAAACGTTTGGTTTTGTCACAGTTTTGGTCTGCTTTGAAATGCTGTCTTGTGAAAGCGAAGAGAACCGTGAAGAAAATCCAACATTGGAACAATATTAGCTCCTGTTGTGGATCAAATGAGCTACAGGACTGAAAACACCATTACTTGTGTATGTGTGCATGTGTGTTTTTCTTTAAAGAAGCGTGATTATGTTTAATGAAGTGTATTTCTCAATATTGAAAGGAAAGCTGTTGTTTTCTTTTAAATGACAAATGGCTTTGGGGAAAGCATTGTTTAGAGGTGCTGCTGGAAGGTTTTTTTCTTGGATGTGTTGTACAAAATAAATGGACCAAAAGCAGGACACTTATCCTCAGACCTGTTCCTTGATACAGTAGATTCTGTGATGTTTTAAAGAAATACAAAATACATATCTGTCATCATTTATCACACTTACACTCATAAAAGGAGATATCTGGCAGAATAACTGCCTCATCTTTCACTTTCATTGATTGTAAAAAGGTTCAATGAAAGTCATAGACTGAGGAAAACATACATCTCCCTCATGGATAATCATGTTGCATGGGGATTACATGGTAATTGAAGGTACTTCAAAGAATACCGCTGTACTTTTTAAAGATGTTTTTCTTAGAGCATTCTTATCCATTAACAGATTACCTTTAAGAATTCATTGGAACATTTGGGCCCAGCAGCTAAAATATATTATAACTTAATGAAAACGTTTTGTACTATAACTGTTTTTTTGCAAGGATCATTGAGAGGTTTGGTTTTGTGGTGAATTTAATTAAACCATTTTGTCAGTTTGTGGTTTTTTAGGGAGCTTAAAATTCACATTACACAGTAAAATGTTTTACTTATTTTTTCTAATAAAGATCGCTGAAGCACTTGTCTGTAGGGCCGACAAATATTGTCGACAAAAATGTACGTTGTCGAATAGTCGTTTGATCTAATTCAATGTAACATGAGATCACATTAAAGTCTAATGATGAGAGCAGCACTGCAGCTCGTACCTGACTGAGGAGAGGAAAAATTACACAGATCACCATCCAGATGCACTCTAAACTTCCCAAACAGCTTTAGCTGATGTAGATCACAATGTATGAGGGAATTATACACATATACTAAATAAGTAAATACAGAAGCACTCTCGTTGTGGAATAAGTGGAGCTGGAGCTGCTGCTCCACTGAAGCAAAACTTGCGTGTCAAGCATCTTTAAAGGAAACACCCCGATGTTACGTCTTTATTGCAGTTATATTTAGTGCATTATAGCTTTATTAAAATTAATTTAATATGGAAGCGGATCATGTAAATTACTACAAACTCCGAAACAGGCATTTCTCTGTGCGGTCAGCGTCTCTTCTATGAGATGCGCGAATGTCCCGATCTAAGATTGAAACTGCATCCGGCTGATGTACACTGTCACAGGGACGCTCGTCCCTCAAGTGCGCACTTGCTGCAGCTAGATTATAACGTGATGACTCGTGACTTATTGAATCGTAATATGCCACTGTGCATTTCTTATCGTGAAGAAAATTGGCAATATGCAGCTTTATTATTAAGAGAGAGTTTGTTTCTTTGTCAGTTAAAGATGGATTGAAGGGAACAGAAAGGTGAGAGAGGTGAAGTCTTCACCCATTATACACTGCAACTAAATAATGTTTTGATTTATTTTTGTTTTGGTTATTTTCCAATATAAATATCTAAAACAATGTACATTTACTTTAGCAGCTATTCTGCAGAAGAACAAATTGTAATCTGTTAAAAATAATACATATTTTAAAATGTCTAAAAATCCTTTAAAAATAAGATTAATTCACCTGAGAAACAGCATACAAGATATTTAGACTTGCTTTAAGAGAACATATCTTAAATATAAGTTTATTTTGTGTATTTTTCACTTGGTTATACTGTGCAGTTAAGACAAAATATATGTCTATTCAAGATCTATTCTCTAAAAGCAAGTCTAAATATCTTATATGCTGCTTCTCAAATAAATGTTTCTTGTTTTAAGGATTTTTAGACAATTTTAAATGGAAAACATTAAAAAAAAAACTTGATAACAATAGGATTTTTTTGCAGTGAATATCTTTACTGAATTAAACTGAATAAAAATGATATATTTGTCCTTTTAAATCAGTGAATGTTATTTAGAGGTATTTTTAAAGATGATTTTGTCCTCTTTATTATTAGTAAGCACGTTTAATGCAGTCGGGGCACAAGCTAATAATCCGTTAAGAGCTAATGATTAATAATTGCAATAATCGGCGAATAGTCAAATAATAATTCTAATAATCATTTGATTAATCGATTATCAAAATTATTGTCAGTTGCAGCCCTACTCGGCTGCCTAATATTGGTGTTTTTCCAATGATGAAATTGAGTTATATTCACATGTGTTATAGCTAATTACTGTGTCTAACTTCAGTGTTGTTTTACTGAATGCAGTGTTAATTATTCATAGTTTTAGTCCTTTTACTTTGTTCAATATTTCATCTTGTCATTAATTAATTTGAGTGAGTTTTATACATTTTCAATTACATTAAACATTTTGTAAAAACATGTCAATGTGTCAAACTGCTGTACAACAAATATTAATCAAATATTCACACAGAAAAATGTATAAACATTATGATTTTAAACATGAATCAAACATATGAAAGTTACAACAAATAGAACTGAAACCTGAGATCCTGATATAATAGCATAAAATGAATGGGACCCACTTTATATTAGGCATCTTTAACTACTATGTATGTAAGCATTTGATACATTGTACTTTATGATTATTTGTATTTATTTATTTGTGTATTTGTTCAGGGACAATTCACAATATATGTATTGTAACAGTATTAGCTTAAAGCTACATTTCAGCTGTAGCCCCTGGGCGGCAGTTACAGTACTGTCCTAGAAAAGAAGTGTGTACTCCCAAATAAACATCAAAATAATAACAATTACCCTACCTAAAATATTACATTAGAAAAAAGAAAGAAAAGAAATGCACATAGCATCTACAACATAACTCAAACATACATTTTAAATCACAATTAATCAACATTAATACACCAATCATACCAACTTTATTTAGTGAGCACATGACACATGTTTTTCTTTCAACCATGATTTAACACCTAATTTAAACATGTTTAAAGAACTACACTCTCTAATAGTTCTCGGAAGACAATTCCAATATTCTTTTGCTTTAACTGAAAAGGCTGATCTATCAAACGTGCCATTATTGGAATGCCATGCACAGGGAGACAGGGCCTCAGAACTTCCCATTTCCAACAATGGTGGAAGACCGATACCAAGGAGAGAAGAGCCATGATCCAAGAGGAAGTGCGGTACCTGTAGGAGGAAAGACGAAGATCGAGGGCTGTGGAGATAGCATCCCAGGGAGCCTGGACCAAATGGAACCTTCCCAAGAGGAAAATAACATGGGTGGATCTATGGAAACTGGAGTCTTTCCGCATCTCCTTCCTGCTGCAATCGGTGTATGACACGTGCCCGACTCCAACAAACTTGCAAAAGTGGGGTATGAGAGAGGACCAACTATGCAAGCTTTGTGGGGAGAGAGGCACCTTGGTTCACTTCTTGTCAGGGTGTAAAACAGCACTCACCCAGGGAAGATACAAATGGCTACATGATTGGTGCTCATGACACTTGCTAACACCCTGGAGCAGGAGAGATGCAAGAAATGCCAAACACACAGAAAACCAACATCATTGATCACGTTTGTGAGAGAGGGAGAAAAGCCATTAACCACAGTAAGAACAACAAACAACCTACTACTAAAGGCCCAATCATGGGATATGTAGGTAGACCTGGGAGGAAGGCTGCAGTTCCCCCAGGTCATCCAGACAAACCTAAGGCCAGATGTGGTCCTGTGGTCTGAGGAGAAGAAGAAGATCATCCTGATCGAACTTACAGTCCCGTGGGAAGAAGGGTGCGACCAAGCCTTTGAAAGAAAGAGTGCCAAATACCAGGATATTTTTCAAGACTGTCTGGAGAAAGGATGGCAGGCGTGGCTGTTCCAAGTCGAGGTTGGATGTAGAGGATTCCCTGCCCACTCAGTATGGAGTATGTTCACAGCCATTGGAATGACAGGAAAGGAGAGGAAGACAGCAGTTCACAGGATGGGGGAGGCAGCAGAAAGAGCCTCTTGCTGACTATGGAACAGGATAGAGGAGCCAAGCTGGAAGCCAGGAGGAAGAGATGGGCAGTGGTGGCCACCAACCAACGGGAGGATGTTGCAGTTCAGGGTCGAAACACCCAATGATCAGTGGACACCGCCTGACGACATCAACTCCTCCTGGCCAAAGCTACATTCAGAGAAGGTGAATTGAGGATAAGCATCTTTTAGATGTAATCATTCTCATGTTGATCTATATTTAATGTAACTGTCACCTCTTGAAGAAGACCTAGTCAACATCGTAGCTGTTGTATCATGCGTTACTAACTGTTTTAGAGGTGGTGGGGCAAAGCCATATAAAACATACAGTATATAACAACATTACATTAGTCATAATAACAAAATGATCAAAAGTTAAAAGATTATATTTTTGAATAATGTTACAGTGATGGAATTAATTCATTTTCTTATCCACTACCTTCAGTGTCTGCATATAAAGTCTACACAGAGGTTTCATTGTCGTAGCACTAGCCTGAGACCAAGTTGTAACACTGGTTGATTGCAATAACTCAACCAGTCTACTATTTTATCCATTGCTTCTTGAACGGATAACGATGCAGCATGAGGTTTTGAATTTGCACGTAAATAGATGAATGCGTCATCTGAATACAGCTGCATTTTAACTCCTGGAGCAACTGACGGTGAGTCATTAATATATATATAGAAAAAAGTAAGGGGTCTAAAATGGACCCTTGAGGAACCCCTAAAGTACAATCTAAAAACGATAAAAAATGTCCAATAATTATAGTACAGTATTGTCTATTATCCAAATAAGAGGACATCCGTTGTATTGTGTTTGCAGATATATTATGTGTTGACAATTTAGACAATAAATTATCATAACTGTATCAAATGCTTTCTTTAAATCTACAAATACAGCACCAACCACTCCACCCTTGTCAAGCATGCTTTTAATTTCTTTCACAGAATAACAATTGGCTGATTCTGTGGGATGGTTTTCACGAAATAGGTTGCATAGGGTGAAGATGATGTTGACCCGAATATAGATGTGCAATTAATTGATTTGCAACCACCTTCTCTAATATTTTGGATACCATTGTGAGTATACTAATGGGTCCATAGTCAACTTGTTCACAAATCTCACCAGATTTATAAATCAGAGAAATAACTGCTATTTTTAAATAATTAGGAACAATTATTTCTCTAATAGATGTATTTATTAACCTTGTGATAGAAGGACAAAGAGATATAGCATTCCTCTTAATTAAATTAGAATCAGTCCCAAATATAGACTGAGCCTTTGACTTTTAATTGATGTAAGAATTTTCATAACATCTTTTTCATTAACTTCAACTATGTCTAAAACATGGCAAATATAATTCGGAGGTGTATAATCCTGGACTCCATTTTGATCTTTGGTGGAACAATCATCCGTTACCTCCTCTCTGCTCTCCCGGTTCACCATGCCCCCAGATTCTCTGCCCATCATGAAGCTCGGAGACACAGGAGAAGATTTGAAAAGATACATATCAGTGCTCTCTGTAGCATTTCCAATACATTTGCATACCTGCACAGAGGACACTACTTTCCTGCCATCATCATCATTCTTGTAGTTTGAGTTGATTTCAATGTAGCACACCATCTCACAGTTCCTCAATCTCAACAAGCTCAGACAAACAGTTGTAGAATAGTTAAGAGCACCTTCATCGATACATTTCATAACGAAGCTTCCTCCATTTCTTTAATACATTTGGTCTCCATTTCATCAGAAGGGCCAGGACAAGGGCCAGACAATAGTAAGAACACAAAAATAATCAAATTAATGCCATTTGTTTGATGATTTTTCCCATAATGTGCCTGGGAAAGTCGATTGAACAAAAATTGCGAAGACAATGTTCTTCCATATCCAAAATGTACATATGTGTTGTTGCACTGTGCTTATGTAACCGGTCTTACTCGTCCCACTGTAAGCGGGATTCAAACCAGGGTCTCCGGCAAGGGAGGCGGTCACGCTAATGAGGAGGCTATAGGCCGCAGACACTAGCATCAGTTGCTAGTGCGCCTCTTGAGGCCAGGGGAGTGAGGTTTATACATACTACACAGCTATCACACACTAGCTGGCTCCCATTACACTTAAAGTACCTGCATTTAATTACATATGTAGTAACACTGTTAACCTTACCTCTTACCCTAAACCAAGTCTTACCCTAATCCCTAACCCCCCTAGGCTTACTCCTAAACCTACCTCAACCTCAGTAGCAGCAAATGAAAATTGTGTTAGAATTTTGCAGAAAAATATGTAGATACACAATAAAAACATTGTATTGTATTATTTTATTTAAAAAGTGGGACCAAATGTATATAATGAAGCATTTACTTTTCAAGTTACTGCATTCTGAATTTTTCATACTTAATTAAATTTAAAAATGTTATACATTTTCTGTTTTGGCCAGTTTAAAATGCTTGTATTTCACACTTCCTATCTCTCTCTCTCTCTCTTTCTCTCTTTCGCTCTCACCCATCCACACACACATACTGTACATACCCACACACTCGCGGGCAACACACCCCACCGCAACTTAATAAAACAATTTAGCAACTGGAAAGCTAAGGAGTTTAGTTAAACTAACAGCTTTGCGATTTGAAGCGATGTTACAGCTGACGAGAACTTCAACAGATGCAGGTAAACACATGACAGAGTGCTCTATCTCTCACTAATACCTCTCTATCACTTTATCTGGCTCTCTCTCTCTCTCGTTTTATCATGTGTGACTGTGGCTGCCTGTAGCCTCCTCTATGTTTCTGTTTGATTTCCAAGTACTCAATTAAAAAAAATAAGGCTGGGCATAGAAATGCATAAATTCTTCAACTACAATCTCTTCAGACATGTTTAGTAAGTTCTGTTCTCTGATATGTGTGCAGATGTGTTGTGTTCTGTTGTCGTTATCACTGTGGAGGACCTGTTTTTATATAACCAAAAGTAGTTTTTACTTGAATGCCCCAATGATGCGAGGGCACTGCATAAACCGTTGCTCTTGTGCCCTATCATGAATGCGCACAGGAAATCAAGGGTCATTAAAAATTTTGTTTCTTACCAAACCTCATCATATGCTTTCATAACAATCATGAGTCTCATGGAATCATTTTTTAGACTTCTAAATTATAAAGCTTCTGAAGCATTCTTTTGAAGCTTGAAGTGGTAGTCACCATAAACTGCCATTGTATGACATCAACCTTTTTCACAATTTCTCCCTTTGTGTTAAGAAAAAGAGAGAAAGTCATATAGGGTTATAAAAATACAGGGGTGAGTAAACAATAACAGAATTTTCAAAATTTTTGGGTGAACTAGTCCTTTAAAAGCAGCCCAAGCCTCTGTTACTAGTTTTACAATGATGGGTTTGAACTAGCAAAGAAGGCTTGGGCTGGATCAAACAAGAGGCTACATCTGTAGGGTGAGAAAGTAGTTCTACTTATGTCACTTTTCCACTGCACGTTATGGTTAGACTCGACTCTACTCGCTTTCTTAGCTTTCTTTTCCACTGTTGTTTAGTGCCGCCTCAACGTGGGTGGGATTATAGGCTGATCGTCATAGTTGCACCGCATCTACTGCCTTGACATCATCTTAAACGTGACACAAAACAATAAACTATAACATGACCACTAGCTGTTAGCTCATTGTGCTGCATAAAGCAGTTGTTGCATTATGATTTTACACCAGTGTAACAGTTTAATTGGCCTGGTTGTTTTAGAAGCAAGGTTCCAGTAGCTGGTCAACGAAATAAAGTGAAGCTTTCAAGCAGATTATAGAGTTAACATAACAAAACATACCATCCTCCATCGTGGATCAATGCCAGTTCAGGGCACTCTCCCTCCCATTGCTCGCCAATCTAGATAGCGTCCATTTGGTCGAACCACTTCCACTTTTCCTTGATGGTTCTGTAGTCACTTTTAAGTTTTTTTTTTACTTTTCCCTACACCGTTGCTAGGTCTGGTGGAAGTCGTGTCTCAGCTGTGAGGCCAACAGATTTTTTTTTGTTTTGTTCGTCGCTAATGAGAGGAACGTCTGCACCTTGTTTATTGACCACAGCGTGGTTTTGCTCACAACTATTTCTCTTTTTACAATTCGAAAGTCCTGTGAACAAATGATACTGCTATCACTGTAGTTAACTAAAAACTAGTGGGTTGATGTCCGTGTCAAAAATTCAGTGATGCTGATATTGACGATTCTCCCTGAACATTCAGAGATCTGTAGGATATCGACGTCACATTTAGTATCGGCTTGCCTCGCTTGGAACCTCGGCCGAGGTGGTACTAAAAAAGTACCAGGTATCAGGTACTATCCACAGTGGAAAACCCCCCAAACGTGAGCAGAGTCGAGTCAAGTTGTACCGCGCAGTGGAAAAGCCTCATTTGAAGAGTGTTTTAGTGACAAAAACCTGAAAATGTCTTGAGAGAAAACCCACCTAATTGACATTGGCCCATAAAATTATTGAAAAATAGCCACTATGCTTCGCGTCATCACCGCATTACCAGTTTATTTTGTTTTTGTACAACAGTTCTATAAACAAGAAGTTAATATAAACTAGCTTACAGTTAAGATGTAATATGGCAGGTTATCTTGTCTATTTTTGCTCTGTTAAAAGAAACACTGCTCGCATACTCTGGCTTGGAGCAAGTTGAGTGATATATCTAGTGAAGCATCTCAGTGCTGTTATACTAAATATCAGCAATCTTAGAATGTCACTTGTAAAATCAGATAAGAGGATGTCTTTTGACTAAAAAAGGATTTTTCCTTAAGTTTGTTTTCTGCAATTCCATCATCCCAAGTTATTTATGCAAAGATCAATTCTCTCTTCGTCGACTTCCATATGAGAAAAAAAAACACAATTTCAGCTCACACTAATTCTTAACACAAGAAAAGGCAATTTAATCTGGCCGATTTATTGTGTAGAGGAGCGCTTGACTGACAGAACATTGGATGGGTCTCTCAACTGCATACTGATTGAGTCTCTTTATCCAGAACCACACGGCGGCCCAATTAAAACACACAAGGTGCTTTGTTTCTGCAATTATCAGATACATTGGAATCTCTTGGCAGATAAGACTCATTCAAATGCCATTGATATGCGTTTCGACGTGTCGGCTGTAATTATCACCTCCTTTGTCCGGCGTGATTGCCGTTTATCTGCTAACAACTTCTACGTGATTTTGTTATGATTTGTATGTAGGTGGAAATTCTCACCTCTCTGCAGCAAATGCTGAGTAAACATGCTGTGACAAATAAACTTTTTGCAATATTTGAACAGCCCTACATAGTAGAACACACAGGTTTTAACTGGCGAACAATGAGACGATATTTGGTAAATGCATCTGTGGGAACTAAATAGGACTTTTAGAGCTTGATACACCGATTAATAGGAAACATTTTTAATAGGAGAGAAAGTACAATGAAAATGAGTGCAAATTAGTGATGGGAAGATCAGATCATTTTACTGACTTGGATCATTGAGTCTCGTTCAGCAAAATGAACAAACCTTTATTCAAGTCATTTCATTTATTTAAGCAGAATTAAATTAAAATGTTATATTTTCAATAGCCAAACCCCCCCAACACATCTACTTACGGAAACTTTGATTATGTTCCAACAATGAAAAAATTATAATGCAGTCAAGGATAAATTATGAGAAACAGAAATGATTAGTTAACCTGTGGAATCTTCTTGTCTTAGTCGTTCATTCTGTTGTCATGTGACAGCTGTATATGTTATGCACACATGAGTGCATCGCGTATACGGATGTCACGTGACAAAAGAACGAACAACTCGGACCAGAAGACTCAAGGGGTGAACTAATAATTTCTGTTTCCTGTGTGAGCAAAGCATAGCGTGTACTGCTGTCACGTGACAAAAGAACGAACGACTCGAAATAAAAGAGTTGAAAGGTGAACTAATCATTTGTTTCCTGTACAGCGCCTATGCGGTTTCCACGTAAAAAATGAACGTAGGTTGTGCAATGCCCATGTGCGGCGGCCAACACAAAGTGAACGTATCACTCTCTGAGACTACTCGTTCTTCTGAGTCACATAAAAGATTCGTTCATGAACAACCCATCACTAGAGCAAATGGAGAAATTATTTTCATTATATCTTAGCATCACTGTTTACCAAAATATGCCAGCCAATTTCACAGAAATGTAAGCGCAGCGTAGTTCTAGCGGGAAGACAAGCAGCTGTACATCATCGCACCATTAGCTGGGTAATTCCTAGCCAATCACATGTAAGCCATTGCTTTATAAGTCTGCTCACAGTCTATGACATTGCTGTTTCAGTGTGCTAACATGCAACCTCCACCACCCCACAACCACCAGTTGAGTCCGTCCTGCACGGGGGAAGTCTCCTTGCCCCTGCCTCCATCTCCTGCAGGATATGACGGTTCTGAGTACAACTTCTTCGGACCGCCAGACAGGGCTTATACCAAAGAGAGACATTACTTTTCTGTTTTATATTCATCAAATAAATGTCATCTTCAATTTCACTCAAGTCTGCGAGTCTTCATGATAGAAATGAAAAGGAAGGATGCTGAAATGAGCAGGTTGTGGAAAAAGAGCATAGTGTCTTCAAAACTGTCATATTATTTTTATGTTTTCGTTTATCAAACTGACATATTTCTGGAAAGTATAAAAACTTTTTCTAATAGTGTGCAGTGAGATTGTGAAGTACATCTGGGCAAGCAAACATGTTACAATTGCTCGTGGCCATCTTGATCTATTGGTATGATCCATAATAAAGGTAAAACACTGCAGATATAAGGAAAATATCAGAAAGAGATAATCTGTCTACATTTTTAGGGGTTCTGGAACATTTTAAATGCATATGACCATTCACGTATTTTATGTAAGACCCCATAAAATCTACATTTTTATATTGTTAGTATGTCTGGTAGCTTTGTGGTCATCTATATGCTACTGTTTGCCTAAAAGTTGACAACAATAACTTTTAGCAGATATACTCATCTCTTCTGGGAAAACTGACCAAAAATAGGGTGCAGAAACCGTGTGAGCTTTTCGGTGTAATGTGTGAGCATTTCAGGATGCCACCCATATTTTAAATGAGAAAAGGTCCAACTGTGTATAGAAGCCCTTTTCCACCACATGAATAAAAAAATCATTGTGCTTTGGTAAGTCAAAATGTTGAAATGGGACCCTATTTTAAGAGCACTAAGCGCACGCAGTGCTATGCAACACATCATATGTGTAAAGTCAATCTCCCTGAAGTTTTGGTATTTTCGTGCAAGCCTGTGCTAAGTCTTGACGCAAAGGGGTTTGGTAAATTGATCAGCGTTAATAGGCTGGGCCAAGTGCAGTTTAATTCTGAGCTTCTTCGCTATTGCACCATCAGCATCCTATGATATAATCCATTCCCTTTCAAAGCAACAGCGATATTAACAAAGACAACACATTCATAAGAAGTTAGTAGTGTAAATGGGCTGTATGAAATTAATTAGAAGAATAGAAATATGGACTTGTGCATTTACTACACACTTTTTAAAACTCTGGCTTCTATGTCAGTGACACGCTCATTTTATATGCATGGAAAATGTGGTTTTTGTCAGGATTTGGATGTAGGCTCCGTTAAATTATGGAGAATGTAAGCGTTATTAATCATATTGATCAACTGAAACACAAATCTTGGCTAGTATTAACAGTAATAGCATATATAATCAGCCGTCAGGTTAGGCTATGGATTGAGGGATTTTTGGACACACTTCACTTCCACCAGTCAATTTTACTTTAGAAAATAATTTTAAATACATAAAATTGATTTAAACATGGAAGAGTTTTACCAAAAATATTTCTAAATTCAAATTGTACCATAACGGAAATGTAATCAAAAATAATGTAGTGGTCAAAAAATCGTATACAATCACTTTCCCAAATCCAAACATTTGACTCTCGCCAACTTCTTCCACCAGCTGCTTTTGCAGTGACTTAAAAATCACTCTGACACTATGAGGAAAAATACCAATACAAATTAGATCATAAATACAATTGTAAATTTAAACATAATAGTTATTTAAAAAAATAAACCATTACCTCACCAATGTTACAGCTACAACAGGCACAAACACATTATTTGATGTTCCACTACATCTTCAGAATTTGGACATTAACTATATGACCACCTGATGGTGGATTCTTCAAATGCATGAACTGAGTGTAGACTTTGCGCGGAAAACAGACAAGGTTCTGAAATGTCTTAGCACAATTGCCTATTAACAAACTGCGCTTTGCACCACTTCATTAACATACCAAACACCACCAGTAGCGCAAACACTCCCCCCACACTCATTTGTGCTTTGTGCTGGCACAAACATTGCGCTTAGACTTAGCGTTCTCACAAAAATGAGATAATACATTGTGCACGGTCTGGCATGTTGCGCTGCACCTAGCGCAATCACGAAATTAGATCCCACTAAGTCATATTTATTAAATAAATAGTAATAATTATCAGATTCAAAGTCATTGAGATAAGTTATAATAATGAGATAATAAGTAAAAATGCATAATTATTAGATATATAGCCAGAATTATGAGATATTATTAATTATTAATTGGTGCATCCACCAATGACCATGAGATTGACCAGAGGTTTAAAATTGAATGAAAGTTGGCACCTCAGACATATATTTTGTTATTTGTGAGCTGAAGCTTCTTCTTGCTTAAAATTCAGTACAATTCTACGCAATTCTGTTAATTAGGCAAGCGTTTCATCATTAGTGAAACCTTCTCAGTGTGTTCATAGGCCACTATGATTCAATGCAAACATCAGAGTTTATACTGTAACTCATCACTATGACTTGATAACTCATAATTACGATTTAGCAAAGCACTTTTTCTTTCATATGGCAGACATGGTCTTCCATAGAATTGTCTAGAACCTAGAATGTATGCTAGTACAGGGAAATGTTCTCTCCTCGTTTCATCTTTTTCTTTCCTGAAATAAATGTGGTAAGGGGAATGTCTGTTTGAAGACCTGGCTACCTGAAGCCCTGACAGGAGCAGGAGATAAGGATGCTCGGAAACCGCGTCATTGCGGGAATATAAATATCAGAAGGTTGAAAGAGACACTTCCAGTGAGGCGTGCTTGAAAAGAGAATGGGGAAATGTCAGACTGCTTTTTGGCTGAAAGGAAACCAAAGATCTTATTTTTCTATGTGTACAGTTCCTGCAGGCGGGATGTAGTTTGCTCTGCAAATAGTCAACTATGCAGATAATTAAAATCTCGAGTGACTGTCTCCTATCTCGCTGCATGTTGACTGATCGTCACCCACAGTCCGAGCACGCACATGCTCTACACTCCCGTCTCAAAGTCATTACACTTTTCATGGCTTTGCCAAAGTCAATGTTTGTTATTTTAATGAAAGCCCCTCAGACAAAATAACAGGGGATCAGAATTCATTTAGTCCCTTCCCGAGCCTGGAATAATAAAAACACATTTGTCTAGCAGTCTCTCACTGGAGGACGGTTCTTTCTTTTTGCTTTTTTATTTAAACTCATCCATAGTAGCTGGGGCCGCTTACAGTATATGTTCACTGTTGGTCTGTCCATCTGTGTAACTCCAGGAAGTATTTGACTTCAAATAAGTCTGTCCAGTGTATACATTTTAAGTCGCATAGGGTGAAATTTGGTTTTAAATGTGAATGATATCCACATTCGCGAGCAATGCGCATCCCTCTCTCTCGAACTGGCATCTCTGGCTCCTCTTTATCCCTCTCCCGGCTGATTGGGGTAATTCAGTGCCAGTCGTCCATCCTCACGGCCCGGCCACGCCCTCCTTCATCACAATTGTATATATATATATGTAATATATATGTTTGTAATAGTTAAAGATATCTCGCATACAGTGCGTCCATAACTGTTATTGTATGACATCACAATGTGCATCATTCTTCAACCATTTGTAAAACAGTGTTATGGTGGTTAATGACAGAATGAAATAATACAATTATATTTTCTCAGTGGTTTCTCCAGCAAATATCCACTATACACATTAGGGGCCCGTAATCTGTTACCTATGGGAAAATATCCTCCCCACAGGTTAATGGCTTCTTTACCCTTTTAACATCACTTAAGAGCTCAATGGAATGAGAAGAGGCTGTTGCTTACTCCAAGCTATTGCTTTTACCATGAAGCTGTAAGTCTGCGGCACAAAAACTGGTCTCTGTGGTGGACTTCAAAATGCGTTAAGCAAACACAAGATGAACTTCAAACAAATTCTCATTAAAACATTATTTCATTAACCAAATCCACTTGGCATCTTTACACTAAAGAGATATAATTCCTGACACACAGAGTAAGGTTAATACATTTATGGAATTTCAGTTCAGACGATTCGTAAACATTCGTGCATCTCTAAAGTTGCACAAATGTTAAAGAGATTACGTTTTAGATGCTGTCAATACATTGAGAAGTGAAAAACTGTAAAAATCTTGTACAAATGCAACAATAAAAACACTGTTAATTTGTTAACCTTACTGTATATGATGAAAAATGATATTTTATTTGACATGAAAGTATATGCCAATTTAAGGTAAAATATTGCATATGCTTTTTGAAGCAAGAAGCTGGATTAAACTTATAGTTAACTGTAAAAAAGATATTTCTGTAAGATTTTATACAGTAAATTAATGTTAAAATGAAAAAGATGAATTGGGCTCTATCAAAGGTTATGAATATTGAGGTGTAGTATTTGATATTGTTTAGTTAATGTTTATTGCATTGGTTTTGTGTGTTTGTGTGAGTGAAACTGTGCACTGTCTATTTATTAGCAATTGCTCTCGAAAAGTTCACTCTGAAGTCATTACGTGGCCTTTTGTTTTACCACCTGTACTACTAAGGTGGTTAACGGTACATTTGAAAGCAATCCAAAATACAACATTGGAGTTGTTTTTGTCAGATAAAGTGCTGCACAACTGAGCATCACAAATGTGAGATATTGCTTAAATATAATACAATTGCTATGGATTTATTATTATTATTATAATTATTAGTACTAGTAGTAGCACAGTGGATATTACATAACTATACAGTAGTGATATATTTCTGTCATACTTTTTTCCATTTAAATGCAGCTTTTATTTTGAAGTGAAGCCCTTTTCTTTTGATGGTAGTTTCTCACTTCCAGAAAAGCAGGTTGCTACATGACCAAATGTGATTATTAAACCGCAAAAGGCTCCTATTGAAATAATGATATATGTTGTCTTTAATGTGCCTAGCGCTATAAAGTGAATTAGCGCTCTGCTCGCTGTCAACTGCAACAAACATAGCACGCAACGCTCAAGGATATGAAGGTAAAATAGTGCCTAAATTATTTGCATTCGCAGAGTAAGAATTGTAAAAGCATAAATTAAGTTAAAGTGTGATAGAAAAATGTGCATGCGCAGAGGAAGATTTGTTAAAGCATAAATCAATTTGGAAGTATAAAAATAAATTGCATGCACAGAGAAATTTTAGTAAAGGTGTAGCCATAATTGAATGCTTTGCATAAGTGTAATTTATGTGTTGTATTATGTATAAACACAAAGTACATTTGGTTTGAATTCTTCTGACTTCCTTTTTTTCACGCTTACACTTTTGTCATTGATTTTGTGCCTAAACATGGCCAAAAACTGTGCAAACCTGCAATCAGCGATATGCAAGAAAAGAAAGAATGTCATGAACCTGATTCAATCTGTGTGTGTGTAAAATAAACTACTGCAAACATGTAAATGATTTGTGTTTGTGGCAGTAATATTTTCCAGAAATAATCCGATATACACAGTTCCACATTCCCTGCTTCTAGTAACCAATCAAATGAGGATTTCCTTGACCAGTTTACTCTGACCTGATTGGTTTAATAATGTGACAGACAGCTTTTTCTTCATATGTCTAAATGTCTTTCCTCTGGGTATCTCTCCTCTCTTAAATACTAAACTAAAATATGAATTAATAACTGTATGTACAGCTGGTGTCAGCACAACACCGGGTCCACATATTCACTTTGAAGCACGCAGCAAATGCAAACTATATTAATCTCATAAAATCATACTGCAGTACAAGTACAGTCGTTTTTTTTCAAGGAAGGTCAGTCCACTTGGTGACCATCTTTGAAAGTGCATCTCTTAACTACTTTAATGGGGAAACACTGAAATCTCCAAGACAGTTGGTCAATATTATGATCAGGACAATATATCAAATCAGCAGTATAATCTGACAACAGTGGTATCATTAATTGTTCTCCTTTTGCTCTGATCACAATAAAGAAATGCTATTTTCAGGCAGGTTTTGCTAATGACATACAGTGATTGACAGGTGAAATAGCGTGGTATCACATACTTGTCCCATAATTGACTTGTCGCCAATTTTTTGCGTGCTGTATTGACCAATCAGCTTCCAGGAATGCAACTAAGAATTTTATAAAGCTACTTCAATTTTTTAACATAACTCCCCAAGCCATCCAATCTCATGCAATTTGGTAAACCATCACTACACCCACAAATGTCTTTGAATAAAGTGTGCAGGGAATTTTTCTGTTTTTCATTTGGACAAAGTTCCAACTTTCCTATCAGTCAAACCTCCTTTGGCATCATTACTTTATTCTCGGACGCGTGGGCTCTTGAGCAAGCATCAGCCAGACACCCCGCGGTTCCCTAACACTCATTTCCCAAACAGCCTGATAATTAATTGGAAGAGTTGAAGTAATGTAATCCAGTTCTTCAGCCGTCTAAACCGCTCGCACATATCACCCACACAAGAGGCTTATATACTCGGACACTTCAAAGCACAACCGTGCATACTTGTCAGACAATTGGCGACACGGCATATCTCTTTCTCTCTCTCTCTCGTGCTGAAAGGCAGTATGTGTATCATAAGGCCATGCTATAGATTAATTAAATGCATTCAGGCGGTGCAATGTGGATTAAACGCTACTCTGTTGGCATGTAAACACTGCTAACTTTGAGATATGTACTATATGTTGCCTAGACATCCCCCGGGAGTTGTTGCTTGACTGTCTTAGATCTGTTAGAATCAGAGGCACAAGCCGAAACGGTTAAGCTAAACATTTCCCCCCACAGGAACTGTTTTATTTAATGTGTTATTTGCTGTTTCAGTGCATATACAGTTAATAAACAAGAAATTCCGGGCTTTGAGTTGCTCATCTTTTAAATAAATGTGTGTATCACATATATAAGATCAAATATCCTGTAATAATTCTAATTACAAGAATTTTTCATTTCCGTGCTCTGTGGTTTTAATGCCTAATAGTACTAGTTTAGCATCACGCTAATGTCAAACTCTATTGAACTCAATTGTGAGTCAAGTCAAAGTATTAATAAATATATTGTAGTTAAATCTAATAACAAATTGACAATTAAACAATATTTGTTTGTGTTCTGTGGTTTTTGCTCATTAGAGTATCATGTTGTTAGCTTAGCAACACGCTAATGTCAGACTTTATTGTACTCAAGTCAGGTAAATGTTTGAATAAAATGTGTTTAACCTAATTTAAAATGGACAGTTTAACCCAAAATTAGTGTGTACTCAGTGGGGTTAATGCATATTAGAGGACCATCAGAGGCTATTTAGTCAGAGATGAAGCACTGATATTAAATGAATGGAAGAAACTGAAACAGCAAATGTGGCAGGTGTAGAAAAGAAAGTTCCGTAAAAGACCCAATCACCCTTTAGATACAGACATCGTCTGTCAGCCAATATGAGAACACGCATGTGCTTTAGCTGGACTGGCATGAAAAATAGCATTTTTAGCATTAACTGAGTTAAAGAAGCATAGTTTGTGATACCAGTGTCGTCATATTTGTTTACTGCTGATTTGAAAAAGAAAAAGGTATTTTATCGTAAACTTGACCAACCATTTCAAGTAGATAGGAGCTATACTTTTATCCTGCTTATTACCATACAAAACAGCAGCCCAGGAGCGTTCCCAAGATAGTTGCCGAATGTACTGAAAGGGACTTTGGTATCATGTCGTTAGCTTAGCATCATGCTAATGTCAAACTCTACTGAACTCAAGTTTGAGTCAAAATATTAATAAAATTGTTAAATCTCATAAAAAAATTAAAATTTAACCCAAATATGTGTGTGCTCTATGGTGTTTATGCTTATTAGTGTATCATTTCATTAGCTTAGCATCATGCTAATGTAAAAATGTATTGAACTCAATTGCAAGGGTGAGATATGTCAAGTGCAATATGATTTCAGCTGTGACACTGATGGCACTCTTATTAAACCATCCAGCACTGTGAGAAATCTGGGCATCATTTTTGACCCCTCCCCATGTTTGAAGCTCATATTAACTCTTTCACCTCCACAGCATTGCTCCACTCCGACTATTCGTTAGCTCTAAAGATGCCAAAACCTTGGTTCATATATTTATATCCTCACGCCTCGATTACTGTAATTCTTTCTTAATTGGCTTACCTGCTAGCTCCATTGCTAGGTTGCAATATATGCAAAACTCCTTACAAACACCAAGCGTTCAGCTCACGTTACTCTTATCCTGTTTGAACTACATTGGCTACCTGTTTCATCATGCATTAAATATAAAATAATCCTACTAGCATTTAAATCACTCCATGGTCTGGTACCCCACTATCTCTGTGAACTACTTCTCCCTTATATCCCGACTCGCTCACTTCGGTCTTCAGGGACCGGACGCCTCTCTGTCCCCAGATCTTGATTCTCTTCTGTGGGTAGTAGGTCATTCAGTGTAACAACTCTAAAACATATATGTCTTCTTAGTATTATCTGTCTCGATTGTTACTATACATTATGTTTCTCTATGACTGTACTTTATCTAAGTGTTATTGGATCATGTCATTAATGTGAAGCGTCCTTGAGCTCTGGAATGGCGCTATTAAATAATAATAATAATAATAATAAGACTTTAGTGCGCTTCACATCAGGATCGCTATTTGTGTGATGTTCCTGACTATGCAGTGTGTTCCAAGTCAGTCACTTATGAGGTTATTTTTGGTTAAGCATGCTGCTTTCATATGTAGCTGCCTTTGTATAGTAGGATAAATTACTAATACATGATCAAGTATGAACTATGTGAAACATGGAGGAAGATAGGCCAGGATATGTCAACCTAGGGTTTAGAAAATTTGAAGTGTGAAAAGCTCATATATGTTTTCTTGTGTGAGACCAAGATAATATGAGTGCATAAACCCATATTGAACTGTTTCAATCTTCTTAGAGAGAGATGTTGGCGGTTTTTTAATTTCAGCCCATTCTTTCAGAGCGGCCATGTAAAGATTGAAACAATCATGCTGATTTTCCTCTTCACACCTCACTGTTTCTCCTAGCCTCATGTGCTCACTGTTCTTGCTTTCTGCTGGTTAATGGACAAGCACGAAAGTGTTATTTTAGTCAGAATATTGCATTAAGTCTTCTGGACCACACACCAAAATAATGGTACATTTCAATGGTTTATACTAACAACGGGTTGTTTTTCTTTCTTTTTTGGGATGAATGATGCAGTTTATTTATATGTAGTTGGATAGCATATTTTATACCGATAAACATGTTTTATTCTGACAAAAGTGATTAAAGTGATCTAATAGTGCCTTTAGAACACAAATATGGACCTTGAAATGAACTCAAGAGCACACATACTTTAAGAGCTGTTGAGATATCTGTCTTTAGCAGCACATGCTTTATAAAATATCGCCAGATCAGCTGAAGGCTTTATCAGTGACACTGAAGGAAATTGAGAGGGTGGAATACAAAACACCCATAGCTATGTAAGCTCTCAAAGAGAAGCTATGACTGCTTTGGCTGCGGTCGACTAAAGAACCAGATTGAAAACATGACGGAGACTAAATGCTGATGTTAATGAGGGATTTCAAGAGGGTACCAGGCAGGGTCCAAAATGAACTTTTTACCACTTTTCTAGAACAAGCATGTTGAAACTAACATTCTGTAACATGTCACTTTGATTTGAATCGAGCACTTATCAAAGAAAAAGAAACATGGTTGGAATGTCTTTCTTTGTGTACGTTGCAATTTCAGTCATGCATTATTTGGGAATTATAGAAAGTAAACAGGCCAGCTGGCCAGGACCTCTGCATTATTTACTCACCAAAGCCAAATGTATTTGGTGCTTGCCGTGTGTTATTTTTGGACCTTGGTACCAGGCCTGGATTAAATGGATTTTAGTCTGAAGTTGAGGGAGGTGAACTGGGCTGAGGAGTTTCTCGGGTGCGCTGGTGTGATGTTGATGAGCAGAGCAGTGCAGAGCTGTAAAGCACTTCAGTGCGGCACTAATTCGTCACTGTCGTAATGGGTGTGAAAGGGATTGAGCTCAGCCGAGAGAGAGAGAGAGAGAGAGAGAGAGAGAGAGAGAGAGAGTTGAATGGAAGCTGTTGATTGATTGCGCGTTCCCCAATGTTGCTTCCTTTTTCAGTCAGAGGTAGAAGTGTGTTCTGCCCACTGACAAAATCACAGCAGAGCTGTTTGTAGGAGTGAAGACCTCAGCGTGCTGTGCCTCACTCTCTTTCATTCTGGATTCACTGCATAGTCTTTTTTAAAATAAGTTTTCACCATCTGTATGTTAAAAGCACTGCAGCTTGCCTGACATTCTAAATTCGTCTTTTCTTATTGTAATTTATGACCTGTTGTTCTTGAGTTTATATTGCTGTTTCTTTGTTTTCCCTTCACTGTCGTCATTCATCTTGTTTAAAATAGTTGTTCACCCAAAAATTGTAATTCTGTCATTGTTTAACCTCATGTCATTATGACTTTGTTCTGTGGAATACATAAGGAGATGTTTAGCAGAATGTACATGCTGATCTTTTTCATACGGTGAAAGTCAGAATTGAGTCTGAAGGGCTCCAGACCGTGACTAAAATGGTCAAAGATAATTGATTGCGACAATAATTTAAAATTTAGTTGCCATTGGTGACAGTCAGGTCGTGTGCATTCATATGCAGTTTCGCCAGATATCATCTTGTGAGTTATTGAATACATCTTTGTAGCGCGCACCGCCAGTGTGTCATGTGCCGCTTTTCACCCGTTCTGTTCTGACGAGCTTGCTGCACCTCACACAATAAAAAAACCCAGCGTGAGAGAGACATGAACAAATGACTCATTCGAACCGGATCTTTTTCATGAGTCACCCGAAAAGAACTGAGGGGTTGAACTTAGGAGCTCAGGATAGCAGTTTGAATCAGATTCATTTTTGTCAGTGAATCAGCCGTCAGTGAACTCACAACTGGGAGTGCAGACATTTCAAAATAAGAGTCCCATGTGTATTTAGGGCTTCTTTATAATTAAAAGTTCCATATTGTATACCACTTTTTTCTTCTTGTAGTTATTGATTGGGATTGGAGTAGCAAAATAAACTGCATCTGGGATTTCATTCAATTTGCACTCTTGTAGTCTCTGTGTCTAGGGCCATCTGGTAACGGTAAAGAAAGACTAAGGCAATATTTAAAACTATATATATATATACACAACAGTTAGTTCTGGTCCTCGAATCTGATTGGATGAGAGACGTTTCATGAGCACTGATGGTCTGACACCATCAGCACTCCGACGCTTCACTGTGTGTGTATCACTCCGCTTGTGTTCCTGCCGTTCTAAACTAAAGTGTAAGAGTAGTGCATATCTGTTAGGAGTTACTGTCTTTATGTTTTAAATTACATATATTAGCCAGCAGGTGGTGGCAAAAGATAATTTTTGTGTGTAATATGAGCCAATTGGTGACGTGAAGTGAATCCGATAGTCATTGTCTTCATAGAACAGCTCTTCGTGATCACTTGTATTACTACTACACTACTAAAGCTAGGAAATAGCTTTAAACTGCTTTAAACAAACAACTTCAGCATTACGGCTCATCACAGCTGAGAGACTCAAAAGACTGTTTGATTACAGAAATCAAGGTGCTTACCTCTTACTGGAGTTTCCACATTGGATACACACTGTTTAAAATGGCGGTGAACATCGCTGTTTCTATAGTGAATGACTCTTACCCACCAGCTATTATGAAATAGATCAGAATACCTTCGCTTGGATGGCTATTTTACCACTCAGAAAGCTGATCTTCTCTCTCTTTCTCTTTCTCACACACACACACACATCCATCCTTGTTTATCCAATAACTTGTTTGAAACAGCACAAGCCGTGATACTATTTCTGAAGTGACCTTTTTGAATTACTAACGAAGGCTTGAACGCATCATTTGGTTTGAACCAGCAACAGCAGATTCTGATCCGTCGCGTAATAAAATAGTTCCATGCAAAAATGCGTTTTTATGACCGTGCTCAGTTTTTCCTACATTTTTTTTATTTACTTGTTCATTGAACTGTTGTGTATAAGTAATATCACACTCACAGTTGTGTATATATATATATATACAATCAAGCTATTGCCACTTAGGACAATAGACCTTTTTCGCAGACTGTGATGATGCGTGTCCACCTTATATTGCAGCGTAAATCTAGCAAACTTTTGTACATTATGTTTTCTTAAAATATTGAGTGTAAGTTTATAACATTATGCATTATTTTACCCTGGAATTAGTTTAAAAAAATTAATTACCACAGCTGCGAGGGGGTTTCTATTACAGCTGTTGAGACATTTTCTCCCATCTGACTTGACTTAATCCACAGCTTTCTATTTTTTGTCTTCTGTAAAGTCATTCAAATGTAATAGGGATTTTTTTCTTTTGCTTTTGGACCAAATGGATAAGTGAAAACAAGATTTTCTGTGGTCTCCCATTCACTCACATTCACCGCTGTCGAAGTTTACGCTGCAAACGCTTAAAAATGTCTATTGAGGGATTGTACACAACTATTACACAAGGTGCAAACATCTATTGATGCTCAAGAAGATAACACACTACTATATGCATGCTATAATTTATGTAAATATCTGTAATGTAGATTCTGAAGAGCAGTACCAAATAATTTTTTTTTTTATATATTTGTATAAATTATGAAAGGGGTGTGAACATTTATATGACAAAAGGGAATTCAAAAGTATTATCTCAACTATATATACTGTTTATTAAACCTCCGATTAATGGGTTATAAGCTCTTACTTTTCTTAGGCTTTATATTTTGTGTCAGAACAGCAATCTAAATTGAGCAATTATGTGATTTGGTGACTAAAAACAGCAACTTGGCTCCTGAACGTTTGAGTTCTGAAAGTTAGTTTTCATAGTTCATCATGCTTCATTTCTCAAAAGATCAAAGAAAATTCAACTTCTCCTGATATGGCCCCCTTTAACTTTTGTGCTACAGTAGTTTCATATCACAGTCAATCACACGTTGACAGCAGTGTGGTTTGAGGCCAAGGGTTACAGATGGCTTCAACTGCATTACTGACTGTAAGGCAAACTCCTCTATAGTGCTGAACTGAGTTACTTTCATGTATTCAGCTGTTTTCTGAAGAAATATATTGGTTTCTTTGAAAGCCATGTTGTTCCTTGTTCATTTTAGAGGTTATCAATATTGTAACATCTGGTTAATTTTTTGGGTAAATCTAGATTCTTAAATTTTCTCAAGAAGATGTGAGTAATTCTTGCTCATTTTTGCATCAATTTAAATGTGTTAACTTTTTCATGTATTCGATGGAAACCAGGAAGTAATCTCATTCACTCTGAGACACATGTTCTGGTTACATGGAAACCAGAAAGTAATCACGTTCATCCCAATATGTGGGTTCTAGTCACATGGAAACTAGGATGTAATCACATTCCCCTGAAATGTGGGTCCTAGTCCAATGGAAACCAGAAAGTAATCTCATTCACTCTGAGACACAGGTTCTAGTTCCATGAAAACTAGGAAATACTTGCGTTCACTCCATGACACAGGTCCTGGTCCAGTGGAAACCAGGAAGTAATCACATTCACTCTGAGACAAGAAGTTAATAAATTCTTCCCAAAATGTGGGTTATAGTCCCATGGAAAGCAGGAAGTAATCATGTTCGCCCAAGATGTGGATTCTAGTCCCATGAAAACAAGGAAGTAATAACTGTTCAATCAGAGACCTTGGTTCTAGTTCCATGGAAACTAGGAAGTAAATGCATTTACTGTTACCCCTTTCCACTGAAATTGCAATGGTTCTCGCGCTGAGCCTGTGTTCCACTGGTTTACGGCAAAGGCAATCTGGAGCCTATCGTAAACCGGCCACACTTTTCCACTGACCTGAGTGCCGAATGGTGATGTAACGGGTTACTGTCTACATGGTAGCTTCATGTGACTACCTCAAACATAAACAAACATGGCGTGTCAGTGTTTGTATACAGCTTTTATTCTTGCTTTTGTGGACATGCAGATTAATGCACAGACATTGCATATAATATTATTGATTGAGAATTCCACCATTTTACTTAACAGATAGCTGAGATCATCCGAACTTAATGAGTTGCTTGTCAAAAATCTCCTTACAGAACAAAACAATGCACAAAATAAAATGACAACAGTGTAAGAAAAGTTAACAAAGCTGGCAAATATAACAACTTACTGAGATCAGCTGCAGAGGACTCACTGGATTCACTGTTTATCACTTGTGTGACTGACTGAATTCAATGCCCTGGATAGTTAGCAGACTGGTCGGTGTCCGAGTCCAAAACATTGTTGCTCTGTCAACTGTTGCTTTTGCTTATGTCCTTCTTATGGTCCCTGTACTCCCTTAAGCGTTTTAAAATGTGTTTATGATTGAGTGAAGTGTATATGACTGTGAGACTATGAACACACAACAGGAAAAGATGTGCTGTGGCTAATTTATGTTGAGTTTTTGAGGTTACTTAACTCAAAATTGCATCTTAAATGAAGTATGTGAAGCACACAAAAGATTTCATCTCTTTAAAGCCATTATCTCGGTCTGGGAAGAGTTGTGCTCTGTACTGAAACTTAATAACCTGCTAACAACCAGCCAACGCCAGTTTCACAACGCTACTGATGATCAAATTCATATAGAAGTTATACACATTTACAAACCCAAGGTTTCTACTGGGATTATTGAGACAAAGGAGTTCAGATGAATCACAGATTAGAATAGACCAAAAATAAACTTTCTTTGTCAGTATTGGAAGTCACCAGCAGCAGAAGTACTCTCTGACTGACAACAGCAGCCATGTTGTAGAGCTCAAAAATCAGTTGCTCTTGTACATTTTTAGTTTATGGAAGTCCTGTTTGTTTTGATAGTTGTAATAGAATTATTCTACTGTAAAGAGTGAGGCAATAATTATATCACAATCTTTGCTGTCTTTATGTGGTTAGTGATGCCGAATATATTACTGTAAATCTGAAAATATAGTTATAATTTTGAATATATAATTGTCAATCTGAATACTTTGCAAAAACTTCTTAAAATATAGTTAAACATTTGAATATATAGTTGCATATTTTAATGTATATTTATAAATCCTGAATAGTAAATTATAAATCTGAATATATAATTGTAAATTCAGAATATGTTGTCAGAATTCTGAATATATAGTTACAAATCTGAATATATAATCTCAGCAAAAAAAGAAACGTCCCTTTTTCAGGACACTGTATTTGAAAGATAATTTTGTAAAAATCCAAATAACTTTACAGATCTTCTGTAAAGGGTTTAAACACTGTTTTCCATTCTTGTTCAATGAACCATAAACAATTAATGAACATGCACCTGTGGAACGATCATTAACACACTAACAGCTTACAGACGGTTGGCAATTAAAGGTCACAGTTATAAAAACTTAAGACACTAAAGACATTACAAGAAAGATGCCCAGAGTCCCTGCTCATCTGTGTGAACGTGTCTTAGGTATGCTGCATGGAGGCATGAGGACTGCAGATGTGGCCAGGGCAATAAATTACAATGTCCATACTGTGAGACACCTAAGACCGCACTACATGGAGACAGGAAGGACAGCTGATTGTCCTCGCAGTGGCAGACCATGAGTAACAACACCTGCACTGGATCGGTACATCCGAATATCACACATGCGGGACAAGAACAGGATTCAACAACAACTGCCCGAGTTACACCAGGAATGCACAATCCCTCCATCAGTGCTCAGACTGTCCACAATAGGATGAGAGAGGCTGGACTGAGGGCTTGTAGGCCTGTTGTAAGTCAGCTCCTTACCAGACATCACCGGCAACAACGTCGCCTATGGGCACAAACCCACCTTCACTGGACCAGACAGGACTGGCAAAAAGTGTTCTTCACTGACGAGTCGCGGTTTTGTCTCACCAGGGGTGATGGTCTTGAAGGAATGAGCGTTACACCGAGGCCTGTACTCTGTAGTGGGATCGATTTGGAGGTGGAAGGTGCTTCATGGTCTGGGGTGGTATGTCACAGCATCATCGGACAGAGCTTGTTGTCATTGCAGGCAATCTCAATGCTGTGCGTTACAGGGAAGACATCCTCCTCCCTCATGTGGTACACTTCCTGCAGGCTCACCCTGACATGACCCTCCAGCGTGGCAATGCCACCAGCCATACTGCTCATTCTGTGCGTGATATCCTGCAAGACAGGAATGTCAGTGTTGTGCCATGGCCAGTGAAGAGGCCGAATTTCAATCCCAATGAGCACGTCTGGGACCTGTTGGATCAGAGGGTGAGGGCTAGGGCCATTCCCCCTAGAAATGTCAGGGAACTTGCAAGTGTCTTGGTGGAAGAGTGGGGTAACATCTCACAAATCTGGTGCAGTCCATGAGGAGGAGATGCACTGCAGCACTTAATGCAGCTGGTGGCCACACCAGATACTGACTGTTGCATACAGTTGCATACTGTATATCAGAAGCATGAAGAAAACAAAGTCTATTTTAGGGCTACTAAGCACAATTCCCTTCAATCATCTTTTCACAGTAATGCAATAAATAAATGAATACATCTCATTATCATTAAAGTATTGCATTCTAACATTTTACTATTTGAGTTTACTGTAATTGTCATTATTCTCAAAGGTGATTCTCATTACAGTAAACTTTACTATAAAAATCTATTGTAATACAATTGTTTTAATGTATTTAAATTAGATTCATTTATTATTAAATTATTTTATTTTATTCAGGAAATTCTACCATGATGTTTAAATACAGTTGAAATACTACTATTTATTTCACATCACTGTTGAATGAAGGTTTTTTTTGCATTACAGTATTGAAAATTGGTGGAGGAAATGTGCTTAATTGTCATTAAAATAGTGTTCAATGAAACTAAAATAGAACAAAAAAAATTGTTCTTCATGCAAAACATGCTAATTTCTTTCTTGTGATTTGAGGGTGAATGTGTGACTCATGTTCTTGATAGATACACCCCTCCTCCAGAAGAGCCCCCAACTGTTACACACACCGACTGTGGAGTCTATTGTATTCCGTGAGGAGCGACCGTTAGGCCACCGACCCTCAGCTGTCACACTCATACACACTTGTCCTTTGTTGTAGAAGCAGACTATAAAGGCGCCTTGATTTGCAAGCAGCACTTTGATTTTAAGAGTCTTAGAAGAGGATTGTGATCGTGTAATTATGATGAAGAGATACACTAATGAAGAATATGTTTTAGATTTCAATGGAAGAAAATCATCACATAAATGTGAATATACTGTAGAGTGGCCCCAAAAGTATTTTGCCACTTGTAGCATATTTCAAAATGTCTGAATGTCATTGCATTAGATAACATAATATCACTTCTAAAAATGCATTTGGGGCCGCTGAATATTGTAGAAGGATCATCAATGTGCATTTGTACATGATTTATTCTTGCAGTATAGTAACATATGCAGCACTTGGAGTCTTTTGGTTTTACTTTTCATTAATATGGGTTCCTTTATTAGTAAGATTACAGACATGATAATGTTTTCGCTCTCTCACTGGGTCTTACTCACAGATCTACTGTATATTTGTGTGTATTATTGGCCGCATTTATAATGTCTGACTGATTTGATCTGGCTTGCAAGAGCAATTCATATTTCTGCCTGTTTGCATACTTATTTAAATTATGTTGATTTATATCGATTCTGAGGCGGAACCATTAAACATTAGACAAAATTCAATCTGATTAATGTTCATTTAATTCAAGAATGGTGTGATGGCGAGTTTCACACAAACAACTGTTCAAAAGTGCAGCTCAACGCTTTCACTTGAATTATTATTATTATTTGTATTTTTTTAAATAGTTGAATGTTTTCTGATTGGCTGTTGTGTGGCGTAGCTGGCCAATAGAAGATGAGAAGTGTCTGTTTGAAAAGTGCACTGACGGTTGGTGGTCCGTTGGGCCTCTGCCAGTTCTGTGGGGTTTAAACGGATCCGGCGGTTAATCCAGTTTTATTCACCAGGGATTTTAAATGGTAAATTACTATTCATTCATTCAGTCGGCCAACCATCACGCCAGCTGACACACACTGGAGCTACACAGCCTTTTGAATCAGTCATCTGTTAAACATTTTAATTCTCACTTTCATGCCATCCCAGATGTGTGACTTTCTCTTTATGAACACAGACAAAGATTTTTAGAAGAATATCTCAGCTCTGTAGGTCTACACAATGCAAGTGAATGGTGACCAGACATTTCAAGCTCCAAAAATGACATAAAGGCAGCATAAAAATAAACCATACAACTCCAGTGGTACGAACGCAATGTATGAACTATCAAAGATGCGATTTGAGAGAATCGTCGCCGCATCGCCGATGTCAGCGAGATATCTAGAATGTTAAATATCTGGACCTGTCTGCGATTCCAAATCGCGCAGTTTGAAATACGTTTTGACTGAATACAACTGCAGCTTTGACCTACAGCACGATATATACAGGTAGGGCGCATGAGGAACAGGTGAAGACAATTAACATAACAATGACTAAACCGAGAGAGTGATGAGGGTAACGAGGAGGCGGAGTTAGGGAAACACATGGCAGAAAAACACAAAGCCATGTGCTAATGCAGGAGACTAAAACATACACAAGTGTACATGGTGATAAAGGACCAAACACACAAGACTGACAGAAGAGCGCATGGCCAGAGGAACAAACCCAAAAGGAGACATGGACCTCAAGTGTCTGGAACCCAACCAAGAACAGAAACCAAACTAGACTGTCGGGACACAGAACATGAGTGTCAGGATGTTAGCTATTCTCGTATATACGTTGACTCTGAATGATTTTATGGACAATTTACACTGATTTATACCTTTTTTTTTCTCTCTTTAATACTTATACATGATTACGTTATTAATGAAACACATAACTGACTAATTAATCGATTTAACAAAAGAAATGTTTGTTGCAACTCTATTTAAAGCCTTTGGAAACGTGTGAATACTCCATGGCGTGCCTTGTAAGGCAATAGACATTGAAATGTGTCAGATGCACAAGCATGGGGTGCAAAAACATCCTGTGAAAATCTGTCAGTCTGTGAGTTCATCAATGTTGAAAACGAGAATTGAAGTAAACGTCTCTCTGTGCGAGCGACTCTCCTGCGTGTTCTTCCTTTCTCTCGTTCTTTCGTTCAGTGGCAGATAATGTCTTATCACGGAGCTGGATTGAGACTCAAATGGCCAGTGTTGTTCCGGTCCAGTCTGGAGGAGGTCATCAACTGTTTCATTCACTTCAGCTCAAACCAGTCATCTGATAGCATCTCATCCCATCAGCCTCTGAGCATTAATCCAAATGCTTCCTCTACTGCAGTCTTCACAGAATTGAGTGAGCAGAGGTCAAACAAGGAGATAAAACGAGTTAAACGAACAGATACTAAGAACACCGATATCATCTTTTAAATTGGCAAGAGGCTGAATTTCATTTGAATCTGTCCTGAGAGAGATTTGATGATAGTGTACTAAGCTAGTGAGGCCGTTTACATGCACACCAGTAGGCAGATAACTCCCCAAAATCCTACGAGACATGACACGCCCACTACAAGTTACGCCCCCTTCAAATAACTGGAGAAATGCTGAAGACTGGCAACAGTTGGATGTCACATTCATACACTGTGTTTGTTGTGTTTATTAATGGTTGCTGCAGAATGTCAATCAAATGTTATACTTTTTAATTGTGTGTACATACCAGAACAAACCAACACAATCTCAAAAGTAATCATGCATAACAGATTCTTTTACTCAAACAGGCTGGGGCACACATTTAACAAGGCCTTAAAACTTAAACAATTAGTAGCAAAACAGCGAATCTGCCAGTTTAAAATAATCAACACAAGCCCAAAATACACCGGGGACTCTTATTTTGAAATGTATGTGCGTCACTGCTTCCAGCGGTTCATTTCAACAGATAAGGGAAATAAAACATGCACTCTTACATTCAACTACATTCAAATATAAACACTTAAAACAGTGATGAGAAATGTGATGAAAATGAAGAGGAGAAGAAGCTAACTTGTCCTTCGTTAATAGGCTGACCGGCAGGTAATCTGGCATACCGGGCATTTTCCCGGTGGGCCGACGCACTTTGGGGCCATTCAGGGGCGGACTGGTCATCAGGAGATCCGAGCTGGCCTGTGTGTCGGCCACAAAAGGAGCCGAATGAGCCGCGATAAGCTAGAATGAGCCGGCACGTTATGCAGTACGGACCACAAAAAGGCACCGCAATATGCAGAAAAGGACAGCGAACACCCCCACCCCGCGCTCTAATTTTGGGCCAGTTTCTATGTAAAATCCCAGACCGATTTCTCTTCCCAGTCCAGCCCTGCTAATCGGATAGCTTGTGAGCCAAGTGTAGAAAACACCATTTATATCTTCAGTTTAATAATAGAAAATCTGAAATATAATTAAAAATGTATTGTTATATTTAATCAGAAAATCAAGAGTTCATGGCAAACTTGCCACAAATTCGCCACTGATCATTTTCACATGCAAACTTGCTGAGAATTGTCTATTGTTGCCAAAGGTGAAGATCACCACTTCCGGCGAAGAGCTGCAAATTCTGGCAAACATTTGAGGCGAATCAAAAGCTCATTTGCATGTGAAATTAATGAGTGGCAGATTTGCGGCACGTGTAGATTATTTGTAAGGCAGAACATGAATCATACTGTGATTGTATAGGATTTTAAAAGTTGTTTTAGCCAATAGAATCGCTTTATGATCCAAGGGGGTGTTCCTTGGTTGGGTATCATGTATTTGTTGGCGAGTCTTTATTTTTTGTAAGGGTTCACGTGTAATACTAACAATGCGCTTTGTGTATTGACACGAGACTTGGTAAATGTCAGTACAAGCATGACGTGAGGGTTTCTGCACCGTTTTGGCACAGCACCACCTAGTGGTCAATAAATATGAAAACTGGCTATTTTTGCTTATATATTTTGTATTGTTTAACCTAAAATGATGAGGTTGGTTCCTTTAGATTCCTTGTGGAATTTGGATATGAATAATACCCAATATGCCATGGTCAGCTACACTTCCTGTCTACCGTTTTGAATGGCATTGAAAAATACTTTTTCAAACTCCTGCTAGGCCGTGCATCCAATTTGCATGAAATTTGCTGTGTGCCATCTAGGGACACTCATGACAAAAAAGCCTTTGGAGAGACCAAATTGTTCTTGTGTAACATATTTTATGAAGACTTTGGCCTATTGGCATGAAAGTTAATATATGGCATTGTGACCAAGCCCTGACACTACCATATCAGTTTGGTGACAGCACCACCTATTGGTCAAGAGCACTTGGAAAACACCATAAGTCTTTAAACTAATGTCTGTTTTCACCACTCTGCTTAAAATGATCACTTAATGTTTTAATTGAATCAAAACATTTTTGCCATTTGTGTCCTTGGCCACATAATTGCAGCTTGCAGCTATATTATAAGTATATTTGTTGGTATTCACACAAAGTGTAAAGTGCACACTAATGCATACAATATCAACAAATGGACATCTTTTCATCTGTTTAGGTTCATAAAATGGAATGGTAGACCACGGAATTCAAAGACTGATTTAATTTTATTTGTAACAATTGGATTAAATTAATGTGTTTAAAGGAATAGTCTTTCTCAAATAAAGTTTCTCCACCGTTTAATGATAAATGAGTGTCCCGCTATGGGACTGGAACTGGATGAACTGCAGCGGTGTCCTCATAAAGGTTATTTTCTGAGAATTTGTCTCTAATGTCATGCATACCTAAAAGATTTTAGATCAATTGTCAATACAGGGATATTTTACATTTGAGTGTCTATCCAAATGTTTGTGTTCTCATAGATTGTGTGTGCAGGGCCATAGCAACAAATTCTGGGCCCCCTAACTGTATATTGGTAGAGGCCCCTTTCACATTAAAAAATACAGTTTAAAATTGGATGTGAGTCCCTAGAATCATTGCCATCATTGTGTGTTATCAGTCCTCAAGTGACCAACACGCCACTGGTGTTTAGAGGCTATGATAGCCAACACTCGTTTTTGCTTACTTGATGAATGTTTTGCTTAATTAGATTATTAATTATCTCATAATAATTCAGAAGTGATTATATATCGGCGCTGTGGCTTTGTTGTGGAGATCTCTCAGTTGGCTTTTGATTTATGGAGGTTGATAGATTGTGCTCTTGTGAGGCACGCTGATGCTGAACGGATCACTCAGCCTTGTGGTTTTCAGCTGTTTATTTATTCAAGGTGTTTATTTAGAGGGTAAGAGTCGGCACAGTACCCTCATCTGCACAAACACACCTCAAATAAGTTCTGTTAAAGAAACACAACGCTGCCTGCTCTCTCAGGTACAAGCCCTGAAGAGCACAAGAGCCAACACGTGTCGTAGAAGTACCTCAAAATGACACGGTTGCTTCAGCATATGTGTTTTTCGAGGTATTGATTCAAAACTTAATAAAGCATTACCCTTAAAAAACTCATGTGTTTGGAGTTTGAACTTAAAATGCTTTGGAAAACGGCCTTTTCTATAATCAACTTAGGCTTACAATGCGTTTGATGTGTCCACTCAGATCAGTGATGATGAAGTTATGGCTTGTTGTGACTTTGGTGGGCTTGCATGACTTTTTCCAACACGGATTTAAAATGTTTCATTAACTTTGCATGAAACAAGTAAATAAGTTTAGTAAATATTTCTTTATTGTTAATATATGCTATGCATATCATAGACTAATCATATTTATTCAATAGTTTAAACAAAATCATTTTCATACTTTAGGGATCATACATGAGTTTTGCTCTATTAATAATTCAAATAAAAAAATTCAAAGTCAAGCTTTGCTTTAAACTGCTAGTGCAGTGTAAATGTTTAGTTATGAGTCTATAAACAAATTTTAAAAAGACGAAAGATATACAGTAAACACTACACTGTTGATTAAGAGCAGATAATGTTGTTTTTTATTACACATCTACTGAAAGAACAAGAGAAAAAAACATTTGTCAAATTTATAAATAAACGAAAATTTTCTTTTAAATAAACGAAATTTTCTTTTATATATTTTTCCATCCACCCACCCATCTAATCCATCCATCCATCCACACACGCACCCACCCATCTAATCCATCCATCCATCCATCTATCCACCCACCCATCTAATCCATCCATCCATCCACACACGCACCCACCCATCTAATCCATCCATCCATCCACACACGCACCCACCCATCTAATCCATCCATCCAT